>NC_140951.1:11962500-12622500 GCF_014529385.1 Adiantum capillus-veneris | reverse complement strand
AGCCATCCATTACATGATCACACAAACAACTATCGCAATAGAAACATATGGGTGGTTGTTCAGTATGGTATAGGATACAATTAGCTAATACCATGCTTAAACCTCTGGTTCGGGGAGAATAATCAAAGTATCCTCGTAAGTAAGGGCCAAAATGAGGACATAGGAAGAGCTTGTGATGAGGAATAAATTGTGCCAGTAGGAATAATCGCTTTGAGAACCCGCGCTTCATAGACTGCTCAACGTAATAGTACTTTGGACCTAAACCCATGGCCTCTTTTACCATTGCCAGACTAATGTTCTTCTTGAAATGCTCTCGACCCCATAATGTTACTCTAGTGAGTTTATCTTGATATGTCCACCACTGTGTTTGGGCTACAGATGTTCCCTGGTTCGGAAAGAGAAGGCTTGCATATTTTTTGACAAATGATCTACGAGCTAACTCATTAGTCTACTGTGCAGGTGTTGGACTGCAAAAGCTAATATCAGATCAGTGTTTGTTGCCATGAGGGATAAGTGTAAAAAAGCTTACTAACTTCCTATACTTGTGTCTGATGCCACTCTAATGGCTTCCTTTCTCTTATACTAAATAGGGTATAACTCTGCTTTGTCCTTACTCGGGCTAAAACACCAAAAATTAGGTATATGGAATATATGACCTATCCTTGATAGGTATAGGGAATATTGTTTAAAGATCTTCTTAATACCTTGCATGGTGTTGCTTATGAAGTGATATAACCTAGTGTTAAAAATCCTTCATCTGGTACATATGTGTGTTTGCGGGTTGCCGCGACGGACGTCCATAGCATAGCTCTCAAGCATCAACATATTTATCAATACAGGAGAAGCGACTCGGATAAGGCATGGAAACTCACTAGGGTGTCAATCCTAATGAAGTGAACTCGAAGAGATGCAACTACTAACTCTACAAGTAAATCAAACGCATTACCGCCAACTAATCTGCCTATGTCCTCCTACACCGTTCTTCAGTCATCACGCCCGTTTACCATGCAAATCATATCGGAATCACACGAAACTTGAAGGGAAGCTACAGGGGATTATCAGGAACATATCCTATCACTGTAACAGCATTCTGGAGAAGTACAACGATCGCGATCGTTCGTCCCAAAGTCAGTAGAAACAGCGAACAGGTGATCCTAATGGGTCGTTTTAGGGTCCCTAAAGCCCCTCCTAGGATCAAAAACAACATAAAACACGCATATAGACACTCAAAACAGCGATTTAAGGCCTCAAGCTCGTAGTTGAAAACCTACACCAAATCTTGAATGATTACACTTGAATGAAACAGCAAGATGAGAGGAACACAATGCAATAATCAAATCTGAATTTGGATTACCGTAACCGCAATGGCGAAGATTACAAGTTTGAATAAGAAGGAGATCTCAAACGTACGCTGTCTTCTCAGTTCTCCCTTAAAAAGATTATCCTCAAACTTACAAAAAATGACCTTTATAGATTAGGTCTTTACAAAATGGCTTGTCTGGCCATAAGCTCCCAAACTTCTAACTGGCTCTCTAATATACAATTCCTCCCATAAGAATAATCATACATCCTTTGAAAATTTTCGGCTCATAGATGCTTCTTTACAAAAGAATTTTACAATGGTTTCTAAGAAAAATATGATCCTTCTGGCAACGGCCGCTTGTTGCTTCGTCAGCCAAACACTCCCCCCTTCCTTATCCTTGCACGCCCTCGTGCATGTTCAGTGCTTTGGCCGTTGATGTGGTTCTAATGAAGCAAGTGTCGCTGAAAAACTTCTTGTTCGCAGGACAGCTTCTAGGGCTTCTTGATGCTATCTGAATGGATTTTCAGATAAGGTGTGTTGGTATGCTACGTACCTTGCCTTGAGGTCCTTCGCCATGGGATGGAAAATCCTTGAATCCATTTCGAAGAATCCTGTGATGAAGGCCTCTTCAAATGTCTGCAAGTAGTGTGAGGGCAGGTACATTAGCCTGGAGTACATGGCCATTAAGATGTGCCGTGGCGGTGAATCCTATAGATGCCAGCAGATGTCTATGTGTCCTTCCAAGAACATATTCCACGGATGATCGTCGCCTTCAATGTCTTTAAACACCTGGATGCAGGTGACGATCATCCGGGCTATCTTTACTAACATTTGGCACACCAAGTCGGGGACATCCCGCAACAATGTGACTGTTGTTTTCAATGTGCTGACCATGTAGGCCACCGTAGGGGGTTGCTGCACTGTCAAAACCGGGTAATTTAGCTTTTGCGGCCTTGACCCCTTCCATGTGGCGGAGTCTTTCCAAGTGCGTCTTCGAGGGACTGGGCAAAATGTAGGATCTATTTGTATATGTTGAGGAGCGTTGTGGTAATTTGTTAGATCCTGTGGCCTTTTGTCCAACCACTTCTGCCTCCACTTGGGGTGGTCATCGACAAGCATCTGAGCTTCTTCCGCTGTTAGTGCAATGCCTTCGTAACCCCCATCTTTGTTTCGTGGCCAGGTTGGCCGCATCTTTTCTTTCCACAAAATTGCTTCATGGCATAGCAGAGGAAATGGGAGGTACTCATGGCCAAATCCTTCCACCTGCTCTTTTGGTTGTACGTATGCCAGGGCTGCTGACTCAAGTATCTTCTTTTCATAGAGCATGTACTCCTTTGCTGGCCATTCTGGCATGTCCTGAATGCTCTCATTGAGTTCATCTCTTATATCCAGATCGGGCCCTTCAAATTCCTGCTCCTGTTGCCCTTGGTGTGATGTTCCAGGCAAATCTGGCGCTTGTTGTCCGGGCAGCAGTTGTGGTTGAGTCTGGGCTTTGTCTGCTTTGATTTGCTCTTGAAAAAGCAGATCTTCTTTTTCCTTTAGCAGCGTTGTCGAGAAATTTGCGGTCTTGCCAGGAAAGCACCGGGCTTATGGCTGTGAAAGTTTGTGAGAGAACTCAACAAAAACTATATGAAGGAGTTAAACCATAGATGCCATGAAGACTAGGGTTTGGAAAGAAGTGCAATCAAAGAAGACTCACTCTTTCTCTCTTGCACTCACACACACACAAAGAAAGAACGCAAAAGAGAATGTCAAAACAATACGAAGATGAAAACATCAAGGCTATGGTCATATCGTATCATGGGTAATATGAAAGGGTTAATGGATGAGTTAATGGCATTCAATCTTGGCTGACCAAATAGGCTACGAATTGTTCTTTAGAATTGTAGTTTTGTGCTTACCATAATATAGATATTTTGTCTAGTGATTGGGATTACTTGTGTGTACAAATCCTCTTGGTTCATAGCAAGATAACTACGCTTACATCAAAAGAAAAATTATAGTCTATGAGAGGTAGTATGATGGGATCCGGTGATAGAAGTATTTCATTGAGCCTTTCAGGGCCGAAGAGAAACACTATACGTTGTTGAAAGTGTATTTTACGGCTAATCCATACGTTAATTCTAATAGATCGTACAGAGTGAAAGCGATAGAAATGATCATCATGTGGGTTATTCATCTAGGATAGTATGTGAGAAATGTAGATATGAGAGAAGTGAAGAGATGAGAAGTTTCCCTCCCAAGCCCTATTCTTGCCCGTAGGTAATAAGGATACTGCGGGGAGAGATGTACCTGTAGCAAAGAGAACCTAGAGAGGATGAATTACTAAGAATGAGAGAGATAGGTTTGGTTAAGGAGATGAGATTAGATACATATATATATGTTGGATTAGAGATGAAAATGAAAACAACAAGAAATCAAGAAAACATCAATGTAGAACACATCTTACTTGAAACCCTTCGGCACCATTATTGATGGGAGAGAAAAGAAGAGGGGAGAATTCAACGTTGATTGATACGCCAAGTACAACACCTTCTTTGATTAGAGTTGATCCTCTAAGGATGGCGTACAAGAATGGCTAGTTTTCCTCTAGGAGAAAGTGTAGGCTTGGGCTTATGTTAATGGGGCTAAGTACAATTAGGCATTACTACTCACTCCCTCAAGAATTCCTCTCATCAATGGCTTGAATGCTTGGGTTTTTTCCAAGGAAGAAGAGGTACCCTTTTATAGGTGAAGGGAACCCACAAGGGTTTACACAAGAAGAGAGGAGCCAGTGTGAACAGGAATTGGAAAAGTTGGAAATGAGCTGTCCCTGCATGATGTGGGCAGACTGGGGTCCAGTATTTTGATCATATCTCCTCAACCGTGGCTCCAAATAAAAAAGTAAAAATATGGACAAAAACTTCAGCTCATTAGCTACGATTTTCATTTTAAAATTGTTTTCCAATTCAGATTGGAACCTTGTGTAAAAAATTCATCAAAATAGGGTCCATTTATGGCAGCAAAAGTCTTCATGTGGTCTCCTTCACTTTCATTTAATTCCAAAGGACACCTCATGCCATATGAAAGCATGACATTGCTCCTTGACTAAGTTTTGTAATCATGCTTGCAATAATGCATTAAAATAAGTGTATCTTTGAAATCATGCCACCTAGTGTCCCACTAGGATTTGATTCTCTCCTAGTAGCTATTTAAAAAGAAATATAAGAAAAGTATAAAAAATACATTGAATATATATATATTGGAGTTTACCCTAGATATAGGATCTAGCTAGGGTGTGAGATGATAATGAAATAGTAGAAATAAAGAATCAATGCTTTTTGCCCCAAGTTAAAGAGGCGGAGCTATTGATGCTTTTCCCATAGTATTTTCTGATGGTAAAGTAAGGATAGGTTACCCTTGAGAAAAATAATAGGATGAGATAGAAGGTTTATTATTATACTTAAATATGCATATGTACACTATAGGAAATATAATTATGTATCTAAAAAAATACAAGATAGATCTTGTAGCATGCGTTCCCACTATGTACGTGTCATAGCACGACATCCACCCCCTCTAAACCTGCACATCCTCCGGTGTACGTGTCACAACACAACATCCACCCCCTCTAAACCTGCACATCCTCCGGTATGTGCCACATTGTCTCTTTGTAAGATTAGACCTCTTTTACATCTTCCTTGTCTTCTTCTTCACTGGATGATTCCAGAGCTTCATGTTCACTTTGATCTTCACCTGTGTTTTTCTCTTCTTCCTCATCAATATCTTCTAGATCATTGTCTCCTCTTCTCTTAAATATTTTAATCCTTTTTCCTGCAATGGGAATCTTTACTTCTGTACCATCTAGTTCAGACAAGCTGTAAGTAGCATTTTTATGCACATGCTTTACAACATACGGTCCAAACCATCTTTTTGAGAACTTATGTATGACTGTGTGCTGATTATCAAGGCTACTATCATACACTAAAACCCAGTCACCTTTGTCAATTGCTTTGCTCCTGAGTCGATGTCGCTTATCAAAATAGTCCTTGTTTTTCAACCTTGCATTTTTGAGTCGTTCTTTTGCAGCTTCAATGTCTCCAGGTCTTCTCTCTAGCTGCCTTATACGTAGTGCAAGGAGATCTTCCCTACTAAGCCACTGGCTTTTGACCATGCATTAGCTCCGCAGGCATGTAGCCAGCTACTGAGCTATGTGTTGTACGATCAGCCCATAAAGCATATGGTAACAATTTTGGCCACTCACCAACTCTTCCTTCACAAGCCTTGGCCAAAGCTTTGATGATAGGAGGATGCCCTGTTTCACTCTTTCCATTGCCTTCAGGGTTGTAAGCTGTAGTAAGAGAAAGCTTGATCCCTAATCTAGAAAAGAACTCCCTTGCTTCTTCAGCATCCAGTTCACCTCGATCTGCAGTGATTTTTCCCACACAACCATAACGGCAAATCACCTCATCAAGAAGGAATTTGCACACAGCTTCTGTGGTCTTAGCTCTTAATGCTCTTCCTTCAACCTGGTTAGTTAGGTCCTCTCGTGCAAGAACCAAGTATCTCATCTGCCAGAGTCCTAAAGGCATCGTGACTAGATCCACAACCCATTTATAGTGCATGGCTAGTGGATATGTAGGGTGCAATCCATCACGATGTCGAACATTTGAATACATTTGACAAGTTACACATGACTCTACAAACTGAGATACATCTTTATACATACCCTTCCACCAGTATTTTTCTTTCAACTTGGAGAAGGTTGCCCACACACCCCTGTGTCCAGCCCATAGACTCTCATGAAACTCTTGCATGAGCGTTACTTGAGTCTCTTTTTTACATATAACCCGTTGTGGTGTAGCACCCTTTTGTTTAGCATGCTTCCACAAGTAACCATCCCTTAAAAAGTACCCATATGCTTTCCTGCGTATCCTCTTGAATTCTTGTTCAGACCAATCATCCTGTTTTGTTAGAGTACTCAAGTACCTTCCAATAGAAAGCCAATCACCTTCATAAAGATCTTTCAAGAACAATTCAAGTGAATTAGTCATGCAGACATTGTTACCTTTGACATGAGAGATAGAATAGAATTTTGTGCCTACATCATCTCCCTCATCAATCATTTGTGACTCATCTTCATACCTTGCCCTTGATAGCATATCTGCCACTGTATTGTCTTTACCTGCAATGTGCTTAAACTCGGGATTTAAGGACTTAATGTAGGCAATCCACCGCAACATAGCAATGTCTGGTGTTGAGCAGCTTGTAATCATCCCAAGAAGTGGTAGATAATCTATTTCTACAACCACACATGCACCAATTAGGTACTCTTTCCCACTTTCAAGGCTGTAACCATACCCCATAACTCTCTCTTTATCTGTGGATAGTTTCTTTGGCGAGCACTTAGTACCTTTGCTCCAAATCTTACCACATACCTGTGTCCTTCTTTGTCATCTTGCCCTATTGCCCATCCAATCCCTGTAGGACTGGTATCTACTGTCACAATCACTGGCCTTTGACACTCATAGTCTACCTTTCTCAAAGTCGTTGCTGACTGGAGTAACTCCTTTAGCTTTTTCATGGATTTTACATGTGCTTCTGTCCATTTAAACTTTTGATTCTTTCTAAGCAGCTAATAAAGAGGATCAGCTACATGTGCATAATGTGGAATCCAAATAACATAGAAGACACATGCTCCCAGAAACCTTCTAACCTCAGTGATGCTAGTGCATGTTTCTTTCATTCTTTGGATGGCATCTACCTTTGTTGGACAAGGTTTCCTACCATATGGCCCGCACATGTGCCCCACAATGAGCACTTCTTTGACACCAAACATAGACTTTTTCCCTGACAATGTAAGATTCACTTCTTCCAACCGAGACAAAATTTTATCACAATCATTTATGTGATTTACCACAAACCTGCGACATCCCTTGAGATCCAAAGCTTCATCTTTGTCACTTTCTTCACATCCTTTGATAGGCAAATCATCAATGAAAGGCATTGTGATTTGAGGAATAAAGTCACGTAAGACCTTATTCATCCCATTCATCATATGTGCAACTGAGTTGGTTGCTCCCTGTGGCAAGGTACACATCCTTACCAAACCCAAAGGTGTCCTCATGGTTGTCAAGTCTCTGCTTTCGATTGCAAGCTGAAATTGATCATACCCTGAGTAGAGATCCCCCATTGAGTAGATTTCCCTCCCTGCAAACGCCTCTGCAAATTCATCCACAATTGGACCTGTACCTACATTTCTAATTGTCACCTTGTTCACTGGTTGCATATCTTGGATGAAGCGTAGAGAACCATTCTTCTTTGGAAGTGTGAACCACCTGTTTGAGTATGGAGCACAAGAAGGCTCCAAGATTCCCATTTTTATTTTCTCATTCAGTAGCTCTACTAACTTTGGCAAATGAGCCTTTGGAACCGGAATAGGCCGCAGATTCCAAGGCACATGAGGTATTGTGAAAATTACCATAGGAGCTACAATATAAGGATCAACACATCCTATCTCATGTGGCTCAAATGCAAAAGCCTTACCATGCTTTGAAAGCATTTCTTTGAAGCACTTTGTCTCCTCCTGTGTTAGAAACTCCTCGCAACCAATCTGCAACTCTTGAAAAGACTCCTTTGTGAAGGTATGCCCGATCTTTTTAGGATTCCGCAAACTTGGTTGTAAAGAAGCCTGTTCAATCTTTTCCCTGTTGTTGGGTGGTAAGGGTGAAGCTACTGGTTTCACCTTCTTTGCTACACTCTTGTATTTAGTTTCAACATGGACTTCTGGGCCAACTGTTTGGCTTTCCCTGTTGTTGGGTGGTAAGGGTGAAGCTACTGGTTTCACCTTCTTTGCTACACTCTTGTATTTAGTTTCAACATGGACTTCTGGGCCAACTGTTTGCTCTAGGCTTCTATTACTTGATACATTTCCATAGAGCAAACTTCCACAACTTCATTTTCAAGATGCAAACTAGACCTCATTATAGCATCAAGCTCACCCATAGTATCTACAAAAGAAACTTGTTCACACAAACCCAAAACATTTTCAGTAGGCTTTAGCAACCCACTCTTTTTCATGCCTATTTGTACATTATGCACATATTGCCTCTTATATCTCTTCAAATCTTCAAGTTTTGTAAAACATACTGATCCATTCCTTGTTACCAAGGAGCTCATTGAGAAAGTTTCACCTATTTTTGGATCAGGCGAGACCCTTTTTCTTTCTGTACCACTGCAATCCCGCTTTACAATGGTACTTGGCAAAAACCCATCATTTCTCTATGATCATGAAACTCTTTGCTTACCTTTGGTAGAGGATGTTCTCTGAGGTTGTCACGATTTCTTTCATGATTTATACAGACTGTGAGAAATTGGACAGCTTGTTTACCATCTTTGCTACGTATTCTAGCATATGCTGAACCATCGTCCATTACCTTTGTTTCCATTCGAACTCCCACAATGTAGGGTTGTCCAAGGATGAGATGATATGAAGATGTATCCTATACAAAGAAGTTTTGGTCAATCTTTACATCACCTATTGTTACCTTCACACCTGGACATGCTGCATACAATTCACCGGATGAATTGTTTGCCACTTTTACCATCCAGCCATGATCTGTGTCCATCGGCCATTTGCACTTGTTGTAGAGACTCTTTGACATTATGTTTATTTCTGAACCATGGTCAATCAAGGCAACAAATGGCTCTTCAAGATCACCTACCTTGACCAAAGTTTCTGTAGTAGCCCTTGCCCAATGACTTCGTGAATAGTAACTCCTAGGAATATCTTCAACTTCTTCATCATCATTTGAGAAATACACTTGCTTCACTCTCCCACTAGATTGGTAGCATCCTACCACAGCTCCATCATTCTCCTTATTTTGCAGTTGTATCCCTTGTGTCTTTGAGGTTTCCCCTTCAACCTGTGGACGAGAAACTTCAGCAAGGGTTTGCCTCTTTCTCTTGATGATGTCAATGATCTCCTCATGGAATTCACGCTTTGCAATGCCAAGAACTTCTCCCAGAGTAAACTCAATCTTGCTATTCAAGATCCTTTCCTCCAAGACATTCTTTAAATCTGTAGCAACCTCAATATCAGATTGTAGTTTATAAGTTGGGCCTTTTGTCTTACCTTTCGTTGGCTCTTTCTTCTTTCCTGTTGTAGACTCCTCCATGAGTACTTCAGGTGGAGATGCTCCTTGTGTTGAGGGTGTTTGAGAAGGCATTGAGTCGCTTCTTCCCCCACTTCTAGAAGCTCTTTTTGATGGTCCTTCATCAGCATTCTCACGTCTGCGCTTCTCTTCTACAATTGCCTCATTTTGTTGGCATTTTGTAATGTAGGCATGCACTGACAATGAGTCCACTGGATCATTCCATCCTGTTTCTAGACGTATGCAATCACCTGCTTCATGTAGAATCTCTTTTGTAAGCTTTCCCTTTTTAGCTAATTGCATGACATTTGGCCAAATTTGACCATGATGGTCACTCACCTCTTCATCACAAAAATGTTCAATTTTTACTCCATAAGTAGCTGCCCCAACTGAAGAGGTGGCATGCTTGGTTGCCATATCTTCAACTAAGGTTTGCATTCCCTCCTTCCCAAAGTTAGTTCTCAAGGGTAGACCTGTCTCTCTTAAGTGGATTTTACCATCCTTAAAAAAGACAACATCTTTTGACAAAGCATCACTAAAATCATCACAATCCCTTCTTGCATGGTCTGTACTATCACACCAAATACATCTATTAACAAACCCTTCTTTGGGCTGTTGTCTTTGCCTAGGAAGTGGCCCTGATGGTTGGCCTTTTTCTTCAAGCTTTGCAAGCTTCACCTTCAAGTCACGCATTCCCTTCACAAGCTCATCTAGCATGGACTTATCAAACTTAGGAGCGATAAAAGTAGGCTTTACCATTTTGTCAGGAGTTGAGGTGGAAGGACTTGTAGTGTTTAGTACCATCTTGTCCCTTCTTCTTTGTCGTTTGGCAAGCAGTGAGACAACACCTTCAACCTCATTCCAGTCGGTCTTTAGTCCTTGCTCACCATCTTTATCTTCAAGAAGAAGCTCCAAATTTTCTTGAAACTCTTTACCTACAGCTTGTAAGAAAAGATCTGTCTTCTCTGCATCTAGTGTGGCTCTTTCAGTCCTTGTGAGTTGTGCATAGCGCCGCTCAAATTCCCTAAGTAGTTCTGTTATTGATAGTCCTTGCTTTGGCTTGACTACCCATTCTAAGAATGTCCTTTTGGTCACTCTCTCAGAGTCCTCCATGAAATATTCCTCCTTTAAAGCTACTTTGAGTTCTTCCCAATTTCTCCCATGCCCATCTTTAATTGCCCTAACATGCTCCCTAATTTCTGGAGCAACAACTAGCTCAAAGCTTTGAATCATCTCACCTTCTGACACGCGATGCAGCTCCATCTCCTTCACATACTCGCGTAAGTACTTGGTTACATCTTTGCCATTGAACTGATCCATTCTGTTGACGACCGCTTGTATGGCCTTCGTTGCTGAAATCTCCCTTCTTTCAGTAGCATGTTGTTGTTGCATGAACATTGCAAATGCTTGAAACATTTGCATTGTTGCTGGGTCAAAATGCATACCCTGTTGCTCAACATGATCACCCATGGTTGCCCACAAACTCTCACCCTAGCAGATTCACGTCGGGTTCACCAAAAATATGTCGAGAAATTTGCGGTCTTGCCAGGAAAGCACCGGGCTTATGGCTGTGAGAGTTTGTGAGAGAACTCAACAAAAACTATATGAAGGAGTTAAACCATAGATGCCATGAAGACTAGGGTTTGGAAAGAAGTGCAATCAAAGAAGACTCACTCTTTCTCTCTTGCACTCACACACACACAAAGAAAGAACGCAAAAGAGAATGTCAAAACAATACGAAGATGAAAACATCAAGGCTATGATCATATCGTATCATGGGTAATATGAAAGGGTTAATGGATGAGTTAATGGCATTCAATCTTGGCTGACCAAATAGGCTACAAATTGTTCTTTGGAGTTGTAGTTTTGTGCTTACCACAATATAGATATTTTGTCTAGTGATTGGGATTAATTGTGTGTACAAATCCTCTTGGTTCATAGCAAGATAACTACGCTTACATCAAAAGAAAAATTATAGTCTATGAGAGGTAGTATGATGGGATCCGGTGATAGAAGTATTTCATTGAGCCTTTCAGGGCCGAAGAGAAACACTATACGTTGTTGAAAGTGTATTTTACGGCTAATCCATACGTTAATTCTAATAGATCGTACAGAGTGAAAGCGATAGAAATGATCATCATGTGGGTTATTCATCTAGGATAGTATGTGAGAAATGTAGATATGAGAGAAGTGAAGAGATGAGAAGTTTCCCTCCCAAGCCCTATTCTTGCCCGTAGGTAATAAGGATACTGCGGGGAGAGATGTACCTGTAGCAAAGAGAACCTAGAGAGGATGAATTACTAAGAATGAGAGAGATAGGTTTGGTTAAGGAGATGAGATTAGATACATATATATATGTTGGATTAGAGATGAAAATGAAAACAACAAGAAATCAAGAAAACATCAATGTAGAACATATCTTACTTGAAACCCTTCGGCACCATTATTGATGGGAGAGAGAAGAAGAGGGGAGAATTCAACGTTGATTGATACGCCAAGTACAACACCTTCTTTGATTAGAGTTGATCCTCCAAGGATGGCGTACAAGAATGGCTAGTTTTCCTCTAGGAGAAAGTGTAGGCTTGGGCTTATGTTAATGGGGCTAAGTACAATTAGGCATTACTACTCACTCCCTCAAGAATTCCTCTCATCAATGGCTTGAATGCTTGGGTTTTTTCCAAGGAAGAAGAGGTCCCTTTTTATAGGTGAAGGGAACCCACAAGGGTTTACACAAGAAGAGAGGAGCCACTGTGAACAGGAATTGGAAAAGTTGGAAATGAGCTGTCCGTGCATGATGTGGGCAGACTGGGGTCCAGTATTTTGATCATATCTCCTTAACCGTGGCTCCAAATAAAAAAGTAAAAATATGGGCAAAAACTTCAGCTCATAAGCTACGATTTTCATTTTAAAATCGTTTTCCAATTCAGATTGGAACCTTGTGTAAAAAATTCATCAAAATAGGGTCCATTTATGGCAGCAAAAGTTTCATGTGGTCTCCGTAGCCTAGACTTTCATTTAATTCCAAAGGACACCTCATGCCATATGAAAGCATGACATTGCTCCTTGACTAAGTTTTGTAATCATGCTTGCAATAATGCATTAAAATAAGTGTATCTTTGAAATCATGCCACCTAGTGTCCCACTAGGATTTGATTCTCTCCTAGTAGATATTTAAAAAGAAATATAAGAAAAGTATAAAAAATACATAGAATATATATATATTGGAGTTTACCCTAGATATAGGATCTAACTAGGGTGTGAGATGATAATGAAATAGTAGAAATAAAGAATCAATGCTTTTTGCCCCAAGTTAAAGAGGCGGAGCTATTGATGCTTTTCCCATAGTATTTTCTGATGGTAAAGTAAGGATAGGTTACCCTTGAGAAAAATAATAGGATGAGATAGAAGGTTTATTATTATACTTAAATATGCATATGTACACTATAGAAAATATAATTATGTATCTAAAAAAATACAAGATAGATCTTGTAGCATGCGTTCCCACTATGTACGTGTCACAGCACGACAGCGTGTCACCAATCTGCTTCTGAATCTGTAGTTGAGCGCTTGCTTGAGCTAGTTGCTGCTCCATTTCTTTTAACTTTAGCTCATTTTCCGCCATCTGGGCCACCATTCCTGATACGAGCAGCTGTCTTTGAAGCTTTTCTTTCTCCAGCTCTGCTTTTAGTGCCGCTCTAGTGTTCACTGCTGTGGCATCGTTAGATGTGGAGACCAATGCCCCAACAGGTTCCTGATTCGCCATCAAAGTTGTCAGAGTGCCTTTGACAGTATTGTATGAGCTGCTAAGCCTCTAAAATCTTACACTCTCGTAGGCAAGCTACTCCGTTGCTTTCTGTACTCTTGTCGTCACTTCTTGGCACTCCTTTTCTTTGGCTGTCAAGTCTGTCCTGACGTCCACCAAGTCTTTGATGAGAGACTGAGCCTGTTGTCGCTCAAGGTCTCTCTCCTCCGTTATGCGTTCTAGTTGCGCCCTTAGGCTTTCTAACTCCTGTTGCCTAGATGCTTGCTTTTGTTGGGCCTCTTGTACTTGCATTTCCTTTTCGCTTAGTACCACGTGATGACATTGGAATTTCCGTTCTAATTCCCTTAGAGTTCGTTTGTAATCAAAACCAACCACTGCCTGGCAGGCTTCGTGGTATCCGATTGCTTCTGTAGGAGGGATAAATTCCTTTTGCGAGGTTGAAGGGGGAGGAGTTGGCTGTTTTTTGTTCGATGGAGAAGGGGAAGGAAGAGGTGATTTGGGCGAGGGAGGAGGTGGGCTTGATTCTTATCGTACGTGACTCTTTTTTGAAGTCTCTTCCCCTTGTTGCGAAGAAGATGCTTCCGCTTTTCTTTTCTTTAGAATCCCGATGATTCTTTGGCGAGTGAGATCCGCCGCCCTTTGCGCTTCCAAATTCCTTTCTCTTTGGATCTTCTTTAGATGCTTTGCCTGGTTTGTCTCATCAGCCGCGTCTTTCTCCTTCTTTCCTTCAGTGGACTGCGAAGAGATGTCCACTTCCGCAGCCTTTTGCTCTACTTCTAACCTTTGCTTCTCCGCGCGAATGCGAGTTGCATTATCTATTCTTTCTTGCCTTTCCCTTTCGAATCTTCTTTTTTGTGTCTGTTGTGTTGCAGCCGCTCTAGCCTGTCTATCAGCCCTTAACTTGGTTGTTCTTTCCTCGACTCTTTTTTGAGCTTCCGCATATGCTTTTTGCATGTTCGACTGCGGTACTGCACTTCTCTCCCCTCTTTTTCTCTCGAGCGGCTTTGTGGAGTCTTCCTCCTCGCTTTCCTCAAACTCTGATGGACCTTTGTCTTTAAAATCTTGAGATTTTCCTTCATCATCTGTCTCCGTTTTTCCTTCATCGCTCGAGCTTTTGTTGGTGGCCTTTGCTGAGCGCGATGATGTCGCACCGGGGGTCGTCCTTATGGAGTGAGCAACCAGCTTGGCTTTCTGGATCAAGGCCGTTTGAGAGCTGGCAGCTGGCAAATCTTCGATCATTCCCAAAGCCTGGTATGCTATTCTGGTTAGCATTGGCCTTGCGTTCATGTAGCTTTTATTTTTTGCCGAGCTTTTCATGTTTGCTTCAATCAGGTTTTCCAGAATGTAAGAACTGTAGTCACAGCGAATGGTTCTATTTTCGGCCATGACCACGGCAATATGCAGGATTGGCTCGGTGTAGCGAGGAGGCTTTTGTACTCTGAAATGCTAGGAGATCAATCTCATCGGCAATTCCAGCTCTCCGTATATCATGTCACTGTATTTGTATTTGTTTCCCTTTGCTTTGACAAATGCTTTCTCATTATCCACGGACTTTGTCTTCGCCAGCAAATCGTGTTGTCCTGGGAGGAAATGCAAAGCGTCGTTGATGATTTCCTTCGTGATCTTTACTTTCACCTGCGATCCATCCTTATCCGTGAGCATTGCCTGCCCATCATATTGTATCGAGCTCATGAGCTCGTGGGCCCTCATGTAATCTGTTCCCCATGGCTGTAATATGAAAAATTGCTCCAAGTGTACAACTCGCACTACCTCTATTACCTCCGGCCTTCGCTAGAGGTTCCATATCTCTCATGGCATGATAGTTGTTTTTACCAAGTCACCATCGACATCCTTAAACTTTGAGATGAATATGTGGGCAGGGATTTGAGCAAGTATTTCATCCGAGATGTGAGTCTTTTAATTTGTGGCGAGCTCCTCCACTTCATATGGTGCTGCTGTCCACTGCCTTTCTTTCTTTTGGCAAGGCATTCTGTGTCAGGAGAATCACAAGCTGTCAGGATTTTCCCTTCGCAATCAATCGCATTTAGACTTTTAGTAAAAAACAGTTCAAAAGTTAAAACTGATCATAACTTGAACAAATTTCATCCATTCTTGTCCATATTTCACCAGTGGGACTAAGAAGACTAGAGCTATGACTGATTAAAATATGAGCCAATTCTGGAGCTGAGGTACACCGATTGCGATCGTAGTACAGAGGCCAAAATTAGATTTGATCACATGAGTGGGTTGCTGATAGTTGGAGGGTCATTTTGGTCCACTCTGTGTTTCATCTGAACCACTTTTGAGTTTACAGGTCCCAATTCTGGGTTACAAGGGAGTTTTGGACTAGACTCTGATTTTTCATGAGTTTTTGATGTCCAAATGGCTTGAAACTTGGTTGGTGACTTGAACAAGATGTATATAAGGGATCTGATAGGTTTTTGTCAAAATTTGAAGCTGAGTTACACCGATCGCGATCGGTGTTCTGGGCCCTTTTTGGGTGAAAACTAGATGGTCATGAACCCCTATACCTGCCTAGCCCACTGATGATTTATTTCCAAGTTTGGACTTAAAATGAACAAATTAGAGCAATTGTTCACTGTTTGACCATATTTTACTAAGTCTAACCATATTCGGTTTTCCTAATGAAATTTGGTTGGATCCTGGAGTTAGTTGAAGTTAGTTTTAGAGCTCCCACTGCTTCCATGAGGTTCTGCTACCATCAGCCTACTCCATTGTCTGATTTTGATCTTATCAGGCATTTTATACCCTGTCTTAGGAGGTTTTCCAGATTTGTGCATTTTTCAGGCATTTCTTGGATATCCATGTGATGCTTGAACATCCTTGTTACCATATACATGTGGTAGTGATGTGTGTGAACACACTAGGACTGCCGGGGCATTTTTTCCCTCTTTAGGAGATTTTTCCCCCCGTGCATTGTATATACGCCCGTCACTCTAGGGCTATCTATCTTTTCATTGCACACTAAGTTACACACTCTCTATTGTGTGCCTTGAGATTCTTTCATCTTCTCCAAGTTGTGTGTGTTTCTCTGAAACCCTAATTCCAACAATTGGTATCAGAGCAGGTCACGTCCTCCCGGGCTTAGTCGCCAGCTGCTCCAGCACGCGCCTGCTCACTTTCTCCGATTTCAGTGAGCTTTGGCAAGCGTTCGCAGGTCGACAAATATTTTGGGTGAGCTCGAAGAGCTTGGTCTGCTCAGAATTTTGATTTGGGCTCATTTCGGCCTCCGTTTCCACTACAGACAGTACTGCACAAGCTATTTCATCATTTTGTGCAGAGTTTCTGTCAGTGTCGTTTTCTGCATAACAGGTGCCTTATAGTCTTCTACGGTTTGTGCTATATAGCACAGGTTGTTCCCGCTCCATTTCTCCTATTTTCGGGCAGTTTTCACATCAGATGCAGCATTTACCATGGCTGACAACAACAACACAGATGTGTTCAAGATGTTTGCTGCTGAGGACAGGTTGGATGGGGAAAACTACCCTATGTGGGCTTATATGATGCAACATGTTCTTGTGTCAAAGGGTGTCTGGAACATTGTGCAGGGCATTGATGTACGTCCTGGTTCTGAGGATGTAGGCGATGTTGAGGATGTTGCAGGTCTTGCTGCAAGGATTGCAACTGTTAGAGTTGTTTTGCCTACAACAGAACAAGCTCGTTGGGATGTTAAGGATGCGCAGGCTCATGCATTGATTGCGTTGTCTGTGAAGCGCACCATTGTTCCTCACATCCGTTCAGCAAAATCTGCAAAACAGGCTTGGGATATTTTAGTAGGTCTTTATGCAAGCCGCAATGAGGCTAAAATTGCTTTGTTGCGTAAAGAGCTGGAGTCAAAGATTATGCATGAGGAAGATGATATGGACACTTTCCTTGCTAGTGTCAAGGATATCAATGAGCAGCTTATTTCTGCAGGTGAAGTCATTTCAGACAATTCCCTTGTGCAGACTGTTCTTGATGCCTTACCAGGTTCCTACTAGACTTTTGCTAGTACTTGGAGACTGATGACCCAAGGAAATCCTGAAGTTGTCAAGTTTGATGCATTATGCACATTGCTGTTGCAAGAGTCACTTTCTAGAAAAAACAGGACTAGACAGCGTGCTGTTGAACAGGCTTTTATTGCTTCTCAAAGAAAGGGTGGTAACAGCAATGCAGCCACTTCTTATGGTTCTGCTGCGACTGGCAAAACTTATGTTCCTAATGCTTCTGCTAGTAGCACTTCGTTTGGAAATTCTGGTGATAAGGGCAAAAAGAAAATGCGTTGCCATTATTGTAAAGCCAATGATCACTTGATCAAGTCGTGTCCTAAGTTGAAGGCCAAAGCGGCTAAGAAGAAAGAGGGTGGTTCCACTGCAAATGCTGGTTCCACTACAAATGCAACCATTCTTGAGTCTTCTGTGAAAGGAGACTGTGTTGCTGATGTTGATGCAGAATGGGCTTTTAGCGCAGAGTGCACTTACAATCCTGCTTTCCATGATGCATGCTTGTCAGTTGCTGCAGATTAAAATGTGTGGTATTTTGACAGTGGTGCTACAAAGCACATTACCTCACATCGTGAATTGTTTACCTCTCTCGAGTCTGTCCCTCATGGGAATTTAGTCACTTGTGCCAACAACGCCTCTTATCCAGTTCAGGGAGTTGGAAAGATTGTGCTCACTGCTGCTAATGGCAGTTCCTTCACACTTGTTGATGCACTTTATGTACCTGGGATCAAGAAGAATCTCTTGTCTGTATCCGCACTTGCTAGACTTGGACTTGTAGTCAAATTTGTGGATGACAGATGTACAGTTCATGATCTCAGTTTTGGTGATGAAATTGTTGCATCTCGGCTTTTGTGCCGTGGGCTGTATAAGCTCACTTTGTATGACAAGTGTGGATAAAATTTTGCAAATGCTGTTGCAGATTCAAGGGCTATTTTAGATGCAAAACTTTGGCATGCACGTTTTGGTCATCTGAATTTTTCGAGCTTGTTGCGTTTGCAAAAATCTGACATGGTTGCTTCTTTGCCACCTCTTGAAGCACCTGTCAAACATGTTTGTGAAGGCTGTATTTTGGGTAAGATGCAGCGTTCTAAGTTTCCAAAGGATGGTTCAGTTTGGGCCACATGCAGGTTGCAACTTGTGCATAATGATGTTTGTGGGCTCATGCAAACTCCGTCCTTGGGCAATTACGTGTACTTCGTGACTTTCATTGATGATTACTCCAGGCATGCATGGGTATTTCCACTTAAAGCAAAGTTCGAAGTTTTTATGTGCTTCAAACAATTTCTGGCTATGGCTGAAAATGTCTCGAAATGTACTATGGGCACCCTCCGTTCCGATTGAGGGGGGGAGTATATGTCTCATGAATTTAATGCATTTCTGGCTAGTCGTGGGATGAAACACCAATGTACAGTGCCTTATACACCTCAACAAAATGGTGTTACTGAGAGGAAAAATAGGTCACTAACGGAAATGGCACGATGTATGGTCAAAAGTCAAGCTTTACCGCATGCTTTTTGGCTCAAGGCCATCATGTGTGCCACTTATGCACTTAACAGGTGTCCTACGAAAGCTTTGCAGTCTATTACTCCATATGAAGCATGGCATGATAGAAAGCCTTGTATTGAGCACATGCGTGTTTTTGGCTGTTTGGGATATGCTTTGGTGCCACAAGGCTGTCAAATGTATTTTTGTTGGTTATAGTGCTGAAAGCAAAGGTTACAGGTTGTATCATCCGCAAACAAAACGTATTCTGGTTTCACGGGATGTAGTGTTTGTGGAAGATTCTGTTCAGCCCTTGCTGTCATGTACTAGAGACAGTAATGTAAGCTCACAGGACATTTATGACACTTTCTTGCCTCTTTTCAGTGGTGGAAATACGAATGTAAGTTCCAATGAGGCAAATGTACAGCCTATGGGGGTTTTTGAAAATGTTACAGATCAGCCTATTACTGATGCAGATGTACATGATGTACTTGATGATGAAAGGGCTGAAAATGAGCAGGCTAGAGGTATGCCAAAATGGCTGGTGCACACTTTGTGTGATAGTAAATTGGATGCACCTTTGTCTAGTCGTACTCGTTCAGGCTCTCGCCATGCATCTTATGCATCAGATTGTTATGCTTTGGCTGTGTCTAGCTTACATGATGTTGAGGAACCTCTGTCTTTTGATGAAGCACAAAATTTAGAAAATTGGATGGCTGCCATGCAATCAGAATATGATGCACTTATAGAAAATGACACATGGACTTTGTGTGATTTGCCTCTTGGCAAAAAGGCCATTGGTACGAAGTGGGTTTACAAGTTGAAACGCAAGACGGATGGTGAGATCGATCGCCATAAGCCTCGACTTGTTGCAAAGGGTTATGCACAGCAAAAAGGCATACCATATGAAGAGACCTTTGCTCTCCCACTTGTCGTATGACTACTGTGCGTTTTCTATGTGCATTGGCAGCTCATTTTGGTTGGGATGTACATCAATCAGACATTGTTACTGCTTTCTTGAATGGTGACATATTTGAGAAAGTTTATGTAACGCAGCCTCGCGGTTTTGTCATAAAAGAACAAGAGGACAAAGTGTGCAAATGTAAGAAGGCTTTGTATGGGTTGAAGCAATCTCCTCGTGCTTGGTATGAGAAAGCTGACACTCATTTGGTCAAACAAGGCTTTCGTAGTAGTTCAACAGAAAGCACATTGTATGTAAAGAGTGAGGGTGATGTACTTCTCATTGTGGTTCTTTATGTTGATGATTTGCTGATCACTGGACCAAATGAGAGACATATTGCTGAATTTAAGGCTGATTTGAATGCTACTTTCAAGATGAAAGATTTGGGGCTATTGCATCATTACTTGGGTATACAGTTTAAGCAGTGTGATGGTGGTATTGCCTTGTGTCAGAAAAGTTACATAGAGACATTGCTATGTAAGTTTGGACTTGAGGAATGAAAACCTATTGCCACTCCCATAAAAACAGGTTTGAAGTTGAGTCTACATGATGCTGGCTATCCTACTGATGTCACTCTTTAACAAACTGCTGTTGGCTGCCTCACTTATGTATGCAACACGAGGCCGGATATTCAGTTTGCAGTCTCACAGGTCAGCAGATTTATGCATAGCCCAGGGTCTAAGCATTGGCAGGCTGTCAAGAGGATTTTCCGCTACGTTAGTGGCACTTTACATCTTGGCTTGTTTTATCCCAAGGGGGGATCATTGCCGCCAGACTTACATGCTTTTTCGGACTCAGATTGGGCTGGTTGTTTTGACACGCGAGTGTCCACAAGTGGTTTTTGTTTCATGCTTGGCAGTTCATGTATATCATGGTTGAGCAAGAAGCAACCTATTGTGGCCACTTCGAGTTGTGAGGCTGAGTACAGGGCAGTCTTCACAGCTACGGTTGAGTGTGTATGGCTCAGATGCCTTATGGCTGATTTGGGTGTTGGACAGGACACTGCCAACACTATCTACACTGACAGTCAGAGCGCATTGGCAGTTGCGAGGAACCCAGTTTTTCATGCTCGCACAAAGCACATTGAGGTGCATTACCACTATGTCAGGGAGAGGCTCTCAGCAGGAGAGATCAGCTTGGCTTATGTGCCAACACAGGACAACCTTGCGGATCTTTTCACAAAGGCATTGTCTCGTGAGAAGCTTGAAGCTTTCCGCAAAGCTTTGGGCTTACTCCCCTTTGTGGACTGATCCTTTCCTCAGGGCATGGCACGTCCCTTTACTCATGTGCCAGCTCTCCTTCACCGCATCACTCCAGGGGGGATTTGTTACCATATACATGTGGTAGTGATGTGTGTGAACACACTATGACCGCCGGGGCATTTTTTCCCTCTTTAGGAGGTTTTCCCCCCCGTGCATTGTATATACGCCCGTCACTCTAGGGCTATCTATCTTTCCATTGCACACTAAGTTACACACTCTCTATTGTGTGCCTTGAGCTTCCTTCGTCTTCTCCAAGCTGTGTGTGTTTCTTTGCAACCCTAATTCCAACAATCCTTAAGTGACCTTTTGGTTTTGGCATTGGCTCGGCTCCAATCCTACCTTTGTGTGATCATTCGAGACTGAAATGACTATATCTGTACTTGTAGGAGATTCTGAGATCCATCCGAGGTTTTCTACAACTGTTCTGACTCTTAGTCGGACAAGTGTACCTTTCAAACCATCCTCATTATTTTTAACCGGATTTTGGTAGTTGCTGGTCAAATTTTTCCTTTTCGGTTGTGTTTGACAAATTTGGCCCATTCCATGAGCAAAATTTGTGCATTTTCCTTGAAAATTCAAGAGTGTGTACATTTAACTGATTTCCAAGATTGGGCCAAATCAAAAGTTGCAAAACCTGCATCTGGGGGCACCGATCGTGATCGTACCATGGGGGCCAAAATTGATTTTGACACCAGCAGCTTGTATGCGAGGCTGAGGGGAGATGTTTTGCATGTTCTGTCCCAATTTTTGTCAGTGAGGTACATCGATCGCGATCGGTGTACCACCACCAAATTGTGTTTTGACCATATGGCTTTGTTCCTGACCTTGTGGGGAGCACATTGATGTGTTCTGTGCCTGAAAAAAGTTTTGTTTGGATGTCTCTAAGGGCCCTTGACCTCTTTGACCCGATCCGACTTTGTTTTGATCCCTTCGCCCGTTTGTGCAATGATTCGCGCTTGCATGCGTAATAGACTTGATCTTTACTTGATAAGGAACATACCTGTGAAATCTGGTGTGAAATGCTGGCTCCGATCGTCCGTACGGGGTAGAAACGTGGCAGCTCCGCTCTAGGTCAAAAAGCTCTCTCCGTCTCTCTCAAAAGGTGAAAATGAACAATGAGCTATAGTTTGGCCTACTTGGCCTATATCTTCCCGAGATTTTTGTGACACAAGGTTGATTTTCCTCACCTTTGATCCCGATATAATCTGCATACCACCTGTGGGTCGAACCGCTTGTCGTTCCGGTGTCGTATGACCATTTGATGTGATTTTGGCGAAATGTAGTCATGATTATTAAGGCTGAAATTTGACATCTTCATGTTAGCTTCATATCTTCCATGCTTGATAACCTTATCATGATACTTCGGCGTTTGCTTCCAGAACTTGATTCCGACACTTGTGAGCGAGATTTTTAATTTTTGATGTTTTATTAACGAAAATCAAACAAAATAAATTGAAAATACTTATTAACTGGCAAAGATTAGCTGAAATTATTATACTCACCCCTAAGCATATATTTTCTCTAGAAGCATCCCAATGCTCCGGATTTTGTCATTACAGCTCATTATTATGCTGGTCGGATGATACAAAAACGCTAAAATTGCCAAGTTTTGATCGAATATGTTCAAAATTGAACTCTAAATAATGAAAAAACACACATTATGTACATATATACACGTTGGACCCCTTAATGGCCCTGACTGTTGCTAGATTCATCAATTACTCCCCCCCTTCCTTGTCCGAGTCGTCCCGGACGAAGGTTGGGTGCATGTGCAAGGGTTTTGGAATCTGTGTCTATGCATGGCCGTGTAATGTGTCCCTATTCTGATGTTTGAGACAATGTGTTGGGTAACAATGTGCTGTGCAAGATGTGGGAATTGAATGTAGTTTTCAGTGGCTTTTGATGGCGAGGGTAGCTGTTTATGGAACAGAAGAGCTTGCAGTCGAATTGCTCTTTCCTTGATTGTGGGTGTTGTGCTGGCAACTATTTTTGGAACCCATCTATATGCGGTTTGTTGCATCTTTACAGATTCTGCTTTAGTTTTCACAGGTTTCCAGCGCCATTTTGGCGGTTCAGGCTTCTTGTTTTGAGTTTTTGGTTTGCTTTCGAGCTCTGTCGCCGAATCTGTAGTTTTCTCCAATTTTGGTTGCCATTTCCATATTTGAGTAAATTCTAAAGGTCTTTGAGATGATGTTGCTGCCGTCTGGAGTTTGTCCTTAGGTAGCCATATCTTGCTCGGTTTGTTGGTCAACAATCTTTTCTTTATCCATACTTTCCGAATAACCTTTTGTGGTGTTTTTGGTTGATTAGCCGGTTGCTTTTTGTCGATGGGGATGCTCGGCCATGAGTGATCTGTTTTGGCGAATGGAGTCATGTACACGTTAGAGTCATGTGTGTACCTTAACACATGTTCTGACCATTCAGTGATTGCATTGTACGTTCTCATCCATGGAACTCCCAAGCATATTGATTCTCTGATTTCTCCGTCGTTCATTACGAAAAATTGATGAGGACAACTATTTCCATCAAGATTGATTGGTAAGTTTACTATCCCCAATGTTGGCATTATTGCACAGTTTGCTGCTTGTAGATCACGTGTGGATTGTACGAGGGGTTTATTTGTGAGCATCCTGTAAGTGGAGAAGTTGACCGCATTGACTCTTGCTCCTGTGTCAATCAATGCTCGTTGATATCTGCCATGCGGGAGTCTGACATTGATGCGAACATCGATTCCTGTTTCCCATTGCTCATTAGTTTGAATTATAGACAAAGGAATTTGAGCCGTGTCTACTGGCTGAGGAAGTCTTTTTTTTTGTAAGGATTGTTTTCGTTTTAAAATCTTGACTTTGGCCTCCTCCTGCGCTTGAACTTTTGTTTCCTTTGCTTTGTTCTTGCGCTCCTTCACAACGTGTATTTTGGCAAGCATCTCTGTGGTGAGTGGTATGTTGTATTTCTTTAGTCTGCAACCACTAATCCAGTTAGGAATTTCCTCTCCCTCTAATGTCGTAAGTTTAATGGAGCCGCTAGATGATATGTCATGAATCACATAGGGTCCATTTCCTCGCTTTTTGAGTTTCCGGGAATGTTGTTTCAGGGTATACATTAAAACATGTTGATAACATGTTGATCAAAGAATGATTTCATGTTTCGTTTTTGCGTATAGATTGATGCAACGGCTCTCAATCTAGTTTCATCCAGTTTTTCCAGGACATCTACCTGATTGGATAATTCATGGCCCGCCCATTCTAATTGTTTAGCGACTCGAAGCGTGGGAATAAGGAATTCAAGTGGCAAAATCGCTTGAATTTCATAAACCATGTTGAACGGAGTCGTTCCGATTGACGTTTTGTAAGCTACTCTATATGTCCATAAGGCTGAATGCAGCTTTTGATCCCAGTCAGCTCTCGATTCGCCAACAATTTTGGTGAGAATTGTCACCAAAATCTTATTTGTACTTTCGGCTTGGCCGTTCGCTTGTGGTGATAGGGAGCGGATTTCCTGTGAATTACCATGAATTCATCCAATAGGAATTCGATCACCTCATTGATGAAGTGAGTTCCTTTGTCGCTCACTAGCTCAATTGGTAAGCCATATCTGGTGAAAATGTTCTCATACAAAAACTGTGCTGTCGTTTTTGCATCATTTCTGGTTGTCGCTTTGACTTCTACCCATTTTGTTAGATAATCTGTTGCCACAATAATGTATTGAGCGTGCGTTTTATATCCCGGAGGCGCTATCGGTCCTACAAAATCTATTCCCCATTTCGCAAACACTCTTGCCCCCATCATTGGCCTTAAGAGCATATCATCTCGTGCTCTAGGAATTTATGTTTTCTGGCAATCGTCACATTGTTTCACAAACTCTTCAGCGTCCATGAATAGTGTAGGCCACCATATGCCTGCAAAAAGAATTGCCTTGGCCGTTTTGTCAGCTGAGAAATGTCCACCAGCTTGTCCACTGTGTGCTTGCTCTAATATAGGAATGTATTCCTCTTCAGTCGTGCACATTCACAATTGATTGTTTTTTCCCCTCTTGTAAAGAGTGTCCTCAATCAGTACATAGTTTTCTGCCTCTTTCCTGATCGTTTTGATTCGTGATCTACTCATCCCTTCAGGCAGTATTCTGGTGGGGTGAGGTATTCAACAATGTAATTACTCCATCGGGGTGCTACAGATAATCTGAATAGATTCGCGTGCTCTACTGGCTTTTGAAGCGTGTGTTTAGCGCAAGATTCGACATGCATATGAACACTATGTCGCATTTTTTGGCCAATACACACCCATTCTCATCAATCTCTGATACATCTGTGCATGCCCATTGTGAATCCCCGTTGTTTGTACATGAGCTTGATTTAGGTACAATTCCCGTTCACTTGACTCAACACAAAGCCTAAGGATTTGATCCGATCCTTGTTTGTACAGTCTGCCCGCCAACATTACCAATGATCTGGATGCTGCAATGGTAGATGGTTGTCTCGTCACATTCATCGACCTGATAGTCAGCAAAGGAATTACATCCTCGCTCCATCTTGGAACCATTTCTATGTTGAAAAGATATGCATCTGGCAAATCATCATCAACTCCTACAGGGTTTTCTCCATGCATCATTCTGGATAAATGATCCGCTCTTTGGTGTGTAGTTCCTTTTTTGACTACTACCGTGAAGTCAAACTCAAGCAGTATGATGAACCATCGAACAATTCTCCCCGTACTGCGAGGTTTGTTTACTAAGTACAGCAGCGCTTGGTGATCAACAAAGAATACAAATTTATTGGAAAGTAATTAGTGTCTAAAGTTTTTCACCGCATAGACCATACCCAATCCCTCCCTCTCAGTTGTCGTGTAATTCTTCTCTGCATTGTTCAGTTGTCTACTGAAGTAACTTATTGGAAAATCCATGTTGTTCTCTCCAGGTTGTGCAAGTATGAATCCTATTGCATACGCTGATGCATCTACGTGGATGTGAAATATCTTTTCCCAATCCCATCAACACCTGGGCTGTTTCAATGAGGTGTTTACACATTTCCACACGCTTCATTTGCACTTCTGGTTGAGGATAAGTTAACCATCTTTGCTCTAAAGTTTTGTTTGTTTTTAACCTTGCTTCTTACGCTTGTAATAGAGCATCTAACGGCTCTAGCACTTTGTCAACCAAGATTGATCCCCTTGAGGACGCTTTCCTCGGCTTGTTATTAACCTCAACAGTTCTACTCTCTCTCTTGTTTGAGTTGCTCCTTCGTTTCATGCAATTTGTTTTGCATGGAAATTTGGCTGTTCAATCTTCTTGTTTTCATTCTGTCTCGTTTTGCCTTCCAGGATTTTCACTGGGTTCTCACGGATAAACTCTCATTTTCTGTGGGTATTGGCAACTCGACCTTTTCCTCCAAAGGTTCGTTTTTCCTTAAGTCCTTGGCTTGGGCTCTAGTTATCGCATTGATTTGGATCATGGGATCGGTTTCCAATCCGCTGCTTGCACTTGGTACTCCCCACAATATTCATAGTTGCTTTTCCCTTGTTGTCCGGATTTTTTGGGCAATCTGGCAATATGTGATTCATGCCACATCCGTCGCAAAACCCAAAAATTTTCACTCTTTCGCCTTTGAAAGGGCAGTTACGCTCCCAATGATCCGTACTTCCACAGCTATTGCACTGTCCAATTGGTGGTTGATTTTGAGGAGGTGGTCCCATAGGTTGTCCTGCTCTATTAGGATATCCTCTTGGTTTGTAATTTTGGTTCGCAATGAACATTAACGTTCTTTCGTCTACCAAATATTGATCTCTTGAAGGTTGTGCTACATACGTTGGTGGTGCCATACCCTCGCTATTTCTCCACGATTGATATGCTTCGTCTGCGTACATTTATGATTCAGGTTCCGCTGTGTAAGGCTCATTCGGTTTCTCATAATAAGAAACTTGAAGTGTACTATTTGTTCCTAGTGATGCTTCACAATGTTGAGCATATCTAATCATGGCCCTATTTTCCTGTGGTAATGGAGGTTGTTGACCCAACATAGGTTGAGGTCTGTCTGCTCCTGCTACCAGATTTATATTTGGTGCAACTTGATATCTTGGAGGAGGTGGTTGGGATGGTCCTGCTGGAGGCCCATACGGTCTTTCCCTCACATAGTTTTTGTTATAAAAACACTCTTCCGTGCTATGATTCGTCCATTTTTGTTCTATGGCGCACCATTTCAGTACTCGTCCATTCGCAACTGGTGCTTTCGGCTGTTGTGGGCACCACGGCGTCGGATGATCCCCCCCACATGTGTCACACTTCCTAGTCTGAGATTGTCTCAACACCGGATTTGATCTCATATGTTGGTTTATTCTCTTCGTTACCTCCTCTATCAATTGATCAGCTGTCGACATCAAGGATGCCTGGGCATCTTTCTTGGTAGAGGGTTTGCTTTTAATCGATGAAGAGCCACTGGTTACTGAATTAGTATCCTCTGACACTTCCCCATATGCTTTGCAGTTATCGACAAGATATAACGCTTCCCTTGTAACTTGTTGAAACGTGCTACAGGCTTTCAAGTGAAGGTCCTTTTTCAAGGTTTCATTCCTAAGTCCTTCAATGAAGAGCACAGACAATCTCTTATCCTGAGGTAATTCTCTCCTCGGGCACCTCTCAATGTATTGCTTGAATCTCAAGGTTGCTTCCTTTACTTTTTCATTCTCCCTTTGTTTAAAAGCGTATATCTGCGATACAATATTATGATTTATACCCCGTTTTGAGAATTCTTCCGCGAACTCGCGCAATACATGTTCAATATTCGGACAAGTTTCAGGGTTTAAAGGTTGAAACCATGTTAAGGCCGTCCCTTCCAAGGTCAGCCTGAATCCCTTGTATTGAGCATGGAAATTAGTGATCTATTCTGCTCTTAACACTAGAATGGTAACCTAATAGGACATAAAAGTGTCCTTTCAGGGTTTTGGAAAAAATTCCAAAACCATAGTAGATCCACTCATTTTGAAAAATCCTTTCATGAGCTTATAGTTCAAGAACTACTACATATGGAAAAAATGAGAAACTTGTAAGTTTTCTTATCCCTTGGTCACTACAAGTCTCCAAAGTTGATGGACCAGTGCATTTTGCCCAAAACAACAATTTCTTACGGTTGATTGCATATAAATAAGAGTGGGGATTTTTGTAGGACATGAGATAAAATGCCTCGTTAATTTCAATGGGTTGGTAATCAAAACATATGGTTGCTTTTACCTCACTAATTTTTTTTTGGGCAAAAAAAATAGGTACAAAAAAGTTGCATTTTTTCCATTCTGCGGACCTATCATCAAAGTTTCTATAGTCACGCTCAATATAGATACTATATACATGTTTTCTTAGTTCCCTTTGGGCCTTTGGATTCAAAAGGAGCCATGGAGCATGTCAAAAGGATAATGGATCTCTTACTAAGTGAAACCTTGGGAGCAATGATAAAGTGCTAAATACAGCAAACTTGAAAAAACTGGGTTTAACATTATGACCTCTAGAAACCCATAGAAATACTCAATATCTAGCCAAGTTTGTAGTTTATGATTAGATATGGTTACTACCTACAAAATACACACAATTTGCCTAAGAAACTAGCAATATTGAGAAAGTTATACTTGCTACTCTAAAATGTATCGTATTCTTCAGCAATAAAAAAACTCAACCATCATCATATACTATGCTATATAGCATATTAGGTCCCCCAAAACTCAAGGAAGATTAGATTTATGTTATACATTACACGTACACAATCAAAATTGAATTTGGATATCAAGAAAGCCACCAAAAAAATCATAAAAGTGCTAATTTTGGCCAAAAAACAGGATTATGCAATTCTTGTAAATTGGTCATAACTTTCAATTTTAACACTTAGCTCTCCCTACAAGCATCAAAACATGTTGATAACTATGAAGGCTTAACCTATAGCCATCTAAACCTCACAAACATGAAGTTTAGAGTGGTATAGTTGTCAAAAATTGAAAAAAAAACCAAAAAGAGGACCCGTTTTTTCACACAGTTTAGGTTCAAAACTGTTGTGCAAGAGTAAGGTTAATAGTGAGATCAATACTCCAAAAAAAATGTTAAGTTTTTTTCAGCTCATAAGGAAACTTTGTGGATATATAGCACCTAGAAATTCATTTTCATACTCTTCAACTAATTGAGGCAAAATGGTCACTTAACAGGACACAAAAGTGTCCAAGGACATTAAAGTGTACTGTTTTACCATTCTCGTGTTAAGACTTGCTTGAAGAGCGATACATGGGCATATGGATCCCCCGATCCGCTATACTTCTTTGGCATGCACTTCGCTACTTGGGATGGCCTGATCCGTCTATAGTCTGCAGTCAATCTCATTGCTCCCGTGTCTTGACTTAATCGTTCTCGTGCAGCATGGAGGTCGTAGGTTGCTCTTGTTGGCTCCCCTGTCCCAAATCTACTACTAGGAGACAAATGTGATGGGGTGGCTGCAAATTTCAGACCTACAGCCGTATGTGTAGAGATAGGAACTGCACTACCTCGATTTGTAGCCATTGATTCTCTGGAATGTAATTTTCCCATGGGGCTTTACATCGAATAATGCGGTCGACTGAAAGAATCAGCTATATGAGTCCTCCCTCCACCTGTGGTCAACGGTTCTGGCATGACAGTCGTAGGTGCTGGTGTTAGTGGGCTTGGAGTGACATAATACTGATGAAGTGGTCCCCCAAAGTACGTATATCCTTCCAATTCTTTTTTATCGATTGCTGCATATCGTCTTCCATACTTGTCGTATGCTGCAATTTTTGTTTCCGCTCCCTCTGTGTAGGTGAAGACATAAAGTTTTCCGCTCAGTCACCTCCCCGACGTAGGGTTCCTCGCATCTATAATAGAGATCTTGCTCTCCATTATTATACTTGTATAACCCCAAGTAGATAGTATCTGTGTTGATTCTCAACGTTTCGTTTTCTCGCCTTAATCTCGCATTAGGTAAGCTCATTTTTGGAGCCTTTTCCTCATGTTCCTTGTCTATTTTGGCTTTTGTGCCCATCAATCCCCACTTGTCTACAATGTTAGGATTCAGGACTACCAAGTACATGATACCCTTGTCATCTAGGTACCTGTCTCCGCTATAGCTTACAGGCACTAAGTCCCTGAACTCACTTGGTCTATCTTCTATTTTCACACAGTAGCGGTCCATACCATCTTTGTATATCTTGGCACCTTGCTTGTTGTCATATTGATACTTGATGAAGAATAGCTTTAGTGTGGCCGAGGGGTCTGATGGTCCCGCTGCCATGTTTTCTCTTCCGTTTAGTTTTAATTGTCCCAAGTGTTCTGTGAAATACTTGGAAGATCTCTCTGAAGAAGTATCGGAGATGCCTTCTTCAAGGATCGGCTCTAACGGTCGCACTATCCCTTGGTTTACACTCTCCTCCGTTGATGCAACACTCGTTTGATCCGCTAAATTTAGGTGTCTGGTGTTGATTTGTTTTCCCGATCTCAAAAACATGAAGAAAGTGGGATCAACTGACTGAATCCAAACCTCTTACCTAGAGATGGAAAAGTCTTCCAATTCCTGCGACTGCATGGGTTGTTACTTGATCGGTCTCTGCAAATGAATACACTGGATGGCTATGAGATCACTGTATCATTCCAACTGTCAGCAGATTCAACACTTCAAAATGATCTCAACACAATTTTGCTTGCAGATTATTGACAGTATGTCCAATTTGAGTTTTGACAACTCCTGGTATCTTAAATAGTCTAGGTCTATGAATAGGTCCAAAATGAGCTAGATCTAGGCCAGAGGTACACCGATCTCGATTGTACTTCTGAGCCCAAATCAGATGAACTTCACCAGCTTGTTCACTAGGCTATTTTAAGACTACCTGCCAGACCCTTTTGTATTTGGACTCAAAAAAGTCAAGTTTTTACGATTTCTTGGTTGGAAGTGCCTGTTTTTCCAAATTTATCAGTTTGGCTGGATTTTGATGTTTGATTTGGGATTTGAGAGATACCTGGGGTTGTCCTGTGTACAGGCTATCCCTCCGTATGGTTCCTTCCCATTTTTGATGTGTTTTGGTCTACTGAAAGTCAATTTCTAAGCCCGTTTAGCAATTTTTGACTTGGATCTGTATTCAGATGGTTTGACAGGTATTTTGAGGTTTCTGGCTCTAGGTCCTTTAGAATTTTATGTTTGTATACACCTGAGGATCCCACATATGAAATCTGGTCAAAATCTTGCACTTAGGTACACCGATCGCGAGCGTACTTCTGAGCCCAAATCATACCAAATTTGGCATGCTTGTAGACATTGATGTTTTAAGGCTATCCCCAAAGTCTTTTTGCATTTGGATCACCAAAAGCCAAGATTTTGCACTTTTTGGGTCTGTCAGGCTAGTTTTAACCAAGTGGCATGATTTCCTTGATTTTTGATGTTTTTGGGTGTGGTTGCTTTAGACAAAGTTGTTTAGAATCTTATCAGGAAGGCACAAATATGACACTGAGGTACACCGATCGCGATCGTAGTACCTAGGCCATATCTGATGAAATTTTGTCTGCTCCCTCTGACAAGTGTTTCCTAGTGTTTTGTGCTACCACTTTGTGATTTGAATCGATATCAATCCTGTTTGGTCAGATTTTCAAAATTTCAGAGTCTTATGGCTTTTTTGGCCAAAGTTATGGTTTTCTTGTTTCTCGGCTCTGACTTTTGCTCCAAGTCTGACTGGAATATGATTTACTTATCCTACTCCTAAGTACAGAAATGAAAAAACATAAGAAAATGAATCAAAGAAAACAAACACGACGGATTTCGGGTGAGATTTCAGTACTCAATCAAATTAGAGAAATTGAAGAGCAAAAATGCTTTAACACACTCACTCACAGCTCCCTAAATCTCCTAAGAGAGGATCTAGCTGGTCCACTGGCTCTAGACTCCACTAAGCTCTAAACCCTTGTCTAGCAGCCTAACTGAGGTGTAAAATGGATTTGTGGATTGATCTTTTTTAAGGAGTCTAACTGCGCACTTGGTCACTCATTACCTAAGGTGCATTCCCTGGCAGTGGCGCCAATGTTTGCGGGTCGCCGCGACGGACGTCCATAGCATAGCTCACAAGCATCAACATATTTATCAATACAAGGGAAGCGACTCGGATGAGGCATGGAAACTCACTAGGGTGTCAATCCTAATGAAGTGAACTCGAAGAGATGCAACTACTAACTCTATAAGTAAATGAAACGCATTACCGCCAAGTAATCTGCCTATGTCCTCCTACACCGTTCTTCAGTCATCACGCCCGTTTACCATGAAAATCATATCGGAATTGCACGAAACTTGAAGGGAAGCTACAAGGGATTATCAAGAACATATCCTATCACTGTCACAGCATTCTGGAGAGGTACAACGATCGCGATCGTTCGTCCCAAAGTCAGAAAAAACAGCGAACAGGTGATCCTAATGGGTCGTTTTAGGGTCCCTAAAGCCCCTCCTAGGGTCAAAACAACATAAAACATGCATATAGAAACTCAAAATAGCGATTTAAGGCCTCAAGCTCGTAGTTGAAAACCTACACCGAATCTTGAATGATTACACTTGAATGAAAGAGCAAGATGAGAGGAACACAATGTAATAATCAAATCTGAATTTGGATTACCGTAACCGCAATGGCGAAGATTACAAGTTTGAACAAGAAGGAGCTCTCAAACGTACGCTGTCTTCTCAGTTCTCCCTTAAAAAGATTATCCTCAAACTTACAAAAAATGACCTTTATAGATTAGGTCTTTACAAAATGGCTTGTCCGGCCATATGCTCCCAAACTTCTAACTGGCTCTCTAATATACAATCGCTCCCATAAGAATAATCATACATCCTTTGACAATTTTCGGCTCAGAGATGCTTCTTTACAAAAGAATTTTACAATGGTTTCTCAGAAAAATATGATCCTTCTGGCAACGGCCGCTTATTGCTTCGTCCGCCAAACAATGTGTTGATGCCACTCCAGGCTGGGCTTTTTACAAAACAAGGAAATACCTTAAAAACACCTAACTTGGGTGTAGGAAAGTTTTTTTATATAAAAGGACTTGGAATAATATGCATTACCCCTTGAAATACTAATAGGCAGGGACTAATTGGTTCGTAGTACCTAAAAACATCATCGGGTATGGGGCCTTTAGCCTACCAAAGCTGTAGATATCTAGTAGATATGACTTAGCCTTGATAGATATATAGAATAATGTTTGTTTTTTCCTCTGAAAACTGTGCATATTTTTGCTTATGTTTTTTTTTCCATATAATCTATTATCAGAAGAACCCTTCATCTAGTATGTATATACTAATGCTACTCCCGGCCTGCTCTATACAGTACGAAAAAAATACTATAATTTTTTTTTGGCCTAGTCCCCTTTAAAAAAAGAAGAGAAGCACACCCAACTTGTATTGTATAGATGTTGTGGTCTTTATATAAGGAGAATTTTGTAAAATATGGAGTACCCTTTGAATTGCTAACTGGTTGTCTACAGTAGGATTGGCATAACTGTTTCATAATACCATCTTCAAAATTGGGCTGCAGCCTACCAGGGTATATTACCTCTTGTCTACCGCTCAGAGCTTCTATGGTGCATGGGAATGCTAGCTTAAAACATGGTATTTCCTTCTTAAGAAGAATTGGTAACTATTACCTCTCATAAAATTTTAAAATGGACTAAGGGGGGTCATTATCTTCTTCCTTCGAGTTACTTAGTACTAATAACCCACACCCTGCACGGCTGTTCGCTTTACACGCCAGGCCTCGACGCATATTGTGCTCATTCATCTGCTTCTGCTTGGCGTTGTGCACCTGTGTCATCCTCTCATAGCAGTATGACTGTATGCAGATCTTCTGGGATTACGGGCTGTCAAATCTCATCTTATACAATACGCTCTGTATTGACACCATGGCTATATAAACTTGTGAGTTTTTATACTCACTTGGCATTTGTTTACTGTTTATGGTAAGGGATTTGTAAATGATTTTACATTGAGGGGTGAGAACTGTTGTGCACTCGGATGACAAGTGGGAAGGAAATCATCGTGGGGGCTGGACTGCCCACTACTCCGAGTTCATAGGTCAAATAGCATGTAGCTTTGTCTGCGTGGAAAATACTGTGTATTTGTTTTGGTATTATGTTTTATGCGGAGATAATCTTTCCATACAAGTTGTTGGGTTCTAACGTCCAAAACTTAATGAAGCTGACATACTAAAGATGACACCCTATGGGACATAGGGTTGCTGTGGGTGTTTCTCCTTGCTCATGACTGGTTCGTAACTATAGACAACTGTAAAATGATGCTTTGTTTCTATGATTAGGGGCATCTTTGTGTTACATACGGGGGGGTTGTGGATTTGAGAACTGATTGTATTGTACTATGTCAGAGATCTGCTGAAAAAAATCTGGGTTTAAGAGGACTATCTCTACCACTGTCGGATTTTGTCTGGTTTGTTGATTGGCTTCTAGAAAACTTCAATAAATATCTTAATGTAGGGCGAAGCCTGTTTTGCTGACTGTGTGTTGTACAGGACATAAAGAAAAAAAGTGACACCTTTATGAGATTTTTTAGCGTTAAAGAATCAGGACTTGCACCGTTAATAATCTAATATTTGAATAGGTAGGAGGCCTATCTTGACTTCTAAAAATAGATATTAATGACATGGATGGGGTTTTTTTGTGTGTGTCTCTATAACATAAAAGGCCGATAATTGGGGCACTTATGGATAGTGTACGATAGGAGATCTCTTAAAAAAAGTTTTGCTCTAAACCGAGATAGAGCTATTTTTGGGTTCCAGGCATCATAGAAAACCTAAGTACAGCCATATTCAATGACCCTGATATAAAGGTCCAGCCTGTAATCATATTTGCCCCAACTATGTGGTATACTAACAGGTAGTATGGCATCTCTACTGAGGACTTTTATTCAGGGATAGCTCTATTCTATGATAAAAACCAATATTCTAAACGGTTCTCTAAAAAATGGGGTAGTGGCCTTAACTAGCTGCTGTTTAGTTCAGTAATAAATTACAAAATTTGGTTCAAAAATATGGTGAGCTACTAAATCCTAGGTGACTAACATGGTGCACTAGGAGATGATTGGCAAGTATTCATTTCGAAACATATATACTGAATTTTACTTTGCTCTCTAGTAAGAAGGAATGTAATATTCTAATGAATTTTTTTTTGATGATCTGGTTGTGTTTGGAAGACTTGATCTTGGGTTCACATCTTGGTGTTATAGCCTGTATTGTTGTTGGGGATGACGTCTATCTTGTGTCGGTACTGTGTGCTGAATATTATAGGCTCTTTTTACTCTTGAAAATGATTGGTTAAATACTTTAATCTCAATGCTTTATGGCAAGGAAGTGTGCTGAGTATTCCTAAGCAAGAAATAAACAATATTGTGCATATTACAAACATGGCTGACCTTGATTCTGGGAATTGGCTGCCATATGCTGTGATACCTAGGTCTCTACTTATGGTATCTAAAACCTTAACGGTATGTACTAGGTTTTAAATTGAACAAAGGCCTTAAGAAATTATGATAAAATTTTTAAAAACCCGCCAAACGTATGTATGTAAAAGAACCCTTCCTCTATCACTTCTAGAGGAAAAAATACCGAGTATTTTACTACATAAAATTTGTATGAGATACTTTTTGTATATATATGGTGCTGTGAGGAATAAAAAGAAGAAATATAGTATCATGACACATTATTTTCAAAGGATTATATGGAAACACGTAAAGAATGATTTGTTTTATCATTGTGACATGGATAAAAACTGGGATGCCCATGCATCACCTGTATAACGATAAACAAATGCTAACTGAGCGTTTTCTTGTTTATTATGGGTGCAGGTGAGGGCTACCTTCTTTGATTAAAATAGGCTATTCTTTATGTCTTGAATTTGATGCTCGTTCGAATGGGGAGCGGCTCTACTACCATTCTTTGGGATTGTATTTTCCTATGATGTATTCTCGGTTACTGATACCATGTACATAATTTATTTTCAAACATGCAAATACATTTTTTGTGCATAACCCTTATACTTGTCTAGGATCTGGCTGTCTGTGAACACTTGTGTTCATTTGCGTATATATGTATTTAAAACAATAACACACACACACACACACACACACACATTGACACTACAGTGTGCGAACATGGACAACATTGCCAAGTCTCTTCATCATCGATCTCGTCGGCTCTTGTAGTTCACACACACAATGCATGTACGAGCATCATGTTGTGTGCCGTGCGCATCACTTCTCGCTCTCCATCTCTAATTTCTTTCTCTCACACGCACACGCTATGAAAACAACTGCATTCTACAAGTCTTTTCTCATACGAATCATCGGTTGGCGAATAATAGGTGTATTAAATGCGAGCACATTGTGCAATGCTCCTTGAAGAAGAAGGAGAAACCGACACATGGATGCCTTCTTTGGGCTCAAAAATTTTAAGCCGCATTATATATATTATAGATAAGCTTCAGATCAATTGCTTGATAGCACGTTGAGAGCTCAACACTTCTACATATCAAACATTGGCTCACTTCAAAAAAAAAAAGAAGAAAAAGCTTTCAAAAAATTTAAGTTGCAAAAGTGAAGGGTAAGATTGTAATTTGTAGGAAATGAAAAGCCTATGATAAGGGAAAGTCGAAAGACTTTTATACTATATTGAGAGGTCTTCTATAGAGAGGTCTTGGCAATGGAACCCCCATCACATGTAACCGACAAGAGTGATCAAGAGCTACAATGGAAGAGTCTACAGATCATTGTTCTATTAGCTAAGCACCCCTTTCTTTAGACGAGACTTAGCATTAGCATCCAGACGCTTCGTCAATAAACATATGAAGACAACTTTGTATAATTAGAGCTATTTTCATGAAATCCATATGGGTTTCCATAAATGAACAACTATTTCAAACAAAGTGAGAACTTCTGCAGGCCACCGTGATGCCTTTTGTTGTGCTGTAGAAGGCAGCATAGCAGTTCAAGTTTTTGGGATGAGGAGGTATGGATGGAGTGGTCAGACCAGTAGTTGTAGTTATCGTTAGACATGGTTTGCAGCAGGTCATTGATGATCCATCTATGTTCTAGTGCAGAGTTGTGTACTGTGGTTGATTTTTTTATCAGTTTTGGTGGATTTCATGCTAGTGGAGTAGGGTGGAAAGTGTTTTGTATATGTTGCCTCGATCAAGTGCACCCAAGTTGAAATCACCCATCAGGACCAGTGGTCGCATGTCATGGGTAGAATAGAGGAGAGTGGAGATGTTCTTGAAGAATGTCGTGAGTGATGGTGACGGTGCTCTTTAGAGCAAGACGATTGTTATGCGCATGCTAGTGAAGTGGAAAGATGTGTGGATTGTTTGAAGCGTTTGATTTATGCAGATGTTTATTTGTGTAGGTATCAGGTGGCTTTTATGGAGAATTGTGATGCCATGAAGTTGTGATGAGGATATGCTGTGGAATCCTAAAATGGTTGTCTCATGTAGTCGTGTGTCTTGGAGGCAAAGCACATCCGAGGCCATTAGGATTCCTTCGTGAATGATGTCGTTGTCATGTTGTCAAAGGGAGACGATGTTGAGTGATTGCACGATGTAATGAGTTTCTTGGTGCAGTTGCAGTTGCTTTTGGATGGGAACATAAATTTCTTTTGTTCTCAATCTTTGGAGCTCTTTGAGGACACATGGATCAACACAAATGTTGTCATGAAGCAACCTATCTATCAGGTACATATTTGCAATGTCGCGAATGCACAAGAGAGCAGTCTACGTGAGCCCATGAGATCTAATTCTTTTGGGGATGAGAGCCAATGTGTTGAGTGTAAGCCTCCTGCGAGCGATCGATGAATCTTGCGAGCTGTGTGGCAGGTTGAATGAGGAATTTTTTGCATGTCATGGTGTTTAAGTGGTTTTTCCCAATCTGGAATTCACGTGTTGTGTGAAGAATTGGTGTCCAACTAGGTGATGTGATTGGGGTGAGGAGACAATGGTGTTCGTATCTTTGTTTTCTCCCCTATATTGGGATTGGCAAAATGAACCCAAAGGTAGGTCCTGATTGAGAATGTGGTGCAAAGTAAACGCTTTCTGCGTCATTGACGAGGCTGTCAAGAATGTCTAGGTTTCCAGTGCATAGCTCGACCACTACAACTATCTTCAATCACAATGTTGCTTGGAGTCTCGCTGCATACTTGGCATTCAATGGAATTGCTATTGTTTTGCTACAAGTAGTGGTGCGCTTGTCAATTGCTATGAATATGTATGGCTCAATTGGTAGCTGTGAAAAAACTTTTTTGTTGTGCGCATCCAGATGTGAGATGGTTTTGTCAATAGGAAAATCTTTGTGGAAGGAATTGTTAATGAATGCAAGATTGTCATTGGTGTGCACACGAGCTCTCATCCGGTTGAGCACCTTCATAAATTGTTCATTTTTCTATCTCATCATGGTCGTTAGCTCATAGCACTTGGAGAATACACGCCAATAGTACGAAGGTCTTGCCTCAATAAAAGGTTGCTTGCTTGTGAGTATCCAAGAGTCTTTCACCGGGCTAGCTTGGCAAAGGTTGCCACAAAGTATGACATCAAGGCCTCCAAAACGTTGGTTGTGCTTTCTCTTGATGGCATGAAGATTTGAGTTGGTCAATGAGAGGACACTGGGAGTTTTATTGAAGTTCACAAAGCGCGAAGTCCTCACCACCTACAAAAGCCAAAAGTATGAAGACCACTACGCATGTCTTTATCTAGTTGAGAACAAGCATGCAAAGTTACCTCTCTATTGTAGCCAAGAATCTCACATTGCTTGTGAAATAATGTTGTCAATTCCTTCTTTAAGCGCAATCCCAACAAGGAGACCAAAGTTATGATGTCCAAAATAGACAATGTGCGCACCGTGCCAGTAAAGAAACCAATATTTCTAGCCACAAACATAACAATGTCCTCCCTAGCAAACTATATGTTAAGAACTTCCAATCATGCCAGAACTGGCCATAAATGCGCGCACGTGCGCGTGCGTGTGTGTGATTTAGTTATCTACATATATTACCCACAAACGATATGCTCAAAGACCAAGGTGCCCAGATAAATACATGGTTTATTATACAAAACAAACTTTAGACAGTATGACTTTGTATAAATAAATCTCATCAGTTTGGTACAAGTCATCATCCGAATGCAGAAATTCTTTTACAAACTACGAACCAGAAGCCATTCCTCCCAACAATAAAGCAACCAAAAAGCTGAATCAAAGAGAGCATCCCTCACCTGCACCCATAGAACAACATAACATTCTGTTAGCGTTGGCTCTGTATGTAGGTGATGTATGGGCATCCTAGTTGTTATCCATGTCACAAAGTTTCAACTTTTTTTGCAAATAAACTTTATTAAAAAATGAACTTTAACAAGACTTTGATAGTCGATTACAACTTCATACCAAACTTCATCAGCTTACAAACTGCCAATGATTTTCTTTTAAGTATCTTTATAGTTTATCTCCTTATTCTTGCACGTTCGATTAAGATATGCTCTCTGCCTCGACCATGCCCCATTCTTTGTCGCAAATGATGCTATATATTCAACCCTAGCTACCTTAAGCTTTTTTGAGATCTGTGCTCTCTTGATCGAATCAACAATAGTACTCATCCGAGAAGTCATCCTATATCTTGGTAAACCCTGATAACTGTAGACAAATAAATTTTACACACTCTTGCAAATTTCTTTATATACAAAACCCTGACAGTTTTTGCCATAATTTTGAGCAACCTCTTCCGCCCTCAAGTGGCTAGACTCCATAAACACCAGAGTACAGCTACAATGATTAAACTTGAAGTGATCTATACATGCTATAGTAAAATTTTGAGTCAGAGAGTCTAGAGGAAACCTATGAAATTCTATTTTCCACTAGCTGGTCTAGCTCCTATCTATGTCCCATTCTTAAAATATGCCTCAAGGTCGAGCCGTTCAAGGCCAGAATTAACTACGGTTATCTTTCAACCAATTTTAGGCCGGAAATCAAGAACTTGAAGTCACTCAGTCATCCACTATTTTGTAGCAGGTTATGCATATTCAACATCATTATTCTACATTCCATAAAGAGTTCCCCTTGAAACTAAAGAAAAAGCCGAACCATCAGCTCCAAGAAGTACCGCTGTCAGGTGTTTTTTGGATCAAGGGATTGCGCATATGTACATACACATGCATGGTGCATCGAATAAAGGATTGCCCAATTTCCATAGCAAGGTGGTTACGTGGGGCCCACATGTGTACAGGTAGGACTGGGTGTACATAGTGCATCGATTTTCATTATTACTAGTACCAGTGTGTTTTTCTACAATAATGAGGAGTTGGTAGCACGTAAAACTTCTCGAGGAAGCTATCCGCGGGCCGACAACATGAGGTAAGCAGGTGCGTCAGATGGCATCGAGTGGCGTCAGGAGGTCGAACGGGGTCAATACTTGCACGCAGAGAAATACGGACACAACGTGGGTGTTTTCTTGTGAGAGTTATGCAGAAAGGTCATCATTAGGACAATTTTTTGGGGCCACTTCACGTGGTTACGAGACGCATTATTGAAAAATGTTGAGTGCCAGGTATGCGGATGATGCAAAAAGGTGACAACTATGCACTGCGAGGTCAGTTTTTGGCCTGTTCGGGGTCCGTTTGTGGTCATCTAAAAGGCCAAGGGTGCCCAACTAATAAAGCTAAGTGTGGGAACTGAAAAAATAGAGAGAAGACCAGAAGAAACGTGGAGAAGAGAGGAGGAATAGCTGTAGGTGTGTTTTTGGGGTTTTTGGAGCCTGTTTTGGCCGTAAACTGCTCATCCGAGGTCGGATTTGAGCACTTTGACATTGTAGACTGGGGTTTTGGGCCGTTCCGGACGCGATGGCGCTGTCCATTTTTCCAAATTACTCACTCTTTTTTTGCTGTTTTTGGTGTGTAAGTTTCTCCTATGAGCGAAGGTTCTGCTCCATTTTGTGATTGTATCTGGTATCTTTTACCCATATTGTGTGAGCTATTTGCCCCATTGGTGTTGGCCCAAGCTCAATTGTATTTAAACATCAGAAATTCTTCTCTTTTGAGCTGCGTTTTTTGGGTGTGTGTGTGTGTGTCTGTGTGGAGTGGGTAAACAGACAGTCTCTCTCCTCTCACTCCATAGGTGTGTTCCCTGTCTCGGCCAGGTGTGTTGTGTAAGCTGAGTGGTGCCCCCTAGTGTGTGTGTGTATCATTCCAAGAGTGTGTGTCGGGTCGTTATAGAGGCGCTATGTGTGTTTTTATCCCGCTCACATTCTTTTGGCGCCCCCACGGAGGATCTTCTTCGAGTATCTTCTGCTTCGAGCTTCAAGCTTCGTGATTCGGGATTACAGATTATAGGTTACAGATTACAAGTTGCAGATTATAGGTTACAAGTTACAGGTTACAGGGACAGGTAAAGGTACAGGTACATGTGATTCACACAGGTACATGTTGCTGGAGTACAGTGATATACTAGCAGTGATGTCACTTGCAGTTGTTGTGGGTATGCATCATTTGGCGCCTGTTTGAGCGCATTGTCTGTTGGATTGTACGTTACTTGTGGAAACTGCCATTGTACTCCTTTGTGGAGCCATATATGGTTTTATTTGGCAGTCCCAGCCATTTCTGAGACTTGGTCTGGAAGATAGTCATTTCTGCGACTTGACTATACGCGATTTGCATTAGCCTTCGTGTGAGGGTCGATAGCGTGAGGTTGTTATTGAGCTGGGGGATTCTCAAATGTGGAGATCCTTTCGGTGATACAGGTAGCTGGAGCACCCTTTTCGTGACCTAGCCATAGGCTATATACTAGTGAGTCCTATTTGATGCTCGGGTTCTATTGTTGACAATTTATGCATATATATACAGTCTATATTTTGGGTTCCTACTGCTCTACTTCTGGGGAACTCTGTCAAAATTTTTCCAAGTTATGATGGCTGGTTTCTTGGTCTTTTGAGCCATTTATGCTGTTATGCTACTGAAATTTTGGCAAAATCAGAGGTTAAGTCAGGTGTGCCTTCTTGGGAGCTTCATGGTTGGCTTTAATGGATGACCCTCAATTCACTCCTTTTCATTTAACTCAAAGAATCCAGATAAATGTTCATGTGTCCAGGAAGATTTTTTTCCACCAGCGCATAGTCTTTATGTTTGGGCCAAGAAGATTACGAGAGATCCTGGAATGTCCTTTGCCTGTTGTCATTCTGATGATTAACTATGAAAACTCATTTGATGTGCATGTGTTTGTCCTTATCTAAAGTTGAGCTGCATTGAAGTTTCTGGGGCTTGGATAGTGAAAAGTTTTGGGTTCTTACACGTGTGTTCGAAGGGGTTCTCAAAGCATTAAGCTTGGGTAGCCATGGCTTTCTCTTATCCGGAGTTTCATGGAAGAAGTGATGAAGATGTGGAAGACTTTCTAGAAAAGATGGAGGTTGCCTGCATTAGCAACCAGATTCATGACCCGGCGCAGATGTTACGTCTTCTCCAAATTTGTTTGAAGAGTGATGCACGGGTTTGATCCAAGGCATTTGAAGAGGAGTTGCGTATGGCTGATCCACCTATAAGATTGAGTTGGGACAATCTAAGGCATGGATTGGAAGTGGAGTTTGTGAAGATAGAAGATCCTGACAAAGTGTGGCAAGAAGTACAGGCTTTAGTGCAAAAGGAAGGTGAGCCAGTAGATGTGTACATACGTAAGTTCTCATTGGCATGGGAGCGGATGTGCAAGGCCTTAGCACCACAGGTACCCCCGCCTGACATGATGAAGAAGGACAGGTTCTTGGCTGGTCCTTGGGAGAATATACGTTGGAGAGTGGAGCTAAAGAAGCCTAGGACATATGAAGATGCATTGGAGGTAGCAAGGAACAAAGAGTGGAAGTTGAGGAAAATGAGCCAGTTAGGGGTGGAGTCTTTTTCCATGAGGTCTGAATTTCAGCCTATGGACTCTTTACAAGGTCACATGCCAGGGGTTCATCACGAACCAGTGGTTCCTGTTACTACTCAGGTTATGCCAGCAATGGTCACTACAGCAGTGCAAGATGATGGGCTAAGGCAAGACATGAGGCAATTGGTAGATTTAATAAAGAATCTTAGCCTAAACATGCTAGGTCAAGTGGGAAATAATCGAGGTCGAGGGAGGTTTGCAAATCAGCCAGGAGGTGAAGAAAGACCTAGGAATAGTGTTGGACAAAGCAGTGGTAGGTTTTGGAGGCAGACGCCCACATGTTACAATTGTGGAGAGTTGGGTCACATCAGCCTGCAATGTGATAAGCCACCAAGGATGGGGGGAGACATGTATCCATTGCCAAGATAGGTGCTAACTAGGTCAAATGATTATGGCATCAAAATTAAGGGAGATGAAGGAACCAGTGGATTAACCCAGAAGGAAAAGGGAAAGACAAAAGTGGTAAGTGTAGTCACCTTGGAGAAGGCATCAAAGCTAGAGGATACATTAGTGATGCCTATTGGGAAGAGGACTACAGAGGACAAGGAAGGAAGAAGTGCCCCAGGTCCAAGTAAGAAGAAGGGAAAGAGTCATGAAGGTGAGGATGTCAAGGCCAAGAGAAAAAGGAGGGCTCGTCGCAAGTTTCATGTTTCAGATTCTCCACTAGGGGATGGACAATTAAGCTATGACTTGAAGGAGGATCTGACGAGCAGGAAGGCAGATGTTACTTTTGGGCAGCTTATAGAGATGGTGCCTAAGCTAAAGCGACAGTGGAAGAGGATGGTTAACCCAATGGAGAAAGAGCCAGAGAGAGGTTTAGTAAAGGTGTTGGCAATGGATGAGCTACCAGACATTTGTCCAATAGTAGATGTGTGGCATAAAAGAAAAAATTTGGGACAAGGTTATGTGGATGGCGGAGCCCAAATATGCGTCATAACACACTCATGCGTTGAGAAGATGGGTCTCACAGTGGCTGGGGTGTCAGGTTTTCGGATCAGATTGGCAAACCATCAAAAAGTAAAATTCTTGGGTGTTGTAAAGAGCTTAGAAGTGGAGGCATATGATGCAAAGGCAGTGGTTGATTTTCATGTGATGCCAGCAGGGTTGGGAGCATATCCTATTATACTGGGCAGACCATGGTTACGTGCAGTGGGAGCTGTTCAAGATTGGCGACATGGTACGATTAGCCTCTATGGAAAGACAGGTACCAAGAAGCTTTATAATATGGAAACAAGGAAACGATTAGAGGAGCTTCATGAAGATGAGGATGAGTCTAGTGATGAAGACTCTTCCACGGTGACAGATGATAACAATGATAGCACTACCAGTAGTGACGAGGATGCTGATGTTGCATTTCTTTTGATGGACAAAGAAATCCAGGAGTTTGGTTTAGTTGCATTTGCGAATGAGGTTGAAGATGAAAGTGAAGGGCCTTATGAAGTGATTGAAGGGCTGATGCAAACCAAGGTTGAGTTGTCAAAGAAGCAGGAATTGATGACACAAATGATCAGTGGAGACCTCTCAGCTATGGAGAAGGATATTTATTTGCACATGCTGGCTAGTTTTCCTGATTTGTTCATTACTTCATATGAAGAGATCAGAGGGTTCAAGGGCGAAGAGATGCATATAGAGCTGAAAGAAGGTGCTAAGCCAGTGCGGCAAAGGCTAAGAAGGATGGGTCAAGAGCAAATGGAAGCCTTGTGAGAAGAGGTGGACAAGTTGTCGAAGGCAGGGTTCATAGTCCTTGTGGAGACCACAGAATGGGTGAGTCCAGTTGTAGTCAATCCAAAGAAGGATAGGAAGTGGAGAATTTGTGTAGATTTTAAACCCTTAAACGCAGCCACTAAGAAGAACCCATATCCTCTTCCATTCATGAATCAGATCTTGGATTCAGTGGCAGGTTATGAGAGGTACAATGTGTGTGATGGTTTTTCAGGCTATTTTCAAGTGAAGATTGCTCTTAAAGACCGCACAAAGACCACTTTTATTACGCCATGGGGCTGCTATTGCTACACAGTATTGCCATTTGGGTTGTCAAATGGACCTTCCTTCTATCAAGAGAGAGCAAATTGGGTGTTGGAACCATTCATTGGTAGTTGTGTTAAAGCTTTTATGGATGACTTCTGTGTTTATAGCAGTAGGGCTGAACAACATGAGAAGCTGCAAATGGTATTGGCTCGATATGATGAATGTGGAGGACAACTAAATCCAAAGAAATGTCATCTAGCACAGCCAAGGGTGAAGTTATTGGGCCATATGGTGTCAGAAAATGGCATTGAGTCTGATCCTGATAAGGTTAAGTCTATTATTCTTCTTCCATCACCTACGAGTACGAAGCAATTGGCAACTTTTATACACAAAGTGAAGTACATGGCACGGTTTATTCCATTGTCTTCGCAGCTTCTTTATCCATTACAGCAAGTGGCAAAGCATGATCCACTGCAATGGGATGACAAGTGTGAAGAGGTGTTTCAAGAGGTCAAAGAGGTGTTGGGGGGTCTGTCAGCCATGCAGGCTCCTGATTGGGAGAAAGTTTTTTATGTAAATCCATCAGTAGGGGATGATGGCATTGGAGCCATGCTATTGCAAAAGGGGAAGGGCAGCCATTATATGAGGCCAGTGTATTGTGCAAGCCGAGTGAAGTTGGTAGCAGAGAGAAAGTTCTCGGAAGTAGAGCTAGTGATGGCTAGTGTAATATTTGCTTGTCGACGATTTTGTCATTACTTGCTACCACGACCTTTTGTTTTCTTGACAAGTTATGCCTTTTTGCACAGTTAATTAATGGAACTAACATGTCAAATGTGGTGAAGAAATGGGTAATTGAGCTGCAAGAGTTTGAATTCTCTTTTCTAGTGGAAGACAGTACAAGGGCTACCCTAGCTGATTTGTTGACCTACAAGGAGAATCCCCTTATTGTTAAGGAAGAGGTGGTGAGAAAGGTAGTTGAAGAAGTGCCATAGATTAGCAATGCACATGTGTTGTTCTTTGATGGTTCATACAGAAAGAGCCATGATGCAGCTTCAGGGGGTATAGCACTTTATGATCCAGAGGGGAAGCAAGAGAGGGTTCAAATTGGATGCTCATAGTAACAATGAGGCTGAATATGCTACTCTGGAAGCCGGATTACACATTTTTTTGAAGCATGGGGTTCGAAGGTTGAGCATAAAAGGTGATGCCTTGTTAGCGGTGATGTTGGGATCGGAGAGCACACACACAGAGAGCCAGCACGAAGAAGGAGATAGACACAGTGTGTGGCGGGGCGGTACTCACACTACAATGTGTAGTTGTAAGTATAGTTATTATGGATGAGTAAATGAATGGCTGTACATGGGCGGCTGAACAACGGGCAGCCGGGCACACGGGCCTTTAACCCAACAATCTCCCACTTAAAAGCAGTGTGCCTTTAAAGTGGCCAAAGTACAGCAAAAGAAGTCAAGCCATACCCATCAGCGATCTGCAGTGTGCAAACCGCTGTGAGGCTAACGACTTCGTGAGTAGATCAGCAAGGTTATCGTCAGTGTGTACCTTGACAAGCCCTATGCGCTTGTCCTCTAGCACCTCTCGTATGAAGTGATACCTCACCTCAATGTGCTTTGTATTCGCATGGAAGACAGGATTCCGTGCCAACGCTATGGCACTCTGGCTATCACAATGTAGAATCGGAGCATCACCAGCCATACCAAGATCTCCCACTAGTCGTGAGAGCCATACGGCCTCCTTGGCAGCCTCAGTGGCAGCCATATATTCAGCCTTTGTAGTGCTCAAAGCAACGCATGGCTGTAAATGTGATGCCCATGAAACCGGTCCACCTGCAACTGTGAACAAATAACCGCTAGTAGACTTCCTCGAGTCCACTGACCCTGCATAGTCTGAATCTGTATATCCGCAAAGAGACATATCCTTCTCACCATAACATAGGGACAACTCTGAAGTCCCTCTCAAGTATCTGAGAATACCTCTTACTGCATCCCAATGACACTTGCCCGGGTTAGACATGTACCTGCTAACCACACCAACTGCATGAGCAAGATCTGGATGCGTAGCCACCATGGCATACATCAAGGAACCAACAGCTGACGCATAGGGAATCTGAGACATCTCTGTAGTCTCCAAATGTGTCTGTGGGCAGTCATCATGGCTGAGTTTTACATATGGAGGCAACGGGGTACTAATGGCCTTCCCCCCTTCCATATGAAAACGCTCAAGCACCCTGTCAATGTACTCTTTCTGACTAAGAAAGAGCATCCTGCGAGAACGATCACGAGTGATCCGCATACCCAAAATATGACTGGCATCCCCAAGATCCTTCATGGAAAAGGTCTCATGTAGCCTATGTTTCAAGGCATCCACATCAAAAATACACTTCCCTGCGATCAGCATGTCATCCACATACAAAACCAAAACAATAAGACTACCATCTGCAGCCTTGCGAGTATAGAGGCATGGGTCCTCATAACTGCGTACATAGCCCAATGAACTCATGAATGCATCAAACTTACGATACCATTCACGAGATGATTGCTTCAGCCCATACAAGGTCTTAAGAAGCCGGCCTACCATCTTCTTTGAACCATGAATAACAAACCCACTTGGTTGCTCCATGTACAAATCCTCGTGCAAGTCCGGATGTAAGAAAGATGTCTTTACATCCATTTGCTTCAACTCCATGTCTTCTGTAGCTACCAAAGCAAACAACATACGCAAAGTAGACATCTTCACCACTGGGGAGAAGATCTCATCAAAATCAATGCCCTTCTGTTGCTTGAATCATTTAGCCACAAGCCTTGCTTTGTACCTAGGCTTTGCATCCATTGAACACAATTTTATCTTGTAAACCCACTTGCATGGTAGTGCCTTCTTACCCTTTGGCAAAGGAGTAAGCTCCCACGTTTCATTTTGGATCAACGAATCCATCTCTGACTGCATAGCCTACTTCCACTTGAGCTTGTCAACACTAGACATGGCCTCATCATAACATGATGACTCCCCGCAATTAGTCAACAATACATAATCCATAGAAGGCACAAAACGTTGAGGCTGTCTTGCACGCCGCTTTGAACGCCTCAAAGACTGTGCAGGAGGTGCATTTGGCTGTCCCACATCTACATGATCTCCCAACAAGGGCTGGTCTCCCACTTGAGGGTCAATGGGCTGCCCACGAGCAGCCATGGGACCATCATACCGATGACCATCCTCCTCAAATATCACACGCCGAACCTCAACCATTCGCGGTGATGCTCTATACATAGAGTCCTCATGAAAAACAACATCATGGATGCGCACAATCTTCCTGTCAATAGGATCCCACAATCGATAACCCATCTCACCAGAGCTACCATAACCCAAGAAGATACACCTCTTGCTCTTTGGACCCAATTTGCTGCGTTTTGCCTTAGGTACATGTACATAAGCTTCACAGCCAAAAACACGAAGGTGACCATACGAAGGTGGCAAACCTGTCCATACCTCTTCAGGCACTTTGAAGCCCAAAGGAACACTAGGTGAACGATTTATCAAATGCACAGAAGTGGCAACTGCTTCAGCCCAAAATCCATTTGACAAACCAGCCATAGAAAGCATACTACGGACTTTATCCTGTATAGTCCTGTTCATGCGCTCTGCCACACCATTTTGAGGAGGTGTATAGGGAGCACTAAGCTCACGCCGTATACCCTTCTCAACACATAATGTAGTGAAAGCATGAGACATAAATTCACCCCCATTGTCCGTACGTAAGCACTTCAACTTACAACTTGATTGGTTCTCAACAAGAGCCAACCATTGCTTAAATATATCAAACACCATATCCTTCTTATGAATGGGGTATGCCCATACCTTCCTGCTAGCATCATCAATGAATATAACAAAGTACATAGCACCTCCAAGAGAAGCATTGGGCATCGGCCCACATACATCACTATGCACCAAAGCTAGCATTTCCAAAGATCTGTGTGGAACACTCTTCTTATGAGAAGACTGAGCATTTCGACCATAAAGGCAATGCTCACAAAACTCAAAACCACCAAAATCTGAAATGGGAATGTAATCCGCACGTGCCAACAACTTCAAACCTTTCAGTGACATATGCCCCAAACGCTGATACCATAAAGAAGCAGGAGGTTGCTCAGTGATCCCCACAATTTGATCAGCCACACAAGCTACACAAAGGGAATACAACGTATTCCTCTTAGCACCTTTAACCAAAACAAGGCTGCCCTTAGTGAGCTTCCAACCTCCATCACCAAAAGATACATTGAAACCAAGTGAATCCAACTGACCCACACTAATCAAGCTTTTTGCAAGAGCCGGCACATGACGCACACGCTGCAAGACAAACGTAGTAGAGTTTGGCATAGCCAAATGAATATCCCCAATGCCATGAATCTGCATAGAACGCCCATCGGAAATCCTGACAGTACCTGTGCTCGAAGCATCATAGTCATGAAACCACGACCTATGAGGCGTAACGTGAAAAGAAGCACCACTGTCAATGACCCAATCCATAGGCATACTACTCTCATGAGTGAGAAGAAAAGCATCATCAAAATAGGATGCAAGCAACACATCACCAAGCTCTTCACTAGTAGCACTAGTCGGAGCACATACATGGTCATCTTGAGAGCTACACTCTCCCTGTGTTGCATTTAACTCCTCAATCTTGACATTGGACTTAGGCTTGTCCTTAGCATCGTGGTCTTTCTTCTTACCATCTCCATTTTCCCTTTTCCACTTGTAGCAATCCTTTTTGAAATGGCCTTTTCTACCACAATGAAAACATTCCACATCCTTTTTACTTGTGCCTGCACGGGACTTGCTTCTAGATTTACCCCTGTTGGACTTATACTTGTCCATAGTCTTGCCTCTGACAACCATTGCACTAGAAGACTTACTACCTGCATTATTCTTTCGATTAATCTCTTTCGTGAGAAGACTAGACTCCACATTAGTACTTGTCAACTCATCCGCAGGAACCGAGTTACTTATGGTTGTCCTAAATGTGTCCCATGACTCAGGCAACGTGACAAGTAAAAACATAGCTTTTACATTGTCCTCAAACGTAATTTTCTGCGTAGCAAGTTGTCTGAAAATTGTATTGAAATCATTCAAATGCGCATTCATGGAAGCACCTTCCTCCATTCGCAAATCAATAAGCTTTTTAATCCAATACACCATAGAAGCAGCTGAATGCTTATCATACATATCGCAAATCCGCTGCCATAGCTCATAAGCTCCACCCTGTGCATCTTTCACATTGTAATAAACAGACTTTGAAAGGGAAAGCCTAATGGTAGACCTGCACATCTCATTTAACTCCTCCCAATCATCCCTCTCCATGTTCTCTGGCTTAACTCCCTGCAACTTTAGAGGTCGAATCTGTTTCTTCTGCACCAAGACATCCCAAATCTGATCTTTCCAATATGAGAAGTTAGCACCATCCAACTTCTCAATATTGAAAACTGTGTCCTCTTTAGTGCCCATTACAACAAGAATGCAACAATGAGAAACCTGTAACCAACCAACAAACTGCCACAACAAAGTAGAGTTGCAAATCTGACAACACCTGCTGCTCAATCAAAGAGCAAACGCATAGAGTATAAATCAGCCCATAATATGGTCAAAAAAACGTATGTAGAAATCCACAAACAAATGCATAAACCCATGACACGTGTAACTCAACCGGCCTAGGCAAACCGTGCCACAAAATGCATCAACAATGAGGTGTCATAGAGGCATAAACATACTCCATGTCTGAATAACCACAATAGAAACATAAGCTGACCAATCTTACACAAATCCATGAGCATAAATGGATCCAAGTGAGCATATAACCAATGCACAAGCTCAACGAAGTCCAATCTCTACTGTCAACCAAGTACCTGTCCGTACTCAAACCGCAACACTGCAAGCAAGAGCAAACCCGCTCTATGTATAAGTGAACCAAATCTCCACAATATCATGCATAAAGAGTGTCTGTCAAACTGCCATATCCACATCCATCAACATACATAGATGATGTAAACCTGTAGCTCAAGAACACGCATAAACAGACTTCCTAGAAGAGTAGAAGCTCCCACTCAAACCACAACCATATACATGGCTGTCCCACAGTCAAAATACATGTTTTGTAACCACAGAAGAGACCTGTATCCAAAGCTCCCTGTAACCTGTAACCTGTACCCATACCTGTACCTGTACCTGCACCTGCACCTGTACCTGTACCTATACCTGTACCTGTAGTCGAAGAAGACAATGCCGCCAAACTCCCACTCTATCTGTGTGTATGAGGCCACTCCAAGAAGAGGCTACACACTCTCAAATGAGCTGTGGGCTCACGTAAGTGGAAGACACTACAGCAATGGCACCTGTAATGGCTATGGAAGCTCTAGCAGCAGAAAACTACCAAAGAGAGCTGAAAAATGCAGCTCCTAGTCTGTAGCTCGGATGGGATTTCTAATGGCACGAATGACTCCGAAAGGGGGGTTAAACCCCAGGACACCTACTGAAAATACTCGCGAAGTGCTAAACCTTCCAATGCTAAGCTCGGAAAAACCTTCTGCTCTTTAGAAATGCGCACGTGCGCGAAACCGAAAAACGGCAATGAAACAGCAGCAATTTTCAACACACTCAACAATGATGATGAAGCTCTCAATGCTCTCACTACCAACCTCTGATACCACTTGTTGGGATCGGAGAGCACACACACAGAGAGCCAGCACGAAGAAGGAGATAGACACAGTGTGTGGCGGGGCAGTACTCACACTACAATGTGTAGTTGTAAGTATAGTTATTATGAATGAGTAAATGAATGGCTGAACAACGGGCAGTCGGGCACACGGGCCTTTAACCCAACAGGTGAAGCAAGTGCTGGGTGTGTGGAAGAGCAAGAACACCTCATTGAAGGAAATGTGCTTCAGAATTAAAGGCCTGTTAAAAAAGTTCAAAGCATGGAGCATCAGACACATTGAACGTGCTCTAAATGGAGAGGCACATGAAGCAGCTCAAGGCATGATTGGGGAGCTATTTGTGTTGAGGACCACTTTACCTCTTTATCATGGCTGGGAAAGTTTGTCTCAAGAAGAGGAGTTTTTGCTAACAGGAATCATTCCAAAGGAGATTCAGAAGTCTAAGAAGTATGGCTTTGTGCGTAGAGCATACAGGTACAAATTGATTGGTGATGTCTTATACATGAAAGGGGCTGATCTCGTGTTGAGACGTGTACCTTGGTGAGAGGAGCTTTATAGAGTGTTGGAAGAGAATCACGAAGGCGCATGTGGTGGCCATTTTGCTCTAAAGATCACCTTGCATAAGATTTTGCAAGAGGGGTATGTATGGCCTAGTTTGCACAAGGATGTTCACCATTGGTGTAGGTCTTGCAATAGGTGTCAAGCATTTGGGAAGAGAGTGTTGAAGCCAGAGCTACGAAAAACCATTATGGTTTTTGATGTGTTTGAAAAGTGGGGTATTGATGCAATAGGCCCATTACCTATCACAAGCAGGGGCAAAAGCTATATTTTGATTGCAGTGGACTATCTCTCTAGATGGGCAGAGGCTATAGCAGTAAAACAGATCACTGCAAAGGATGTGGCAAAATTTGTGTATGATGAAATATGTTGCAAGTTTGGGGTGCCACTAGAGCTACTTTCGGATAAGGGGCCAGGATTTAGAGCTAAACTGCTAGACTTCTTATGCGCAAAGATGAAGATTAGGCACCAGCATACCACTCCTTATTACCCACAGTGTAATGGCTTAAATGAAAGATTCAATGGTGAGTTGGTACAGATTCTTTCGAAAGTGACAGAGCACCAAGGAAAGAATTGGGATTTGGAATTGCCTAGTGCATTATGGGCTTACCGTACTTCGGTGAAGACAGGTACAGGGTTTACTCCATTTGATGTGGTCAAGATGTTAGAGAAGTTGCTTGGGCCGCCTAGTGATGCATTCGAAGATAGGCTCTTACAGCTACAAGAGGTTCAGTTGGATAGGATGAGTGCATTGGAACATTATGGGTAGATGCAAGATAGGGCTTTGGCAAAGATAAATGAAAAGGTCAAAGGTAAGGGTATCAAGAAGCATGACTTGGTTTTGTGCTACAACAGTAAGCTGGACAACACCTTCCAAAAGAAGTTTCAAATTAAGTGGGAAGGCCCTTTCAAGGTAGTGGAGTGTTTCCCGAATGGTACATATCAGTTGGCTAACCTGGATGGGTTTCTACATAAGTCAAGGGTAAATGGATTGCGTCTTAAATTGTATCATGCCAGGTTGATGATGGTCGAGCAAGATGAGCTGTATGTGGATCAAGGAGTGTTGGTGAAGGATGAGGAGACTTGTGACGCTGCGAGTCTCATATCGCTTTTTGCTACTGCTGATCATGGATGATCTAGCAGGCTAAGGGATGGGCAAATTATGTCAAGAGTTTTTTGGAGCAAGGGATTGCGCATATGTACATACACATGCATGGTGCATCGAATAAAGGATTTCCCAATTTCCATAAGCTAGGTGGTTACGTGGGGCCCACATGTGTATAGGTAGGACAGGGTGTACATAGTGCATCGATTTTCATTATTACCAGTACTAGTGTGTTTTTCTACAATAATGAGGAGTTGGTAGCGCGTAAAACTTCTTGAGGAAGCTATCTGCGGGCCGACAACATGAGGTAAGCAGGTGCGTCAGATGGCATCGAGTGGCGTCAGGAGGTCGAATGGGGTCAATACTTGCACGCAGAGAAATACGGACACAACGTGGGTGTTTTCTTGTGAGAGTTATGCAGAAAGGTCATCATTAGGACAATTTTTTGGGGCCACTTCACGTGGTTACGAGACGCATTATTGAAAAATGTTGAGTGCCAGGTATGCGGATGATGCAAAAAGGTGACAACTATGCACTGCGAGGTCAGTTTTTGGCCTGTTCGGGGTCCGTTTGTGGTCATCTAAAAGGCCAAGGGTGCCCAACTAATAAAGCTAAGTGTGGGAACTGAAAAAATAGGGAGAAGACCAGAAGAAACGTGGAGAAGAGAGGAGGAACAGCCGTAGGTATGTTTTTGGGGTTTTTGGAGCCTGTTTTGGCCGTAAACTGCTTATCCGAGGTCGGATTTGAGCACTTTGACATTGTAGACTGGGGTTTTGGGCCGTTCCGGACGCGATGGCTCTGTCCATTTTGCCAAATTCCTCACTCTTTTTCTGCTATTTTTGCTGTGTAAGTTTCTCGTATGAGCGAAGCTTCTGCTCCAATTTGTGATTGTATCTGGTATCTTTTACCCATATTGTGTGAGCTATTTGCCCCATTGGTGTTGGCCCAAGCTCAATTGTATTTAAACATCGGAAATTCTCCTCTTTTGAGCTGAGTTTTTTGGGTGTGTGTGTGTGTATGTGTCTATGTGGAGTGGGTAAACAGACAGTCTCTCTCCTCTCACTCCATAGGTGTGTTCCCTGTCTCTGCCAGGTGTGTTGTGTAAGCCGAGTGGTGCCCCCTAGTGTGTGTGTGTATCATTCCAAGAGTGTGTGTCGGGTCTTTATAGAGGCGTTGTGTGTGTTTTCATCTCGCTCACACCGCCAGAGGAGTATCAGCCAGAGCCAAAGTAACACTATACCCATCTTCGTCCAGATCTTATTTTATGCCAAATCTCAAGTAGTAAAGCATAAAGAATAAAGAACCAGAATATATATGTATGTAACTGGCGTTCATGGCAGTACAAGCCAGATCTAAGCCAGGCATCCAAGCAACAAGTAGAAGGTAAGATTTTTATTGTAAGTCAGAGCAAACAGTAAAGTATCTAAACCAGAGTAAATTTTATGGTAGAATCATTACTTGATGTAGTGGAATAAGTATGTACAAAACCACATCTATGAAAGATATCCAAGCAACATGTGAAGGTTAGATGTTTTGTAATCATCATTACTCCAGATAACATAAAGGATCCCCATTCAGAGATGTAACAGTTATTAGCCAGAGCTAGAGCTAGACCCAGAGTCAAAGCTAGCCAAGCAGGCTACTTCAAGCTATTACTAGATACAGCCATTGTATGTGTATGGATATGTTTATCAAAACTATATCAAAGTAAAACATCCAAGCAGTAAGGTCAGATTCTCTATAAGTTAAGAACAACCACCCTATACCATAATACCATACCTCTTTTAGTTAGTAAAAGTATCCAAAAACCATCAGCTCCAAGAAGTATCAGCCCAAGCCAGGGGAGTATCAGCCAGAGCCAGAGTAACACTATACCCATCTCGGTCATAATCTTAGTTTTTGTCAAATCTCAAGTAGTAAAGCATAAAGAACCAGTATATGTATGTATGTAACAGGTTTTTATGGCAATATGGGCCAGATCTAAGCCAGGCATCCAAGCAACAAGTAGAAACCTAGATCTATGTCAATCAAAATTTTGATGTTAAGAACAACCATCCTATATCATAATACCATGTCCCATTTAGTTAGTAAAGGTATCAAAAAACCATCAGCTCCGAGAAGTATCAGCCAAAGCAAGAATAACACTATACCCATCTCGGTCATAAATTAGTTTATAGCAAATCTCAAGTAGTGAAGCATAGAGAACCAGAATATGTATGTATATAATAGGTTTTTATGGTAGTACGGGCCAGATCTAAGCCAAGCATCCAAGCAACAAGTAGAAAACCAGATCCTTGTCAGTTAGAATTACCCTTGGGATCAAAGTAACAGCTAAAATTTCAGCGCATACCAAAAAACTGAGTAACATCTCTAGTTAGAATACTATTCATTCCTTACCGTACTGATTAGCGCCCTCACCATCATTAGGTAATTTGGCACTTAGCCATGTTTATACTACCAATATTTTGCCAATTTTGAAAAGGTTGAACATGTAAAGAGTCAAAGGAATATGCCATGGAAACCTTAATATATATATCACATCATTCTCAAGGTTATTTTAGAAGCATTATAAAAAATTAGATTCTTTTCTATGAGCCAATTATTAAAAAATGGTACAGCTTTTAGACAAAGGTAGTGAACATGATTCCTTCTCAAAAAGCTACACCCCAAGTACAACAACAATTTATCAATGCCAACAAAAACCAATGTCAGTATAGCAAAATGCCATTTAGTCCATCCTCCAAAAGGGTCACAAAAAACCTTCGTAAAGAAACCCGAATGCTTATATATATTCCATGCGGCATAACCAGCAACACCACCAAGTTTTCAACCTTATACTCACCATCAGTAAAAAAACCAGAACAGTATCCATATTTATGCCATATTTGATGCCATTTTTTTGTATAGTACCAAGCATGAAGGAAAAACCAACTAACTACAAATCCAAATGAACAGTTCTTTCAATAATGCAAAGGAACTCGACCTGAGAAGAAGCAGAAGCCAACGGTTGGACTTCCAAGACTTGCTTTCCTTTCGCCATAGTTTAATACACTCCAATCTCAACCACTTAAGCACTAACCCTTAGTTATAGACAGAGAATACAAAAGCACATATGTGCTAGCTAAGTGAGGGAGACCCTCACCTTTTATACTATTGCTGCTTGGAACAGGCCGAAAGTCCACAACCCACACTTAGATTCCTGGAGATCATCTCCAGCCATGCATTCGGTGGAGGTAGATAGCCTTGAATGGCCCATGTGCTTCGCTAGCATCACTCGCTACAGATGATTCCGGATTTTGTCGGCAAAATCCGCGTGCTGTAGAGCTTCACCTAATTCTCTCTACTCGCTCTGAGTATGCCCCAATTTAGTAATGCTCACTTAGGTGAAAAAGTTACCTTAAATGGATTTAAAAAAACCTAGTTTCACATGAAGCAGGTAATGTTTTCGACCAAGGGACCTTAAATTTCCCCATTTTAAGTTAATATTCCTTGTGTTAAACCTCACACACATTCTTGTCACCTATGACAGATGCCATATTATTTATTTGGTAGAGTCAAGTACCGGGCTTGTTGGCCCAAATAGGAAAAGGGTAAGAGTGATCGCCGATGAGAGGCACACTCTAACTGGAACATTCAAGGGATTAATTGGCTAAGCATGGGCTCCCAAGTGTGAATGGGGCGAGCTCATATAAAAGTCAACTAAACCTAAAATTCACTTATTCTCTCATTTGTGGAATTGAAGAGTGCTCTTGCTCCATGTCCATCTTCTTCTTCTTCATCTCCTTGTGTGTGTGTATGCGAGAGAGAGAGCGAGAGAGAGAGAGAGAGAGAGAGAGAGAGAGAGAGAGAGAGAGAGAGAGAGAGAGAGAGAGAGAGAGAGAGAGAGAGAGAGAGAGAGAGAGAGAGAGAGAGAGAGAGAGAGAGAGAGAGAGAGAGAGAGAGAGAGCATTGTGATGATGGCACGACGGCGGCGAAGCGGTTGAGCACAGCGCAGCGGCGGCTCCCTCTTCGGCGAGGAATCCTCCACGAAGGCGAGCATAGGGCGGTGAGTGACACACCTTTGCTCTCTTGAGCTTACTAGATTAGTCTAGTTGTGTGCTTGGAGCCATTTTTGGCTCGCACATAGTGTATCGGCAAGTCCCTTGCATTGACACATGCGATAGACGCGCACATTTTTGGCGCCACTGCCGGGGAAATGCCATACATTAAGCTTGAATGGCACACTGCGCTTCTTTGTGGTGCAATTTCAATTGTAGGAAAGGTAGAGAAGAAAGATGTGTGTGTTGAGGAGTTTGTTTTGCTACTGTGTATTGTTTTGTTAATAAGGAATTGAAAGGTACTGTGTTTTTCTGTGATAAGGTGTCAGGATTAAGGTAGTAGATCCATAATACTAGTTCTGTGTAAAGTACAATAAGTAGTAAGTAGATCTGTTAGAGCTAGTGAGTTACTGTAGTAGTGTGTTAGTATGTAACAATAGTTTTATTAGCTGTAAGTAGGTAGGTTAGGTGTGTGTGTGCTCGTGCGCACAGCGCGGCCGCGGCGACCTTATTAAAAAAAAATAACTTTAATTTTTTTTTTAAATTTTAAAGATAGGACCAGGATCTGGAATATCCCCCAGACCCAAGCCCATATCCAAGCCTAAGCTCACGCTCAGGCTCAGGGCTCAGTCGCCCTTTAAAATTACATATTTTAGCCTCACACGTAGCTAAAAATCGACCTTTGTGAGGACCAACGAAGCTTCAAATGACTGAACGTTGTGCTATAAAGCACACCGTGACCCTTGGAGTGATATGCTTGTTTTGAGGTATCACACACTTTAATCGAAAAATCGATCATTAAAAAACATCAAAAAATGAGTGAAAATGGACGCCTAAAAAAGTAAGTGGTTATAACACCTTCGAGATTGTTCGCCGACGCTTGTAGGGTGCCAAAGACACATGCATCTACGCTCTGGTCGTGTGCTATAGACGGAGTAACTAGAGAGAATATTGACTTATACGAGTTCTCAATATCTACCTACCTTAGGTTCCAGGCCCTCGGCGGGGAGCCAAGGTAGTACAAACCAAGACCCAAACATAGCGGCTAGTGACTCCTCCTCTGACTATGAAGTCATGGAGGAATGTCTAATCCTGATAGCTCAAGCCAAGACATGCATGCCATGGGTCCACGGTCCGGGCCGAGCGTGCTTAGCCTTGAAGGAAACCTTTAGTAGATCCACTCGCTCCGAACATGGAGCTAACGATGTAAATGAGGGGGTTGGGAAAGTAAATTTTCCGTTCATGACCAACGTAGACCCTATGCCCTTAGAGAATGTGCACGTGAATACTCCATTCACTGCACCCCCTGACTCTTCAGAACTATTCCCCTCCGAGGTTATATTATCTGATAATAGAAGCCTTGCCGAAGTACAAAAAGTTGACCGGTATATCATTGCGGCTAGGAAAAAGAAAATTGAGAGCTTATGCAAGGCGGATCAATGAAGAGAGTTAAAAGCAAAAGCTCCTATGTCAATATCCTTTCTAGGAGGGCAATTGAGTGCTCCTGACTTAGAAACCACTAAGGGTCAACCCATAGAGAGCCACATTGCATCTAGTTCAAAAGACACCCCTAGCACCTCAAACCTAGATGGAGTGTTCCTAAATGAGAACTGGGATTACGAACTACAAACAAAAACTCTAACTGAACTACACACATGTCACACCTATCACGTGGATTGGTTAGATGTCCTACAATCCACAACAGGTGCTACTAGTGTGGAGGATCAACAACAAAGAGTTTGTGAGGTCATCCATAGGGTTATTGAGCTAGAGAGACAGAACAAGGGGATCCACATGCCTTCAACGGGTCTCATGAGATTCTTGGATACAGGAAAGGCTAAAAAATTGACCTTATCGCAAATGGAGACTCCATCGGTAAGTCCGATGGATCCTCCATATGTTGTTTTGCAGGGGTCTCAGTGAAATCTGAGCCCACAAGTGATAGCTTTACCTTTCCAAGTCTAGCTCATCTTTTCCTTGATGACACCACGGCTACCACGCCTACCCCAATGATGGGCATGCTGAGAAACATGCCATGGACCTCATTTGTTAGTAAAGCACCACTACATGGTAGCTCAATGCCTACAACAGTACCTACAAGTGTGTACCAATAGTATATACCTATAGGTCCTCGTACTCATGTAGTTTCTACCCCTCCCATTGTTTCAACTACCTATGCTCCACAACCACAACAACCAAGCTCTTATTTCCATGGAACCATACCGGCTAGCATTAGTATGTCACATCCGACGTCGTCTATGCTTAGGGCCACACATATGAAGTTTATGGCACAACACCATACCAAACGTGGAACCCAAGGGCTTCCTATGCGCCAATCCCAATGCCAATACCCACTCCACATGTAGTCTCTGGAGCACCTCCACCCACGGTTCCTGCTCACTTAGGTGACTTGGAAACATTTTCTCAAGCTATCGGTCCATCTATTGCTGAGAATATGCGTAACACGCCTAATAGAGAACCTAGAAGTAAAGCAGTACAAATAGCCAAGCTCACACAAAAATTTAGTGGAGACGGGGATGTGAGAAAGCATATTGAAGTGTTTGAACAAATATGCGATTCTCTAAGAGAACACAATGACCTGCATAAGAGTAATGCTTTAAGCCTAACCTTAAGTGGGAAGGCAGGGGATTGGCATAGAACCCTAAGGGTGGAAGAAAAACGATTTACCCTACTCTTAGGAGACTATTCTTGAAAGAATACATATGAGAGGGAGTGCTTTGGGGTGTAGCTCTCAGCTCCAAAAAGCCCAACGAGAGGAAGGAGAGTCGGTAAGAGACTTTATTAGTCGCTTGAAGCATTTGAATTCTCGTTGTAATCCAAATGAGCGCTTCAATAATAATCGATAGATTTATTAGGGGATTACGACATGAGGATATCTACAATGGCCTAGTCATTAGAGGTATCACCACTTGGGAAGTGGTTAGCACCAATGCGATCCAATTGGAGGATAATTTAATGATTCATAGAGAAAGAGTGTCTATTGAGCCTAGATCTATTAGCTCGCAAGCATTGGGACATCAACCAATGACCCTAAAGCCTATTGCTAAGAAGCCAAATATATCTGAGATGACTTTAGCAGATCTCGCCAAGGCTATTCAAGAGAGTCTTAGAGACAATCGTGCTCCACAAAACAATCATATGTATCCAAGAAGGGAGATGGTGCTCAATATGCTATAGACTGTATAGTACCAGTGAATGCCCTACTTTTAGAGTAAAATTCAATGGGAACTGCAATGCCTGTGGGAGGTATGGTCATCAAGCTAAGGATTGCATAGTATTTAAGCGTGTGATGGCCAATAGACCAACCTTAGCATAGACAGACACACCTCGAGTGCCTGCAACATTGATGCCGCCCCCACCTCTTGAACAAACAACACAAAACATGGTCCCTAGGGCCCAAAATTTTGTTCAAAGAACACCCTTACCACCTCCAATGCTAGGACTGTAACCACCACATTTGAGAATCACTTCTGTGAATCAAGTGGGTTGTGAGTCATCTATTGCTTGTTTCGAAGGCTATGAGAAAGATATAGATCCTAATATTGCCTATGGGATGGATGTGCTTGAAGAAAGTCCAATACTACATTGAGGACTATTGGGGACAAGTCAAACCTGTCTATCAAGGATCTGCTCTTGCTGCAAGAGGCCAAAATATCAATTACACTGCCAAGAGACCACATCTTCAATGCTATGAGTGTGGAGGTCCACATTGTGTGGCCGAGTGTCCTATTAGGCTACAAAAGAACGCCACACTAATGCAAACCAATCAAGCGAGCATGTCTACAATGCCGATACTCATGTGTAATTGATGTGGCATAGATCATTTGATTTCCCAATGTCCAATTAATCCAAATGCACCGAAGATCATGCCATTAAACTTGATTGAGGTTACCAAGGAGCCATCACAAAGTACACCTGTGGTACCAGTAAACGTACTCACACGATCGATGCTCCAAAGACAAAATTATATTCTTGAGGAAAGAGACACGGCATCAATTGCCCAATCTCAAAAAAAGAAGAAAACATGAAGGAAGAGATCTCAACAAGCAATGAAGTTAGATCCCAGTTCAAAGACCAACATAGGGACTGGTGACAACCCCGTATATATGAATGATGCTTAAGAGGATTCTAATTCAGGTGAAACCATGGAGACCAAAGCGACCACTAAGATAGAAACCAACAAGGAAGATCTTCATGAGCCACAATGGCCAGGATCCAAGAAGAAGATAGGAACTTATCCAAACCCTACAGAGGAGATCAAGTGAGTCAAGCAATTAAGAAGTTTGGTAGAAGATACCCAAAGGGATCTAGAACCAACACCTAGGCAGATCCAGATTATAGACACCGTGTTCCCTACGCAATAACAAGCTCACCAAGTCCATAGACCCTTAGCCATACCTAGTGTCATCCAAGAAGAAAGTGACTTAAAGTCATGGGAAAGTGGGTGTACTCACTTCTTGATGGAAACAATGTTTATAGAGGGACTACTTGATCCTATCGAAGGAATGGAGATCCCATCTTCCCCACGTCAAGGGACTGAAGCCCAAAAGGTGCCGTTAAACATTACCAAATTGATGGTGTCATGTCTTCAGAAGTTAGAACCACCATCATGTCCAAACTATATAAAGACCCTGAGCTAGTCTCAGCTCTTCAAGCCTTCCTCGATGGAGAACTCAAGGTTGGGCTACCACAATTTGCACAGATGGATAGAGCAAGGGAGATGCCAATAGAGGAGGAACACTTAGATCCACAACCCAACTTAGATGAGAACCTTGTTATAGAAATACCTGCTAACAAGTTGGGACAATACTTGGAGGGTGATGAATCCAATGCAACCATACCAATCACTACTAAGGGATTAACTGTGAAGGGAATCCTTGATGGTGGCGCTGGGGTTAGCATCATGACTAAAAATTGCTGGGAAACTATGGGAAGACCTCACCTTGCGACCACAACCATAGTAGTGAAAATGTTCAATGGGTCTATTGTTAAACGTATTGGGATGCTAGAAGGTCTCAAGAGCAAGGTCTTTGGACCCAAAATAAGAGTTACTTTCATTGTAATTGTTATGGATTTCTCCAAGCACACTATGGCATTGAAGATGATCTAAGGACGCCCTTTCATGAGGGAAGCAAAAATGGTGCATGAATGGTCTAAAAACCATGTCTACTTGCAGTTCCAAGATTCTGTCATTCGAGTGGATCTTGTAACTGGTAGAGAATATCCTCTAAGAAATAGGTTTATAATTGATCATAGATCTGACACCACAGTTCACTCGACCCCATTGCAGTATTGTTACACGTGTAAAGTGGACACTGATGTTGGGGAAGATTCTCCTTATATGGATGTACTTCCTGGGATGATTGAGTCGAACAATGTGGATTGGCTCTACATGGCAGCAACCATAGACACTTGGGAAAATAGGGAGACGACTTGGGTAGCACCTGAGGGGGATGAAATGCCACCACTTGTACCCTTAAGGGTGAAAGCATGTTAACCTGTTGCGCTTTTTGTGCTAGTTAGCAGTTTCAAGTTAGCACATCTTCAAAAAGTGAGGCGTTCGGTAAATTTTTTTACAAATAATATCAAAACTTGTCGGAGGTTGTACATTTGGATTCCTTGTTTCAAGTGCTTTCTATTGATATATCATATGTCATAGATCTTGGAGATGTAGCTGAAGTTATTGTACTAGTTAGCATATGTCAAAATTGTGCTAGTAATTAGCATTGTCCGGGACATGAAAAAGCATGACAAGTTAACATGCTTTCACCCTTAATTATGCTAGAAGCAACGCATATAGCTTCTGGCAAGACTCATCCTAATATAACGAAGAAAACATACAAGTGGGTCCCTAAATCTTCTTTAGCGACCATGGCTGATGCTAAAAAACAGAAGCCTTATAAGAAACGTACCACTCGCTCCAAGAAAAGTAAGAAAATAATGTGATGGATTCCTAAACGACTGTTGGAAGCCCAAGGCTACTATCAAGGAATGATCAAATCTGGGTACCAAAAAGTAAATTGTGCTCTTACTTGTCCCTGGGCCCATGTGAGCTCAATCTTGTGGCTCCAAAACAAATCGAAGATTGCGGAAAGGAAAAAATCACGGAATGCTACACACCTGCTCCAGAGCTAGTTTGGGTCCCGAAGAAAGAACGATTTGTTCCACCTAGCTCAGGAAGAGGGAAATCAAATGAAGCTTCTTGATCTTCATGTAGTTCCTATATGGAAATAGAAGCTTCAACACAACCTTCACCTACCATTGTACATATCCATACAAGCAAGAAAGAGTTTTCACCTCCCATTGTTAGTTCACCACCTACAATAATGTTGCAAATAAAATCATGGGAGAGTACCTTACCACCCTTGCAACTAGATGAAATGCTTAGGGCGATCGAAAACTATTGATTAAAGCCTTCACCCATAACAACTTGGAACAATTGGTTTCAAAAGTTGACAACATCATTCCAAAAGGTATGATCTACCCAAGGAAGGGGGAAGTGTTTGCTGACATCCATCATTCACTTGGTTCCCTCTCAACCTTCCTCCTTGATCTCTCAATCTCCAATCCTAGGGAATGTATATATAAAGCCTTTTACTCACAAAAACAAGACAAAATAGTAAAGAGCAAGAGCAGTTAGCAAAGGAGTGTGCACAATAAAAGTCAAAACATTGACCCAGAACTACACATTCACATCCGGTACACTGAAACCGAAACCTATTTCATCAAACACCTTTGATCCTCATCACTCGAGTGATAGAGGGTAGGTAGGATTAGTACAATAGGAGTGTTTTCTGTTTTAGAGTTTAGTGATTGGCAAAGTTCTTTTTTCCCACTGATATGCCTCCTATAGATATTCTTGTGTTTCATAGTGTGTACATGAACGTGTTTCTGTGGTTAGGATTTGTACCTTCATGGAATATTTATCTCAACTCTCTCTTCAAATCAAGCGTGATCATCAACACAAACAGGTGTTTCTTGTCCATTAGCATGGTCCCTTATCTTTTTTGCATCCTAGTTTGTCTGCTTTAATTGTGATTGGTAGCAAATAAGTGCCTTTGCTTAGTATCAAACATTAAATTCAATGTAATTTTTTGTCATAATCACTTGTCTAGGTTTAAAAATCAAGCAGTCCAACTAAGCTAGTTTGACCAAGCTAGGTGGTACAGATCTTCTCTTAATACCATGGGGAATGCTTTCATAATAATCAATGGTTACTTAGGTTCTTAATCCGATTTAGGCAGCATTGTGTGAAATGTACTAGAGCTTTCTAGTGAGCTTAGTCCCTATTGACCTTTAGCTTAAGTATTATAAAGGGAGTTTACTAATGTGGGGTAACAACGTTATATGACCCCCCAAAGTTACAAAATTAAAATGCTGAAAATGAACAAACAAAAAAAATCAAAGTGCCACAATGTAAAATCTTAAGCTAGAAGAGAAATCTCAGCTTGATTTGGTACTTCACTCACATGTATCGCCTATGGTACTAGAGCTCGAGAGGTTCCCAGTGTGGGTGCTTTTCCTTGAAAAGCAAAAAATCCAAGGCATACAAAATAAGGACACACATCAAAATTGAATCACTGTGAAAAGACTTTGGGGGGTCGAAGAAAAGGAAATAAATCAGGCGATGATTTCATGAGCAATTCCTTTTATCGTAGCTTAACTACAAGGTCTTCTAGGTATAGCCTCTAGTCAGCCCTCGGACATGAAATACTTGGCTCTCGCGATTAAACAACTTAATTGACCAGAGAAAATTGAGAAAATTGCCCATGGTATTAATAGTTGGTGTTTAGTGCCTTTTGACCGTTAAATTAGCGACCCATACTTGTTTAATTTTTTATCTTTACAAGTGTTTATGTGTTTGATTATATTGCAATTTAATGTTTATTACTGACAAATGATTTAAAATTCTGCTACCAATCAAATTGTCTGTTTATAACTACATATAATTTTTAATCGTATATGAGAATGCAATTATTGTGCCAACGTTGTTTGATTTTGCAGTGAAGAAGGCTAAGGACACTTATCTCAAAGACTCTTCCACCTCAACAAACGAGCTTCAACTCAATAGCTTTCGAGGACGGAATCTACATCAGGAAGGGGGGCATGTTAACCCTCACGCACATTCTTGTCACCTACGACAGATGCCGTATTATTTATTGTAAGATCCCTAATTTTTGGGTATCTTTTAATAAGAAGAAAAATAACTTTCAATATCTATTTCGTCGAATTTTGATTGATAGCATTGGAAAGTCATAATGATGTCGGGATGTTAAGGTGTGGCGTAGTTTGGCTACGATATTTATTAGTTGGCATTAGGCAAAATTTGAACTCACAAAGGGGTCTTATAAGGAGTTTGACTTCCTCTCTCATGTCCAAAACAGGCGTGCAGTAAAATTTTTACAAATTAGCTCTAAACTTGGCGGAGATTTGACAGTTAGAATCTACTCTTTAAGCTCTTTCTATTGATATAGCACGCCATGAGATTCCTCATATTTTGAAAGATTCTATTTTTGATTCTCTTGTGATGTGACAACTCCGGCTAGAATCTAGAGAATAAAAAATAGAATCTTTCAAAATATGAGGAATCTCATGGCGTGCTATATATCAATAGAAAGAGCTTGAAGAGTAGATTCTAACTGTCAAATCTACGCCAAGTTTAGATTTGGTTTGTAAAAATTTTATCGCACGCCCGTTTTGGACATGAGAGAGAAAGTCAAACTCCTTATAAGGCCCCTTTGTGAGTTCAAATTTTCCCTAATGTTAGATACTGTTTGGATGATCAAATTTAATGTAGAAATTGAATGGTAAGTGGGAGAGTTGACCACCAAAAAAGCAAAGGCTTGTTTTTAGGAAAGAAAGAGTCTTTTAAAAAAAGAGTGGAGTAGCTTAGTTTATAACTTTTTTCTTGGAAGCCAATCTTCTTCTTAGAGTCTCTAAATCGCGCATTGAAATCCGTGTCCTATATATATATATATATATATATATATATATATATATATATATATATATATATATATATATATATATATATATATATATATATATATATAAAAGCTACGAACGTGCATGAACTTGTCTCTCCTTGCTCACTCTATTCTTAGCTAGTGCTTTTGGCCTTGAGAGCCTATATAAAGACCTCTCGTCTTTCACTTTGGGGAGATAGATACACTCTCGGACGCGGAAGCTCTCTTGCCTTGACGTCAAAATTATTTATCTATTATACGGAGTGGTGCAAGCTCTTCATCACCATCTCCATAAACTCTTCTCTCTTGTGAAGAAGAAGAAGAAGGATACTCTCTCTCTATTCGCTTATTATCTTCTTTCTCGTTTCATGGTGTACGCGCTCTCTGGAAGTCTTCGTGGCGGATACCTTTATGTAGCTCTCATCACCGCTCTCTTGTGGCAAAGCAAGAAGCCTTTTGACAATCCCTAATTGATTCTAAAGCACGGTGAGACACCATAAACTCCATAGTCATCATCTGTCTCTCTCTCTAAATCGTTTTTCTGCCTAGTCATCCTCTTGGTGATTGTTTTTTCGCATACGAGTGCATGTATGGATTAACCAAGTACATAAAAGGTTGCCTCATGATTGTTTCATCATGTTTTACACGTTGATTTATGCACATGATGCGTTATGGTCATGCACGTGCATAAAGAAGCGCTTTTCGTTTCACGTCATAGAAGCGGTAGGAATACTGTTTTGGTCATAAATCACAAACCGTTATGAATCAGCCCGAACCTTTTATACCATAGATAAAGCACATCATTTAGAACATTTTCTCTCTTATGTGTCGTGAAAAACACACACGAGCTAAGAGATATGGTCAAAAAACAGATTGCTGTCCACTACACTTAACCAAAGGTTTTTGACTCCACGCTCCTTGGAGAACTACTATATAGATTCATTGGATGGGCAAACCCACTTAACCAACAAATGAATTTAGCTCTCCGTTATCACTTCGGGAATGCGAGTTATTAATCATTCTGTTATTAGTTTTATCTACATGTGTATGAGTGCTATCAATGGGGGATATCATATGACGTCGTGAGTTAACCGAGCCGTTTTGATATGTTTTATGGTTTGTTTTGGTGAGTTGATTTTAATTATTAGATGGCCCTAAACTTACATGAGAGTATATGGTTAAACATTCCAAACCGCATATGCACATATGAATAAAGTGACTTTCTTTTGGGGTTACCGTTTGTTGTGTGAGTATCATATGGTCAAAGTGACGTGATGGAGTGATAGTATACATTATAGAGCTGAACTTGATGCATTGGGTTGAGGTCAAACACTTTCATTTGCATGTTTTGCATGCTCCCAAAAATGTCAAAAAATTATTTTTGCACATGTGTGAAGTTATGGTTTATGGTTGACCTAAAGGTCGAATTTGTTTTGCATCATGTTTATGGTGTTGGAATGTTATCATATGATGTATGGGAACTCATGGATTGATATGGATGCCTCATATGCATGGTTATGATTGCTTTCCATCTTTCTAGATCAAAACTAGCTCTATGTGCTAGAGTGGTGAAGTGCAAATGTGATGCATCAACTTTGCATGGTTGGATATTGTCAAAAATTTGATTTTTATATCATGATTAGTCATCGCTGTTCGGACTCTTTTTATGCATGAAAGAATCACATCTTAAGGGTCACATGTGTGTAGACTCCAATTGATTGCAGGGGATGTCAAACTCCAAGTGTGGGAGTTGGTTCAGTGTGATTATGATTTATGGTTAAGGACTGAGATTCTCTCATGGATTATGATTGATATTTTATGGTGGAAGCCGGTGTGGCTTATGTTCTTTTTTCTAGATTGGGTTATGCTTGCCGAAATGCTGTCAAAATTTTTGCAGCTATGTTATGTTCTAAAGTGGTTATGCACGATTGGTCGTGCCTCACCCAAGTAGGCTGGAGAGCTCACCCGTGTGATGTGATTGGATGATGGTTCATGGGTTATGGTTTTTGGATTGGATCATGAAGTGATCAAGATGGTTTATGGTAGACGTGTAAGGGTAGAGACCCTGTACAGTCTAATTGTTTGAAAAAGGATTGTTTGTGCATCTGAGAAGTGCTATTGTGATTGAACTCATGTGTTATGTTTCTCATGGCAGCGTCACTACAAGACTAGGATCACCTACATCACTTAGCCTTAGACTAAAGGGTCGCTAACCTGGGGCTTTGCTGGATCGAGGTGTTACCTAGGTCTTCTTCTTTTTGTTAGGCTCATCTACACGGTTAGTGCGTCGGGGGTTGAATGACCTACACGGCTAACGCGTCGAGGATCCTGCCTTGGCTTTGCCTAAACACTCGGTGCTGGGCATCGAAGAGGTGGGCGCCTAAACTGGTATGGTTGGTGTTGATACCCTACCACTTGGTGGTATTTGGGGTCCTTTCAGAGCTTGGGTTCATAGAGGGAGGCGAAGTGGCCTCACCTATGTCTGGCTCAGGTAGGATGGAGGTGTTCTGGCTCACTCCCGATGAAGTGAAATTCTCTCTGTCCATAGTAGAGCGGAAGTGGATGGGTGGACCGGTTGATCTCTACATAGGGTCCGGTGCTTTGCTAGTTATTTTGTCATAAACTTTTTGATGTTATGGTATCCCAAATTTTGTCATTGCATTAATACATGGTTGCTTGTTCCATTTAGATGGGCATTTAAAGATTCTCTATTGTCATCTTCTCATGTCTCTATGCACTCTATTTCAACCTCCACTATATTCTCTCTCTCTCTCTCTCTCTCTCTCTCTCTCTCTCTCTCTCTCTCTCTCTCTCTCTCTCTCTCTCTTCCCGCAACGCGGTGTACACATATATTCACCCTCCACAATGTTATATTTTTTCTTGAGTACGCTTTCATTCATAACACCCATTCAGGGGTAGCACTAGTCGCTAGGTACATCTGGATGCAATCCGGCTCATAGCCTAAACTCCATGATTGGTTGGGCGCTGAGAACTCCTCCCCTATGCAAATGCTTCCACAACTCTGATGTATATTGAAATTGTATAAAAGTGTAAATTGTATATTTTGTGCATAGACCCCTGGGGAGGTATCTCTCATTTATTTGGTAGAGTCAGGTACTGAGCTTGTCGGTCCAATAGGAAAAGGGTAAGAGTGATCGCCGATGAGAGGCACACTCTAACTGGAACATTCAAGGGAGTAATTGGCTAAGCATGGGTGCCCAAGTGTGAATGGGGCGAGCTCATATAAAAGTCAACTAAACCTAAAATTCACTTATTCTCTCATTTGTGCAATTGAAGAGTGCTCTTGCTCCATTTCCATCTTCTTATTCTTCATCTCCTTGTGTGTGTGTGTATGCGTTAGAGAGAGAGAGAGAGAGAGAGAGAGAGAGAGAGAGAGAGAGAGAGAGAGAGAGAGAGAGAGAGAGAGAGAGAGAGAGAGAGAGTGCGATCGAGCATTGCAACGACGGCACGGCTGCGGCAAAGCGGTTGAGTGCGGCGCAGCGGCGGCTCCCTCTTCTTCGCGGCGAGGAATCCTCCACGAGGGCAAGCATAGGACGGTGAATGACACACCTTTGCTCTCTTGAGCTTACTAGATTAGTCTAGTTGTGTGCTTGGAGCCATTTGTGGCTCGCACACAGTGTATCGACAAGTCCCTTGCATTGACACGTGCGACAGACGCGCACACCTTGACATTTGTGTGTGTGTGTGTGTGTGTGTGTGTGTGTGTGTGTGTGTGTGTGTGTGTGTGTGTGTGTGTTTGTGTGTGTGCGCGCGTGCGTGTGCGTGTGTGTGCCCACCCATACCCAGGCACATACCTAATAAGGTCGTAGACCCATTAGGTATGGGCCTACTTCCTTAGTAGATTGCAAAAAAACCCAACATCTATTCTGGTACCATGCCAACAATTCAAGCAGATTGCTTTAGTAATATTAGAAACAAACTCCTTCCGTAAAAACCCATTCTTATAGAATTTACAATCAGCTTGTTTATTTCTTCAAATATAGAAAAGTTATCTGAGCGCAGAGTATATTATAAGTGACAGGATTCCGAAGCAAGTGTTACTCGCATTCTTAATTGGTCTGTTACTTTTCTTTTTAATGAATTTAGCAAGACTAAGTGACAGATTATCTTGCTTCCAAAAGAAGCGTGTAGTGTAAAGGCCAATGTAAGGGGAGTGAAGCAGTATCTCCATGTTTAAAAAATAGGTTCTCTTAACTATAGTCTTACCAATTCTTCCAATGAAATAGTCTCTATCATGAGGCAAGGTGGGTAAACTTTTGCTAGTTGGTTTTTGAATGTTTGATTGTTTATACTCAATAAATCATCCATGAATCTAAATGTGTTATTGAAAGCTAACCGTTGTTTTGCCTCCTCATAATGTTTCATTTTAGAGAATACCCATTTGTATTCAAAATACAATAAGTACAAATTACATATTATCGGGAGCAAGAGAACCCCATAGGTATTCCCATTTTTTGTCTATAACAGTTTGGCCCTAATTGGATAAAGCATTTTTGCAATATCCATTTAATTACCATGATACGAGAATTTTTTTCAAAGCATAGCGGTGGTTTTCTGACTGATGTTTTAACCCAACAAGGTGTTCTCACCAACGAGATCTTTCCAAACCCTTATGACTTTTTGTTGAAAAAATCTAGGTTAATCATCTCTTCGAGCACTTCAAGAAGGCCATAATTTCTTGAGACAGGAATTTTTTCATAACATTGTGTAATATCAGATATGAAGATACAATAGATATCTGTAGGTAAGTTGATAAACACCTCCGATGAATTCTTAGCAAGCCAGAATGTACAACATTCTATACCACTGAATCTTTTAAGATTTTCTCTTCTTTTAGCACAAAGATCACACATCTCAGTCATGATAAGGTTTAAACAAGAAGTAACATCTTTTGTAATATTGGAGAATATACAGTTTGAAGCATCAGAAATCCATCTGAATCCTGAGAGAGGAATGTTTTCATAACATTGTGTAATATCAGCTATGAAGATACAATAGATATCTATAGGTAAGTTGATAAACACCTCCGATGAATTCTCAGCAAGCCAGAAGGTACAACATTCTATACCACTGAATCTTTTAAGATTTGCTCTTCTTTTAGCACAAAGATCACACATCTCAGTCATGATAAGGTTTAGACAAGAAGTAACATCTTTTGTAATATTGGAGAATATACAGTTTGAAGCATCAGAAATCCATCTGAATCCTGAGAGAGGAATGTTTTCATAACATTGTGTAATATCAGCTATGAAGATACAATAGATATCTATAGGTAAGTTGATAAACACCTCCGATGAATTCTCAGCAAGCCAGAAGGTACAACATTCTATACCACTGAATCTTTTAAGATCTGCTCTTCTTTTAGCACAAAGATCATACATCTCACTCATGATAAGGTTTACACAAGAAGTAACATATGTAATATTGGAGAATATACAGTTTGAAGCATCAAAAATCCATATGAACTTATGTTTGTGTTTTTTAAGAGTTGGAAACAAAATAGGAAGCTATTAGAAGTTTCATCGTAACCCATATTTTCCAAATCTCTTAACAATACTAGAGCTACATCCTTTAGTGTTTCATTTGTCTTTTCAAATTCAGGTCCCCCCAACCTTACCAGGGCAGCTTCATACCAACTTTTCATAGATATTTGATACAGTGTTCGCAGCTTTATCTAGCTCGACAATAAACCACTCACGAGCTAGCTCATGACATTCTTGCATAATTTTTGGCGTGACCCAAGTAGTCACTTCAAACTGAGCCATTTTTTTGGTTAAAGATTAATCTTTTGATAAAAGTCTGTTTCTAGTTTCTCAGCAAGATCCTGTTGGACCTATTGCTCCAGTTGGAGCTTTAAGGCTATGTTAGCCAGACATTCTCTAAGTGCAAAAAATTCCATTCTAGGGTTGAGCAGTTCCATAGGTATGTGATTCAAACCCATTCCAAGTAGATTTCAAAGAGAAGAAGATTTAATGATAGTAAGGTTTGTCGTACAGACATGTGAACCAAGTAATTCAAAATCCTTATAGAAGGTAGTAAGATTTTTACAGTTACATCTTAAAATTAGGTTCATATTTCAAAAATTCATTTGAATATACAAAGCACTTAATACTGTTGGAGTATTTCAAGTCAAACACCATATTATCTATTAAAGAATGATTACCACATACCAAATCAAAACTTTCTATAAAAATTGATTTAGGTGAAAAGAACTCAAAAATTCAATTCGTGAAATGACAATGAATGAAACAAGTATTGAAATCCCTAGCTTTGCTTGGTAGATAGCACCTCCCGATCTTATTGACCGCTACCTACACAGTCACATTTCCAACACATGTTTAATTGGTAGTCCTTGACCCCTTCCTCTTGTAAAGCTTCTAGATTTTCCTCTTCCAAAACTGGAGTTTGCAGACGAAGAGGGGGTAAGAAAGAAAGTAAACATGGAACTTGGAGTTAGTAGTGTGTTGGGTCTTTTTTGAGAGGGGGATTCATCATCTTCAAAGTTAGGTTTCAGCAGACCCATAATAGTTTGTATCCCTTTGTAAGAACCATAAGAATTCCTTGTTCATTTGCCCCTAGCTCTTTGAGCATTTCAACCATCCAAGTAGCAAATTGTATGAAGGCAATTTGCACTAGAACTAACTCCTTGGCTTGTCCACCTAACCATGAACATATGAGAGTAAGATGAAATGATGTAGGCTTTTTCGGGAATATAGATTCCAGATTGTTGATGGCAAACCAAACTGCATGGTCGTACCATGTGATGCTAGACTCACATGATGCTTTAGGGTCCATTTGCAAGCACACTTGAGATAGGGTATGTAAATATTCCAGATTGATTTTGCATAATAATCAGCATTGTTTTTACTGAATTCCATGAGTCCTTTAGTTCTCACATAGAACCCTGCATTAGACTCACACTTCTTGGAGTCCAAAAAATTCATGTTGAACGGAGCTTTAATCAACTCACCTTTGTCTAAACATTGCACTCCTTTGAGTATCTTCAGCTAAGAGTCCTCCATTGTGGAGGTAGATAGATTTGCCAAAAAAACCTAGGTCTCTATAAAAATAGGAGCCAAAATCCCTTTATTAGGGAGTAACCAAAGTTTGTGCTCCACCCCTAAGGATTCCACCTCCACTTGTCATATTGGTAAGAAAGGAAATATTCTACAAACCTTCGGAACAAATTCCAAAAGCAAAGTTTCACTTAGAGAACATAAATCTTTTTGAAATTCTTTATCTGCTTCCGCAGCTGCTGCATCCCTACAAAAAAGACTGTTGGTAGGTGGGAGAATCAAAACAGTCGGGGCTGTGACAAAACTGGGGCTGAGTCCACATTGCTTTCTGAGAAGGTTAGCAAGTTCAACACTATCAGATGAGAACTTAGCCAAGTCCTCTTTATGTGATTTAAGAGATTGTTTCGACATTTGCAATAATTTTGGAAATAGCCGAAACACCATCCTTATTGATTTTGACTAACACTACCAATGTTTTGACCCATTTTTCAAATGAGACTGTGTGAATAAGGGAGGTAGTAGGATTACTAGACGAGGCCACAATGAGAGCAGATGCTTCAGCATCTTGAATGCATCTTAGAACCAACAATGAAGCTCTTGAGAGTGGCTCCATTGGCAATTCCAATCCCTGATACAAGGAAATAGCTTGAAGGAGGCACAATTAGAAACAATTCAAAAGGAAATAACATAAACGGAAGAATCTTAGAATAAGCCCTAAAGTTAATGGTTTAATATAGTAATCTGGTAGCTACCTCAACCTTCAACCAGTAAAAAATAATTCATAATGATTTTGTGAGGCTAACCCCTCTAGAATAGACTGAATGCACAATCTGATCAATCTGTCCTAGCAAAATTCCGGGAGCTTGCACTACGAGAGGTTGTGTGCTCTTGTGACGCTGTTAGCGACGGAAATACACTGGGTTTTTATAACCCCCGGCGTCGCTAAAACCGTCGCTAATAGCGTCGCTACGAGAGCGTCGCTATATGCGTCGCTATATAGAGACGGTCATAGCAACGGTCATAGCAACGGTTATAGCGACGTTTACACAGAAGTCTATAGCGACGCTCATAGCGACGCTACAGAGCCATAAATAGCGACGGTTATAGCGATGCCCGAGAGATTTTTTTTTTGGTGACAGGGCATTGAATGCCCTGCCACCCATCAACCATATTGTACTTGATTCAATTTTTTAAAAAAGTGCAAGGGTAGATAATAGACCCAAAATAGTCACCCACAAGACGCATTGTTTGCAAAATTGACAAGCATAAAATTGACCATTGTACACATCATAGGCAAAATGAATTGATTGGCAAATGTGATAATGACAATTGTACAACATCATAGGCATAAAGAATTGATTGGCAAAATGAACTCCGGTGACAAATGTAATAATATACATGGTTCAAAAAGACGTATAAAATCCGTCTCATGATACATAAGCTATGAGAAACCCTAAACTAATGCTATCTAGCTACGGCTAAACTGACGTCGTCTAGTCAGATGTCTCATCGCGTCCAAGCGGCGTATCTGTCGGATTTTGCAAAAAAAGACAATAAGACAGCTTTCAGTAAGTATAAACATATAACAAAATTTATAAAACAATACAAAAAATAGAAAAGAGTAAACCCTAATACTAACCATGCCGCCGCGAGAACTGAGAATGTCCATCAGCGCGTTTAAGCCCTTCCTGCCTGCGTACTCGCGCTCGTACGGTGTGGGATCACTTCTTATCATCAACCACTGTCAAAACATACAAAGATTTCATTATGTTAGAATTAAAAAACTCATAAACCCTAAACTATCGAACATAAAGAGCAATGAGAAAACACTTACAAAATCGGCCTCAAATGATGCCCATCCACCGCTCCCCAAGTGGTGCGAGCTCCCTGCCTCTACTTGCGCTCTGGCTGCATCCTTTTGTTGCTTCCACTTGTCGGGATTCTCGCGCGGTGCTTTTTTCGCATTCTTCCAATCTTCTTTGGCTAGCCAATCTGGCCTGTTCCACCCATGCTTGATTGCTTTTTGCACTTCGGAACGCTTGTGTTTGCAGTATTCGCGCATTCAAATCTTCATCAGGTCTTCATTGAAGCTCTGATCCCGTGTTGGAACGGGAAACTCATCATGAAGTATGCTGATGACTCTGGCTTTTCAATCACTTGGTACTTCACTCCATTTGTTTAGTATGTAGTGTCTAAACAGCTGAGAGCAAAGACCACGCATGCGCGAGATCACCTTCTTGCCGTCATCATCCATGATGATGCCGCCGCTGAAGTCGACGGAGTAAGGCAAGCCCTCTGGCCGGTGACGCGTGAACCTGGGTGTCCCGGCAGGGGTCTCTAGCGGCGTGTCGATGGGGGTACGGACGTCAGGTGTCTCCACTGGCGTCTGGGCCCCGAAGCGAGGAGTGTCGAGTGGGGTGGCTCCTGGCGGAGTAGGTAGAGGTGTGTAGCTGCTAGGAACAGTCAGCCGCGCAAAACCTGGCGTAGATGGCGATGCTGTGGCTGGTGTGGGGGCGGGCAAAGAAGGGGAGGGTAAAGAGCCTCATCGAAGACAAGGCGGTGTGGAGGCATCGGCGGCGGAATCCCCACAACAACCGCCACCGCCACCACTAGAGCGCCGGTGTCTAGACGAGTGTGAAGATCGTCTCGTCGACACCGAAGCTTCGGAGCGTGTCGAATGCTTCGAAAGAGAGGGAGATGCGGATGGAGTAGGAACGCGCGATGATGCGCCAGAGCGATGACGCTCCACGTACCACTGTCTTTGCTGCGGTGACAAAGAAGAAAGAAACTCCTCATCATCCATACCTGCATTAAACACACGAATATTTAAACTTAATATTGAATGAATAGAGTAGACAATGACGCAAAGACCATTAAATACAATGACGTAATGACGCATATAAATACAATGACGCAATGAATTGAGTGATAGAAGAGGCAAGTTCAAAACTCAGAATTTTCAATCAAAAGATATGAGCGCGAGTAGAAAAGAGCATTATACACCATGGAAGGTACTTAGAGAGCCAGAGCTTTTACAACACGGAGCAAAATTGTTCAAATACAATATTTGTGGCTTTAAGAGATCTCTCTCTCATCCTCGCATAACTCAACATAACTTCCTATATCTATATAGAGCTCTCCGTTTAAACACATATCCTCTGTTTCATTTTGTAGCTCCTCTGCATGCACCCCATATAGAGTAGTAGCATCTTGATGCTCGTCTGGCACCACCGCAGCGGCTTCTGATTGAGCATCTTCTCTAATCTCCTCCATTGATGCCGTTGTGATTGGCACATGGTAGCCTTCATACGTCCTTGCACTATGAGGGGCTACCTCTATGACGTACCACCAGTTTGATGTAGACTTTGTAGGATGAAATATTACCTGCCAGAGCCACATAACTTACACGAGAGCTTCAAGCACATAACTTGTAAAAGGGGGATGTTAACTATTTACATACTTACTTGTTCACAATTCTCGGGTAGTACGAAAGTGTCTCTTAGGTCAGTCCATTTCTTAGTAGAATCCACCTCAAGAAAAGCAGACTCTCCTCTACGCACAGTAGCGTTGCGACCCTCCATGATTATCTTGAACCATTGCACGTCAAACAAGTCGACAAAAAATCCTCTATAATCGATCCTCAAAATCTCTTGTAGCGTGCCGAAGTAAGTGAGTTCCGCCACCACACGATCTGCATCAGAGGAACGTCGTCGACTAGACTGTTGAAATTTTGCCATGATTCCACAATCTTGAGTAAAACGCTTTTTGTCGATCCGTTCCACCCTAAAATGTCGACCTTTACACCATGCTGCTGTGTATGACTTATACTACAACGAACAAAGATTATGAGTGGCCGTTCAAACGTTTAGAAATAAAGTCACTAGCTAGTCGTACATTGCAAACTTACCTTGGTCGCGCAACCCCGAGAGTACTCCCACTCTTCCTCAGTCACTTCGTCACCGCATTGTTTTGCGCTTTTCAATTGGTTGTGCAACCATATTAAGCTCATGAATGTTGGTAGGCTCTCCAGACCCGTCGGATAGTGCATCGGTGGTCGTCTTCCCCATCTCCACTCGATTCGTGCCCTTTGTCGCTCTTGCTTTGCATCCTCATATTGTGAAATCCACTTTTGCATCACTGGATTGTGAAGCATGCAAAATCGGTTGATTTTAGCCTCTAGATCTTCCGTCATCTTCTTCTCAACACCGAGATTGCACATGACAATCCCAGATATGCGCTCATCATCTATGGTTCGCCATAGCGTGTCCCGGGCTTTATCAAATCCGTCTAGCCACTCTCCAATGTACACTAGGGACTCTGATACCAACCAACCTTCTGCCATGCTACCCTCTGGACGTGCCTTTTGACGCACATATCCCTTAAGCGTTTTCATGAAACGTTCTAAGAAGAACATCCATCTGGAATGAACTGTGCCAGCTATTTCCACCTCATCAACTATGTGAACAAGAAGATGCACCTGAATGGTTAGCATGGTAGTAGGAAAATGTTTCTCAAACATGCACACAAGCTCCGCAACATTTAGTTTGGCGAATGGTATGGAGTCTACGTTGATCTCCTTTTGTGAGATCCATTGCACCAGCTTTGCAAGTTTGTAGATTGTGTTACGGATGTCGAGAGACAAACATCCCTCAATGCAACCGGTAAAATAAACTGTAAAGTATGTGCATCAATGATATTAAAGTCCACATTTTATGCAATGATATTAAAGTCCACTATGAACGTACCTGACACATTTTATGCCAATCGTGTGACTTCAAACCGGTAAGCTTTCCTTCTTTAGTAAAACATGTTCGGAGCGAGTGCATTACGCCAGTGGGGGTCCGCAAAGATCGAATGGTCTCTTTTACTTTGCGTTCTTAGGCTCCTGTGAAAATCCATGGTGCTTTAGGGAGTTTTATCGATCCATCAGACGCTGTTTGCGACCAATATTGCTCCATACGATCCACATTTCTAAGGTCAACTCTGGCTCCCAAAGTATCTTTCTTGCCGGCCAGATGGTCCCATAGTAGATTACCCACATTCTTGAATATGTGCATTGGATCGAGCAAGTGATTGATCATGAGTCGGGGCCAGTATGGTAACTCGTACCATAGAGATAGTCTCTTCATCCCTGGAGGCAATCCGTCATCGCACATCTCCTTCTGCTCTAACCATGCTTGTGCAGACATCCTTGGTGGCTCTCTTCCCAAAAAGCCGTCACGTAACACACGATTCTCTGGAAGATACGCTTGATGACCTTCGTAGATTTGCTTCTTCAGTGAGGGCGCCCTACGTGCATTCAGTCTAGGTCCACATGTGACACATGCTCTGTATCCTCTTGTTTGAAGCCCTGCATGTATACACATGATAATAGATCAACTATGGGAAAAAACAAGATTTACAGTGTCTGAATGAGGAGTGTCAATAGATCACCTGAGCATTCTGTTAGCCCGGGATAGTCATGCATGCATGGTCCACATTAGAATGCCTCTGATCAAAGCATTCCTTTGTCCTGTGTGTCGGCTCATATCCACCACCTCTATGCCAATCCACAATTGTTGTAGCTCTTCCAATAGTGGACAAAGATACACATCCATATTCTCCACTTTATATCGCCCTGGCACAATCAAGCTTAGCCATAGGTGCCCCTTCTTCGTAGTCAACCACGGGGGAATGTTGTAGTTGACGATGACAACGGGCCATACACTGTAAGATGTTGATCTTTGACCAAATGGATTTACGCCATCCATAGCCAGGCCTAAGCGCAAATTTCGAGCTTCCCTGGCAAAATCCGACCATGTTAAATACAGGTTTATTATACAAAACAAACTTTAGACATCATGATTTTGTACAAATAAATCTCATCAGTTTGGTGCAAGTCACCATCCAAATGTAGGAATTCTTTTACAAACTGCGAACCAGCAGCCATTCCTCCCAACAATAAAGCAACCAAAAAGCTAAATCAAAGAGAGTAGCCCTCACCTGCACCCATAGAACAACATAACATTTTGTTAGCATTGGCTTTGTATGTAGGTGATGTATGGGCATCCTAGTTGTTATCCATGTCACAAAGTTTCAACTTTTTTTTGTTAATGAACTTTATTAAAAAATAAACTTTAACAAGACTTTGGTAGTCAGTTACAACTTCATACCGAACTTCATCAGCTTACAAAATGCCAATGATTTTCTTTTAAGTATCTTCATAGTTTATCTCCTTATTCTTGCAGGTTCAATTAAGATATGCTCTCTGCCTTGACCATGCCTGTTCTTTGCCACAAATGATGCTATATATTCAGGCCTAACTGCCTTAAGCTTTTTTGAGATCTGTGCTCTCTTGATTGAATCGACAAAAGTACTCATCTGAGAAGTCATTTTATATCTTGGTAAACCCTGATAAGAGTAGACAAATAAATTTTACACACTCTTGAAAATTTCTTTTATATATGATATTGAGGCTATAATCCCAACACGTGAGAGTAACATCCCTAGTCAGAATACTATTCATTCCTTACCCTACTAATTAGCACCATCACAATCATCAGGTGATTTGGCATCAACCACGTTTATACTACTAGTATTTTACCAATTTTGAAAAGGTTGAACCTGTAAAGAGTCAAAGGAATATGCCATGGAAACCTAATTATATATATCACATCATTCTCAAGGTTATTTTAGAAGCATTATAAAAACTTAGATCCATTTCTATGAGCCAGTTATTGATTCCTTCTAAAAAATTTACACCCCAAGTATTGCAGCAGTTTATCAATACCGACAAAAACCAATATCAGTATAGCAAAATCTTGTTTAGTCCAGCCTCCAAAAGGGTCACAAAAACCCTTTGTAAAGAAACCCAAATGCTTATATACATTCAATGGCGGCATAACCAGCAACACCACCAAGCTTTCAATCGTATACTCACCATCAATAAAAAAACCAGAACAATATCCATATTTATGACAGATTTGATGCCATTTTTTTGTACAGTAGCAAAAGCTAAGTGTGAATGCAGTCACTACCAGGCATGAAGTAAAAACCAAATTCTTTTGCTAACTACAAATCCAAATGAACAGTTCTTTCAATAATCTTAATGTCAAGAAATGGGTTTCACAGTACTAAGCATCATTTCTATTATATATTAAGCAAAGGAACTCGACCTGAGAAGAAGAAGCAAAAGCCAACGGTTGGACTTCCAAAACTTGGTTTCTTTTCTCCATAGTTTAATACACTCCAAGCTCAACCATTTAAGCACTAACCCTCAGTTACATAAGAGAATACAAAAGCACATAACGCCAGCTAAGTGAGGAGACCCTCACCTTTTATACTGTTGCTGCTCAAAACAAGCCAAAAGTCCACAACCCACACTTAGATTCCTACAGATCATCTCCAACCATGCATTCGGTAGGGGTCGATAGCCTTGAACGTCCCATGTGCTTTGCTAGCATCACTCACTACAAATGATTATACTGACATTTAGATTTGATATTGACAAATAGTGTATTACATCTTGATATCAGAATCATATACAAGGGTCATCTATCACTAATAAAAATTCTCAAACAGTGGACGATCTTCTGTTACTGCTACAGTTGTCATTGTAATTCCAAGGAAAGAATCTTTTACCTGTCACCATCCAAGAAACACAAGCCCATCAGAACTGGCATTACTTGGGAAGACAGGTGTCAACAAATCCCTCCCCTTGTTATCGGTGTCAAAAAATTACAATATAACTAACAACATAACATAGATCATATTTTATGTTTAGAGAATGAGCCATTTATTTACGATAATGTTTACATCATTTTAAATTCCAAAAATAATCGGACAACATCTCCTTTGTAAATTGGATCAATTCTCAAAAGTCCAGTCTAATGCCATCTTATTCGAGACCCCCACATGAGGTTTAAGGCTCTATCAAGCAATCCGAAGCTAAAATATTCAAAAGTAAAAAATGAAAAATGTGTAACTTCAAGTTAAAAACCAATTAAGCATATTCAAGAATGTAAACCTCTATGTCAAAGAGAAACATATGAGTGTTCACAACTTATGAACTAGTAAAATTTTACCTCTAATCTTACAATTATTTTTAACATACAAAGAAGGGTAGCAGCATGAAGTATCACTCCAATTTCTAGTATTAAAAAATCTCTAAAAAGTGAAAATTTGGGCAGCATCTCCTTTGTATGACGGATAAATTTTCAAAATTCTAGTCTCAAAGCCATTTCTGCCAAGACCCTCACATGAGGTTTAAGGCTCTAGCAATCATTCGAGAATAAAAAACTTTGCCTACACTTTCCATAAATCCATTACTTGTATGTAAATATCAAGGTTTATTATGCTCTAGTCATTTTCAAAAGTCTAATCCAATGTCATATTATATCACATTAGATTCAAGATCAAAGAATCCTCTATGTTATAATACAAACCATCAATCAAATGTCCATAACTAGGGCCAAACGTCAAAGGCAAATCTTGCTGTACAAAATCTTGCTATTTTCATTTTCCAATTACCAAAATGACACAAAACTGCAATCCAAAGCCGATGTTTATCTTCGCCTTTGAAAGGAAACTTCAAGTGAAAACCCCCAATTAGTTTTTTGTAACTGATAACCATGACTAATGTTTGTCTTTCATATGTAGAAATATTCAAAATCAATTTTTGGATTTGAAAAGACATCTGATATACTACCTCTCAAATGCAAACAACCAAACATGTTTCATGTGTTTAATCAATTGTCTCAACATTTCTCATTAAATTTCAGCTATGTGTATTACTCAAAGTACAGCCTATAATATCTTCATATGCAGTCAAGTCTGAAAAAATTCATTAGAAAATAGATTTAAATTGAGGAGCTCATTGGAACCATAAACAAATATCATGTGATTAATTATAGATCCAGATCCATAAATGTTCAAAATGCTCAACTTCGTCTACACTTCTCAGTAAATTTCAACTATCTGCATTACTCAAGGCCATAACATGCGATATCTTCATATGTAAACATCACCTATTGTAGATCAAAATGACACATAGAAAATGGATTTAAGCAAAGTAGTTGATCTGAGCAAGAAAAGCAATGTTTTTTATAAAAAAACCTTTTGTAATGAGTAGGTGCACTGCACCTACCTGTAGTTTTCTCTATCTCACAAGTTGTTGAACATGTGTCAATAGTTGGGAGTATCCATCACAAGGTTTGAAGCGTATTCCGTTTGAATCTGTGTGAATGATGATCATCATTACTTAGGATCTTCCCAATACACAAGGGTCATCATCCATTGAACCACCAAGGTGTGTGTATGTGACGGATGTGGGTTTACTCGAAGGCATGATTTTGCTTGACAGAGTGTCCAAGTGTAGGAAAGTATCTAGTAAAGCGTTTTTATGCAGGATCTACACATATCTTCAAGGAAAAACATAGCGAGTACACTAGCATCAAAGATAATTATTCTGATTAGCATTGATGTATTCTGATCACCATCGATGATGAGAAGTTGCATGTATGTGTGTAAGTGTGTGTGTGTGTGTTTAAGAATTGATAGTTGTACCTGTCTGAAATCTTTTTAGGTTGAATGGGGAGTATGCCCAAGAAAATGTACATATGTGTGTGTAATCCAGAAGTTCTAGAGTGCCCACATGTGTGTGATCGAGGAGTGATCAAAGTGCATATGTGTGTGTGTAGAGAGCTCGTATCCTGCTATCAAAACCTCGCAGAAGGTCCTCTATTAGCCAAGTGTGTGTGTAGCAGTTTTCCTTTTATAAATAAACACACCAAGGAACAAGACATTCAAAAGACGACTGGCTAAAGATGTCAAGGCAAAGATTAGTACAGAAACAACTCAGTCTTTGATTCATCACTGTACAACATAGTAAGAATGAAGTATCATTCCAAATGACTTTATACAAAGGTATCAGAACTGTCCTAGTTGAATCATCGAGTGTTTTCAAAGTCGGAATGCAGCAAGCTAAACCTTTTTTAAGACAAGATAGAGTTCTCACCTACATCCATATAGTCAAGACAACAGATATGTTAGACTTGGCTATGTATGGCAGGCTTCAAAGAACCTATCAGTTGTTATCCATGTCAAACTTGTATTTAGACTAGCTACTGTCCTATACAAAGTAATCCTACCAGAATTGCTTCATATGTTTAAAATAACCTTTTACTGTGAGAGGAAGTCGACAACTCCATATCATCTTAAGTAATTTCCTTATTTAAGCAATGAAAAAAAACCAGGTTTAGTTCAGCAAGCAAAAACCTTAGTTACACGAGTAATCTTTTGTAATAGGCCTGCTTACCTATCAACACCCATTTAAGTATCATAGAGAGATTGGTATCACAACAAAAGCTTAGATTGGACTGCCCAGAAAGTGTTAGCCAACGTAAAAAAAAATGGAGCTCATTCTCAATGGTAAAAAATGCTTTCAAGTCATCCCTTAATTAGTGTTATAACGAACCAATAATAAGGTATAACAACAAAAGTTTTTAGATCGATTTTTACTCAAGCTTTAGTGAGCAAGCAAGAAGTATCTTTATCCATATTTAAGCCATAGTTTTCCAGAAAGATTCCAACCAAATGTAGTGAAAAAAGGACTAGTATTAAGCTGACAATCTAAGTATCAAGCAGAAGGTGTAAAGTCTGGCTTTTAACCAGTTATATCGGACCAGATCTGTATTCAAAAGCTATAATAAAAAACCAGATCTAAGCCCGACATCCAAGCAATAGGTGACGGTCAGATTTGTAAGTCAAAATAGTTTCCCCAAATCATAATACCATAAAAGACTTAGGTATCTAAAGCACCCAATCATTATCCGTAAGTGGAAAGCAGGATTAGAAGACCAGATGTAGTGAAAAAAGGACCATTACCCCCTGCTAAATAAAGAGATTTTTGTATTTTTAATTTTATCAAGCATGGACTAGATCAATAGGTATTAATCGAGTACTTGTATAAAATTGTAGATAAATTGATCACCATCTGATGCATTATTGAATGTAGATGCAACACTCATTGTTTTGAAAAGAAACCAATGTACTGAGTAGGTGCAAATGCATGTATCTGCATTCCGGATCTGCTTCTTTCATATACTCAAGAATAGGAAATGCCTATAGGATAGTCATCTCAACAACCATCACTCATACAAAATCCACATGATGAACATCCAACCATCCTCTTCATTTTAAAGTTAATAACCATTTATAAGCTAAACTATGTATGTAAAAATTTTGACAGCATTTCCTTTGTATATCCTCAGTCATTTCAAAAAAATCTAGTCAATGTTATATCCCATGAGACCCTCACATGAGGTATGCAAAATAGATAATGACAATCATGTCCACAGACAAAGGTTGTTTTTCTTTTTGTTTTATCCAGCCTTGATGCATTCGGGTGAATGAGTCTGGTATACCATCCAATCTCTATATAAATTGCATGACATGAGAAATAAAAACCCACATTTATCATTAAGTTTCAACTGATTACATGTCAAAACACAACACTTGTACACTTTCTCCAAACCAAGAGCAAAAAAAGAAATGTTTTAAGAAAATCTAACTACATACTGAGTAGATGCAGTTGCACCTACATGAATGTTGTGTTTGCCTTGAGAAACAATCACGGGACAGCAAAGGTAGCATTTCTAGTCCAATTGACTATCTGATTGGCTTGTGTGTGTTAATATCTGATATTTTTCAACAGTTATTTCAGATCTTCAAGGCCAGGGTAAACCACTCAGATGTGTTTATTTGAGGCAATTAGAGTTCTAGCAAACCGAGGAAGAAAGATCACCTATGGATGCTTGATAGCGAGTGACTTATGATGATGTGTGTGTGTATGTGGTCCTGTTGTTGGTGCATGTAAGCACTGAGAGCAAGGCTCTAGATGGTTATAGTCGATGATATTGAGGCTATAGTCCTAGCACCTGAGAGCTCTTGTGTGTTTTTTGATTGTTATGCAGGATCGTGAAGCGCTAGTAGTGTAGGATGGTGTATGCTGAGGATGAATTCTTAGTGCGTTTTTGCCACATGAGCAAGGGTTTATGCAGGTGAAGCAGTAGATGCTCGAGTCAAAGTGTGTGTGTGTGACCAATTGAAAGATTTTAATGTTGAAGTGGTGCTCAAAAATAGTAGCCATGGATACACCACAAAAGCTAGCTACCCATCTTCTAAGTGTGGGCCCTAATTTCAAGGCACCACCACCTTGGAAGGCTTATCTGTATACTTTTATTCCCAATCAGAGATAGCAAGAGCGAGTCAAACAAGAGAAGTGGAAACAATATCCATTGCCGAGCCTATCAAGTTTAGGTTTTTGAAACTCGAGCAAAGACAAAAAATTGTTCTGGTTGGCAAGTTGAAGTAATCTAACGTTTAGGTGGATAAGCCAAAAGTATAGGGATGGGTGGTGTATCAAGTGTGCATACAGATTAACCCCGGGTGTATACTAGCTGCATTAGAAACTCCTTGATATAAACATCAAAGTAAGTGTGCGTACATATCCATACCCATGTAGGGTTACTAGTCTAAATCACAAGACATTATCCAAGGTCTTCATAGACCTCGAATGATTTATGTATGTAGAGGGAATGCAGCCACTTTATATTGAAGAGGCTCAGTTTACAGACTACAAGGTTCAATTAAGGCCCGTGTAGATGTGTCCGTGTAAGTTATGTGTTCATGAGAAATAGTACCTTTCCTAAACGTACTTGAGTGTGTGTGTGTGTGGCTATTTAATCATAAATAATAAGACATAATTGAACTTTTACATTCAAAAGATAGCTGGCTTTAGAAAAACAAAAACATAAGCACAGAAACAACTCAGTCTTAGAATTATTTTTGTACAATGTTTGTAATAATGAGGTCCCATTCCAGTAAAGAGATAGTAGATGAACTTCCCAAATAGTAAGTAAGTGTGTAATCCATTGTACACTCACGCACATTCCTATCACCTACGACGGACATTGTATTATTTATTTGGTAGAGTCAGGTACCGGGCTTGTCGGTCCAATAGGAAAAGGGTAAGAGTGATCGCCGATGAGAGGCACAGTCTAACTGGAACATTCAAGGGATTAGTTGGCTAAGCATGGGTGCCCAAGTGTGAATGGGTCAAGCTCATATAAAAGTCAACTAAACCTAAAATTCACTCATTCTCTCATTTGTGCAATTGAAGAGTGCTCTTGCTCCATCTCCATCTTCTTCTTCTTCATCTCCTTGTGTGTGTACGTGTATATGCGTGAGAGAGAGAGAGAGAGAGAGAGAGAGAGAGAGAGAGAGAGAGAGAGAGAGAGAGAGAGAGAGAGAGAGAGAGAGAGAGAGAGAGAGAGAGAGAGAGAGAGCGATAGAGAATTGCGGCGGCACGACGGCGGTGAGGTGGTTGGGCGCGGCGTAGCGGCGGCTCCCTTTTCTTCGCGGCGAGGAATCCTCCATGACAGGAAGCGTAGAGCAGTGAGTGACACACCAACGCCATCTTTGAACTTACTAGTTTAGGCTTGTTGTGTGCTTGGAGCCATTTGTGGCTCGCACACGGTGTATCGGCAAGTTCCTTGCATTGACAGGTGCAACATATGCGCACATTTTTGGCACTGTTGCCGGGGAATGCCGTGCATTAAGCTCGAGTACCACTTTGTGCTTCTCCGTGGTGCAATTTCAATTGTAGGAAAGGTAGGGAAGGAGTGTGTGTGTGTTGAGAAGAAGGATTTGGTGTTGTACTGTGTATTTTTTTTATTAATGGAGTTTTCAAAGGTACTGTGTTTATTCTCTGTGTATTAAGGTTGTTAGTTTTCTGTGTACAGTAAGTAGGAAGTAGATCTGTGAGAGCTAATAGAGTGTGTTAGTGTGTAACAGTAGGTATATTAGTTAGAAGTAGGTAGATAGAGTGTGGGTGTGCTCTCGCGCAAGCTGCGGCAACCTTATCCTTAAAAAAAAATAAAATAATGAATTCTTTTTAAAGGTATGACCTAGATCCGGAATATCTCCCAGACCCAAGCTCAGACCCAAGCCCAAGCTCACGATCAAGCCTAAGCCTCAGTCGCCTTTTAAAATTAAGAATTTTAGCTTCACATGTAGCTAAAAATCGATTTTTTGAGGACCAACGGAACTTCAGATTCCCGAAAATTGTGCTATAAAGCACACAACGACCCTCTAAGTGATATGCTTGTTTCGAGCTATCACACACTATAATAACAAAAATCAAACATTAAAAAAAATTAAAAACGTAAAAAACACGAGTGAAAACGGACGCTTAAAAAAGGTAAGTGGTTAACCTTCGAGGTTATTCGCCAATGCTTGTAGGGTGCCAAAGACACATGCATCTGCGTTCTGGTCATGTGCTAGAGACGGAGCAACTAGAGAGAATTTTGACTTACGCGAGTTCTCAATATCCACCTACTTTAGGTTCCCGGCCCTCGGCGGGGACCCAAGGTAGTACAAACCAAGACCCGAACATAGCGGCTAGTGACTCTTTCTCTGAATACAACGTCATGGAGGGTTTCCCAATGCCTAATCCCAATAGCTCAAGCCAAGACATGCATGCCATGGGTCCTCGGTCCAGGCCGAGTGTGCTTAGCCACCTGAAGGAAACCTTTAGTAGAGCCACTCGCTCCAAACATGGAGCTAATGATGTAAATGAGGGGGGTGGGGAAGTAAATTCTCCATTCGTGACCAACATAGACCCTATACCCTTAGAGAATGTGCACGTAAATACTTCATTCACTGCACCTCCTGACTCTTCAGAGTTATTTCCCTCCGAGGTCATATTACCCGATGGTAGAAGCCTTGCTGAAGTGCAAGAGGTTGAGCGATATATCCTTGTAGCGAGGGAAAAGGAAGTCAAGAGCTTACGTAAGGCAGAGCAACGAAGAGAGTTAAAAGCAAAAGCCCCTATGTCAATATCCTTGCTAAGAGAGAAATCGAGTGCTCTTGACTTAGCAATCGCTAAGGACCAACCCCTAGAAAGCAACATTGCATCTAGCTCAAAGGACACCCCTAGCACCTCAATCCTAGATGGAGTGTTCCTAAATGAGAACTGGGAGTACGAAATACAAACGGAAACTCTGACCGACCTATACACATGTCACACCTATCAGGTGGGTTGGTTAGATGTCCTACAATCCACAATGGGCGCTACTAGTGTGGAGGATCAACAACAAAGAGTTTGTGAGGTCATCCATAGGGTCATTGAGTTAGAGAGACAGAACAAGGGGATTAACATGCCTTCAATGGGTCTCATGAGATTCTTAGATACAGGAAAGGCTAAACAACCAAAATTATCGCAAATTTAGACTCCCTCGGTAAGTCCAATGGATCCTCCATACGTTGTTTTGCCAGGGGTCTCAGTGCAAACTGAGCCCACAAGTGATAGCTTTACCTTTCCAAGTCTAGCTCATCTTTCCCTTGATGACACCACGGCTACCATGCCTACCCCAATGATGGGCATGCCAAGAAACACGCCATGGACCTCATTTGTTAGTAAAGCACTGCTACATGGTAGCTCAATGCCTGCAAACAGTACCTACAAGTGTGTACCAATCGTATACACCCATGGGTCCTCATACTCATGTAGTTCCTACCCCTCCGATTGTTTCAACTACCTATGCTCCACAACCACAACACCCAAGTTCTTATTTCCATGGGACTATACCGGCTAGCATTAGTATGTCACATTCGACGTCTGCTATGCATAGGGCCACACATATGAACTTTGGACCACCACATGGCACAACATCGTACCCAACGTGGAACCCAAGGGCTTACTATGCGCCAAGCCCGATGCCAATACCTACTCCACATGTAGTCCCTGGAGCACCTCCACCCACGGTGCCTGCTCACTTAGGTGACTTGGCAACATTTGCTCAAGCTATCGATTGATCTATTGCTGAGAATATACGTAACGCACCTGATAGAGAGCCTAGAAGTAAGGCAGTACAAATAGCCAAGCTCACACAAAAATTTAGGGGAGACGAGGATGTGAGAAAGCATATTGAAGTGTTTGAACAAATATGCGATTCTCTAGGAGAACACAATGACCTACATAAGAGCAATGATTTAAGCCTAACCTTAAGCAGAAAGGCTGGGGATTGGTATAGAACCCTAAGGGTGGAAGAAAAAACGATTTACCCTACTCTTAGGAGACTGTTCTTGAAAGAATAAATATGAAAGGGAGTACTTTGGGGTGTAGCCTCTTAGCTCCAGAAAGCCCAACGAGAGGAAGGAGAGTCGGTGAGAGACTTTATTAGTTGCTTGAAGCATTTGAATTCTCGATGTAATCCAAATGAACGCTTCAACAATAACCAATTGCTCGATAGATTAATTTGGGGATTACGACATGAGGATATCTACAATGGACTAGTCATTAGAGGTATCACCACTTGGGAAGCAATCACCACCAATGCGATCCAATTGGAGGATAATTTAATGATTCAAGGAGAAAGAGTGTCTGTTGAGTCTAAATCTATTAGCTCACAAGCATCAGGGCATCAGCCAATGACCCTAAAGCCTATTGCTAAGGAGCCAAAGATATCTGAGATGACTTTAGCAGATCTCACCAAGGCTATTCAAGAGAGTCTTAGAGACAATCGTGCTCCGCAAAACAATCATATGTATCCAAGAAGGAGCATCAATGGTGCTCAATATTGTTGGAATTAGGGTTGCAGAGAAACACACACAGCTTGGAGAAGACGAAGGAAGCTCAAGGCACACAATAGAGAGAGTGTTACTTAGTGTGCAATGGAAAGATAGATAGCCCTAGAGTGATGGGCGTATATACAATGCACGGGGGAAAAAACCTCCTAAAGAGGGAAAAAATGCCCCGGCGGTCCTAGTGTGTTCACACACATCACTACCACATGTATATGGTAACAAATCCCCCCTGGAGTGATGCGGTGAACGAGAGCTGGCACATGAGTAAAGGGAAGTGCCATGCCCTGAGGACAGGATCAGTCCACAAAGGGGAGTAAGCCCAAAGCTTTGCGGAAAGCTTCAAGCTTCTCACGAGACAATGCCTTTGTGAAAAGATCTGCAAGGTTGTCCTGTGTTGGCACATAAGCCAAGCTGATCTCTCCTGCTGAGAGCCTCTCCCTGACATAGTGGTAATGCACCTCAATGTGCTTTGTGTGAGCATGAAAAACTGGGTTCCTCGCAACTGCCAATGCGCTCTGACTGTCAGTGTAGATAGTGTTGGCAGTGTCCTGTCCAACACCCAAGTTAGCCATAAGGCGTCTAAGCCATACACACTCAACCGTAGCTGTGAAGACTGCCCTGTACTCAGCCTCACAACTCGAAGTGGCCACAGTAGGTTGCTTCTTGCTCAACCATGATATACATGAACTGCCAAGCATGAAACAAAAACCACTTGTGGACACTCGCGTGTCAAAACAACCAGCCCAATCTGAGTCCGAAAAAGCATGTAAGTCTGGCGACAATGATCCCCCCTTGGGATAAAACAAGCCAAGATGTAAAGTGCCACTAAGGTAGCGGAAAATCCTCTTGATAGCCTGCCAATGCTTAGACCCTGGGCTATGCATAAATTTGCTGACGTGCGAGACTGCAAACTGAATATCTGGCCTGGTGTTGCATACATAAATGAGGCAGCCAACAGCAGTTTGGTAAAGAGTGACATCAGCAAGATCGCCAGCATCATGTAGACTCAACTTCAAACCTGTTTCCATGGGAGTGGCAATAGGTTTGCAATCCTCAAGTCCAAACTTACATAGCAATGTCTCTATGTAACTTTTCTGACACAAGGCAATACCACCATCACACTGCTTAAACTGTATACCCAAGTAATGATGCAACAGCCCCAAATCTTTCATCTTGAAAGTAGCATTCAAATCAGCCTTAAGTTCAGCAATATGTCTCTCATTTGGTCCAGTGATCAGCAAATCATCAACATAAAGAACCACAATGAGAAATACATCATCCTCACGCTTTACATACAATGTGCTTTCTGTTGGACTGTTACGAAAGCCTCGTTTAACCAAATGAGTGTCAGCTTTCTCATACCAAGCACGAGGAGATTGCTTCAACCCATACAAAGCCTTCTTACATTTGCACACTTTGTCCTCTTGTCCTTTTATGACAAAACCGCGAGGCTGCGTTACATAAACTTCCTCAAATATGTCACCATTCAAGAAAGCAGTAACAATGTCTGATTGATGTACATCCCAACCAAAATGAGCTGCCAATGCACATAGAAAACGCACAGTAGTCATACGACAAGTGGGAGCAAAAGTCTCTTCATAATCTATGCCTTTTTGTTGTGCATAACCCTTTGCAACAAGTCGAGCCTTATGGCGATCGATCTCACCATCCGGCTTGCGTTTCAACTTGTAAACCCACTTCGTACCAATGGCCTTTTTGCCAGGAGGCAAATCACATAAAGTCCATGTGTCATTCTCTATAAGTGCATCATATTCTGATTTCATGGCAGCAATCCAATTTTCTGAATTCTGTGCTTCATCAAAAGACAGAGGCTCCTCAACATCATGTAAACTAGACACAGCCAAAGCATAACAATCTGATGCATAAGATGCATGGCGAGAGCCTGAACGAGTACAACTAGATAAAGGTGCATCCAATTTACTGTCACGCAAAGTGTGCACCAGCCATTTTGGCATACCTCTAGCCTGCTCATTTTCAACCCTTTCCTCATCAAGTACATCATGTACATCTGCATCAGTAATAGGCTGTTCTAAAACATTTTCAGAAACCCCCATAGGCTGTACATTTGCCTCATTGGAACTTACATTCGTATTTCCACCACTGAAAAGAGGCAACAAAGTGTCATAAATGTCCTGTGAGCTTACATTACTGTCTCTAGTACATGACAGCAAGGGCTGAACAGAATCTTCCACAAACACTACATCCCGTGAAACCAGAATACGTTTTGTTTGCGGATGATACAACCTGTAACCTTTGCTTTCAGCACTATAACCAACAAAAATACATTTGACAACCTTATTATCCAATTTTCTGCGCTGCACTTGTGGCACCAAAGCATATGCCAAACAGCCAAAAACACGCATGTGCTCAATAGAAGGCTTTCTATCATGCCATGCTTCATATGGAGTAATAGACTGCAAATCTTTCGTAGGACACCTGTTAAGTACATAAGTGGCACACATGATGGCCTCAAGCCAAAAAGAATGCGGCAAAGCTTGACTTTTGACCATACATTGTGCCATTTCCGTTAGTGACCTGTTTTTCCTCTCAGCAACACCATTTTGCTGAGGTGTATAAGGCACTGTACATTGGTGTTTTATCCCACGACTAGCCAGAAATGCATTAAATTCATGAGACATATACTCCCCCCCTCGATCGGAACGGAGGGTGCCCATAGTACATTTTAAGACATTTTCAGCCATAGCCAAAAATTGTTTGAAGCACATAAAAACTTCGGACTTCGCTTTAAGCGGAAATACCCATGCATGCCTGGAGTAATCATCAATGAAAGTCACGAAGTACAGGTAATTGCCCAAGGACGGAGTTTGCATGGGCCCACAAACATCACTATGCACAAGCTGCAACCTGCATGTGGCCCTAACTGAACCATCCTTTGGAAACTTAGAACGCTGCATTTTACCCAGAATACAGCCTTCACAAACATGTTTGACAGGTGCTTCAAGAGGCGGCAAAGAAGCAACCATATCAGATTTCTGCAAACGCAGCAAACTGGCAAAATTCAGATGACCAAAACGTGCATGCCAAAGTTTTGCATCTGAAATAGCCCTTGAATCTGCAACAGCATTTGCAAAATTTTGTCCACACTTGTCATACAAAGTGAGCTTATACAGCCCACGGCACAAAAGCCCAGATGCAACAATTTCATCACCAAAACTGAGATCATGAACTGTACATCTGTCATCCACAAATTTGAGTACAAGTCCAAGTCTAGCAAGTGCGGATACAGACAAGAGATTCTTCTTGATCCCAGGTACATAAAGTGCATCAACAAGTGTGAAGGAACTGCCATTAGCAGCAGTGAGCACAATCTTTCCAACTCCCTGAACTGGATAAGAGGCGTTGTTGGCACAAGTGACTGAATTCCCATGAGGGACAGACTCGAGAGAGGTAAACAATTCACGATGTGAGGTAATGTGCTTTGTAGCACCACTGTCGAAATACCACACATGTGAATCTGCAGCAACTGACAAGCATGCATCATGGACAACAGGATTGTAAGTGCACTCTGCGCTAAAAGCCCATTCTGCATCAACATCAGCATCACAATCTCCTTTCACAGAAGACTCAACAATGGCTGCATTTGTAGTGGATCCAGCATTTGCAGTGGAACCACCCTCTTTCTTCTTAGCCTCTTTGGCCTTCAACTTAGGACACGACTTGATCAAGTGATCATTGGCTTTGCAATAATGGCAACGCATCCTCTTTTTGCCCTTATCACCAGAATTGCCAGACGAAGTGCTGCCAGCAAAAGCATTAGGAACAGAAATTTTGCCACTCGCAGCAGAACCATAAGAAGTGGCTGCATTACTGTTACCACCCTTTCTTTGAGAAGCAATAAAAGCCTGCTCAACTGCACGCTGCCTAGTCCTGTTTTTTCTAGAAAGTGACTCTTGCAATAGCAATGTGCATAATGCATCAAACTTGACAACTTCAGGATTTCCTTGGGTCATCAGTCTCCAAGTACTAGCAAAAGTCTGGTAGGAATCTGGTAAGGCATCAAGAACAGTCTGCACAAGGGAACTATCCGAAATGACTTCACCTGCAGAAATGAGTTGCTCATTGATATCCTTGACACTAGCAAGGAAAGTGTCCATATCATCTTCCTCATGCATAATCTTCGACTCTAGCTCTTTACGCAGCAAAGCAATTTTAGCCTCATTGCGGCTTGCATAAAGACCTGCTAGAATATTCCAAGCCTGTTTTGCAGATTTTGCTGAACGGATGTGAGGAATAATGGTGCACTTCACAGACAATGCAATCAATGCATGAGCCTGTGCATCCTTAACATCCCAACGAGCTTGTTCTGCTGTAGGCAAAACAACTCTAACAGCTGCAATCCTTGCAGCAAGACCTGCAACATCCTCAACATCGCCTACATCTTCAGAACCAGGACGTACATCAATGCCCTGCACAATGTTCCAGACACCTTTTGACACAAGAACATGTTGCATCATATAAGCCCACATAGGGTAGTTGTCCCCATCCAACCTGTCCTCAGCAGCAAACATCTTGAACACATCTGTGTTGTTGTTGTCAGCCATGGTAAATGCTGCACCTGTTGTGAAAACTGCCCGAAAATAGGAGAAATGGAGCGGGAACAACTTGTGCTATATAGCACAAACCGTAGAAGACTATAAGGCACCTGTTATGCAGAAAACGGCACTGACAGAAAATCTGCACAAAATGACAAAATAGCCTGTGCAGTACTGCCTGTAGTGGAAACGGAGGCCGAAATGAGCCCAAATCAAAATTCTGAGCAGACCAAGCTCTTCGAGCCCTCCCAAAATATTTGTCGACCTGCGAACGCTCGCCAAAGCTCACTGAAATCGGAGAAAGTGAGCAGGCGTGTGCTGGAGCAGCTGGCGACTAAGCCCGGGAGGACGTGACCTGCTCTGATACCAATTGTTGGAATTAGGGTTGCAGAGAAACACACACAGCTTGGAGAAGACGAAGGAAGCTCAAGGCACACAATAGAGAGAGTGTTACTTAGTGTGCAATGGAAAGATAGATAGCCCTAGAGTGATGGGCGTATATACAATGCACGGGGGAAAAAAACTCCTAAAGAGGGAAAAAATGCCCCGGCGGTCCTAGTGTGTTCACACACATCACTACCACATGTATATGGTAACAAATATGCTATGGACCGCATAGTACCAGTGAATGCCCTACTTTTAGAGTAAAATTCAATGGGAACTGCAATGCATGTGGGAGGTATGGTCATCAAGCTAAGGATTGCATAGTATTTAAGTGTGCGATGGCCAATAGACCAACCTTAGCATGGACAAACACACCTCGAGTGCCTGCATTGATGCCGGCCCCACCTCTTGAACAAACAGCACAACACATGGTACCTAGGACCCAAAATGTTGTTCAAACAACACCTTTACCACCTCCTGTGCTAGGACCGCAACGATATCATTTGATTGCCCAATGTCCAAATAATCCAAATGCACCGAAGATCATGCCATTAAACTTGATTGAAGTTACCGAGGAGCCATCAGAAAGTACACCTGTGGTACCAGTAAACGTACTCACACGATCGATGCCCCAAAAACAAAACTATATCCTTGAGAAAAGAGACATGGCATCAATTGCCCAATCTCAAAAAAAGAAGAAAACACGAAGAAAGAGATTGCAGAAAGCAGCGAAGTCAGACCCTAGTTCAAAGACCAACATAGGGACTGGTGACGATTCCGTATATATGAATGACGCTGAAGAGGATTCTGGTTCAGGAGAAACCATGTAGACCAAAACGACCACTAAGATAGAAACCAACAAGGAAGATCTTCATGAGCCACAATGACCAGGATCCAAGAAGAAGATAGGAACTTATCCAAACCCTACAAAGGAGCTTGAGCGAGTCAAGCAATTAAGGAGTTTGGTAGAAGATACCCAAAGGGATCTAGAACCAGCACCTAGGAAGATCCAGCTTACTAACACCGTGTTACCTACGCAACAACAACCTCACCAAGACCATAGACCCTTAGCCATACCTAGTGTCATCCAAGAAGAAAGTGACTTAAAGTCATGGGAAAGTGGGTGTACTCACTTCTTGATGGAAAGAATGTTTACAGAGGGACTACTTGATCCTAGCAAAGAAATGGATATCCCATCTTCCCCAGGTCAGGGGACTCAAGGCCAAAAGGTGTCGTTAAACATTGCCAAATTGATGGATTTCATGTCTTCAAAAGTTAGAACCACCATTATGTCCAAACTATATAAAGACCCTGAGCTAGTCTCAGCTCTTTGAGCCTTCCTCAATGGAGAACTAAAGTTTGGGCTACCGCAATTTGCATAGATGGATGGAGCTGGGGAGATGCCAATAGAGGAGGAACACTTAGATCCACAACCCAACCTAGATGAGAACCTTGTTATAGAAATACCTGTTAACAAGTTGGGACAATACTTTGAGGGTGATGAATCCAATGCAACCATACTAATCACTACTAAGGGATTAACTGTGAAGGGAATCCTTGATGGTGGCGCTGGGGTTAGCATTGTGACTAAAAATTATTGGGAAACTATGGGAAGACCTCACCTTGCGAACACAACCATAGTAGTGAAGATGGCCAATGAGTCTATTGTTAAGCCTATTGGGATGCTAGAAGATCTCAAGATCAAGGTCTTTGGACATAAAATAAGGATTACCTTCATCGTTATGGATTTCTCGAAACATACTATGGCATCGGAGATGATCTTAGGATGTCCTTTCATTAGGGAAGAAAAAATGGTACATGATTGGTCTAAAAATCATGTCTACTTGCAGTTCCAAGATTCTGTCAATTCGAGTGGATCTTGTGACGGGTCAAGCACATCCTCTAGGAAACAAGTTTTTAATTGATCATATATCTAACACCACAGTTCAGTCGGCCCCATTGCATTATTGTTATACGTGTAAAGTGGACACTGATGTTGGGGAAGATTCTCCTTATATGGATGTACTACCTGGGATGACTGAGTCGGACAATGTGGATTGGGTCCACCTAGCAGCAACCATAGACACTTGGGGAAATAGGGAGACAACCTGGGTAACACCTGAGGGGGATGAAATACCTTCACTTGTACCCTTAAATATGCTAGAAGCATTGCATATAGCTTCTGATGATCTACAAGATGAAAGTTTGGCTGGCATTGGAACCAGTAGCGCCTCACAAGACTATAGCCCACACAATTTGGGGTCAGAATCATCAATTGAAATTGACTGTGAGGACAAAGAATCTGAGTTAAACCTTAGTGAAAATGTGGGGACAAACCATTCAGGGCCTAGTGGTAACCTAGATGACAATCTATCCAAGGGAGCAAAAGACACAAGTAGTGATTCATCTAGTGACTCTTCACTAGAGATCGGCCATAATCGAGAATTAAACAAGAAGAGTAAGAGATATAAGAGGCGACGATATCGAGCAAATGTGCATGCTAGAATAAATAAAAAGAAATCTATCGCAGTATGGCTTAATTATATAGGGGCATGTGATGGTCATCGGAAGTTGGTAGACAAATGGGGTGAATACCTTCAAAGCGTTATGTGGTGTAGTCCACAACCCATTGACATCGCACAATTAGAGGCTACAGAGAAGCCAAAGTTGAGTCGTACCGTAAGGAGATGACAAAATCAAGAGTTAGCTCAACAACAAAAGGAATCGGAAGTGAAATCACTATCCACAGAACAGCAGGACCCCACAAACTTACACCCTGCACCTGAACATATACCACAGAGGAATGTAAGGTTGTGTATACAAAAGCTTAGAGAAAGCCTATCGATGGGAGCAATGGAGTCTATGACGGTCCAGCGATAGTTAAGGAAATAGAGTTAGCAGACCCAGGAGAAGAGTCTAAACCTATTTTCATTGCCCAGGATCTGACCGAGACTGAGGAGTTTGTACTTAAAGAACATATCAAGGAATTCAGGGATATATCTTCTTGGACATATCATGATAGGAAAGGTGTTCCATCTTCTTTGGTGCAACACACAATCCCCATGAATAGCATGGCTAAACCAGTTCAGCAACGACCCTACCCAATGAATCCTAAATAGAAGAGATTGAAAAGCTTGTGGAATGTGGATTCATATACCCTATTGAGCACTCAGAATGGGTGTCTCCAATAGTGATTGTGCCAAAAAAGAATGGGAAACTCAGAGTGTGTGTGGATCTTAAGAAGGTCAATGCCGCCACTAGGAGGGACCATTACCCCTTGCCATATTCAGAACATGTGCTTGAAAGAGTTGCAGGGAAGGAAGCTTATAGCTTTTTAGATGGGTACTCTGGCTACAATCAAATCACAATTGCACTGGAGGACCAAGCTAAAACAGTCTTTATAGCCGGATTTGGAGTGTTCGCATTTTGTGTTATGGCTTTTGGCTTAACCAATGCCCCTGCTACCTTGCAAAGATTAATAAACACTGATTTTAGAGAACATTTGAGGGAGTTTTGTGAAGCTTTCTTAGATGACCTTTGTGTTTATTCCTCTTGGAAAGAACATCTATCATGCTTACAAAAAGTGTTCGAGAAGTGTAGATTGTATCGCATCTCCTTAAACCCTTTCAAATGCCAATTTTGGGTTAAACATAGAGTCATCATTAGGAAAAGTTTGGACTCAAAAATGGGCCTTGTAAGAAATGCCAAGTCAGCTTAGAGAGAGATAATAAAAAGTCCCTAATTTCATTTTTGATATTCACTTTCAAAAAACTCGGATATCAGATTTGGGGGGTACGTTTATTAAAACTCTCAAAAAGTACTCAGACAATGATAACATACGATGGCTCCGAATTGAACGTCGATTATCTCAATCTTTTTGATTTTTCAAAACTAAGATTTGACGCTCAACGAGGTGCATTGAATGTTATTCTTCTCCTCAGTTTCGCGTCTCTCTTGCTTTCCGCATGCGCGGAGTCTCTTCCCTTGAGCTTTCTTCCATTTGCTCCACTCTTGTGCTCTCCTGTGTTTTGAGCTTTCTCATTCACCAAGTCGTCTCAATGTCATTATCATCTTCACACAGAACTCAGACGAGGAGTCAAAACAATGTGTATCATATGCATATTGAACTGTCCAAAGAATACGAGCCCCTCCAGAAGAAGAATAAGCGAGGTATCCTTTTTGAAGCTTCAAAAGAGAACTTCAGACTTGAAGGTAAAAAAAGCGTTGATCTTTGGGTGGATGGCAGGATGTATCCTGAGAATTCTATCACCAACTCAACTCCAAAAACATAACATCATTGCTGAACTACGTAGGAGACGATTATTCTGGTTTATATGGCTACAACAAGCATTTGGCGGCCAGAAGTGATATTCTTAAGCTTGAGAGAGACCTTGCACACAAAGAAAAATTTTGCTTGAAGCAAACTGTGAAAGAGTGCGCTCAGCAACTGAAAGGCAAGGACAAAATAATTACGCAGATCACGCAGGATCTCAGTGAAAAAAATACTGTCTTGGGTCCTCGGTTAAGACAACGACGCTTACGAGACATTGAACAACTGAAGGTTGGTTCTGGGGGTTTGAAGAAGAGGGTTAGGTTGCAAAATACCATGGCAAGAAGAAGACGATAACACACAGCAGGCAAAAAGGCCATAATATTGTGTAACTTTTGCTGATGAAGATGAAGAATAGAGAAGCGCCAATGTATATTGTCAATGCCAAAAAATAGTACATTTTCTATCAAAACAATGAGTACATTATGTTTCTCACTTTTGTGATTGGTTGTCTTCTCTTGGCATAAAAAATTATATTGTGTTACAATGCGCTATCTTTAGAAAGTCTCAAACAACTTGGGTCGGAGTTGTCCAAGTTTTTCCAATGCGTTCTTTTTGAAGTCGCCACTCTGCATGTCACGATACCGCAGAAGATGCCTCCCATATTTCCTTCTTCCGTCATTTGCTTGCTAATCTCATTGCTTGGCCAATCTGACTGTCTTTGACACATTCCTTTTGTTGTGTTCTATGCATAAATTTTTGATAAGTCCATTGATATAGTTCCTCCAAACTGTTGGCTTTGTCTGCACCACCCCCGTGACGAGTGTGGCTGAAATAGCCGGTACGGGCTTGGTAGTGAGTTTTCTCCATACATTGTGTAGACCATATAACCAAGCTACCATACTGCCTAGCAAACCAAGGCATGTGGTTGCATATGATATGCTGCAAAAAAGACCAGCCTATTGTTTATATGTAAATATATAATCACAATTTTATCAAAAAAAAGTAATATACCATGTAATGAGTTATGTGTTGATTTGTCCATGCAGCTATGAAAGACCTGTGGAAGGTCTCCAGAGCGTCTTGAAACAATGTATAGTCAATATCTCTCCAAGTATTGAGCTCACAAAACTTTTCCACACGTTCGCTTTGCGAGTCCTTGCTGCACCATTGTCTGCATGGTCAACCACTGCATTGTGTAGGTTTCTCCACCGGTTGTATCTCAATGTCAACCTTTCCTGAGCACTTTGGCTTTTGTGTTGTCTGCCACTTGTTGGCATTGACAAGAAGAGACGGGCTTTCACACCGCCAATAGACAACTTCTTTGGCACATCTCGACCATTCTTAGACCTCTTCTCGTCCTGCTCTATTTTCACATGTCCTCCATGCAAGCTCAATCTGAGAAAACTGTTTCCAATGATAATATAGCCCTTTGTTTTGCTGATGCTCGCCGAGTGGTCCAAGAAAAACAAATGTACAGAAACATAAGTTTCTCAATGATTCTGCACAGTGCATGCATCGTGCAAATATGTACTCTGGATAGCGGAATATCCAACACTAGGCGGAAGTTAAGGTCCTGCAAGTGCCTATCCAGTGCTCTCCTCCAATTTCATTTGTCAAGACCAATGACTCCTCCCATGCAATACAAACAAGGGCTTTTACTTGTTTCTCCTTTTGAGATGCTGTACATACACTTTAGGGTTTTGAGATCTCCAGCCATATGCCACTCTACTGTGTATGAACCCATGCCTAATACATCGAGTGTCTTTCCATTTCTCTGTTCGCTTATGACTTCAGGAATACTTGTTGGATGGAAAACCTAGTTAAGAATATCGAAATTCTCTGTAGGCACCTGAAATGGGAAAATCAAACCAATCAAATGAAACATGTCTAACCATTTTTTTAAGCAAAAACTTCTTGATATCAAACCTTGAATGTGGCTAATAAGAAAATATTGTTTTCGGATTGCACGCTAAAATTTCTAGGGTTGTTTGAAGCAATTCTTTCATGTAATGCTCTATTCTTAAGTGTTATTGTGACACGCTCAACCTTTGTCTCTTTCACTAGCTCGCACTCATTGAGTTTAAGCACAAACTTCAAAACTCCATTGCATTCCTCTTGAGAAACCTCGAACAATTGAACAATATATGTATGCAAAGCTACTAAATCATAAAATATGTTATTGTATTTGTCATAGACCACTTCCTCTGATGGCGATCTTTACATTGCTTCAATGTGAAAAGGAGTGCCCAATGTCCAAAGAACTTCCTGGTTGACCTCCAGTGTTGTCTTTCGAATGGAGAAAGGATTTGACAGCAACGTGTGCTTGAGATTGAACTTCTTACTTTGTTGCTGCATAGTTCTGGAAACAAAAAGTTAAGTAAATGGACTATTTCCAATTTTTCAAATGCTACACATATCCAATATACCTAAAAATTGCAAACATTTGATTTGACAGGTGAAGACAATTGATTCAAATACCAGACATACCTAAAAATTGCAGAATAACCTTTGTTGGATATTCCGGCTTCATCCAGAATTGACTGAACATCACGTGTTTGGAGTTGATTCTGTTTCAAAAGAGTGTCAAGTTGCTTAGCAACAATCTTGCAGTAGCGATTATCGTCCAAAAGTCTAGCGACATCTTTGCGTTTTAGTATGAGACCATAAGGAATTGAAGAGGTTGGTGTGTTGCTGTCAATATTTGACTGAGGATGTAGCAACGATCTAAGAATAAATATGAAAATTAAGATATAAAACTACAAATGTAAAGATAAATTAAACCTACTTGAATGATAATCTTACTTGATTGTCCTGCAGGTTCGTTTGTCGACAGTACATTTGTCTCCACCTCCACAACCACAAGAGACATTTCTTTAGTAGGCAAATGCACAATTGTTGTTTACTGTGAAACATAGCATGCTTGTCATACTCTAGTAATTGCACAAGGTCAGTGATTCTACATGCCAAACCATATGCTACTTGGGTCAAAAAATAGCGACTACACAAACCATACACTCCTGGCCCTTGGCCAAACATATACAATGCGGCCTTTTTTTCTAAAAGCATTATTTTATCTGCGTTCCACCTAATGACGGCTCCTCCTAAATATCTTGAAAGTGTCTTCAACGTCATCAAGGGTAGCTCCGCGTTGTCATTGGAGAAGGACGAATGGAAGACCAAAAAACTCGGATACTTAAGATTCTTTAAGTATTGGCCCAGAGAGGAATTCTTCTCTAAATCTCCCATGCCTCGTCCACAAGGGCGAGGAATGAAGGTATCAACATAGACCACCAACTGCAACAAATTAAAGTTGTGAAATGAGATAAGTAGAAGCCAAAAAGGTAAGGCAAAAAAAAAAAGATTACCTTCTGGTTTTCATCTTCCTTAAGTAAGTCCTCATTCCATAGGTTGATGCCGCCCTGACCTCCAGTGGGCGCATTGGAGGTTGAGGCCAAAGATGATGAAGAAGTGCTTGCCTTACCCATTTCTTCAATCCCTAGCTTTTTTTGCACTTCCATGAACTCCTTTTCTGTTGGAAGCGTGCGCTCATACCTAGCAACATCATTGTAAATCATCACAAGTGCCCTTATGGGGTCAATGAACTCATCGTCATTTACATGGGCATCTATAACAGAATACTTGTCGTGCTTAGGGTCAATGACAACATCATCCTCTTCGAGATTCTGTGCCACAATGGCAAGGCAATAGTCCTCTCGAAGGTCAAAAATCTCCATAATGTCGTTAAGCATGACATACTGCAAATCACCAATAGGTATGGTAGGTAGAACACTAGTAGGCAAAGCACCCTCCTGAAGCTGGACTCCCTCTGAAACTTGCAAGGCAAGGCTTCCCCGAGACTCGAGATCTTGACCCTCCCCAGTCTGATCCTCTAGCAAGGCCTCTACAACATCAACATGCTCATCCAAAATTAAATGCAAATATAAAATAAAACCTGCATAATATTCAACCACTCCACACTTGCGGTTATGAAGTGTACACTTGTAGTCTGTTATCCGCAAGTGCACTGACAGCTTAAGGCAACTCCAAGAAAATATGTGTTTCTTGGAGGAGTCCGAATTGATATCCTTCATGTGAACAAAATGAACTCCTTGTATCTCGACAGTGCCACCGGACGTTTGGTGCTGCTGGTAGTTCTGCTCAAAACCTGATAGGTAATGTTCCACGGAGACAATCCACTCATGCAAATAAAAATATGGATTGAACATCGACCTGATCTCTGTCTCGCGCTGCTGAAGCCCAATGCGGTATAGAAAAGGAGATAGTTTGTCTTGGGGGGCATCCTGAGAGCAAGGCACTTCCTCCTCTGCTTCAACATTGAAGGGGTCCATAAGAGAAATTCAAAAGCGAAGATAGACGAGAGAGCACAACATCCAAACAAAGGGAAAATGGGGGAGCAAGTCATATTTATAGGACTTTCGAGGACATTGATGACATCGATTGACGTGCATCATGGGGACATCGTGCATCATGTAGTCACCGTGATGATTATGCCACGTGTCAACCGTCGTGGAACAGTCACGCCACAACGCGAAACTGGTGCCGCCACTCCACAAAAGCACCACTATCGCGTTTTGGCGCGACAGCTTGTTGTCGCGTCATAACGCGATACAGCCAATCCAGAGTACTCAGGAACGCCCCGTATCGTGTTGTGACGCGACGCCTTTTTGTCGCGCCACCCGTGCATCATGCAATCATCGTGATGATTACGCCACGTGTCTTCCGTCGTGGAATGGTCGCGCCACAACGCAAAACTGGTGCCGCCACTCCACAAAAGCACCACTATTGCATTTTGGCGCGACAGCTTGTTGTTGCGTTGTCAAGAGTTTTTGGAGCAAGGGATTGCGCATATGTATATACACATGCATGGTGCATCGAATAAAGGATTGCCCAATTTCCATAGCTAGGTGGTTACGTGGGGACCCCATGTGTACAGGTAGGACAGGGTGTACATAGTGCATCAATTTTCATTATTATCAGTACCAGTGTGTTTTTCTACAATAATGAGGAGTTGGTAGCGCATAAAAATTCTAGAGGAAGCTATCTGCGGGCCAACGACATGAGGTAAGCAGGTGCGTCAGATGGCATCTAGTGGCGTCAAGACGTCGAATGGGGTCAATACTTGCACGCGGAGAAGTACGGACACGACGTGGGTGTTTTCTTGTGATAATTATGCAGAGAGGTCATCATGAGGACCATATTTTGGGGCCACTTCACGTGGTGGCATGATGAATTATTGGAAAAATTTGAGTGCCAACTGTGCGGATGATGCAAAAAGGTGACAACTATGCACTACGAGGTCAGTTTTTGGCCTGCTCGGGGTCCGTTTGAGGTCATCTAAAAGGCCAAGGGTACCCAATCAATAAAGATAAGTGTGGGAACTGAAAAAACAGAGAGAAGGCCAGAAAAAACGTGGAGAAGAGAGGAGGAACAGCCGCAGGTGTGTTTTTGGGGTTTTTGGAGCCTGTTTTGACCGTAAACTGCTCATCCGAGGTCGGATTTGAGCACTTTGACATTGTAGACTGGGGTTTTGGGCCGTTCCGGACGTGATGGCACTGTCCATTTTGCCAAATTCCTCACTCTTTTTCTGCTTTTTTTGCTATGTAAGTTTCTCCTATGAGCGAAGCTTCTGCTCCAATTTGTGATTGTATCTGGTATCTTTTACCCATATTGTGTGAGCTATTTGCCCCATTGGTGTTGGCCCAAGCTCAATTGTATTTAAACATCAGAAATTCTCCTCTTTTGAGCTGCTTTTTTTGGGTGTGTGTGTGTGTGTGTGTGTCTGTGTGGAGTGGGTAAACAGACAGTCTCTCTCCTCTCACTCCATAGGTGTGTTCCCTGTCTCGGCCAAGTGTGTTGTGTAAGCCGAGTGGTGCCCCCTAGTGTGTGTGTGTGTATCATTCAAAAAGTGTGTGTCGGGTCGTTATAGAGGCGCTGTGTGTGTTTTCATCCCGCTCACATTCTTTTGGTGCCCCCACGGAGGATCTTCTTCGAGTACCTTCTGCTTCGAGCTTCAAGCTTCGAGATTCGGGATTACAGGTTGCAGGTTGGAGATTACAGATTACAGGTTATAGGTTACAGGTATAGGTATAGGTGATTCACACAGGTAGAGGTAGCTGGAGTACAGTGATATACTAGCAGTGATGTCACTTGCACTTGTTGTGGGTATGCATCACTTGGCGCATGTTTGAGCGCATTGTCTGCTGGATTGTACGTTACTTGTGGAAACTGCCATTGTACACCTTTGTCGAGCCATATTTGGTTTTATTTGGAAGTCCCAGCCATTTTTGAGACTTGGTCTGAAATTAGTCATTTCTGAGACTTGACTATACGCGATTTGCATTAGCCTTCGTGTGAGGGTCGATAGCGTGAGGTTTTATTGAGCTGGGGGATTCTCAAATGTGGAGATCCTTTCGGTGATACAAGTAGCTGGAGCACCCTTTTCGTGACCTCGCCATAGGCTATGTACTAGTGAGTCCTATTTGATGCTTGGGTTCTATTGTTGACAGTTTATGCATATATATACAGTCTATATTCTGGGTTCCTAGTGCTCTACTTCTGGGGAAACTCTGTCAAAAATTTTCCAAGTTATGATGGTTGATTTCTTGGTCTTTTGAGCCATTTATGCTGTTATGCTACTGAAATTTTGGCAAAATCAGAGGTTAAGTCAGGTGTGCCTTCTTGGGAGCTTCATGGTTGGCTTTAATGGATGACCCTCAATTCACTCCTTTTCATTTAACTCAAAGAATCCAGATAAATGTTCATGTGTCTAGGAAGATTTTTTTCCACCAGCGCATAGTCTTTATGTTCGGGTCAAGAAGATTACGAGAGATCCTGGAATGTCCTTTGCCTGTTGTCATTCCGATGATTAACTATGAAAACTCATTTGATGTGCATGTGTTTGTCCTCATCTAAAGTTGAGCTCCATTGAAGTTTCTGGTGATTGGGTAGTGAGAAGTTTTGGGTTCTTGCACGTGTGTTCGAAGGGGTTCTCAAAGCATTAAGCTTGGGTAGCCATGGCTTTCTCTTATCCGAAGTTTCATGGAAGAAGTGATGAAGATGTGGAAGACTTTCTAGAAAAGATGGAGGTTGCCTGCATTAGCAACCAGATTCATGACCCGGCGTAGATGTTACGTCTCCTCCAAATTTGTTTGAAGAGTGATGCACGGGTTTGGTCCAAGGCATTTGAAGAGGAGTTGCGTATGGCTGATCCACCTATAAGATTGAGTTGGGACAATCTAAGGCATGGATTGGAAGTGGAGTTTGTGAAGATAGAAGATCCTGACAAAGTGTGGCAACAAGTACATGCTTTAGTGCAAAAGGAAGGTGAGCCACTAGATGTGTACATACGTAAGTTCTCATTGGCATGGGAGCGGATGTGCAAGGCCTTAGCACCACAGGTACCCCAGCCTGACATGATGAAGAAGGACAGGGTCTTGGCTGGTCTTTGGGAGAATATACGTTGGAGAGTGGAGCTAAATAAGCCTAGGACATATGAAGATGCATTGGAGGTAGCAAGGAACAAAGAGTGGAAGTTGAGGAAAATGAGCCAGTTAGGGGTGGAGTCTTTGCCCATGAGGTCTGAATTTCAGCCCATGGACTCTTTACAAGGTCGCATGCCAGGGGTGAAGAAAGACCTAGGAATGGTGTTGGACAAAGCAGTGGTAGGTTTTGGAGGCAGACGCCCACATGTTACAATTGTGGAGAGTTGGGTCACATCAGCCCGCAATGTGATAAGCCACCAAGGATGGGGGGAGACATGTATCCATTTCCAATACAGGTGCTAACTAGGTCAAATGATTATGGCATCGAAATTAAGGGAGATGAAGGAACCAGTGGATTAACCCAGGAGGAAAAGGGAAAGACAAAAGTGGTAAGTGTAGTCACCTTGGAGAAGGCATCAAAGCTAGAGGATACATTACTGATGCCTATTGGGAAGAGGACTACAGAGGACAAGGAAGGAAGAAGTGCCCCAAGTCCAAGTAAGAAGAAGGGAAAGAGTCATGAAGGCGAGGATGTCAAGGCCAAGAGAAAAAGGAGGGCTCGTCGCAAGTTTCATGTTTCCGATTTTCCACTAGGGGATGGGCAATTAAGCTATGACTTGAAGGAGGATCTAACGAGCAGGAAGGCAGATGTTACTTTTGGGCAGCTTATAGAGATGGTGCCTAAGCTAAAGCGAAAGTGGAAGAGGATGGTTAACCCAATGGAGAAAGAGCCAGAGAGAGGTTCAGTAAAGGTGTTGGCAATGGATGAGCTACCAGCCATTTGTCCAATAGTAGATGTGTGGCATAAGGTTATGTGGATGGAGGAGCCCAAATATGCGTCATAACACACTCATGCGTTGAGAAGATGGGTCTCACAGTGGCTGGGGTGTCAGGTTTTCGGATCAGATTGGCAAACCATCAAAAAGTAAAATGATTGGGTGTTGTAAAGAGCTTATAAGTGGAGGCATATGATGCAAAGGAAGTGGTTGATTTTCATGTGATGCCAGCAGGGTTGGGAGAATATCCTATTATACTGGGCAGACCATGGTTACGTGCAGTGGGAGCTGTGCAAGATTGGCGACATGGTACGATTAGCCTCTATGGAAGACAGGTACCAAGAAGCTTTATAATATGGACACAAGGAAACGATTAGAGGAGCTTTATGAAGATGAGGATGAGTCTAGTGATGAAGACTCTTCCACAGTGACAGATGAGGACAGTGATAGCACTACCAGTAGTGATGAGGATGCTGATGTTGCATTTCTTTTGATGGACAAAGAAATCCAGGAGTTTGATTTAGTTGCATTTGCGAATGAGGTTGAAGATGAAAGTGAAGGGCCTTATGAAGTGATTGAAGGGCTGATGCAAACCAAGGTTGAGTTGTCAAAGAAGTAGGACTTGATGACACAAATGATCAGTGGAGACCTCTCAGCTATGGAGAAGGATATTTATTTGCACATGTTGGCTAGTTTTCCTGATTTGTTCATTACTTCATATGAAGAGATCAGAGGGTTCAAGGGCGAAGAGATGCATATAGAGCTGAAAGAAGGTGCTAAGCCAGTGCAGCAAAGGCTAAGAAGGATGGGTCAAGAGCAAATGGAAGCCTTGTGAGAAGAGGTGGACAAGTTATTGAAGGCAGGGTTCACAGTCCCTGTGGAGACCACAGAATGGTGAGTCCAGTTGTAGTCAGTCCAAAGAAGGATGGGAAGTGGAGAATTTGTGTAGATTTTAAACCCTTAAACACAGCCACTAAGAAGAACCCGTATCCTCTTCCATTCATCGATCAGATCTTGGATTCAGTGGCAGGTTATGAGAGGTGCAGTGTGTGTGATGGTTTTTCAGGCTATTTTCAATTGAAGATTTCTCTTAAAGACTGCACAAAGACCACTTTTATTACGCCATGGGGCTGCTATTGCTACACAGTATTGCCATTTGGGTTGTCAAATGGACCTTCCTTCTATCAAGAGAGAGCAAATTGGGTGTTGGAACCATTCATTGGTAGTTGTGTTAAAGCTTTTATGGATGACTTCTGTGTTTATAGCAGTAGGGCTGAACACCATGAGAAGCTACAGATGGTATTGGCTCGATATGTGTTAGAAAATGGCATCGAGGCTGATCCAGATAAGGTTAAGTCTATTATTCTTCTTCCATCACCTACGAGTACGAAGAAATTGACAACTTTTATACACAAAGTGAAGTACATGGCACGGTTTATTCCATTGTCTTCGCAGATTCTTTATCCATTACAGCAAGTGGCAAATCATGATCCACTGCAATGGGATGACAAGTGTGAAGAGGTGTTTCAAGAGGTCAAAGAGGTGTTGGGGGGTCTGTCATCCATGCAGGCTCGTGATTGGGAGAAAGTTTTTTATGTAAATCCATCAGTAGGGGATGATGCCATTCGAGCCATGCTATTGCAAAAGGGGAAGGGCAGCCATTATATGAGGCCAGTGTATTGTGCAAGCCGAGTGAAGTTGGTAGCGGAGAGAAAGTTCTCGGAAGTGGAGCTAGTGATGGCTAGTGTAATATTTGCTTGTCGACGATTTCGTCATTACTTGCTACCATGACCTTTTGTTTTCTTGACGAGTTATGCCTTTTTGCCACAGTTAATTAATGGCACTAATATGTCAAATGTGGTGAAGAAATGGGTAATTGAGCTGCAAGAGTTTGAGTTCTCTTTTCTAGTGGAAGATAGTACAAGGGCTACCCTAGCTGATTTGTTGACCTACAAGGAGAATCCCCTTATTGTTAAGGAAGAGGTGGTGAGAAAGGTATTTGAAGAAGTGCCACAGATCAGCAATGCATATGTGTTGTTCTTTAATGGTTCATACAGAAAGAGCCATGATGCAGCTTCAGGGGGTATAGCATTTTATGATCCAGAGGGGAAGCTAGTATGCAAGAGAGGGTTCAAATTGGATGCTCATAGTAACAATGAGGCTGAATATGCTACTCTGGAAACCGGATTACACATTTTTTTGAAGCATGGGGTTCGAAGGTTGAGCATAAAAGGTGATGCCTCGTTAGCGGTGAAGCAAGTGTTGGGTGTGTGGAAGAGCAAGAACACCTCATTGAAGGAAATGTGCTTCAGAATTAAAGGCCTGTTAAAAAAGTTCGAAGCATGGAGCATCAGAAACATTGAACGTGCTCTAAATGGAGAGGCACATGAAGCATCTCAAGGCATGATTGGGGAGCTATTTGTGTTGAGGACCACTTTACCTCTTTATCATGGCCGGGAAAGTTTAGCTCAAGAAGAGGAGTTTTTGCTAATAGGAAGCATTCCAAAGTAGATTCAGAAGTCTAAGAAGTATGGCTTTGTGCGTAGAGCATATAGGTACAAATTGATTGGTGATGTCTTATACATGAAAGGGGCTGATCTCGTGTTGAGACGTGTACCTTGGCAAGAGGAGCTTTATAGAGTGTTGGAAGACAATCATGAAGGCACATGTGGTGGCCATTTTTCTCTAAAGATCACCTTGCATAAGATTTTGCAAGAGGGGTATGTATGGCCTAGTTTGCACAAGGATGTTCACCATTGGTGTAGGTCTTGCAATAGGTGTCAAGCATTTGGGAAGAGAGTGTTGAAGCTAGAGCTACGAAAAACCATTATGGCGTTTGATGTGTTTGAAAAGTGGGGGATTGATGCAATAGGCCCGTTACCTATCACAAGCAGGGGCAAAAGCTATATTTTGACTGCAGTGGACTATCTCTCTAGATGGGCAGAGGCTATAGCAGTAAAACAGATCACTGCAAAGGATGTGGAAAATTTTTTGTATGATGAAATATGTTGCAAGTTTGGGGTGCCGCTAGAGATACTTTCGGATAAGGGGCCAGGATTTAGAGCTAAACTGCTAGAGTTCTTATGCGCAAAGATGAAGATTATGCACCAGCATACCACTCCTTATTACCCACAGTGTAATGGCTTAAATGAAAGATTCAATGGTGAGTTGGTGTAGATTCTTTCGAAAGTGACATAGCACCAAGGAAAGAATTGGGATTTGGAATTGCCTAGTGCATTATGGGCTTACCGTACTTCGGTGAAGACAGGTACAGGGTTTACTCCATTTCATTTGGTGTATGGAAAAGAAGCACTATTGCCTATGGAAGTAGAGTTGCTTGCGGTCAAGATGTTAGAGAAGTTGCTTGGGCCGCCTAGTGATGCATTTGAAGAGAGGCTCTTACAACTACAGGAGGTTCAGTTGGATAGGATGAGCGCATTGGAGCATTATAGGCAGATGCAGGATAAGGCTTTGGCAAAGATAAATGAAAAGGTCAAAAGTAAGGGTATCAAGAAGCATGACTTGGTTTTGCGCTACAACAGTAAGCTGGACAACACCTTCCAAAAGAAGTTTCAAATTAAGTGGGAAGGCCCTTTCAAGGTAGTGGAGTGTTTCCCGAATGGTACATATCAGTTGGCTAACCTGGATGGGTTTTTACATAAGTGAAGGGTAAATGGATTGCGTCTTAAATTGTATCATGCCAGGTTGATGATGGTCGAGCAAGATGAGCTGTATGTGGATCAAGGAGTGTTTGTGAAGGATGAGAAGACTTGTGACGCTGCGAGTCTCATATCGCTTTTTGCTGCTGCCGATCATGAATGATCTAGCAGGCTAGGGGATGGGCAAATTATGTCAGGAGCTTTTTGGAGCAAGGGATTGCGAATATGTACATACACATGCATGGTGCATCGAATAAAGGATTGCCCAATTTCCATAGCCAGGTGGTTACGTGGGGCCCACATGTGTACAGGTAGGATAGGGTGTACATAGTGCATCGATTTTCATTATTACCAGTACTAGTGTGTTTTTCTACAATAATGAGGAGTTGGTAGCGCGTAAAACTTCTCGAGGAAGCTATCCGCGGGCCAACGACATGAGGTAAGCAGGTGCGTCAGATGGCATCTAGTGGCGTCAGGACGTCGAATGGGGTCAATACTTGCACGTGGAGAAGTACGGACACGACGTGGGTGTTTTCTTGTGATAATTATGCAGAGAGGTCATCATGAGGACCATATTCTGGGGCCACTTCACGTGGTGGCGGGATGCATTATTGGAAAAATTTGAGTGCCAGGTGTGCGAATGATGCAAAAAGGTGACAACTATGCACTGCGAGGTCAGTTTTTGGCCATTGCGCATATGTACATACACATGCATGGTGCATCGAATAAAGGATTGCCCAATTTCCATAGCCAGGTGGTTACGTGGGGCCCACATGTGTACATGTAGGATAGGGTGTACATAGTGCATCGATTTTCATTATTACCAGTACTAGTGTGTTTTTCTACAATAATGAGGAGTTGGTAGCGCGTAAAACTTCTCGAGGAAGCTATCCGCGGGCCAACGACATGAGGTAAGCAGGTGCGTCAGATGGCATCTAGTGGCGTCAGGACGTCGAATGGGGTCAATACTTGCACGTGGAGAAGTACGGACACGACGTGGGTGTTTTCTTGTGATAATTATGCAGAGAGGTCATCATGAGGACCATATTCTGGGGCCACTTCACGTGGTGGCGGGATGCATTATTGGAAAAATTTGAGTGCCAGGTGTGCGGATGATGCAAAAAGGTGACAACTATGCACTGCGAGGTCAGTTTTTGGCCATTGCGCATATGTTTATACACATGCATGGTGCATCGATTAAAGGATTGCCCAATTTCCATAGCCAGGTGGTTACGTGGGGCCCACATGTGTACATGTAGGATAGGGTGTACATAGTGCATCGATTTTCATTATTACCAGTACTAGTGTGTTTTTCTACAATAATGAGGAGTTGGTAGCGCGTAAAACTTCTCGAGGAAGCTATTCGCGGGCCAACGACATGAGGTAAGCAGGTGCGTCAGATGGCATCTAGTGGCGTCAGGACGTCGAATGGGGTCAATACTTGCACGTGGAGAAGTACGGACACGACGTGGGTGTTTTCTTGTGATAATTATGCAGAGAGGTCATCATGAGGACCATATTCTGGGGCCACTTCACGTGGTGGCGGGATGCATTATTGGAAAAATTTGAGTGCCAGGTGTGCGGATGATGCAAAAAGGTGACAACTATGCACTGCGAGGTCAGTTTTTGGCCTGTTCGGGGTCCGTTTGAGGTCATCTAAAAGGACAAGGGTGCCCAATTAATAAATCTAAGTGATGGTCGAGCAAGATGAGCTGTATGTGGATCAAGGAGTGTTGGTGAAGGATGAGGAGACTTGTGACGCTGCGAGTCTCATATCGCTTTTTGCTGCTGCCGATCATGAATGATCTAGCAGGCTAGGGGATGGGCAAATTATGTCAGGAGTTTTTTGGAGCAAGGGATTGCGCATATGTACATACACATGCATGGTGCATCGAATAAAGGATTGCCCAATTTCCATAGCCAGGTGGTTACGTGGGGCCCACATGTGTACAGGTAGGATAGGGTGTACATAGTGCATCGATTTTCATTATTACCAGTACTAGTGTGTTTTTCTACAATAATGAGGAGTTGATAGCGCGTAAACTTCTCGAGGAAGCTATCCGCAGGCCAACGACATGAGGTAAGCAGGTGCATCAGATGGCATCTAGTGGCGTCAGGACGTCGAATGGGGTCAATACTTGCACGTGGAGAAGTACGGACACGACGTGGGTGTTTTCTTGTGATAATTATGCAGAGAGGTCATCATGAGGACCATATTCTGGGGCCACTTCACGTGGTGGCGGGATGCATTATTGGAAAAATTTGAGTGCTAGGTGTGCGGATGATGCAAAAAGGTGACAACTATGCACTGCGAGGTCATTTTTTGGCCAGTTCGGGGTCCGTTTGAGGTCATCTAAAAGGACAAGGGTGCCCAATTAATAAATCTAAGTGGGGGAACTGAAAAAACAGAGAGAAGACCAGAAAAAACGTGGAGTAGAAAGGAGGAACAGCCGCAGGTGTGTTTTTGGGGTTTTTGGAGCCTGTTTTGGCCGTAAACTGCTCATCCGAGGTCGGATTTGAGCACTTTGACATTGTAGACTGGGGTTTTGGGCCGTTCCAGACGCGATGGCGCTGTCCATTTTTCCAAATTCCTCACTCTTTTTCTGCTGATTTTGCTGTGTAAGTTTCTCCTATGAGCGAAGCTTCTGCTCCAATTTGTGAGTGTATCTGGTATCTTTTACCCATATTGTGTGAGCTATTTGCCCCATTGGTGTTGGCCCAAGCTCAATTGTATTTAAACATCAGAAATTCTCCTCTTTTGAGCTGAGTTTTTTGGGTGTGTGTGTATGTCTGTGTGGAGTGGGTGAACAGATAGTCTCTCTCCTCTCACTCCATAGGTGTGTTCCGCGTCTCGGCCAGGTGTGTTGTGTAAGCCGAGTGGTCCCCCCTAGTGTGTGTGTGTATCATTCAAAGAGTGTGTGTCGGGTCGTTATAGAGGCGCTGTGTGTGTTTTCATCCCGCTCACAGCGTCATAACGCGATACGGCCAATCCAGAGTACTTAGGAATGCCTTGTATCGTGTTGTGACCCGACGCCTTTCTGTCGTGCCACAGCGCGATACAAATATATATACAGAAGGGAATTATTGTTTTAAATTTATAAAAACTTACAAAAGTTTAAAAGAAAAGGGTACATTATATTCTCAACAAAATTCACAGATAAGGGGTTTTACAAACATGTCTTGAACGCACATGATATGGTAGTTTTACACATAGTGAACCCCCCGAGGCGCGATACTTGTGGTCAAACTAATCGGGACCTTACTTATCGCGTTTTGACGCAACAACATTTTGTCTTGCCTCAACACGAACACTGGAATTCGGAACCATCAGGGTCTGCCTCCTCACGTTGTGCCGCGACATACCGTTGTTGCTAGGGCAACCCGTTGGGGCGCTTCTTTCCTCGTCGTGCCACACCGCGAATAGGCAGTTCCACTAATTTTGGCACCACCAATATCGCGTTGAGTCCCGATGTGCCACGTGGCGCGTAATCATTATGCTCGCATGCTTCCCGTCATGCCTCGCAATGTCATGATTAATGTAGCCGCCTCTTCTCATGATTAAGATTTGATTATACTTATTCCGCTCATATAAACACCCCCCCCCATTTTTTCTCATCGTTTTTTCCGAAGTGTCTCTAGTCACTTTGCGTTTTTATCCACATCCAGATTTTCGTATTTTCTCGAATTCTCCTCGTTTAGGTCATGGCCCGCACAAAGCAAACAGCAAGGAAGGTTTATCCTAGCCAGTCTGGTCCACAGGGCCAGGCTAGCTCATCTGCAGTGCAACCGTCAACATCGCAGGTGATTTCGGGCAAGACCATGCCGCAGTTACGGGCAACAATGTGAAGAAGAAGATAGGAGCAGAATAGGAGCGTTGTACTCGAACTTCGTAAGCTCCAAAAGCACATTTCATTGGCAATACCTAAACTGCCATTCCAGAGAGTTGTTCGCGAGATTTGCGAGCAACACAACCTGAATTTCCGGTGGTCTCGAAGTACAATGGGGCCGCCGATGATTTTTTTGTAGAGCTTTTCCAGGACAGCTACATTCTCTCGGCCCACGCCCATAGGGCAACATTGATGCCGCGAGACATCAACACACTTTGCCTTCTCAGGTTCAGGTATGACAAAACAATATCGCATGCCGGTATTTCAGACCGAAAGATGGACAATATTCTTAGAATACCACCTATTGATAAGGTCAAAGTTCATGAAGTGTCTACACAAATGCATCGATACAGCACCTGTCTCAACACCGAGCGGGACACAACAGAAGACGATAGTGAAAGATTGGAGAAGTTACACCTGGAGATGATGGAGGAACAAAAGGCAGATGCCATCAGCGACGCCAACTCTGATGATGTGTCATTGCTGTTTGTTGCGGGAGTGACTCACACACCCATGAAGTGCATGCAAACACTACCCTAGATCAACATAATATCAATCGAGGACACAGATGACACGATAGGCACACAAAGGAAATCTCTTTAGCTTGTCAGGCTGAGACCATCCTACACATACAACACTCTGGGAGGCCAACTAAACCACAATCAAGAACCTCACTACTCTCAACTACACCACCTAGCCACATACACACATACGGAAGGTAACTCACCTAATCATGCCAGATTCATACGAAACTTAAGGAACACCATCCCCTCACTAGGATACACCTATCCCTACGCTTCTACACTCAAAACCCTCACTCTAAACCCATCTACGGAAAACGCGTAGGATGACAGAGCAGAATTTTGAAATTGTCTGAAACTGAAATTTATGAGTACCTATGCGTAGCTTATGTTGCGACGATTCTATAGACTACTAGCACGCAGAAAACAGACATCGTTGATACACTTACGGCCACAAATAGCTCGTAGATGCGTTGGCGTGTACGCTTTGTCTCGCGTGGAATCCTTGGCGTTGTCGCGTAGCTCTCCTCGAGCCTACAGCAATGGTGCAGTCCGATCTCCAATGTGTTGAGCGAGCCGGGCGTAGCTAGAGGATAAAGCTCACGCTCACTCTCTCTCTCTCTCACACACACACACAGTAGATGGCAGCGCTAAAGTTTTGATTATGATTAAAGTCTCCCTCCTTTACAAAATGACCTAGGTACCTTATATACTAAGGCTACCATAGGTTTAACCAAAAATGGGGTTGAAAGGGTCAAATGGATTTGTATTTACAATCTGGAAGTGCCATTGCACCCCGGCTTCTGAAACTAGAATAACTACTCATTACAAATCATGTTTATAGCCATAATCTGCAGCATTTCATAACTCACAAAAGATAAGACTTTCGTACGAAACTTGAGTTATGTTGTGTTGTTGACCCAGCGGTCAACACTCCCCCCTTCCACGTTCATGTCGTCCCTGACATGACTTGATTGTCGATGGCGATGTGGTCTTTGCTGTCGTTTTGGCTTGATCTGTTGCACTGCTTGTAACTTTGGTGAACTACAACAAGAACTATGATCCATTAGAGCGGAAATCTATCATCATAACCATTCATCTTTTGAGATCCTCTGATTACTTTTATGTCTGCTCTTCTTCATAGGGGACTTCTTTGTTCCTGTGCAATCATGTTGTTAGTGTTGTCTGCAGCTTTGTCATTGTAGGCCATTCTTCGACTCGCCATTGAGGAGAAGTATGCTATGATCTGAAATTGGTGCTCCAATTCATTTGTCAATTGATTTGAGTAGCATTTCCTTATTGTTGATGTAGAAGGAATATGTACAAGAGGATGGTGATAGGTGTCTTTAGATTAGGGTCTAAAACCTGGATGACCAAAGGGAAAAAACCCGGTGGAAAAAAAAATGCCTTTGGTATACGCTCTTATTGGAGTTGAGCAGTTGAACGTGAAGTACATGTTCATGAAAGGTGAGTGCTTGGGTGAAACATGGAAAGATTGCCTGATGCAAGTGCCAATTATGGGACACTCTATATGCATATGAGAAATTTGTCAACAAAAGCATGCAATGTGAAAGAAGAAGATGATGGGAGTTCGAGGAATAAATGTAGCACATGTGACATCAAAGATTTCTAAATAGTTTCCACCTTTCCAAGAAGGGTTGTCGATGTAGAAGTTTCTCCACTCGTATCTCACTGTGCTCAGTACGTGAGTGTCTTTTGGACCTTCTCCTTCACTTCACCAGACTTAAGTACTTAGACTTCGACTCTTTTGCTCACCTATACTAGCATGAGCGACACAACGTAAATATGCTCAACTCTTCCAGCTTGAGCAGTACCTAGAATAGCTAAGACGATTAGACCACAAAGAATATTACTTGAAGCTTTGGGACTAACACCTCACTCATTTTGTGGCTTAGCTACTCGACTCTGACTTGTATGACTTGTTGGTTGCATGTTGACACTTCTTTGTGACAAGTTCTTCGACTGTTGTAGTGGCTGCTGAGACATACATCGTGAATTTTCATCGTTTTCCTATACCTTCTTCTCTTTGTAGTGCTCAGGCCTCTCGTCAGTCTTTTCTTCATGTGGATTATGGATTTTTTTATTTTTTCTTAATAATAAACAAAGAAAATCTTAAAACAACTCAACAAAAGAGAAATCATTCAAATAGAAATCTAAATGCTATGTACACTATACACATGTCCCTAGGGGCTCACATATGGATTTTTTTCCCATACTCCTCTGTAACACTACTATGAGGGCATATACTCTAAATTTCGTCAAAACATTATCACGATAAAATGCAAAAATTCAATGCATCTCACAAACATTGCCCTCTAATAGTCATAATGTTAGGTCTACATTCAGAATGCCTCCCCCCTTCCTATTTGGAGTCATCCTTTACAACAGGGTATCGCAAAGGGTATGTGTTGTGCTTGGGCAATTAAAAGTTGTGCCTATGCAGGCCTTGTAATGTAGCCCTATTATGCATACACAGTCAATGCATGGAAAAGATTTATGTTGTGCAAGATGTGGGTATAAGCAATTTGCTTATTGGCATTTGTTGGCGAGGCTTCCTATTCTAAGCAATGTAATGGTCTTTGAAGCTCCTGTATTGTTGCTTGATTGAAGCGACTTGCTCTCTTCTAACTGTACTGTAATGCGATTATTGGCTGTTTTGTTGTGCTGACCCTCGTTTGGGAACCCATACTTTTGTTTGTGTTTGAAGAGACTTCTTTGAGATCCACCTTTTTGTTGTGTGAGTCGATAGTGGTCTTTGCTTCAGCCCTTGTATGCTTGGTTGGGGACGGGATTTAGGCTTTGAAAGTTGATACTGTGGTTGTCTTGGAATCCAAATGAATTCCTGACTTTTTTGTGCTTGAATCAACTTCGTTGGAGCCCAAACCTGAGTTGTGAAAGCTTGCGACTTTGTGATATTCTTACCCGTTCGGTGTTAACCCTCACGGCTCACAAACACCCTATCACCTACGACGGACGTTGTAACCTACAACGGACATTGTATTATTTATTTGGTAGAGTCAGGTACCAGGCTTGTCGGTCCAATAGGAAAAGGGTAAGAGTGATCGCCGATGAGAGGCGCACTCTAACTGGAACATTCAAGGGATTAGTTGGCTAAGCATGGGCGCCCAAGTGTGAATGGGGCGAGCTCATATAAAAGTCAACTAAACTTAAAATTCACTCATTCTCTCATTTGTGCAATTGAAGAGTGCTCTTGCTCCATCTCCTTCTTCTTCTTCTTCATCTCTTTGTGTGTGTGTGTGTGTGTGTGTGTGAGAGAGAGAGAGAGAGAGAGAGAGAGAGAGAGAGAGAGAGAGAGAGAGAGTGAGAGAGGGAGAGAGAGGGAGTGTGTGGGCGATCGAGCATTACAAAGACACGACGGCGGGGAAGCGGTTGAGCGCGGTGTAGCGGCGTCTCCTTCTTCTTCGCGGCGAGGAATCCTCCACGAAGCAAGCGTGGAGCGGTGAGTGACACACCATTGCCTTCTTTGAGATTACTAGCTTAGGCTTGTTGTATGCTTGGAGCCATTTGTGGCTAACACAGGGTGTATCGGCAAGTTCCTTGCATTGACACGTGCGACATACGCGCACATTTTTGGCGCCATTGCCGGGGAATGCCGTGCATTAAGCTCGAGTAGCACTCTGTGCTTCTCCGTGGTGCAATTTCAATTATAGGAAAGGTAGGGAAAGAGTGTGTGTGTGTTGAGAAGAGGGATTTGGTGTTATACTGTGAGTTTTTTTTGTTAATGGAGTTTTCAAAGGTCCTGTGTTTATTCTCTGTGTATTAACGTAGTTAGTTTTCTTTGTTAATAGAGATTTCAAAGGTTCTGTGTTTATTCTCTGTGTACTAAGGTAGTTAGTTTTCTGTGTACAGTAAGTAGGAAGTAGATTAGTGAGAGTTAATAGAGTGTGTTAGTGTGTAAGAGTAGGTATATTAGTTAGAAGTAGGTAGATAGAGTGTGTGTGTGCTCTCGCGCAGGCCGCGACGACCTTATCCTTTAAAATAATAAATAAATAAATAAATAAAAATAAATAAAAATTTTTAAAGGTAGGACCGGGATCGGGAATATCTCCCAGACCCAAGTCCATACCCAAGCCCAAGCTCACGCTCAGGCCTAGGCCTCAGTCGCCTTTTAAAAAAACAAATTTTAGCTTCACACGTAGCTAAAAATCGATTTTTTGAGGACCAACAGAACGTCAGATGCCCGAAAATTGTGCTCTAAAGCACACACGACCCTCTAAGTGCTACGCTCATTTCGAGCTATCACACACTTTAATTAAAAAAATCAAACATTAAAAACATTCAAAAAACATAAAAAAAAAGAAAAAATCAAGTAGAAAACGGGGTGCAAAACACCCACAAAACAAAGCAAGTAACCTTTAAGGGTACTTGCCGACACTTGTAGGGCACCCAAAGCACATGTATCTACGCTCTGGTCGCGTGCTAGAGTCCGAACAACTAGCTAGTGCTTTGATTTATGGGGGTACTCACTATCCTTCCACGCTAGGGTCTACGCTCTCGGCGGGGACGTAAGGTAGTGCAACCCAAGACCCAAATATAGTGGCTAGCGACTCTTCCTCTGACTACGATATTATGGAAGAGCATCTTACACAAAGCCTCGGGGGAACAAATGAAACCGTACCTAGCTGGGCCCAACAACCTGGAACTAGTGTTTTTAGCCGTTTGATGGAAACTTTTAGTAGACCTACACGCTCTGAACCTACGGCTAGTGAAGTAAACGAAGGAGGTGGGGAAGTAGAATCACCATTCACATCTCCTGTAGACCCCACACTCCCTCAGAGTGTCCACGTGGACATTCTACCTACCTCATTTAATGAGGGCCCTACCGAGCTACCACCTTCCAAAGTCACCTCTAAGGTAGCGGTGACTAAAAGTCAAAACACGGGAAGCAACATTGCATCCACCTCACGGAAACCCTCTAGTACACCAAGTTTGGACGGGGTATTTCTCAATGAAAATTGGGAATATGACCTACACACGGAGACTTTGACCGACCTATACATGGGCTACACATACCATGTGGGTTGGTTAGAAGTTGTACAATCCACATATAGTGCCACTAGTCTAGAGGCACAACAACACATGATCTGCAATGTCATCCATAGGATTATCCAATCCGAGAGGGAAAATCGAGGAATGAACATACCTTCGACGGGTCCTATGCGATTTTTAGACACGGGCAAAGGGAAACAACCCACTCTATCACAAATGGAGACTCCCCCAGTGAGTCCCATCGATCCCCCATATGTTGTTTCGCCAGGGGTCTCAATGCAATCTGAGCCCACAAGTGATAGCTTTACTTTTCCAAGTCTAGCTCATCTTTCCTTGGATGACACCATGGATACCAAGCCTACCCCAATGATGGGCATTCCAAGAAACACACCATGGACCTCGTTTGTTAGTAAAGCACCGCTACATGGTAGCTCAATGCCTACAATAGTACCTACAAGTGTGTACCAATCGTATGCACCTATGGGTCATCACACTCATGTAGTCCCTACCCCTCCCATTGTTTCAACTACCTATGCTCCACAACCACAATACACAGGTTCTTATTCCCATGGGACTATACCGGCTAGCATTAGCATGTCACATCCGACGTCCGCTATACCTAGGGCCACCCATATGAACTATGGAACACCACATGGCACAACATCATACCCAACATGGAACCCAAGGTCTTCCTATGCGCCAAGCCCAATGCCAATACCTACTCCACATGTAGTCTCTGGAGTACCTTCACCCACGGTGCTTGCTCACTTAGGTGACTTGGAAACATTTGCTTAAGCTATTGGTCAATCTATTGCTGAGAATATGGGTAACATGCCTGATAGAGAGCCTAGAAGTAAGGCAGTACAAAAAGCCAAGCTCACACAAAAATTTAGTGGAGACGGGGATGTGAGGAAGCATATCGAACTGTTTGAACAAATATGCGATTCTCTATGAGAACACAATGACCTACATAAGAGCAATGCTTTAAGCCTAACCTTAAGTGGAAAGGCTGGGGATTGGTATAGAACCCTAACGGTGGAAGAAAGAACGATTTACCCTACTCTTAGTAGACTGTTCTTAAAAGAATACATACGAGAGGGAGTGCTTTGAGGTGTAGCCTCTTAGCTCCAGAAAGCCCAACGAGAGGAAGGAGAGTCGGTGAGAGACTTTATAAGTCGCTTGAAGCATTTGAATTCTCATTGTAATCCAAATGAGCGCTTCAACAATAACCAATTGCTTGATAGATTCATTAGGGGATTACAACATGAGGATATCTACAATGGTCTAGTCATTAGAGGTATCACCACTTGGGAAGCAGTCACCACCAATGCGATCCAATTGGAGGATAATTTAATGATTCAAGGAGAAAGAGTGTCTGTTGAGCCTAAATCTATTAGCTCACAAGCATCGGGGCATCAACCAATGACCCTAAAGCCTATTGCTAAGGAGCCAAAGATATCTGAGATGACTTTAGCAGATCTCACCAAGGCTATTCAAGAGAGTCTTAGAGACAATCGTGCTCCGCAAAACAATCATATGTATCCAAGAAGGGAGCAGCAATGGTGCTCAGTATGCTATGGACCGCATAGTACCAGTGAATGCCCTACTTTTAGAGTAAAATTCAATGGGAACTGCAATGCATGTGGAAGGTATGGTCATCAAGCTAAGGATTGCATAGTATTTAAGCGCGCGATGGCCAATAGACCAACCTTAGCATGGACAGACACACCTCGAGTGCCTGCATTGATGCCGTCCCCACCTCTTGAACAAACATCACAACATATGGTCCCTAGGGCCCAAAATGTTGTTCAAACAACACCCTTACCACCTCCAGTGCTAGGACCGCAACCACCACATCCGAGAATCACTTCTGTGAATCAAGTGGGTTGTGAGTCATCTATTTCTTTTTTGGAAGGCTATGAGGAAGATATAGATCCTAATATCGCCTATGGGATGGATGTGCTTGAAGAAAGTCCACAATACTACATGGAGGACTATTGGGGACAAGTCAAACCTGTATATCAAGTAGCTGCTCTTGCGGCAAGAGGCCAAAATATCAATTACACCGCTAAGAGACCACCTCTTCAATGCTATGAGTGTGGAGGTCCACATCATGTAGTCGAGTGTCCTATTAGGCTACAAAAGAACGCCACACTAATGCAAACCAATCAAGCGAGCACCTCTACAATGCCCATACTCATGTGTAATCGATGTGGCATAGATCATTTGATTGCCCAATGTCCAAATAATCCAAATGCACCGAAGATCACGCCATTAAACTTGATTGAAGTTACCGAGGAGCCATCACCAAGTACACCCGTGGTACCAGTAAACGTACTCACACGATCGATGCTCCAAAAACAAAATTATATTCTTGAGGAAAGAGACACGGCATCAATTTCCCAATCTCAGAAAAAGAAGAAAACACGAAGAAAGAGATCGCACAAAGAAACGAAGTCAGACCCCAGTTCAAAGACCAACATAGGGACTGGTGATGACCCAGTATATATGAACGACGCTGAAGAAGATTCTGATTCAGGTGAAACCATGGAGACCAAAACGACCACTAACATATAAACCAACAAGGAAGATCTTCATGAGCCACAATGGTCAGGATCCAAAAAGAAGATAGGAACTTACCCAAACCCTACAGAGGAGATTGAGCGAGTCAAGCAATTAAGGAGTTTGGTATAAGATACCCAAAGGGATCTAGAACTAGCACCTAGGAAGACCCAGATTACAGACATCGTGTTCCCTACGCAACAACAACCTCACCAAGTCCATAGACCCTTGGACATACCTAGTGTCATCCAAGAAGAAAGTGACTTAAAGTCATGGGAAAGTGGGCGTACTCACTTCTTGATGGAAAGAATGTTTACAGAGGGACTACTTGATCCTAGCAAAGAAATGGAGATCCCATCTTCCCCACGTCAAGGGACTCAAGGCCAAAAGGTGCCGTTAAACATTGCCAAATTGATGGATTTCATGTCTTCAGAAGTTACAACCACCATCATGTCCAAACTATATAAAGACCCCGAGCTAGTCTCAGCCCTTTGAGCCTTCCTCAATGGAGAATTGAAGTTTGGGCTACCACAATTTGCACAGATGGATGGAGCTGGGGAGATGCCAATAGAGGAGGAATACATAGATCCACAACCGAACCTAGATGAGAACCTTGTTATAGAAATACCTGTTAACAAGTTGGGACAATACTTTGAGGGTGATGAATCCAATGCGACCATACCAATCACTACTAAGGGATTAACTGTGAAGGGAATCCTTGATGGTGGTGCTGGGGTTAGCATTGTGACTAAAAATTGCTGGGAAACTATGGGAAGACCTCACCTTGCGACCACAACCATAGTAGTGAAGATGGCCGATGGGTCTATTGTTAAACCTATTGGGATGCTAGAAGATCTCAAGATCAAGGTCTTTGGACATAAAATAAGGATTACCTTTATTGTTATGGATTTCTCCAAACACACTATGGCATCGGAGATGATCTTAGGACGTCCATTCATGAGGACAATAAAAATGGTGCATGACTGGTCTAAAAACCATGTCTACTTGTAGTTCCAAGATTCTGTCATTCGAGTGGATCTTGTGACGGGTCGAGCACATCCTCTAGGAAACAGGTTTATAATTGATCATAGATCTGACACCACAGTTCACTCGGGCCCGTTGCAGTAGTGTTACACGTGTAAGGAAAGACTGATGTTGGGGAAGATTCTCCTTATATGGTTGTACTACCTGGGATGATTGAGTCGGACAATGTGGATTGGGTCCACCTAGCAGCAACCATAGACACTTGGGGGAATAGGGGGACGACCTGGGTAACACCTGAGGGGGATGAAATGCCCGTACCCTTAAATATGCTACAAGCAATGCATATAGCTTCTGACAAGACTCATCCTAATATAACGAAGAAAACATACAAGTGGGTCCCTAAAGCTTCTTTAGCGACCATGGCTGATGCTTAAAAACAGAAGCCTTGTAAGAAACGTACCGCTCGCTCCAAGAAACGTAAGAAAACATGGTGTTGGATTCCTAAACGACTATTGGAAGCCCAAGGCTACTATCAAGGAAATGATCAAATCTGGGTGCCAAAACGTAAATTGTATTCTTACCTGTCACCTGACCCATGTGAGCCCAATCCCATAGCTCCAAAACAAATCAATGATCGTGGAAAGAGAAAAATCACAGAATGCTACACACCCGCTCCAGAGCTAGTTTGGGTACTGAAGAAAGAACGATTTTTTCCACCTAGCTCAGGAAGGGGGGAGTCCCATGAAGCTTCTAGCTCCTCATGTAATGCATCCATAGAGGTAAAAGCTTCTCCACAGCCTCAACCTACAATAGTGGACCTCCATAAAGCTACAAAGGAATCCACACCTCCCAGTGTTCAAGAATCACCTAATGAACCACTTCAAGTTCGATCCTGGGAGAGTACCTTACCACCCTTGCAACTCGACGAGGCACCTAAGGTAATAGAAAACTACTGGCAAAAATCCTCACCTATTACCAACTGGAACAATTGGTTTCAAAGGGTGACGAGCTCATTTCAAACGGCATGATCTACCCAAGGAAGGGGGGAGTATTTGCTGACATCCATCATTCACTTGCTTCCCTCTCAACCTTCCTCCCTGACCTCTCAATCTCCCAATCTTAGGGAATGTACATATAAAGCATTATACTCACAAAAATAATAAAAAATAAATAAAGAGCAAGAGCAATTAGCAAACGAGTATGCACAATAAAAGTCAAACATTGACTCAGACCCACACATTCACATTTGGTACACTGAAACAGAGACCTATGCCATAAAACACTTTTGATCCTCATCACTTGAGTGATGGAGGGTAGGTAGGATTAATACAATAGGAGTGTTTCTGTTTTAGAGTTGAGTGACTAGCAAAGTTCTTTTTTCCCACTGATGTGCCTCCTAGAGGTATTCTTTGTGTTTCCTTGTGTGTACAGGAACGTGTTGCTGTTGTTAGGATTTGGACCTTCCTGGAATCTTTATCTCGACTCACTCTTCAAATCAAGAGCGACCATCGACACAAACAGGTGTTTCTTGTCCATTAGCATTGCCCCTTATCTTTTTTGCATCTATGATTGTCTCCTTTGATTGTGATTGGTAGCATAATATCCAACACATTTGCTTAGTAATAAACATTTAATTCAATGTAATTTTTTGTCATAATCACTTGTCTAGGTTTAAAAATCAAGCAGTCTGACTAAGCTAGTTTGACCAAGTTAGGTGTTAGAGATCTTCTCTTAATACCATGGGGAATGCCTTCCTAATAATCAATGGTTACTTAGGTTCTTAATCCGATTTAGGCAGCATTGTGTGAAATGTACTAGGGCTTTCTAGTGGGCTTGACCCTATTGAACTTTAGCTTAAGTATTATAAAGGGAGTTTACTAGTGTGATGAGCCTGGGAAGGTGTATCAGTGTTATATGACCCCCCAAAGTTACAAAATTAAAATGTTGAAAACGAACAAACAAAAACAAATCAAAGTGACACAATGTAAAATCTTAAGCTGGAAGAGAAATCTCAGCTTGATTGGATACTTCACTCACATGTATCGCCTATGGTACTAGAGCCCTAGAGGTTCCCAGTGTGGGCGCTTTTCCTTGAAAAGCAAAAAACCCAAGGCATACAAAATAAGCACACACATCAAAATTGAATCACTGTAAAAAGACTTTGGGGGGTCAAAGAAAAGGTAATCAGTCAGGCGATGATTTCATGAGAAATTCCTTTTATCGTAGCTTAACTACAAGGTCTTCTAGGTATAGCCTCTAGTCAGCCCTCGAACATGAAATACTTTGCTCTCGCGATTAAACAACTTAATTGACCAGAGAAAATTAAGAAGCTTACCCATGGTATTAATAGTCGATCTCTAGTCCCTTTCGATCGTTAAATTAGCGACCCCAGATTTGTTTAATTTTTTACCTTTACATCTGTTTATGCATTTGATTACATTGCAATTTAATGTTTATTGCTGACAAATTGTTTAAAATTCTGTTACCAATCAATTTGTCTGCCTAAAACTACATATGTTTTTAATCGCTTACGAGAATGCAATTACTGTGCCAATGTTGTTTGATTTTGCAGTGACTGAAGAAGGCTAAGGACATTCATCTCAAATGCTCTTCCACCTTGACGAACGAGCTTCAACTCAATAGCTTCCGAGGACGGAATCTACATCAGGAAGGGGGAAAATATTTAAGAGAAGAGAAGACAATTGTTAAGTATGGAGCCTGATTTACCCTTGTAATTTTCTGTGGTAAAAGTGCACATTTGTAAGACCCCATTATGAGGAGAAGCCATCGTGCGTGAAGGAAAATCACTCACCGGAAACCAAAATTTTCACGGACAAGAATCAGAGGCAACTTTAGAGGCCTTGGGGGCCGAGGCCCCCGAGACTTTTTTTTTTGCCAGAATATTCCTTTTTGCCGGAATATTATGGTCAGACGGTGGCCGGAAAGTGGTCGGAAAACAACCGGTCGGTTGGCCGGTGGCCGGTAGTCAATGGCCGATGGCCGGTGGTCGGAAGTCAATGGCCGGTGGTCAGTGATCGGAAGTCAATGGCAGGTGGCCGGTGGCCGAATTCAAAAGCGGACTTGTCTTCTCAAGGGCGGCCACACATGGGCTAATTGGAGGGTCCGATTTGGACTTATTCGCACAAGGGTGGCTACACATGGCTGTCTCTCATAAGAGAGGGCAGCCCTTTTGGCCTATAAAAGGAGGCCATTTCTACACACATTTCATAGTGTGAAGTTGATGCAACAAGGTGAGTGTGAGGTGGTGAGAGTGAAGCAAGGCGGGAGCTCCATTAAGGGTATAATCCCTTTGTAAACTACTTCTTGTTTTGAAGTACTAAAGCCATTGAGTGGCTGCTTTCCCGTGGACGTAGCCCACATTGGGTGAACCACGTATATCGTGTGTACTCTCTCTCTCTCTCTCTCTCTCTCTCTCTCTACTCTATAATCTCGTGTATGTAAATCTGTCTCTCTCCATTAAGTAATCTACTCAATTATCTATTTAGCTACGTCTTATTTCCTAGCAACTGGTATCAGAGCAAGGTTTGCTCGTAGCTAAATTATCTCAAGGAAAGGATTTCTTGAATTGAGTGGGAGTTATGGCGAAGGAAGGGAAGCTCAAGATTGAGAAGTTCAACGGCAAAAACTACCAAAATTGAAGGATGCAGATTGAAGACTATCTCTACCAGAAGGACCTCTATTTGCCACTAGGCGGTCTTGCGAAGAAGCCCGCAACAATGGCAGATGAAGCATGGATTGTCCTTGATCGAAAGGCACTGGGAACAATCCGGTTAAGCTTGGCGTCAACGGTGGCCTTCAATGTTTCGGAGATGAAGACCACGGAGGACTTGATGAAGTCACTTGACGACTTCTATGAGAAACCATCGACATCCAATAAGGTATTTCTTATGAAGCGCTTGTTCAATCTAAAGATGGCAGAGAATGGTTCAGTTGCAGAACACCTAAATGACTTTAACACCAACATAAGTCAACTTCGATCAGTGAAAATCAATTTCGATGACGAAGTGAGAGCTCTCCTTATACTATCATCTCTACCGGATAGTTGGGACAGCCTTGTGATGGCTGTAAGTAATTCTATCTCTGGCACAAATACTCTTAAGTTTGATGATGTTGTGGGTGTTCTCCTAAGCGAGGAAATGCGAAGGAGAAGCACAGGAGAATCATCAAGTGCTGCACTATCAGTGGAAACAAGAGGAAGGCCTACAGAGAGGTTCAAAAACCAAAAGGGTTGTGATCGCTCAAGGCGGAGCAAGTCACGCACAAAGTCAGTTCTTGAATGTTGGAACTGTGGCAAGAAGGGCCACGTCAAGAAGGATTGCTGGTCCAAGAAGAAGAAGGAGACAGAGTCTCAAGACAACAAGCCAACATCGGAGGCCAATGTGGCAGGTAAAGTAGAGCAAGATGCTCTAATTCTCTCATTAGACAATGTGTCTAATTCCTGGATAGTAGATTCTGTGGCTTTATTCCATGCGACACCACACAAGCAACATTTCCAAGACTACACCAAAGGTAATTTCGGGTATGTATACTTGGGAGATGATGAATCTTGTGAGATTGTCGACAAAGGTACAGTTTCTATCAAAACTGTTAATGGAAATGAATGGAAGCTTAAAGATGTTAGGCATGTTCCTTCTCTTCGCAAAAATTTGATCTCTACAGGACAATTGGACGATGAAGGTCACAACATTGCATTCGAAAACAAACGGTGGAATATCTCAAAGGGATCTTTGGTGGTTGCCAAGGGTGAAAAAGTCGGTACACTTTACTTGTGTACTGTTAGCACGCAACCTTCAGCTTGTGCAACAACTATAGAAGTTGACAGTGCGGTGTGGCACTACGGACTTGGGCATATGAGTGCCAAAGGAATGCAAATCCTTCAAACAAAGAAGCTTCTACCAGGTTTGAAAGAACTGGACTTAGAGTTCTGTGAAGATTGTGTTTATGGTAAACAAAAGAGGGTAAAATTTCAAAAATCAGGAAATGAAAGAAAAAATAAAAAACTTGAGTTGGTTCATTCTGATGTTTGGGGTCCTACAAGTACACCATCACTTGGTGGCTCATTGTACTATGTAACATTCATAGACGATGCGACTAGAAAAACATGGGTTTATGTCATGAAGAATAAATCCGATGTATTTTTCATATTTCAAAGGTGGAAAGCCTTTGTGGAGAATGAAACAGGTACCAAGGTTAAATACCTCAGATCTGACAATGGAGGCGAATATTGCAGCCAAGCTTTTGAAAGCTTTTGTGCTAGCAATGGCATTCGGAGACAAAGGACAACCCCAAGGACACCTCAAAAAAATGGGATTTCGGAAAGGATGAACGGGACAATCATGGAACGAGCACGAAGCATGCGGCTACATGCAAGCCTACCGCTTGAGCTTTGGGCGGAAGCTGTAAGTACCTCTGTGTACTTAATCAACCGGTCACCCTCAACGGCATTGGATGGGGGAGTTCTAGAAGAGGCATGGACAGGTAAACCGGTGAATTATGCATTTCTCAAAGTATTTGGGTGTGAGGCTTTCATGCACATAGATAGAAGCCTAAGATCAAAGCTAGATGCAAAATCCAAAAAGTGTTTCGTCATTGGCTATGGAGAAGGAGACTTTGGGTATCGCCTATGGAATCCTGAAGATGGTAAAATCTTAAGGAGTAGGGATGTAATTTTTAACGAACAAAATATGTACAAAGATTGCTTGGAAAGAAAACAAACAAAAGAAACATGTGATGAGTACATGGAGCTTGAGGACGGTGAAGACTCAAGGACTGGAAACGGTGACAATGTGCAACCAAATGAGGAGCCTCAACCTATTCCCCAAAGATCTACAAGAGCAAGTAGACCTCCAGAAAGGTTTGTTCCTTCCTTCAACCATCTCTTGATCTCAGATTCTGGAGAGCCGGAATCATACGAAGAAGCTATGCAACATGAATCCAAAGAAGAATGGACGAAGAGCATGCAAGTGGAGATGGACTCACTACATCGCAACGAAACATGGGAGTTGGTTGAGTTGCCTAAAGGTAAGCGGGCACTTCAAAACAAATGGGTGTACAAGCTGAAGGAAGAAGAAGGTGGGAAGAAAAGGTAAAAGTCTAGGCTTGTGGTAAAAGGTTTTTCTCAAAAGAAAGGTATTGACTTCAATGAAATATTTTCTCGTGTTGTAAAAATGAACTCAATTAGGCTTGTCTTAAGTCTTGTGGCTGCTCATGATCTAAATCTCGAGCAAATGGATGTAAATACGGCATTCCCTCATGGTGACTTAGAGGAGGAAATCTACATGCTTCAACCAAAGGGGTATGAAGTAAAAGGTAAGGAGAAAATGGTTTGCAGATTAAAGAAGAGCTTGTATGGTTTAAAGCAAGCATCAAGACAATGGTACTTGAAGTTTGAACGATGGATGTTGGATCATGGATTCACAAGATGCAACTCGGATCACTGCGTCTACACGAAGAATTTGGGAGATGGGAAATTCATCATCCTAATGTTGTATGTTGATGACATGCTGATTGCAAGTGCTAACATGCAGGACATCAAAGACCTAAAAGAGGAGCTGTCCAAATCTTTTTCAATGAAAGATTTAGGTGCTGCAAAGAGGATACTTGGTATGAAAATATCAAGGGACAAGACGAAGAAGAAAATAAAGTTATCTCAAGAAGATTACATCAAGAAGGTACTAGAAAGGTTTGCAATGCAAAATGCAAAACCAGTTTCTACACCTTTGGCCGGTCATTTTAAACTAACGAAGGATATGTGTCCAAAGACACAAGAGGAGATAGCCTATATGTCTAAAGTTCCATATGCTGTAGCGGTAGGTTCTCTAATGTATGCTATGGTCTGGACAAGGCTAGACATTGCACATGCAGTGGGAGTTGTGAGTAGGTTCATGGACAACCCAGGTAAAGAGCATTGGCAAGCTGTGAAGTGGATACTTAGGTATCTAAAAGGGACAACAACAAATGCTTTGTATTTTGGAGGAACTGATATTTTTCTAGAAGGGTATGCTGATGCAAATATGGCAGGTGACAAAGATACTCGAAGGAGCACAACTGGCTATGTGTTCACGGTTGGAGGCACAGCAGTAAGCTGGGCTTCAAAGCTGCAGAAAGTGGTTTCACTTTCTACCACGGAAGCAGAGTATGTAGCAATGACGGAGGCAAGCAAATAAATTATAGTCTTCATGGCATCTATGGTTTAACTCCTTCATATAGTTTTTGTTGAGTTCTCTCACAAACTCTCACAACCATGAGCCCGGTGCTTTCCTAGCAAGACCGCAAATTTCTCGACAGCGTACCACGCCATCATTGGGCAAGCAGCAACACCTGGAGATCCTTTCTGCTGTTAACTGAATCTATTCAGCACCACAATATCACTAGTAGCCAGTTGCTCTATCAAACCTGCTGCATGTGGGTGAACTGGTATTCCTTGCCAATCCAAGTTGGCGAACACACGCAGCCGCAAGTCTAGCAGCCATGCGTCCACTCGTCAAAGCGCTAGCTGCTGTACATTAGTGAAAGGAATACATTGCAGGAGGGAAGCTGTCATGGCGGCGATGAGATGAAGGAGCAGAGAGTATAGAACTAAGAGCGCGCGACACACTACACAGGAGAAACACAATAAGAATTGGCTGCATGTATTAGTAACCCTTTCACCATGAGTTCCCAAAATAGGGTGATCCACGGTGTCGCAACCATCATAGTTCCTTGCCCGCTTTCCAAGATTGCATGCAAAATAATCCCCAATCATGATTAGGGCGGCTTCCGGCTTTTGTACCACAGCAAAGGGGCACTGAATCGGGGTAGGTGAAACATAATGGCGCAGTCTGAAACCATTGACCGGCACAGAAATAACCTCCCCCCGTAAATCCGCCAAATAAAAAGAGATGGGCCTGCACGCTTGAAAAATCCAGAATGGTCCTGACCACCGTAATTTAAGCTTCCCCGGCATCTTCCCAAGGCGGGAATTAAAGACAAGGACTAGCTGTCCCCGAACAAATTACCGTGCTTTCGGGCGATCCAGCCATTTTTTCCGCCTTGCTCTACAGATCTTGTAGCACCACAAATCTTTTCAGCCGCTCTTCGTCAAGTTCCTACAAAATATCCAATCGATAAATCACAGAATTCTCCGAAAGAAGCCGATCCGCAATCAGCATCCGCAGACTCGGGATCACATGCTCCACCGGGGTGATTGCCTCCATGCCAAATGCCAACTTAAAAGGAGTCAATCCTGTTGCCACTTTATAAGCTGCCTGATAGGCCCATTAGGAGATTTCGGAGGTCTTTTGGAGGGCCTTTTGGAAGAGAGAGGAAAATAAGCTCCTCCAATGAGAGAAGAGTCTACGTTACGTAGAAAAATAGATTGATATTAACAAAAATATAAAAGGTGTCCCTCTCCTCATTTAATAATCTAGTGGTCCTTAAAGACGATCACTCTCTTTCATTTAATGCGAGCACCTTTTTCAGAAGGTAGATGTGGTGCATTTGAAACGGCTTACGTCATCACTAGAATTCAAAAAGTTACAAAACTATCAAGTGGTGGAAGATTTTGAAACTTTTGATACTGTCAATGCGTCCGGAACGCCCAAATATCCTAGAAATGAATGTCCAATTGCCTAGCTCCGAGATCCAAAGAGGCAAAGAATGTCAAAAACCCCTAAAGGAACATTTTACTAATGGAGCGCGAGGGGACATTCCAAAATTTTGGAATTTTGGAATGCCTCATCGCGCGCCGTTAGTAAAAAGCCCCTTTTTTCCTCTTTTAGAGAGCTTTTAATTTTGAGAGGAAAATGTAAAAAAATCTCTAAAAAGGCCTCCATCTATCACATAGGTTTTTTCTTCATCATCTTAGCCTTAGAGATCATAATTTCGGGTCTATAAGAGTGAGCATGCACACCCATTGTTACAATTCTACAAAGTGCATTTTGATCACACACACACACACACACACACACACACACACACACAGAGAAAAATATAACATACACACAAACACACAGAGACACAAATATAACATACACACACACAGACACACACAAACACAAAGAGCCTCTCTCTCTCTCTCTCTCTCTCTCTTTCTCTCTCTCCTCTCTCTCTCTCTCTCTCTCTCTCTCTCTCTCTCTCTATACTATAGGCGTACGTAGAGAGGCACAACCGGTGTGCATGTCTCTATGTGCGCCTTTAGTACTGTGCATCCACCAGTGTATGTGTTTATGTGTGTATGTGTGAGTGTTATAGAGAGAGGAAGTAAGGCGGGGGAAAGAGAGAGAGAGAGAGAGAGAGAGAGAGAGAGAGAGAGAGTCTTTCTGTTACCTTATACTAACGGTGCGAGGAGGTGTTTTTTGAGGTCAAAACATGCTCCACGCGCACCGTTAATAATGGGAGTCTCTCACTCTCTCTAAATATGCTAAGCTATAGAAAGGAGAGAGAGAGAGAGAGAGAGAGAGAGAGAGAGAGAGAGAGAAAGAGAGAGAGCATGGTGCAAAAGTGCAATAGAGAAACATGGGTAGGCTTTCTTGAAAGATAATTGTCCAAAAATCACTAAAAAGAGCTTTGTACTAACGGCGCGCAGAGGGGCCGTCTAGCATTTTAGAATGCCTCCTCGCGCACCTTAAGTAAAAAGCCCATTTTTTGGGGTTTTTTGACATTTTTTGCCTCTCCGGATATCGGAATGAGACAAGTAGACATTCGTTTTTAGGGTATTTTGGTGTTCCGGACGCATTGGTGGTGTCAAAAGCCTCAAAATCTATCACTATTTGACAGTTTGTGACTTTTCAACTTTTAGTGATGAGGTAAGCTACCTTGAATGCGCCGCACCTGCCTCCTGAAAAAGACGCTCACATTAAATAAAAAAGTGACCGTTTTCAAGGACGATTGGGAATATAAATCTACTTTTTAAAGTGTCTGGTTGTCCTTTTGGACGTAATCACAAGGTGCAAGTGTATTTTAAAAAAAGTTTCTAGAGAGAGAAATACAATTTCTTACAAGGCCCTCCAAATGACCTCCGAAATTTTCTAATGCATTTAAGGCGGAAGGAAGTTTCACATCCCAATCTGTTCGATGCATATTCACTAACTTTGTTAAAATCCAAATCAATTGCTTATTAGTTGATTCTGCTACCCATTCGCCTGAGGATAATATGGAGAAGATTTCCTGTGTAATACAAAATAAAACCGTAACATTCTCACCATCACCTTATTCAGAAAATGACTTCCCCTGTCACTAACCAGCTCAATAGGGCAGCCATATCTAGAAAAGATATCCCTATATAAGAATCCCGCCACAGAAACTGCAGTGTTACCTCTCAAAGGCCATGCCTCCACCCATTTGGTAGCGTAATCCGTGGTTGTCAAAATATACTTATTGCCTGTGTGAGCTGCCACTGGTTTAAAAGGGCCAACAAAATTCAAACCCCACTTTTGAAAAGGCTCTAAGGGCAGAACTGGTTGAAAAGGCATTCTGGACCGGTTGGTAGGTTGCCCCAACCGCTGACACACATCACACTGTTGCACATAATTTCTCACATCCTGAAACAATGTGGGCCGCCATAATCCAGATTGGAGAACCTTTCGAGCTGTGACTAATGATGCAAAGTGACCTCTCGCAATACCAGTATGGACTTCCTCTAATACTGCTTCCTGCTCCTGTGATAGCACACATGTGAGTAACACATCTGCCACCGTACGATAATAGAGATTTCCCATAATGATCTCAAAATTCCTGCTTCTACTGGCCATACGTTTCCTCTGATGGTTGGACAAGAAGGAAGGCATTTCGCCGCTATCGAGAAAATGAAACATCTCCTCATACCATGTCCATGGAATGCTTGGAATGACCCTTGCTTGTTGCGGAATTGTGATATCCTCTGCATCTACTCATGTTAGAAACAGAGACGCATCCGGAAATTCATCAGCTACACCCGTCGGCGGCTCTCTGGAATCTAACCTGGATAGGTAGTCAGCCACCGCATGCTGAGCCCCTGGCCGATGTATGACCTCAAAGTCAAATTCTTGTAGCAAAAGCACCTATCTGGCCAATCTTCCCATCAAATTTTGTTGCCTTACCAGGTATAAAAGAGCCGAATGGTCCACATGGAAGAAAAAACATCGGCCCAACAGATAGTGCCTGAATCACTAAATAAATCATCCCTAAACATTCCCTTTCAGTTACTGAATAATTTCTTTTTGCGGATGAGAATCGTCTACTAGCATAATAGACAGGTCGGAACCATCCTTGAATTTGTTCCTGCATCAGCACACCGCCAATAGCTTGATCGGAAGCATCCACAAACACATGAAAATGCTGACCCCAATTCGGTGCAAGCATAATCGGAGCTTTGGATAGTGTTGACCGCTGGGTCAACAACACAACATAACTCAAGTTTCGTACCAAAGTCTTATCGTTTGCGAGTTATGAAATGCTGCGGATTATGGCTATAAACGTCATTTGTAATGCGTAGTTATTCTAGGTTCAGAATCTGGGGTGCAATGGCACTTCCAGATTGTAAATACAAAGCCATTTGACCCTTTCAACCCCATTTTTTGGTTAAACCCAAGGTAGCCTTAGTATATAAGGTACCTAGGTCATTTTGTAAAAAAGGACTTTAATCATAATCAAAACTTGAGCGCTGCCGTCTACTGTGTGTGAGAGAGAAAGAGAGTGAGCGTGAGCTTCATCCTCTCGCTACGCCCGGCTCGCTCAACACATTGGAGATCCGACTGCACCATTGCTGTAGGCTCGAGAGTCAAGGAGAGCTACACGACAGCGCCAAGCATTCCACGCGAGACGAAGCGCACACGCTGATGCATCTACGAGCTATTTGTGGCGGTAAGTGTATCAAACGATGTTTGTTTTTTGCATGCTAGTAGTCTATAGAATCGTGGAGAAATAAGCTACGCATAGGTACTCATAAATTTTAGTTTCGGGAACTTTCAAAATTCAGCTCTGTCATCCTACGCGTTTTTTGTAGATGGGTTTAGAGTGAGGGTTTTGAGTGTAGAAGCTTAGGGATAGGTGTATCCTAGTGAGGGGATGGTTTTCCTTAAGTTTCGTATGAATCTGACATGATTAGGTGAGTTACCTTCCATATGTGTGTATGTGGCTAGGTGGTGTAGTTGAGAGCAGTGAGGTTCTTGACTGTGGTTTAGTTGGCCTTCCTGAGTGTTGTATGTGTAGGATGGTCTCAGCCTGACAAGCTAAAGAGATTTCCTCCGTGTGCCTATCATGCCATCTGTGTCCTCGATTGACATTATGTTGATCTAGGTAGTGTTTGCATGCACTTCATGGGTGTGTGAGTCGCTCTCCATCCAACAGATAGCTGAAGTTTTAATCTTCGAAAAGCCAAGTCACATTCCTGTGTCCTTTCAAAATCTATAGCATGCGCTGCCTGAGTAATCGGGATTGCCAAATGCGCGACAAACCGCAAATGCCTCCCATGCCAACCGGCTTGACCCAGGAAAATCTAGCACTATTTCTGGTTCCGCGGTGGAGGAGCTTTCATGATTGCGGCAATTTTATCCGGATCCACGGAAATACCATCTTCAGAAATTATATGCCGGGCAATAGCCTGCCACTGCGAACAACAAATTCACACTTTAAAGGATTCAAACTGAATTTTACCTCTTTGCATTTCATAAAGCATAACCGTAATTGTTTCAAATGCTCCAATTGCGCTCCAAAAACACTGAGGTCATCCAAAAAAATTCTCATAACATCCGTCAAATAAGGACCAAAAATTTGGAACATATCCCTTTGAAAAGTGGAAGGTGCATTCCGCAATCCGAACCGCATCACTGTGCAGGAAAACACACCCCATGCGGTAATAAAAGCTGTTTTTGGCTGATCCCGCAATGCCATTCGGATTTGATTATATCCACTAAATCCATCCAAAAAAGTATACATCTCATGGCCTGCTACATCATCCAAAATGGAATCCAAAAATGGAAGAGGAAAAGGATCTGGAACAGTAGCTGCATTCAATTTCCGGTAATCCACACAAATTTGGATTTGCTTGTTTTTCTTTGGTACGACCACAATTGGAGAAATCCACTCCCGATTATCAATAGGGGTAATAAAACCCACTTCCAACAGGCGATCAATTTCCATCTTTACTTGCTTTGCCACATTCGGATTCATCCTGTATGAGTGCTGCTTCACTGGCACCGCATCTGGTTTCAGATTTATCGTATGCTGATAAAACTTAGGATCCAATCCCTGCATATCCGCATATTCCCATGCGAAAACATCCTTAAACTCTGTCAGTAACTTGATCAAATCATCTCTAAAACTTGCCTCCAGCTGCTTATTAATGTATATGGGCTGCGACTCCGCTTGCTCCTCGAGAAAGACCCTCTCTAATTCATCTTCTTTAACCCTTGTAATTTTTTCCATCTGTGCCTCAACCGCACGTTCTTGCTGAATAACGTCCTCCAATGACTTAGGACTTGGAAGCACTTGTTGTTGCTCCCCTATTCCTGCTGGAATTCCTGAAACCCCCACCGAATTTCCTTTCGGAATCAGAGAAATATCCGCAAGATAAAAAGAAACCAAATCTGGATTAGCTTTTAGAAATTGTTCCTCTTCATCCTCTTCTAATCCTTCCACCATATTGACTGTTTCTGCTATCACCGGCCATGCTGCCTGAACTGGTTGTCTGCATGTTCCCAACATCACCTGCACGTTCCTTTTACCCTTTTTCACGATAAGCATATTTGCTTTCCAATTATGCTTTACCCGCGCTTGTCGTAACCAGGGTCTCCCCAAGATAATGCGATAATCCTGATTATGATCTTCAATATTCAAGACTACTAAGGCAACAACAAAGGATAAGCCCGCCACATCCAAAACAATGCCCCGAAGTAAACCCATTGGTTGCACTCTTCTTTGATCTGCCATACGGACTACAAAGGGTGCAGGCTCCCAATCACTGAGGTCAAAACGCTCACAAGCTGCTTGGGTAATAATGTTTACTCCTGCTCCTCCATCGAATAGTACCTTGTCAATGTATGTTCCATGGTATCTAACTGAAAGCTCCGGAATGCGGGTATCCGTGATCCTATTCGCCGACAACGGGGCTGAATCATCCTCCTCGCTTTCAACATTCCCAATGGCGACTCCCCTCAGCTCAGTGGACGTTTGTCGCAGCAATGCATTATGGAAATTCGGGACCAATTTCAATAACAATGACCCCAGAGGTACTTGTATTGGTGACGTGAGGACCTCTTTCCAAACTGAATTCCAATCCTCCTGTTCTTTAATATCATCCTTATTTTCAGTTTTTCCTTCCTTTATTTCCAGGCCCACAGTCGATGGTCCTGCTGTCTTCACTGGTGGTGCGAATTGTGGCAACTAGGACACAGTCTTTTTCCACACTTCTTCTTGAGCCGTCCAATCCAGAATCTTCACATCGGAAGTTGGAACCACATTTTTATCCGATCGCGTGATTAATGAAACCACTGGATCAGACTCCTCCAGTCCTTCAATCTGAACCATAGCCACACTAGGCTGTTTCCCTGCAGCGCGTTCCTGCCTCTTCCGATCGTATTCCATAGCTCTTGTACACTCGGATCGCCAGTGTCCATCCCCCAAACAGAATAGGCATGTCTCCACCTCTTCCGCGACCTCGTCCTCCCCCTTGACCCCGTCCTCTTGCTTGACCTTGCACAGGCGTCTCTGATGTATGAGCATGAGCCATCGCCACAACAGGCTCTTGTCCCTGTCCTATCTGTGGTTGTTGCCAGGTAGAAGAGTCCCCTCGACTCCGATGACCCCGGCCATTGAAATAACATTCCACTGTATTATGGGTATTGGTCGTGCAAATCGCACACAACTTCTGATTCATTGCGCACTCTTGAGCAGCATGGCCCGGATTTCGACATTGGGTACACCATAGTTCCTTCAGACTTTTAGCCACCGCATCCGATTCCGACGATCCGGATGAAACACCTTTCTCGTGACGCTGGGATTTTTTCCACGGTGTCTCTTTCGATTCTTTTCCCGAATCGTTGTTGCCTGAGTCTGAGGAATCTGATACTATGGATTCCGACTCCCAACTATCACTGCCACTGTCTTGTGACTTGCGATGATATTTCTTCTTGTCTTTTTTCTTTGACTTCTTTGGAGATTCCATATCCTCTAAAGCCTCTCCTGCTACTACAGCCCTAGCAATTACATTTTCCAGTGGAGTAGTTACCTTATCCACTGTTGCCATAGCCGTTCTGAGATCCTTGTTGAGCCCTCGCAAAAAATAATCATTCAGAACTTCGGCTGTCGGCCTTTGTGCCTGAGGTACCCTCTGCAAAAGCATCCGAAATTTTGCAGCGTAATCCTCTACTGGCAATGACTTCTGTCGGAGCGTTCGAAGCTTTTCCAAATGTTGAGGGACTGTCTTTTCCGTTCGAAACCTTCGTAGAAACGCTATAGATCCATCAGCATACGTCTGAAAATGATCATGAGGGTATTCGAACAACCATTTCGCAGCTTTCCCCGAGAGTGTAGATTCAAACACTGATTGTTGATGGAGAGGAATCACCACCCCAGGATGATTCAATCCATAAGCTTTATTGAATTGGCGCAAATGTGCATCAGGGCCTTTTCTCGAAAGACCTCGCAACCGACTATACTTAATCTCAGGATGAGCCATCACCCCTTGCCCAACTGTTCCTCCTCCTCCCGCAAAAAGCTGATGAGCACTAAGAGGTGGAGACAGTGGTGGAGATACCCCGGGACTGCTTACCGGAGACGGTGGTGGAGCCACCTGTGTGGGTGAGGGTGAACGTATGACAAGAGGACATGACTGACTGCATGGAGTACGTCTCGCTCGCCGCACTTGCCTACCACGCACCGGACTTGGTGATGGAGATACAGATTCCTCAATCTGCGATGAAGAAAAAACAAATTCATCCGAACCGCCTCTCCTCCATCGTCTTCCTACAATTGGAACCACAGGGTTAGGCGGACCCTGCAACCTAGTGCGCATGCATATTCATCGCAGGCCGTCCATCACGCATCGTGGTCGCCAGATGTAATGGATATTGCCTGCACAGGAGCAATAGACATTACGAGAATGATTACCCGCAACTACATTATATGAACATCAACATATAGATGACAATAGAAGTAAGTGCACAGTACGCAAGCACAAAACACCTCTTGCTTCATTCATGTGTGATCCAGACACAAAGTTACAATAGTAGATGCCATGAATATCATAGGGATTGGTTGAGTTACATCAAAAGACATGTATGCCCCTCCATATACAACCGCTGCTCCAACGTAGATCGGGAATGGTGCACACACTCTTGTCCCATGATATCCTGTGAAGAATTTCCGCTACGGCCGCCGCATACCGCATGACTCCTGATCCATAGTGTCCAGACCTCCGCAGGACCACATGTGCAGCTACTGCCGTAACACAAAACTTGATTTTTGCTTCCAGAATCACTCTCTAGACATCCTACCCGTAGGATGTCTATTGATAAAATGTTTGGCAGAATTCATCCAGAGGCATCCCCAAGTCTTGAGCACTACTTTTCAAGCATTCCTACCAGTTTTTATGCAAAATTGTGCTCAGAATCTTAAGTTTCTTGTTTTCACGTTTTTGACACTCCGTTTTTGGTCTTTTGGGTGTCAAGAGTTGGTCAAAACTCTAGTTTCAATGTATACTTAGGGTAAACCACCCCTTATGAACACAATGGTGCAGTCAAAATTTTCAAATTTGGTCTCTAGAACCCCCTTGAGACATCCTGTGCGTAGGATGTCTATGTTTACAGAATTGCAGGTTTTCTTCACAGAACCCTTGCAAATGCTCTTTTATATGCACAACATCAGTCAGTCATACAAAAATATCCACAAAAGCTTGTTTAATGCATTTTTACCCTCAAAAGCACACTTTTCCGTGATTTCAAATGCAATCAAGCACTTTAGCAAATAATTCAGTGCTGAATAGCTCTAGATCGGAATCCGATCACTTACCTAAAGCTACTCCTACAAATCATATGGGGTTTTGCATCTATGAGTAGAAAAACGCTTCACTGCCACACACGGACTAGTAAACTCTTTTATCACCTCACAAATCACTCGACCACCAACAACTACTCTAATCCACAGATCCTAACTAAACCTATCTAGTCGCAGACCCTTGGCAAGACACACGCTTCCTGGCTATCCACTTGATCGCGGAATATCCTCATCCGGATCCACTTAAGAAAAACACTTTCTTTAGCCGAAACTAAATCAAGCAACCATCACACGAGTGTTAGTAGGAAACCTACTTAGGTCCTTGTGTCCCCGGCAATGGCGCCAATGTTGCAGGAGCGACTCACACACCCATGAAGTGCATGCAAACACTACCTAGATCAACATAATGTCAATCGAGGACACAAATGACACGATAGGCACACAAAGTAAATCTCTTTAGCTTGTCAGGCTGAGACCATCCTACACATACAACACTCTAGAATGCCAACTAAACCACAATCAAGAACCTCATTGCTCTCAACTACACCACCTAGCCACATACATACATACGGAAGGTAACTCACCTAATCATGCTAGATTCGTACGAAACTTAAGGAACACCATCCCCTCACTAGGATACACCTGTCCCTACGCTTCTACACTCAAAACCCTCACTCTAAACCCATATGCGGAAAGAGCGTAGGATGACAGAGCAGAATTTTGAAAGTGCCCGAAACTGAAATTTATGAGTACTTATGAGTAGCTTATGTCGCCACGATTCTATAGACTACTAGCACGCAGAAAATAGACATCATTTGATACACTTACGGCCACAAATAGCTCGTAGATGCGTTGGCGTGTGCGCTTCGTCTCCCGTGGAATGCTTGGCATTATCGCATAGCTCTCCTCGAGCCTACAACAATGGTACAGTCGGATCTCCAATGTGTTGAGCGAGCCTGGCGTAGCTAGAGGATAAATCTCACGCTCACTCTCTTTCTCTCTCACACACAGTAGACGGTAGCGCTAAAGTTTTGATTATGATTAAAGTCTCCCCCCTTTACAAAATGACCTAGGTACCTTATATACTAAGGCTACCTTAGGTTTAACCAAAAATGGGGTTGAAAGGGTCAAATGGCTTTGTATTTACAATCTGGAAGTGCCATTGCACCCTAGCTTCTGAAACTAGAATAACTACTCATTACAAATGATGTTTATAGCCATAATCCGCAGCATTTCATAACTCGCAAGATAAGACTTTGGTACGAAACTTGAGTTATGTTGTGTTGTGTTATGTTGTTGCCTTCTCAGGTTCAGGTATGACAAAACAATATCGCCTGCCGGTATTTTAGACCGAAAGATGGAAAATATTCTTAGAATACCACCTATTGACAAGGTCAAAGTTCATGAAGTGTCTACACAAATGCATCGATACAGCACCGGTCTCAACACCGAGCGGGACACAACAGAAGACGATAGTGAAAGATTGGAGAAGTTACATCTTGAGATGATGGAGGAACAAATGGCAGATGCCATCAGCGATGCCAACTTTGATGATTTGTCATTGCTGTTTTCCTATTTCCAGGTTGGCCTTCCTCTGTGAGGACGCATTCTGTATTTTCCCTATCACCCCCACGAGATTGCAATTTTACAGAACCGGATGAGGGAACTCATAGACTCAATCATCAATTTCTTGCTTTGGTGCGTGCTATTCTTTTTTTCACAATAAATTCTTTTAATATATTAAATTTTGTATAACACAAATTTCTTTACAGTTTTGTAGTTTCAAATTTGCCTTGGAATATGCAAAATGATGTTGTCGTCCTTCACTCGAACCTCTCGGTCGTTTTGACGGCCAAGAATACATCTTTAGTGGAAGTAGTTGACTGGTTCCAGTCAGTGAACATGGAGACGGCAATTTTTTTTGTTCTGGCTTATCATGAAGGGTACGCAATGTTTTCAATAGTAAAATTATTTTATCTTGAACTCTAATTTGTTGTGATGACATATGTTTTGCTTATGTTTATTTGTAACAGCGCTCATTGGAGTCTTGTTCTCTTACACCTTGAACAAAACCGGTGCTACCTTGCTAATTCATCCCATGGATTTCATGGTGAAGTACGTAGGTAAGAGGTTTTGTATTTGTTCGACATCGCATAGAATTTTGTTAAAAGTCGCTTATGAAATTTAATTGTATTTTGCGTAGATCTATTCGGAATCTTGTGTCTGCTCTTGAAGCTTCAATGCAAGAGTAGATATATGATAATCTTACGATTATTAGTTGCAAAGTCCCTAAGCAAGACGATGCCTACTCTTGTGGATGGAGGGTCTTAATCAATGCAAAAATTTTGTTAGGGGTCATGCTTGATGGAAGTCGTAGAAATGTAAGTATTTGACACTCATTTACAGATTTGTATCTTAATAAGTTAGTAGCTATGTTAATAAACATGATGTTCTTAAGGCAGGTAAAACATTTGGCAGATTATTCAAAGGATGATTTTTCTTCGTTTAGAAACAAAATGATTTAAAACTTGATCAATTGCGCGACCATGCGTCTAGACGGAGCACGTGATGCTTTTATCCCGCCAGCACCAAGGACCACGCCCAGGCCTCCGCCGACAAGATACCCCTTGTCTGCCATACCAACACACGCACATATCAATATCTCCCCAGATGCCTCCCCAACCCAAGCTTCCACCAGCTCTCGTCCTCAAGAAACAGCTCCAGAACCCTCAAACCCCCCACCGAGCACCTCTCCTGCTCATGAAGCAGCTCCAGAGCCCCCAAACCCCCCACCCAGCACCTCTCCTACTCATGGAGCAGTTCCAGAGCCCCCAAACCCCCAAGCCACCACCTCTCCTCAACCTCAACCAACAGCCCCCACATCACCGCATGCACAAGATTAGAAAGAGATTATGAAATGTACTTTTGACAAATTGATTATAAGCAGTGGATCGAAATTTGACTTTTGTTTTGATTATGGTTTGGCATGTGGAATCACTGACCCTGTGCAATTACTAGAGTATGACAAGCATGCTATGTTTCGCAATAAACAACCAATTGCGCATCTGCCTACTGAAGAAATGTCTCTTGTGGCTGCGGAGGTGGAGACAAATGTACTATCGACAAACGAACCTGCAGGACTAGGTTGCAAAGGACCAAGGCAAGAAGAAGACGATAACACACAGCAGGAAAAAAGGCCAGAATATTTTGTAACTTTTGTTACCATATACATGTGGTAGTGATGTGTGTGAACATGCTAGGACCGCCGGGGCATTTTTTCCCTCTTTAGGAGGTTTTTTCCCCCGTGCATTGTATATATGCCCATCACTCTAGGGCTATCTATCTTTCCATTGCACACTAAGTAACACACTCTCAATTGTGTGCCTTGAGCTTCCTTCGTCTTCTCCAAGCTGTGTGTGTTTCTCTGCAACCCTAATTCCAACAATTGGTATCAGAGCAGGTCACGTCCTCCCAGGCTTAGTCGCCAGCTGCTCCAGCACACGCCTGCTCACTTTCTCCGATTTCAGTGAGCTTTGGCGAGCGTTCGCAAGTCAACAAAATTTTTGGGCAAGCTCGAAGAGCTTGGTCTGCTCAGAATTTTGATTTGGGCTCATTTCGGCCTCCGTTTCCACTACAGGCAGTACTGCATATGCTATTTCGTCATTTTGTGCAGAATTTCTGTCAGTGCCATTTTCTGCATTATAGGTGCCTTATAGTATTCTACGGTTTGTGCTATATAGCACAGGTTGTTCCCCCTCCGTTTCTCCTATTTTCGGGCAGTTTTCACATCAGGTGCAGCATTTACCATGGCTGACAACAACAACACAGATGTGTTCAAGATGTTTGCTGCTGAGGACAGGTTGGATGGGGACAACTACCCTATGTGGACTTATATGATGCAACATGTTCTTGTGTCAAAGGGTGTCTGGAACATTGTGCAGGGCATTGATGTACGTCCTGGTTCTAATGATGTAGGCGATGTTGAGGATGTTGCAGGTCTTGCTGCAAGGATTGCAGCTGTTAGAGTTGTTTTGCCTACGACAGAACAGGCTCGTTGGGATGTTAAGGATGCGCAGGCTCATGAATTGATTGCGTTGTCTGTGAAGCGCACCATTGTTCCTCACATCCGTTCAACAAAATCTGCAAAACAGGCTTGGGATATTTTAGCAAGTCTTTATGCAAGCCGCAATGAGGCTAAAATTGCTTTGCTACGTAAAGAGCTGGAGTCAAAGATTATGCATGAGGAAGATGATATGGACACTTTCCTTGCTAGTGTCAAGGATATCAATGAGCAGCTTATTTCTGCAGGTGAAGTCATTTCATACAGTTCCCTTGTGCAGACTGTTCTTGATGCCTTACCAGATTCCTACCAGACTTTTGCTAGTACTTGGAGACTGATGACCCAAGGAAATCCTGAAGTTGTCAAGTTTGATGCATTATGCACATTGCTGTTGCAAGAGTCACTTTCTAGAAAAAACAGGACTAGGCAGCGTGCAGTTGAACAGGCTTTTATTGCTTCTGCTTCTGCTGGCAGTACTTCATGTGGCAATTCTGGTGATAAGGACAAAAAGAAGATGCGTTGCCATTATTGTAAAGCCAATGATCACTTGATCAAGTCGTGTCCTAAGTTGAAGGCCAAAGAGGCTAAGAAGAAAGAGGGTGGTTCCAATGCAAATGCTGGTTCCACTACAAATGCAGCCATTGTTGAGTCTTCTGTGAAAGGAGACTGTGTTGTTGACGTTGATGCAGAATGGGCTTTTAGCGCAGAGTGCACTTACAGTCCTGTTGTCCATGATGCATGCTTGTCAGTTGCTCTGCAAATTCACATGTGTGGTATTTCGACAGTGGTACTACAAAGCACATTACCTCACATCGTGAATTGTTTACCTCTCTTGAGTCTGTCCCTCATGGGAATTCAGTCACTTGTGCCAACAACGCCTCTTATCCAGTTCAGGGAGTTGGAAAGATTGTGCTCACTGTTGCTAATGGCAGTTCCTTCACACTTTTTGATGCACTTTATGTACCTGGGATCAAGAAGAATCTCTTGTCTGTATCCGCACTTGCTAGGCTTGGACTTGTAGTCAAATTTGTGGATGACAGATCTACAGTCCATGATCTCAGTTTTGGTGATGAAATTGTTGCATCTGGGCTTTTGTGCCGTGGGTTGTATAAGCTCACTTTGTATGACAAGTGTGGACAAAATTTTTCAAATGCTGTTGCAGATTCAAGGGCTATTTCAGATGAAAAACTTTGGCATGCACGTTTTGGTCATCTGAATTTTGCCAGTTTGCTGCGTTTGCAGAAATCTGATATGGTTGCTTCTTTGCCACCTCTTGAAGCACCTGTCAAACATGTTTGTGAAGGCTGTATTTTGGGTAAGATGCAGCGTTCTAAGTTTCCAAAGGATGGTTCAGTTCGGGCCACATGCAGGTTGCAGCTTGTGCATAGTGATGTTTGTGGGCCCATGCAAACTCCGTCCTTGGGCAATTACCTGTACTTAGTGACTTTCATTGATGATTACTCCAGGCATGCATAGGTATTTCCGCTTAAAGCGAAGTCCGAAGTTTTTATGTGCTTCAAACAATTTCTGGCTATGGTTGGAAATGTCTCGAAATGTACTATGGGCACCCTCCATTCTGATTGAGGGGGGGAGTATATGTCTCATGAATTTAATGCATTTCTGGCTAGTCCTGGGATAAAACACCAATGTACAGTGCCTTATACACCTCAGCAAAATGGTGTTGCTGAGAGGAAAAACAGGTCACTGACGGAAATGGCACGATGCATGGTCAAAAGTCAAGCTTTGCCGCATTCTTTTTGGCTTGAGGCCATTATGTGTGCCACTTATGTACTTAACAGGTGTCCTATGAAAGCTTTGCAGTCTATTACTCCATATGAAGCATGGCATGATAGAAAGCCTTCTATTGAGCACATGTGTGTTTTTGGCTGTTTGGCATATGCTTTGGTGCCACAAGTGTAGCGCAAAAAATTGGATGATAAGGCTGTCAAATGTATTTTTGTTGGTTATAGTGCTGAAAGCAAAGGTTACAGGTTGTATCATCCGCAAACAAAATGTATTCTGGTTTCACGGGATGTAGTGTTTGTGGAAGATTCTGTTCAGCCCTTGCTGTCATGTACTAGAGATAGTAATGTAAGCTCACAAGACATTTATGACACTTTGTTGCCTCTTTTCAATGGTGGAAATACGAATGTAAGTTCCAATGAGGAAAATGTACAACATATGGGGGTTTCTGAAAATGTTATAGATCAGCCTATTACTGATGCAGATGTACATGATGTACTTGATGAGGAAAGGGCTGAAAATGAGCAGGCTAGAGGTATGCCAAAATGGCTGGTGCACAATTTGCGTGACAGTAAATTGGATGCACCTTTGTCTAGCCGTACTCGTTCAGGCTCTTGCCATGCATCTTATGCATCAGATTGTTATGCTTTGGCTGTGTCTAGCCTACATGATGTTGAGGAGCGGATGACTTTTGATGAAGCACAAAATTCAAAAAATTGGATGGCTGCCATGCAATCAGAATATGATGCACTTATAGAAAATGACACATGGACTTTATGTGATTTTCCTCCCGGCAAAAAGGCCATTGGTACGAAGTGGGTTTACAAGTTGAAACGCAAGCCGGATGGTGAGATCGATCGCCATAAGGCTCGACTTGTTGCAAAGGGTTATGCACAGCAAAAAGGCATAGATTATGAAGAGACTTTTGCTCCCACTTGTCGTATGACTACTGTGCGTTTTCTATGTGCATTGGCAGCTCATTTTGGTTGGGATGTACATCAATTAGACATTGTTACTGCTTTCTTGAATGGTGACATATTTGAGGAAGTTTATGTAACGCAGCCTCGCGGTTTTGTCATAAAAGGACAAGAGGACAAAGTGTGCAAATGTAACAAGGCTTTGTATGGGTTGAAGCAATCTCCTCGTGCTTGGTATGAGAAAGCTGACACTCATTTGGTCAAACAAGGCTTTCGTAACAGTCCAACAGAAAGCACATTGTATGTAAAGCGTGAGGGTGATGTACTTCTCATTGTAGTTCTTTATGTTGATGATTTGCTGATCACTGGAACAAATGAGAGACATATTGCTGAATTTAAGGCTGATTTGAATGCTACTTTCAAGATGAAAGATTTGGGGCTGTTGCATCATTATTTGGGTATATAGTTTAAGCAGTGTGATGGTGGTATTGCCTTGTGTCAGAAAAGTTACATAGAGACATTGCTATGTAAGTTTGGACTTGAGGATTGAAAACCTATTGCCACTCCCATGGAAACAGGTTTGAAGTTGATTCTACATGATGCTGGTGATCCTGCTGATGTCACTCTTTACCAAACTGCTGTTGGCTGCCTCATTTATGTATGCAACACGAGGCCGGATATTCAGTTTGTAGTCTCACAGGTCAACAGATTTATGCATAGCCCAGGGTCTAAGAATTGGCAGGCTGTCAAGAGGATTTTCTGCTACCTTAGTGGCACTTTACATCTTGGCTTGTTTTATCCCCAGGGGGGATCATTGCCACCAGACTTACATGCTTTTTCGGACTCAGATTGGGCTGGTTGTTTTGACACGCAAGTGTCCACAAGTGGTTTTTGTTTCATGCTTGGAAGTTCATGTATATCATGGTTGAGCAAGAAGCAACCTACTGTGGCCACTTCGAGTTGTGAGGCTGAGTACAGGGCAGTCTTCATAGCTACGGTTGAGTGTGTATAGCTCAGACGCCTTATGGCTGATTTGGGTGTTGGACAGGACACTACCAACACTATCTACACTGATAGTCAGAGCGCATTGGCAGTTGCGAGGAACCCAGTTTTTCATGCTCGCACAAAGCACATTGAGGTGCATTACCACTATGTCAGGGAGAGGCTCTAAGCAGGAGAGATCAGCTTGGCTTATGTGCCAATACAAGACAACCTTGCAGATCTTTTCACACATTTTTCCTCTTTAGGAGGTTTTTTCCCCCGTGCATTGTATATACGCCCATCACTCTAGGGCTATCTATCTTTCCATTGCACACTAAGCAACACACTCTCAATTGTGTGCCTTGAGCTTCCTTCGTCTTCTCCAAGCTGTGTGTGTTTCTCTGCAACCGTAATTCCAACAACTTTTCCTGACGAAGATGAAGAATAGAGAAGCTCCAATGTATATTGTCGATGCCAAAAAATAGTACATTTTCTATCAAAACAATGAGTACATTATGTTTCTCACTTTTGTGACTGGTTTTCTTCTCTTGGCACAAAAAATTATATTGTGTTACAATGCGCTATGTTTAGGAAGTCTCAAACAACTTGGGTCGGAGTTGTCCAAGTTTTTCCAATGCGTTCTTTTTGAAGTTGCCACTCTGCATGTCGCGATGCCACAGAAGATGCCTCCCATATTTCCTTCTTTCGTCGTTTTCTTGCTAATCTCATTGCTTGGCCAATCTGACTGTCTTTGACACATTCCTTTCGGTGTGTTCTATGCATAAGTTTTCGATAAGTCCATTGATGTAGTTCCTCCAAACTGTTGGCTTTGTTTGCATCACCTCCGTGACGAGTACGGCTGAAATAGCCAATACGGGCTTGGTAGTGAGTTTTCTCCATACCTTGTGTAGACCATGTAGCCAAGCTACCATACTACCTAGCAAACCAAGGCATGTGGTTGCATATGATATGCTGCAAAAAAAAACCAGCCTATTGTTTATATGTAAATATATAATCACAATTTTATCAAATAAAGTAATATACCATGTAATGAGTTATGTGTTGATTTGTCCATGCAGCTATCAAAGACCTGTGGAAGGTCTCCAGAGTGTCTTGTAACAATGTATAGTCAGTATCTCTCCAAGTATTGAGCTCACAAAAATTGAATATGGAATCCAAACTTTTCCACACGTTCGCTTTGCGAGTCCTTGCTGCACCATTGTCTACGTGGTCAACCACTGCATTGTGCAGGTTTCTCCACCGGTTGTATCTCAATGTCAACCTTTCCTGAGCACTTTGGCTTTTGTGTTGTCTGCCACTTGTTGGCATCGACAAGAAGAGACGGGCTTTCACACCGCCAATAGACAACTTCTTTGGCACATCTCGACCATTCTTAGACCTCTTCTCGTCCTGCTCTATTTTCACATGTCCTCCATGCAAGCCCATATCTGAGAAAACTGTTTCCAATGATAATATAGCCCTTTGTTTTGCTGATGCTGGCCGAGTGGTCCAAGCAAAACAAATGTACAAAAACATAAGTTTCTCAATGATTCTGCAGAGTGCATGTATCGTGCAAATATGTACTCTGGATAGTGGAATATCCAACACTAGGCGGAAGTTAAGGTCCAGCAAGTGCCTGTCCGGTGCTCTCCTCCAATTTCTTTTATCAAGACCAATGACTCCTCCCATGCAATACAAACAAGGGCTTTTACTTGTTGCTCCTTTGAGATGTTGTACATACACTTTAGGTTTTTGAGATCTCCAGCCATATGCCACTCTACTGTGTATGAACCCATGCCTAATACATCGAGTGTCTTTCCATTTCTTTGTTCCCTTATGACTTCAGGAATACTTGTTTGATGGAAAACCCAGTTAAGAATATCGAAATTCTTTGTAGGCACCTGAAATGGGAAAACCAAACCAATCAAATGAAACATGTCTAACCATTTTTTAAAGCAAAAACTTGTTGATATCAAACCTTGAATGTGGCTAATAAAAAAGTATTGTTTTCGGATTGCACGCTAAAGTTTCTAGGGTCGTCTGAAGCAATGCTTTCATCTAATGCTCTATTCATAAATGTTATTGTGACACGCTCAACCTTTGTCTCTTTCACTAGCTCGCACTCATCCAGTTTAAGCACAAACATCAAGACTCCATTGCATTACTATTGAGAAACCTCGAACAATTGAACAATATATGTCTGTAAAGCTACTAAATCATAAAATATATTATTGTATTTGTCATAGACCACTTCCTCTGCTGATGGCGATCTGTACATTGCTTCAATGGGAAAAGGAGTGCCCAATGTTCGAAGCACTTCCTGGTTGACCTCCAATCTTGTCTTTCGAATGGAGAAAGGATTTGGCAGCAACGTGTGCTTGAGATTGAACTTCTTACTTTGTTGCTGCATAGTTCTGTAAACAGAAAATAAAGTAAATGGACTATTTTCAAGTTTTCAAATGCTACACATATCCAATATACCTAAAAATTGCAGACATTTGATTTGACAGGTGAAGACAATTGATTCAAACACCAGACATACCTAAAAATTGCAGAATAACCTTTGTTGGATATTTCGGCTTCATCCAGAATTGACTGAACATCACGTGTTTGGAGTTGATTCGGTTCAAAAGAGTGTCAAGTTGCTTAGCAACAATCTTGCAGTAGCGCTTATTGTCCAAAATTCCAGCGACATCTTTGCGTTTTAGTATGAGACCATAAGGAATTGAAGAAGTTGGTGTGTTGCTGTCAATATTTGATTGAGGATGTAACAACGATCTAAGCATAAATATGAAAAGTAGGATATAAAACTACAAATGTAAAGATGAATTAAACCTGCTTGAATGATAATCTTACTTGATTGCTTTAACCCTCTTCTTCAAACCTCCAGAACGAACGCTCAGTTGTTTAATGTCTCGTAAGCGTCGTTCTCTTAACCGAGGACCCAAGACAATATTTTTTTCTCTCATATCCTGCGTGAGCTGCATGATGCTTTCGTCCTTACCTTTCAGTTGTTGAGCACACTCTGTCACAGTTTGCTTCAAGCAAAAGTTTTCTTTGTGTGCAAGGTCTCTCTCAAGCTTAAGAATATCACTTTTGGCCGCCAAATTCTTGGTGTAGCCATATGAACAAGAATAACCGTCTCCTACATAGTTCAGAAATGACGTTATGTTTCTGAACGGTGGAGTTGAGATGGTGATAGGATGCTCATGATATATCCTACCATCCACCCAAAGATCGACGCTTTTTTTACCTTGAAATCTGAAGTTCTCTTTTGAAGCTTCGAAAAGGATGCCTCGCTTATTCTTCTTGTGGAGGGGCTCGTATTCTCTGGACAGTTCGATATGCATATGATACACATCGTTTTGACTCCTCGTCTGAGTTCTGTGTGAAGATGATAATGACATTGAGATGACTTGGTGAATAAGAAAGCTCAAAACAGAGGAGAGCGCAAGAGTGGAGCAAATGGAAGAGAGCTCAAGGGAGGAGACTGCGCTGTCGTGCTGTGGCACGTATATAGTGGGAACGGGTATTAAACAATTTATCTTGTGACTTTTTGATGCATAAGTATACTTCATATAATATTCATATGCATAAATAAAAGATTTCTATCATACCTTAGTATTACCTTTGAAGTAATATAAATGTACATTACTATTAGAAAGTACTGCAAGAGAAGTATCAATGATTGTGCCTCTTTTTGTTTTGGGGAAAAGCATTTGTATATTTCTTATAATATCTCAGCTATACCCTACCATATATAAATTATTTTCTTCTTTTCACATTTATTTAATAATATAACCCTTCAATAATGCATACCTTCTTGGATACATACAAGAGGGAAGAGCCTACTACAAGACTTTATGAAAAGGAAGATCCAAAGCTTCTTGGACCATCCCAATTTAAAAATCCCAACCTAAGGGCGTGGAGAAAAGGCCAAAACCAAGTCAAGCTCTTTTAGTAGGCTAATTTTTCCTTTTGAAGCATGTCAATCCGAGTTACAGGTCAAAAGTTACAGGGAAAAGAGTGAAAAATCCTCTCACAACTACACTGTAAGAAGAGATGGTAAACAGGTGAATCAAGTGAAAAGAGGTAATATTGGTATTTTTCCATAAAATAAGATATTTGGAGGATAAAAGACACAAGAATGTGAATGTGACACCTCAAAGATTCCTTGAAGGACAAGACACACAAGTTAGGACCCTCTGCTGGAGCCACACAGAAGATGCCTAGGTGGGGCCCATATACATCATGCACCCACATGGATCCTCAACGACCAAAGATGCTGAATTTCATGATATTTTGAGTTCTAATATTTCCCATTTTAAGAAATATCTAAAGAACATTTGATTTGGGCTAACTCTTTAGCTTAATCAAGTGATTATGTAAAACATGGCTCCCTCTCCTATAAAAAGGGCAACCTTCTCTTCATTGGGGAAGTTATGAGTGAGTGAGAATAGCTCAATTCCATTGTGACACACTCATCTTAGTGCCACACTTTCTCTTGAAGAAAGGCTGAAGTCTTGCCTCATCTTCTCTCTCCATTAAGGTGGTGGCGATTGCTCTCATGTAAGATATATGTTGCTAGTTTTACTTTCATTTGCATATCTAGTCCAATACTTGTCTCTAACTCTATCTCTATCTCTCATTATCTATCTTTAATACCACCACCACACTTAGATCTATCTCTAATTATATCTTTACTTCTCCTTTGATCTCTTTTGTTGTGTCCTAATTGTTTCATTGGAAGGTATTCAAGCAGCAACCTTGTCAATGTAATGGGTACAACCTTCTTGCGGGAAACAATTATGTACACAAGGTCAGTAACCATATCTTCGTCTTCCACAAGAACCTCTCTCTCTTAAGTTTCTCATTCTCTTCCAAAAAATCTAGAATCTCCTTGCTACAGGTACTTTTCTCCCCGCAGTATCCTTATTGCCTAAGGGCAACAATAGGGCTTGGGAGAGAAACTCTCTTCTTCTTCTCCTTTCACTTCTTTCACACTTTTATCTTTGAACATACTAAGTATATCATTGATGAATAACCATAATCCATATAGAGGTAATTTCTTTCAATTCCATTCAGTGCAATCTATTAGGGTCAACATTTGGATTAGTCGAAATATCCACTTTCAGCAACGCATAGTGTTTCTATTTGGTCCTGAAAGGCTCAACGAAATACTTCTATCACCAGATCCCATCATACTACCTATTATTGACTATGACTTCTCTTTTGATGTGAATGTGGTTATTTTATTATGAATCAAGAGGATTTGTACTCACAACTAATCCCAATCGCTAGACAAAACATATACATTATAGTAAGCACAAAGCTACAGTTCCAAAGAGCAATCCGCAGCTTATTTGGACAACAAAGATTAAATATCATTAATTCATCCATTAACCCTTTTATCCTACCCATGATACGATATTCATGATCGTAATCTCGATGTTTTCATTTTTGTTTTGTTCTGGCTATCTTTCATGAGTTCTCTCCATCACGTGTGTGTTTGTAAGGAAAAGTGAGCGACTTCTTTGGCTACATTTCTTCTTTAGCTCTAGAAGCTATGTTATCTACATCTTAGCTCCTTCTCATAACCCTTGAGCTTCCTCACAAACTCTCATAGCAAGAGGCCCGGTGCCTTCCTGGCAAGACCGCCTACTTCTTGACATCGAGCAGATGGAAAGCAAGAGAGACGCGAAAATGAGAAGAAGAATAACATTCAATGCACCTCGTTGAGCGCCAAATCTTAGTTTTGAAAAATCCAAAAGATTGAGACAATCGGCGTTCAATTCGGAGCCGTCGTATGTTATCATTGTCTGAAAACTTTTTGAGAGTTTTAATAAATGTACCCCCAAAATCTGATATTCGAGTTTTTTTGAAAGTGAATATCAAAAATGAAATTAAGGACTTTTTATTATCTCTCTCTAAGCTGACCTGGCATTTCTTACAAGGCCCATTTTTGAGTCCAAACTTTTCCTAATGAGATGGCCAAGTCAATGGAGCCGACGGTATATTCAAAGCGATAACACAAAACTCCACGACACAGACCATCTGGATTCACTTTCAAACCACTAAAGTAGCCCAAAAAACTAGGTATGAAAACCAACAACTATACATTGCATCAATAGATAGGCAATGGACACCAATCCAAAAAATAACACGTGAGTTCCAAATAGGAAAGAACTTTCTGAACACTATTACTAGAACACAATTCCCAATTCAACCTGCAGTTGCTAGAACCATACACCGTGCACAAGGCTTGACACTAGACACCTTGGCTTTCGATCCAACCAGCATTCGAAGTCACGGCCTTGTGTACATTGACCTCTCTCGTGTAAGAGATCCCAACAACCTTTACCTCCTGGTAGAATTAACTTCCAACCATATTAAAGTAGACCAAAGAGTTCTAACTGAGTTACATCGCCTCAAAATACATGCCACTTGGCAACCTACATAGCTTGACCTCCACTCTTTGCCCGACAATCACTTGATAATACAATCTCTTAACATTGTGTCCCTAAAGAAACACCATTACAACCTTATTCATGATAATAGCTTAATGACCTCCCACATTCTTTGTCTCCAAGAAACAAAACTACAACATCCTAACACAGTGGCCATAAATGGTTACACACACACTCAAAGAACTGGCCCCATTGGAGTATCCCTCTTCACATCAAAGAAAAACATACATCTACAACACCACAACATCATTTCCACGAACGAAATGGAATGTATTACAGCGCTCCTCAGCATGCCACATAATCCACCAATAACCCTGATAACATTGTACCGCAGACCCTCAACTCCACTTCCCTTGCTCCTGCAAACATTGATCATACTACCCACACCTCACCTCCAACACACCCCTACCATTTTACTCGGTGACTTCAACATCAACGCTAACTACCAAACACCTGAATACCTTGCACTTTCTAACCTTCTCTCCACACACAACATGACACAACATATAACCCAAACCACAACAATCTACGATTCAACTTTGGATCACATTTGGACTACAAATTCTTTCACTAACATAACAACAGGCACTAACTTCTCGTTCTAGTCAGACCACTCCATTATTTACTTACTGCTCCCACTAAACTCCAAAAACACATTCCAATGCTCCCCTCTTCCTACTTCCTAAAAGCACCTCCACAAATCCTTCCATTGGCAGGCCCTCGTGATCCCTCACCTTGTTTTATAAACGAAGTGCACTCTTAAACACAAGTTATTCCAAAATCTTAATTGAAAACACTCTCTCTCTCTCTCTCTCTCTCACACACACACACACACACACACACACACACACACACACACACACAATTTATTACATCTAAATATATCACATTTGTGAATCTTTCCTCCCCCGCTACCTTCAACAGACCATCGTGAGTCCTCACCTTGTTTTTTTCTGCTTTGAAAGGTTAAAAATTGAAGGTTGAAAAAGTTCACGGGTACCAAGATTTCAAACTTAAGAAAAATGAGACATTTTGTAAGGTTTTCTTTGAAGTGAAGTAGTGAATGACAGATGGAGGGTCTTTCCTTCCTTTAAAATTTTAAGATGCATTATATATAGTATAGATTGTTTACTTTAAGGTAGAAATTTGGGTGAAGTTTGATAAATATCGAACAAGGTGGCTCTCTTTTGAGAAGGCTTGTTAGTATTGTGGAGTTCTATTTCCCAAATGTGAGATGTTTGAACATTTGCGAAGTAGAACTTGTGCCTCCATCAACAACAAGGTTGAGGCCACTTACAAACTTGGAATCGTCAGAGGCAAGATAAAGAGCGGCACATGCAATATCCAATGTTGATAAAGAGTGACCTTCAAGAATATGGCTCTTGTCAAAAATGTCTTGGATGCTCTCTTTGGGTAATAATGGATCGGAAAAAGCTTTACGAAAGAAGCTCAAGGCAAGAGGGGTGACCACTGCACATGGTGACACACAATTTACTTGTATGCCATACTGACCCAAATCACTACAAGCTGCCCTCATTATCCCAAGAACTGCATGCGACACTACATATGCCATTGATGCAAGACCACCTGAAATTGCTAGATGTTTAGACAATGTCATCCCAAGAGTATTAAAAGGAAATATGACAAATTTGATCAAGCTATGTCCTAGTATAATTTCTAGCAAGAGGAGATAAACCTCTTTTTAGTGAGAGAGTTGCAAAATATAATGAGAGGAGGCTAAAGTTTACCTTGAATCCCATCAACACTAGATGTGCATATGATGGAGCCCTTGATGTTAGCGTCCACCATTGCTTTGCTTGCATACTTTACCCCAAGCACAATGCCACGCACATTGATCGACATGATCAAAGTCATCCATATCCACATTTGTTGCATCGCTTGTCATGTTCTTACCCACAATACCGGCATTGTTAAACATGCTGTCAAGCTTTCCCCACTTGTCAAGAGCGAATTTCACGAGGTCTTCCATGTCATGCTCGATTGAGACATTGCAATGCGTATATGCAACTCTATGTGGCCCTAATTCATCAACTAGTCTTGAACCCCTTTCATCTTGAATGTCTGCTATCACCACCACTGCCCCATTCTTGACAAACATGCGAACTGTGGTCTCGCCTACAAGCACAAGAAAAGGCAAAATGAAGGTGAAAACTTCGACATTTGCAGGGAGGCATGAACAAGTTGTGAGAAAGGATAAAGATGACGAGTGAGTCACTTATGACTTATGACTAACTTCCCCTCAAGCCTACACACACACACACACACACACACACACACACACACACACAGCCAAACACTTGACGTTAAGAATGGTGATGAATGGGTCGACCGGCGGGAGGGGGGGAGTGTGTTGTTTGAACCCAGCTCGCAAACAAACAGGAAGCTGTAGCGGGCTCACATGAAGCAGAAATGAGGATACTTGCCTTCCAGGGGCGGAGGACTGCAGGTTGCTGCCTTGCGATGCCATCTCTCTCTCTCTCTCTCTCTCTCTCTCTCTCTCACACACACACACACACACACACACACACACGATCGCAAACAGGCACTGCTTCCTCCCCCTCTCTCCGCACTCTCGCTCTCTGTCTGGCTCTCTTCGTTCCTCTTAATTTAAGGTTTGTGAAGAGCTGATGTGATCGTCGGCAGACTCGCGATTGTGCACATGAGAGAATATGTGCGCGCTCGCGCGCGCGAGAGCCATCTATATCTCTAGAGCATGGTCACACGAGGCACAATTATCAGTTATTTCGGAATAACTATGCCTCTAGGATGGTCATGCGAGGATATTGATGGGGTTTAGTAACACTATGCATGGGCTATTGTAACTATGCCTAAATCAGCATACTTTCACAAGTGAGGGAAAAGTTTCATTAAACAAAGTTGATCGTAATCGTAACTTTTACATACACATGTTGCTACCAAAAACGTGGCCTCTTGAGAGTGGCTCCCCGCCTCTGAAGTCTACAATTGGGGCCCAAGCATGCTTTATCGGCTACACCATCTCAGGATGGGCCGGTTTCATGCTGGAGACCTCCTACTATAGGTACTTTCTTCAAATCAATTGCGCATGACCATGACAAACCTGCATGTTGCTTCTGTATTACATGATGGCGCTTACTTGTGCATAGTTACACCTTACAGATAACTATGCTTGCATGATGACTCTTTAATAGGGACTATATTCAACTATCTATCTATCTCTATATAATAGGGATTTGGAAAGGACCTTCCATGTGGTGCTATTTCCCCTTTTTCCCACCCCTCTCTCGCTTAGAATAATCCCAAACAAGCACTTTCGGGATGCACAGGACCAAGGTCACTTTGTGGAAGACGATCGGAGTGGTGCACTCAATGCACATCATTATTGGGCCCACTTATCTCTCTCTCTCTCTCTCTCTCTCTCTCTCTCTCTCTCTCTCTCTCTCTCTCTCTCTCCCCACCCCCCCTTTTGATAGATAGGAGAAATTGTCACAAAATGATACGGCCAGAAGCGAAATGAATAACAGTTGCAAATAACATCTGGAACCCAGAGTGGCCATACTTGATAAAGATCTTCTTGTGGGAGGTGTTGGGGGGGCTTTGTTGATAGGAGTGAAGGTCATGGCCAAAGGTATTGGGTCAGATAGGTGTTCGGGCTGTAAATAGGCAAGTGGGACCTCTCTCACTTGTTCAAGAGATGCTGGATGATTTGTGGCCTAGCAGGGAAGATATGCAAATGGGTCCAAAGGACCTAGAAGATAGGGTTCTCCAAGAACGATCTGTTCTTTGGAGGGATGACGATGAAAAGTCAAGAAATTTTGGTCTGCTTACAAATAGTTAGGGTTTTTTTTTTCAACATGTCTGGAAGGCTAGGAATTGATGAGTATTTAAAAATGACTGCCAATTGCGACCTTCACGAAAATTGTCTAGGAGATCAAGGAAATAATTTCTACCCTTGGAAAAAGAAGGAACTTAAAAGAGTGGGATCAGGCCATTCCCCCCGCCTTGATGGATACATAGCCCGCTTGCCTAGGATAGCCCTTGTGATCTGTTATGGTTGGTAGATACCACGAGCTTCAAGATGCTTTGTAAGCTTTGTGGTTCTTAATACAATTCTCGCTCACCTATTGTGAGTTTTGGAAAAAAATAAAAATAAAAATTAAGAGCTAAAAGAATTGAAACTTTATCATTTGTAACTTAGTTTTATCGTTATTTATAACTTAGTTTTATCGTTATTTAGAAGTTTGGGTTTCATGGCCGACATTAACTTTTTTTGAGAGAGAGTAGAAAATCGAATCAATAAGGTAATGAAAAGTACGTATTATTTTCTTTGTTAGCATTTTAAATCAATGCCCTGTTTTCTCACCAAAACTTTACTACATAGATATAGATAATAAAAAAATATTTATTTATTTGCAAAACTCACAATTGTGAGTGAATTATATTGATCAAGCCAAAAAATTACAAGGTCTTGTCATGCTCGTGTTGAGCCATGACACCATCCAGAGACCAAAATTACATCGGCTATCAGGGCAGCCACTCCTTCCAACCCGCCCATTATCATGTTCTTTTGATATCTTTTACATACCGATGGCCAAGATAAATACATAGATATAGATAAAAACTTGAGTTTTTCTTTATTGTCTAGTTCCTTAATGGCTTGAAGAAAATTGAGGATTATTTCTATGTCAAAATAAATCCTAAGCTAAGAGAATCGTGAAAAGCTTTAACTTTAAAAGTTTACAAAGTTCTCTATTCTCTCAAAACTTTAACACAACTTATTTTCTCATGATAATGAGTCATTTTCAATAGGTAATAACACTCGAACAGTTAAAAATTGTTATCAAAGCGTAGTTTCCATGCCTTTATATAAGTTTTTTAAAAAATCACAAACTTCAAAATGCGGACTAAGAGATATTTTATCGTCTTTCAAAAGAATCGATGGTGTTTTAGTAGCAAAGGTTAAAACCAATATATATTTGAATAGGTTAAAACCAATATATATTTGAATTCAATCTTGCAAAATTTACATAAATTGATCTAAAAATTAAAACCAATATATAAACATATATGCATAGATCATATAAATCGATCAAAAATTTGAATTCAATCTTGCAAAATTTGCATAAATTGATCTAAATATTAAAACCAATATATAAACATATATGCATAGATCATATAAATCGATCAAAAATTTGAAATTTTATCAAACAAAATTTGTCAAAACATTAACGTGTGACTAACAAGCATGCAAATGAGATTGTAAATGCACCAAGGGAATTTTCTTAAGGAATATACTGTGATTTATTGATATCAACAAAAAATTGAACTTATTGTCACTTTAATAGCTATGTGAAAAATGAGAAATTTTTATGTGCATAGTTTTGCAATGTAGAAAAATCTCCAACTTGTACTTTACACAAGCATCAATAATGATCCTCTTAAGTATTGCTTAGATATCATAAAAGAACACATACGGTGGTTGCAAGCGAAGGCCAACCTGATTGAGTAGCAACTCGAGGAGGTCAAAAGGGTGAGACCGATATCTTGAGATACCTTCCTCCAGTCAAAAGGGCCCTAAAAATCAAGAAAAGTCGCAGCTCCGTCCACTTGCTCACAGATGAGATTGGGAATGCTACACAAGACCAAGACGAAATGGCTAGGTTGATGCTCGATCACCTTAGCCAAATCATTGGACTACCAAAGACACACTCTCAAGAGGTGGATGAAGCCAGAGCGACCTTGCTCGAGAGTGTCAACAAGAAAGACTCCCAACCTGAAGCCAGTCGCCTTGAGATGGCCTTCTCTAAAGATAAATGCTCGCTTGCTCTTGCCAAGAGCTTGCTCTTCAAGCTCTTGGCAAGGAGAAACTCCCTGGTTAGGATGGTCTGACCACTGAGTTCTTCAGGGAGTTCTGGGAGGACCTCAAGGTCCCGATCACATGTATGGCTAACCAGGCTCTGGGCAAGGGGTCCTTGGATCTCAATGTGAAAAGAGGACTTATTAATCCTATCCAAAAACAAGTTTGTTTCTCGCAGCTTAAGCATTGGCGTCCCATAACCATGATGTCGATTGCATACAAAATCATTGCCAAGGCAGTTGCTCTCAGAATGGCCCCCCTCCTTGACAGATTCATCCCCCCTCATCAGCATGGCTTTATCAAAGGAACGTCAAATTATGAGGATTGTGTGGTCCTTCATTGAAGATATCATGAAATCATTGGGCTTTGGGCCACGCCTCTGCCATCTTATACACACTCTAGGTGTGGGTAGCCACTTGGAGCTCTTGTTCAATGATAGAATTGTGGGATCCTTTGAAGCAAAAAGATCAATCAAGCAAGGATGCCCCCTGGGCCTGCTTCTCTTTTCTATTGGATCACATCCTCTATTAACGATGCTCGAAGCTGCTGCTAGGGAAATACAAGGGTTAACTCTACCCGATAACAACCAGCTCATGGCCAAGCTGTTTGTGGAAAACTCCCTCCTCTTCTTGAAAGCCTACCCTCAAGTGCTCAGGAAGGCCCTTGAGATTGTGTAGACTTTTAATGTGGCTTTTGGGTCGAAGTGTATTATTGAAAAGTCGAGACTGATCTCCCTGATGAAAAACGAATTCTTTGACCCATCGGTCTAGTCGGGGGAGATTGTGTCCAAATGTAGGATCTTTAGGCATTTGGGGGCGCCCTTAAGGGTGGACGCTACTCACAAGCAAAGGGTCTAGTGGGTCCTTGAGAAGACTCAGAGGAAAATGAGAAGGTAGAAGTATGTGATGCTCCCCTTACAAAGTCAAGTCAAAGTCATCAACTATTTTGTACTTCCTTATATTGCCTTCACTAGCTCGCTCCTCAAAATAGCCATTTGACGTAATTGGAAGGAGTTTCCAAAACCAATTAAAAGATTCTTATGGAGTAACAACACATAAACTTCGGCACTATCCCAATGGGAAAAGTGGGAAGTTATCGCTCATCCGATAGTCCAAGGTGGCATTGAAATTCTCAACCTCATTGTTCATGTTGAGGCCTTGTGTGTCAAGTTTGTGGTCTCAATCACAAATCAAGACCAAGCTTGGGTTGTCATGACCAAGGATATGATTGACAAGGCAAAAATTTTCTCTGAAGGTGGGTAGTGGAAAGGGATCGAGGTGCATGATAGACCTCTAGCCCCTAGGTGGGCTAGCTTAAGACTGGGTGGTATCACAGGCGAATTGGTGCAAAAATGAAATAGAGCAATAGGGGCACTAGAATGGGGTGAAGTTTCTAGATAATTCTAGAACCCCATCTTGCACTAGTCCCCTTGGCTGTCTAAAGTTGTTGGGATTGTCTTGAACTGTTATTGGAGTGAAATTGCAAGAAGGATAAACAGTAAAGGACTGCAACGGCTGAGCCACTTCTAGGATAATAATAGCAAGTTCTAGAAATCCTCAGACCAGGTGGTTATCCAGTTTCAACTCAATGGAACTAAGCAGATACTTGTCAACATGGTTGTAGAAGGCTTGGACCGTGTTCTCATGCCGATATGTGAGCCTACTTTTGAGTGGAAATCTTGGAAATGGCCCACGAGTAGCCGATTCTCTAAACCCCATACCAAGTGCATTTACCAAATGTTAATCCTTGAAGCTGATTGGTTTTGTCCTTTAAACGAGCAGTGGAAGAAGCAATGGTCGGGCGCTTGATGGGTAGAGGTCACAAAGAACACCTGGAATCCGCAGTGGCCTCAATTTATGAATATAATTTTATGAGAAGTACTCTAGGGGGCCTTGCCGATAAGCGTCAAGATCCACGCGTATGATATCGAACCGGATAGATGTTTTGGGTGCAGATTAGCTAGCAAAGACCTCTGCCACCTTTGCATGGAATGCCCAGCCATTAGTGTTATAGAATTGATATTTTATTAGCTATTGCAGCTGACAGGTGGCAAGAGCATCAACAGATAATAGATTATGCAGAAGGATGTTATATTTTATGTATATTTGATTATTCAAGTGCTCTTTGTGAGCTTTGGCCAATTATGTCCGGCCGGCCAGTTTTTACTCACTTTGACCATTCAAGAATCTATAAATTAAATACGTGCAAGAGGGAAATGGTCACTCTTGCACGGGAGAAGATTGCACCCAGCATCGTCTTGTTCTTCTCTTCTCTCCTCTCTTCTCTCTTGCCGTGCTGGCGTAGCACTCCGCTCTAGGAGGTGCGCCTGCACATGCTCTCTCGCTCTATCTCCCTCTCTGTCTCTCTGTGCCCGTGTGCAGCTTGATTATGTGTAAGGATGATTGCCAGGTATGCAGATTTGTTGGTTTATGCTAGCTATTGTGTTATCTTGGGTATTTTGTAGGGCAACCATGTTTCCGTCTATAGCAGTGGTATCAGAGCCATGGAAACTATCTTGGAATTGCAATCACTACTAGGAAGCATGGATACCAAGAAAGCAAGAGTTGCAATGAATACAACTAAGTTATTTGAACTTTTTCATTCAATATATAGGGATGTATGTGTATGTTCTGTGGGAAAAGATGCTTGGAATGCAAATCTGTTAAATTATAAGTTGAATGTATACAAACAAACCAAAATTTTAATTAGCAAGCTTGGTAGGATGATTGTTTACATTAATCGTTAATTGTGTATGATACACTTGCTTATAGAGTCATAACAAAGGAGATAATAGAATGATGGAATGAGGTTCAAATTTTTTTATATTTTTCTAGTAAACCTCAATGATCCCTATTGCCGGTAGGAATGGGAAGAAGACATCCAGAAGTGCCAAATGAATGTGCACTCGTCAAAGAGACCATACTTGCCTATTGCGTTAGAGGATCTGCAAAGAAATAGAAAAAAAAAGTGTCTTTTGCAATTACCTTAATCATGATCAATTTGATTCTTATGCTTTGAGGATATATGCTCCGAGAAGCCTACATGGAGCTATTAGTGCGCACTGCACTCATGCTCATAGTCGACCTACGCTGTTGAGTGTGGTGAGACCCAACACTAATATCAGAGATTAAGAGTAAGGTAATTAACAAAATAAATAATTTGTACACTATTATTCATTGTGGCCAGCACACGAGCAGGAAGAAATATCTGACACGACAGCATTGAGCCCATGACAAACTTCACAGAGCCTCTACTAATGCACACACCTCAATTACCAAGATCTATAGCACAAGCATCATGGATATTGGACAGTAGTAGCATGCAACCCGTGAGAAAATAAAACAAATAAAAAATATAGCAGCATTGGCTAGCAGCGATATCTCTCTGTGTGTGTAGTCCGATAGCGAGAACATCTTCATTCCATAACATAGGCCGCTAACACTATTGTTTGACACCTCACATCCCTAACCTGACAGTAGACAGTGGGTGCTTGCATCTACTCCAACTTTCCCCACCACCCACCTTTAGTACCATGCATGGTGACTGCACTCACTCACATCCGCAACCTTTTGCTGGCCATGCAGCTCCACACCTTCACTCTCTCTCGCTTTCTCTCTTTTTTCTTGCAGTTTCCAGCTGGCCCCGCTTGATGCCATGCAACGGTTCAACTCCTTAATCCCCTTCTCTTTCTCTGGTCCACTGTCTGCCATGCACTCTCTCTCAGTTCAACCACCCAACTCCATGAAGTAGCATCACCAGACTCTCTCTCTCTCTCTCTCTCTCTCTCTCTCTCTTTCTTCTCTCTCTCTCTCTCTCTCTCTCTCTCTCTCTCTCTCTCTCTCTCTCTCTCTTCTCTCTCTCCCTCTCTCTCAGTCACCCGTCGATGACGCCTACCAGAGCCGCATCATTTACTGGTTGCATGCCAAAGAGTTCTACATGGCCCTTTCGCGAGCTGCACCACCCACCAACAAACCAACCCTCACCCTATCTCTTTCTTCTCTCTCTCTCTCTCTCATGCCGACCACCGTTAACTGTCCCTCTCTCTCTTACACTGTGCCGCCAACCAAACTCCCTTTTTTCTCAGCACCCCTCAACTGCAGTCGCCATGCAGTCTTCCTCTCCTTGACCTCATGGCGGGAAGTACCTCTTAATTTATCTATCTCTCACTCTACGCCAGTCATCGCCACTCTCAGCCCCGCCAGAGAAAACGGCGTTCTCTTTTTCTCTGGTTCCGTTCAGCCGCCCCACCTCTCCTGCGAGATTCACATAGTGCATGCAATATGCAATATGCAGCTTTTGATGCATAAGAGAAGCTCACTCAGTAGGGGTTCTGGGATGCTCATTTGCTCTTGCCGCTGCTCACTCCCATCGTCGTCGTCATCGTGACATCTGTAATTGATATCATTGCTGATGCTATCAGATACTGCCGCCAGCGATTGAGTGACTAGGCTTGTGTATGGTAGGTGGGTCCGGGTTCTCATAAGCTGCGCCCTCCTGGGTTCTGTTCCCGCGTAGCTTCTACATTTTATTCATCTTCAAGACAACATCAACAGAGTCCCATTATGTTTGGCATCAACAGAGTCCCATTATGTTTGGCATCGAAACAGGTGAGTGGGGATCTCCAAGTAAAAGCCAACATCTCTAAGCATATCAATCATTCCATGAAAGTTTGTGTGGGGATGATCTCCATGCACAGACAATTAGTATATCCTTCCAAACATCCGAAGACATCACACATTTGAGTACTGCCTGATCACCCACGCTCCCTCAACCTCCATGAAACCCTCATCAGATTTGCAACACGCATCCACTGTCTCGTTGGCCAAGGAATCCCCCCCCCCTCGGTCCATCACTGGACGCACTTACATTCTTTTAAATTCTCTCTTTCTTCCCACACGACTACAACAATGGTCTCAAACAAGTAGATTGAAGATCAAGGCTATGGATGTTGGCATAGATAAGGTTAAGCCCACTATACCAGCTTCTGTACCTACGAAGGCAGATGATAGCAAAGCCTTCAATCAGTCAGTTGGAATGAAGGGAGCAACTACAAAATAAGGCTTCCTCTTACAAAACCAATTACAAGGGCCCTTTTGATCTGGGGTGTTGTTTGCGGTGTTGCAGTATTTGACATTGGATCATATCCACATGGATTGTATCAGTTTGGCCTTAAATGTAACATTTTATTTCATTCCTTTTCTCGCTCGTTCCCCTGGTCTGCTGCATCTGACCCCTCTACAACCGTCCCCCCCCCCCCGCCCGAGACTACTTACAGAAGCGGAGATGGACAAAAATATTATGTGACAAATGAAATACCTTTTGCGACGACGCCCAATGTCGGGCATCCACGGGACTTGACGACAATGACGCTGATTTTAGTTCACTTTTCTATACAGACATTGTATTATATACATAAAGGACTGTATTAGTTTGATCTTATAGGTAATTTGTATAAGTTGCAGACTCTCATACTACATACCTAGTACAAGTTTAGAAGAGAAGCTTAAGTTTTTGGTCTTGCCAGACATTTTCTTGATGCATATTCTTTTACATATTTTGATCTCTGATTGGCAATGTCCGAAAGAGCAACTAAGGTCAAATCAATTTTGCATTGTTTTTCTTTATTCATGGACCAATCATAGTAGGGCCTTTACCTGATGTATGCTCGTGATATCATAATTAAACACTAGTCAATGCCCTTTAACAATTATAAATAATAAATTTTACAATGTTAAGCACCTTAGAGACAACAACTTGCGATATCAAGGGGACTACTCCATTTATTCAAACAATAAAAATCTACAATATATTGATTCCATCTCACTTTTCAATTAATCAGAGGCTCATCATTGTAAATGACTTTTGCTAATTACAATTCTCTCCTACTTGTATCTCTCTCCCCACGCACAGACTACTACATATTTCAGATGCAGTACATCATCCAGAGTCTAATGATTTATAGAGAGCAACCAGGTAAGTTCTCTCCGCAATTTCATTTTGGGTTTTGGAAAACCTTCTCAGAAACACAAGTAATTATGCACTGATAACACTCTCTTAGATACTCATAGTGCTACACATATTTCTTAATACCATTCCAGAGAGAACAACAACTTTACATAAATTCAACACATCTAGCTTACTTATCAGCTTGATTACCATTTATTTCTTGAAAGAAGGCATGGCTCTTTTCATTACCTGCATTCTCTAACATTGTGCCAATACTTGTATTAAACAAAATTGCTATTGCGATCATTTCACGTTGAGATATGCGGCTACTCACGTGAGTCGCGGTGCTCTCAGTTAAATACCAATTTGTCAGTACTTTGTTACTCAATTTTACTCCAAAGTGGTGTGAAATAGGTAGTATATTTTTTTAATGTTTTTATGCACTTTCTAGTCTGTTGGTCACATGCACACAGATCCACCGATTTAGACAGTGTGTAAATGCTCGTCTTGGTGTAGATTCGTCGATTTAGGCAACACCAGTTATCTATGCAGATCCGCCGATTTAGGAAGCACACTAACAAATTGCAAAGTCACAATGGTAAATGCAGATTCTCCGATATAGGTAGCATTAGTGCAGATTCGCCGATCTAGGCAGCACGTCTTATTGGTGTAGATTCGCTGATTTAGGCAACACCACTCACAAAATCATGCTGCAGTGTGGCTGGCCACCACTAACTGGTATGATTTTGTTACCCGGTACATAATGAAAGTGATTTGGATTTGGACTTATATTGTGGAATTGGAGTTGGATTGGGATTTGGTATCTGGTGATTATTATGGCAGTGTTTATGTGATGAGACTTGACATTATGAGATTGATGATGAGTGTGACCAATGATATCCTGATTCATCAGGGTATGACATATACTGCTTATTCTAGTGGTATGGGACACTAAAATAGGTAGTATGTGGATGACGGCAGGCAGAAGCTAATGTTGTTTAGTTTCATAAATTTTTCTTTTATTATGTGATGTTTTTGACACAACATACTAATCACTGTTTTTGACAAGTATTGTTTGCAGATTTTTTTCTTCGCAACTGAGGACAGTTGCTTTCCAACGGAGAGGTATGTTATATAATTGATATTTTATTAGCTATTGCAGCTAACAAGTGGCAAGAGCATCAACAGATAATGGATTATGTAGAAGGATGTTATATTTTATGTATATTTGATTATTCAAGTGCTCACAAACAAGTGCTCTTTGTGAGCTTTGGCCAATTATGTCCGGCCGGCCAGTTTGTACTCACTTTGACCATTCAAGAATCTTTAAATTAAATACATGCAAGAGGGAAATGGTCACTCTTGCACGGGGGGAGATTGCACCCAACGTCGTCTTGTTCTTCTCTTCTCTCCTCTCTTCTCTCTCGCCGTGCTGGCGTAGCACTCCGCTCTAGGAGGTGTGCCTGCACATGCTCTCTTGCTCTATCTCCCTCTCTATCTCTCTGTGCCCGTGTGCAGCTTGATTATGTGCAAGGATGATTCCCAGGTATGCAGATTTGTCGGTTTATTCTAGATATTGTATTATCTTGGGTATTTTGCAGGGCAACCACGTTTCCGTCTGTAGCAATTAGACGCCTTGCTGGAAAGGTGTGCAAATGGATACAAAGGATGTGGAAGATTGGGTATTTCAAGAAGGATTTGTGCCTTGGTGGCAGACAATTTCAAAGTTATGAACTACTTATTTGTACTTGAATTGTTAGATATTGCTTCTTCAGTAACATCTGGAAGTCCAATAAATGCCGTGTCTTTGATAATGACCTCTTGGTGTCTAGTTTCTTAGAGATTGTACAAGAAATCAAGGAGATAATATATGTGGTAATTAAAAGGTACAACTCAAAGGATTGACTTAGGGCATCCCTCGCCATTCAGTCGTGCCCTATGTAATACTAGGTACTTGTAACTAAGCTCGGTTGTAATTCTCTGTCCCTCGAGGCTCGGCATGAGCTTCAGACTGGTTTGTGATCTATTGGTGAATCTATAATACAATCACTTACAATTGTGAGTTTGCAGCAAAAAAAAATAAAAAATTGCTTAGATATCATACCTCCATATATAGCATGATGCACCTCAAAATTATATAATTATATTTTTGGACTACATAAGGAGTCCTTAGTAAAACGTTGGATTTTTTTTGCAATTGTGGACCACTGGATAAAGCTTGCAAATTAGTGTCACATGGCAAAAACCTTTTTTTCTTATATTTTTTTTAAAGATTTTTGTGAGAGGTGTTGACATTTGTTTACTCTCTCTTTAAACAAAGCCATTGAATATTGGTTTAGTCATTATTTTTTATAATTTTGAAATGTAATAGAATCTAAATAAGTCATTGTTACACTGTTTCCAAAAAGTCAAAAAAATATTAGTGTAACTTTCTCATTTTTCCACAAAGAACCCTCTCATTCTATTCCTCTCAATAGCATTATGGAGGCCTGTTTCGTTTCAAGCATGTTCAAATGTATGAAAGTTATGTATTGGACACATGTAGCTTCATACAATTTAATACAATTTCAAAGTCATTTTCTATTAGGTGAAACTTATAAAAGTATACAGAAATCCTATTAACACTAGGTTGGTAATGGGACACTTTTATGTCCTGTTAAGTGACCATTTTCCTTGAATTATGTCAAGAGTTTCAAAGTGGATTTTGAGGTGCTATCTATCTAGAAAGTTGTCTCATGAGATGAAAAAAACTCGACATTTTTTTGGAATATCAATTCCATCTTTAACCTTGTCCTTGCACAACATTTCACAACCTAAACTGTGTGAAAAAACGGGTCCTGTTTTTGGCTTTTTTCAACTTTTTGCAACTATACCACTCTAGAATTCATGTTTGTGAGGTCTATAATGCTAGAGAACTATCTTTAGTAGTCCTCAACATGTCATGATGCTTCCAGGGAGAAATAAATGTTAAAGTTGTAAGTTATGACCAAATTACAAAATTGTCAAATCCTGTTTTTTAGCCAATTTTAGCTCTTCTATGATTTTTTTGGTGGCTTTCATGATATCCAAATGCAGTTTTGATTTTCTATGTCGCACATTGTAACATAAAGCTAATATTCCTTGAGTTTTGGGGCACCTAATACCCTATTTTTCATAGTAGACAACAATGGTCGATTTTTTCAATTATAGGAGAAAATGAAACATTCTAGTATATCAAGTACATCTTTTTTCATATTGTTAGTTTCTTGTGACAACTACATGCATTTTGTAGGTAGTAACCATATCTAGTCATAAGGATCAAATTTGGCTAGATATTGAATAGTTTCTATGGGATTCTACAACTCATAATGTTGAACCCAGTTTTTTCATGTTTGCTGTATTTAGCACTTCATCTTTGTCCCCAAGATTCCCGTTAGTAAGAGATGTATTATTCTTTTGACATGCTCCGTGGCTCATTATGAACCTAAAGGACAATAGGGAACTAAGAAAACATGCATATATTATTTGTATTGAGCGTGGCTATAGAAACTTTGATGATAGGTTTGCAGAATGGTAAAAATTCAACTTTTTTGTACCTATTTCTTTTGGCAAAACAAAAAATAGTGAGTGAGAAGCAATCATATGTTCTGATCACCAACCCATTGAAGTTAACTAGGGAATTTATCTCAAGTCCTACAAAAATCCCTAATCTTATTTTTATGCAATAAAACGTAAGAAATTACTGTTTTGATGAAAATGTATTGGTCCATCAACTTTGGAGGCTTGGTGTGACCAAAAGATGAGAAATTTTACAAGTTTCTTATTTTTTCCATGTGTAGTAGACCTTGAACTATAACCTCATGAAAGGATTTTACAAACTGAGTGGATCTACTATGGTTTTGGAGGTTTTTTTCAAAACCCTGAAAGGACACTTTTATGTCCTGTTATGTTACCAACCTAGTGTTAATAATGAGTAAAGTACTTCTTTTTAGGCCTCATTATTTTTTCCTACGAATATAATACCTATTCTTAAAAAAATCACATGCAATTTTATAAGTGCATCCTTTATGGGTCCATTTCTTTATTATGATAAGCTCAAAAGTACAAGGACACAGTTTTGACCTCCTCTAGAAATCAGATGCAATTTACAAGAGTTTCCTTTTATAATGACTAGTATGTGACCTGCGCTTACAGCTACAAAAAAACATGGCCTCTAGTCATAAACTACCATCTTTAAGGTGAAAAATATCAATGCTTTCACTCTAGATAGAAGACACATATTGTTTATCATTGTATTTAAGTGCCAGTGCACCTTAAAACTTTGATAGCAATGGAAGTAAACATAGATCATTGAGTTGCTTATCTTTGGAAGTGTTTGATGCATCATGAAATTGAAGGGTGTGTTGCCAACTGATGGTGTGGCTCGTAAGCATGTACTTACTCTCACTCTCTCTCTCTCTCTCTCTCTCTCTCTCTCTCTCTCTCTCTCTCTCTCTCTCTCCCCCCCCCCCCCCACAAAACCCAAATTACAAAAGCATGTATGAGAGAGAAGATTGTGTGCAACCATTTATATGCTTCAACCTATTTCCTTACCTGCAATCTGTACCATAGCAACCATTTGGCTTAGCTCCCACTCCACCAATGTACATAGACTAGTTGTTGAGGCATTATTAAAAAGTAATCTCTTGGTGTATGCACGTACCTTGCAAATCTGAGAGTCTGAGCAACCTACCCTACTTGAGTTCCTCACATTTATCTTGGACCACTGCCTACATAACTTTTTATTCGGCAACTCCATGGATTGTGAGTTTCCATCCTCCATAGTCTTCAAGCATCATTGAGTCTCTCCTTGTGTATGTATGTGTGTGTGTAAGTGCTTGACCTTAAGAATCCTCTCTCTCTCTCTCTCTCTCTTTGGGGATTTCTCATTGTAGTTGGTTAATTTGATGATGTAAAAAGTGCTTCACATTTTGTTCAAGGGGATTTGTTGTGCTCCCATTTTACACAGCCGATAGATTACAATCCTCACTTGACATTTGTGTGTTGTCGAGAGATTGATTGCAAGTCGGTAATTTGCCAATGTCTACTAATTGCAAACGTTCTTTGGTCAATCTCGTGGAGATTAGTTTATAATCCGTGGATTTTGGATTTATAGAAGAGTTTGTGAGTTGGTGGTAAGTGTGATATCTCAACTGGCTGGTGGTGTTGAGCCTTACCCTGTAGCATTTGTCTATGGCCACCAAAGAAGTCCCCCACCCAGTGCTCCAATGAAGTTAAAAGCTCGCTCTCTCTCTCTCTCTCTCTCTCTCACACACACACACACACACACACACACACACCCACACACACACTCTCTCTCTCTCTCTCTCTCTCTCTCTCTCTCACACACACACACACACACACACACACACACACACACACACACACACACACACACACACACACACACACACACACACACACACACCGCTATATCCAAGCATGGCAACACCTTGGGCAACGATTGTATGGCTTTAGTGTATAAAGGAACTTAGTTCAAGAGTCTTGAAAATCTCTCTCTCTCTCTCTCTCTCTCTCTCTCTCTCTCTCTCTCTCTCTCTCTCTCTCTCTTCAAGACTTCAAATTCCGACTCATCCCATAGATATTGAAGCCTCTTGTGATTGTTTCTTTGTGGTGAAAATTTACTCTAAAAACTTCTCTTCTAATGGGTGGGTGGGTTTGTGTGTGTGTGGGTGTAGGGAGGGGGGGGGGGGGGGGGGGGGGGGGGGGGGGGGGGGGGGGGGGGGGGCAGGAGGGGGGGGGGATGCACTATATATGAATAAGAAAAGGAAAGCCCAAGTCGTAGAATGGTTATCTGAGCTCCCAATTGAGTAGAGCGTCTGAGCTCAAGCCCCATTGCGTAGAACTTATAGGTATATTGAGATTGTTGCTACAACATTGAAAACTTATTTTATGAGATTCTTCATCTTCTTCTCTACTTACTGATATGTTTAATGTTTAAAGACATGATTGGGCACATGAACACCAGAATTATAGGAACAACTAAGAGATGTCATGCAATCAAGGTCTTATAAAAATTGTGAATGCATGTAGATGATCTAGTAACAACATTGACATGATGAGGGTAGTACTTGCTGATGGGATTAGAATCTAGATAAAAACTAATGGCTGAATTAACGGGGTTGACTAGATTGAACATAGGATTTATGACTCCATCCTCTTTTGCATTAGCTCTGCTAAAGAAAAGTGACATAGCTGTGGTCGTACAAAAGGGTCAAGCGTGCTGGTGTCGTGAACTTCTCTCTCTCTCTCTCTCTCTCTCTCTCTCTCTCTCTCTCTCTCTCTCTCTCTCTCTCTCTCTCTCTCTCTCTCTCCACTAAAGACCGCTATCTTTTACTTAAGTTTTAACCCTATCAAACAACTTGGCCTTGCAATGTACAGTATGTTATTGCATTTTTGACAGAATAAGCTAGCGCCACTTATTTGCAACAAAGGAATGAATTAACCCTTCTAGTGATGTGCACAAAAAAAACTTAGAAAAACATCGGTTAAAAAATGTATGCTAGCTCCATAGCCCTTGAAATACAATTGACATGGATGTAGTGCACACATGGAACATTCAACATGCATTTGGTGACACAATGAACCATCTTACACTGATTGTTCATCTACGGACATGAAGCCAATTGGTGGGGAATACTTGGATGTGACGTCTTGATGAGAACATTGGTGCAAACTATAAGAAGAAGCAAAATGCTCCACATCAAGTGTTGGCACCCTAAACAAACGTAGAACCTTTCTCCTATCTTCCCTCTTGGTAAATGTCACTATGCTCATGTGAACGTGATGAAGGAGGATGCCTCCATGATGATAAGATCAATAACTCACCTATGCCATGTGTGCATGTGTGTGGCATATCTAGCTATTCAAACACCTTGTTGTATAGTGCCATGTGTGGAACATAGGATCCTATAGAAAAGGAATTTCTGCCACCTACAGAATTTGATTTTGACATAGCTAGTATTTTCACCCTTTTTTAGATGGCTAGATTTTTGTCCATATTAGTGTTTATTAACTCACCTAATGCCGTGTGTGCAGGTGCGTGGCATATCTATCTAGCCAAACACCTTGTTGTATAGTACCATGTGTGAAACATAGGAGCCTATAGCAAAGGAATGCTTCCACCTAGAGAATTGGATTCATACATAGCTAGTGTTTTCACCCTTTTTCAGATGGCTAGATTTTTGTCCATATTAATGTTCATGATACTCCCCAATAGATGCATCTACCAAAGCTCCCATAGTAGTTTCTTGCACATGCACCCTAACATTAAGTATAGTGGGTACATGCTTCAACCATTTATAAGTCAAGGAAGGTACCAATCCAAGTATCCAGATAATGCCAAAGTGGTTAGCTTATGCTTGACAATCCACTTGAGTACGAAGGGGGAGATGGAAGCTCTAGTGTCCTTTGTGAGGTCATCATCAGCCATGGCTATCTTCAGTTGCAATGGAAGAAAGGGGAGAGCGTGAAAGTGTGGTGGCAGGTGAGCAAGGCCTAGAAGGCCTGCAGCCTCCTTCTCCTCCTCTCTCTCTCTCTCTCTCTCTCTCTCTCTCTCTCTCTCTCTCTCTCTTCCCCTCTATTTATCTATCTCTCTATGGTTGGTGCTCTCTCTCTCTCTCTCTCTCTCTCTCTCTCTCTCTCTCTCTCTCTCTCTCTCTCTCTCTCTCTCTCTCTCTCTCTCTCTCTCTCTCTCTCTCAGTTCTAATAAGCCGCAGAGATCGCAAATAGTCTCACATCCACCAGAACGTTTTGTTCCAGATTTGGATTTTGTTTTGCTGACAGATAGTGGTGAGCCTTCTTGTTACAAAAAGATAAGTACAAAAACAACTCAGTCTTAGAATTATTTTTGTACAATGTTTGTAATAATGAGGTCCCATTCCAGTAAATAGATAGTAGATGAACTTCTCGAATAATAAGTGAGTGTGTAATCCAGTGTAGGACAGCTTTCCAAAGTCAATAAAACCTTCCAAGATAAGATAGAGCCTTTACCTGCATCCATTCAAACAAGACAACAAATATTTTAGCCTTGGATGTGTTTTACACGTATCAATGGACTATACCAATTGTTATCCATGTCCATCTTACAACTTTTTCCCCTTTTTTTAACCAGCTAAGTCCATAGTACATGTTTTTTCAAAGAAGAACCCAAAAGTTTCTAATTTAGAGAAGAATTTAACATCATTATGATTTGAAGGCCATCACCCTTCTAATCCAAGTGTCAGAATCCCACTTTATTATCATAGTTCATCTTCCTAGATTAAATGAAAGCACCAATATTTCAAGTTTTTATTGCAATAGGTTTTCTTTAGTATAAAAAATAATTCCTTTAATAGTTCCTGATCCAACCATAGTCTGGTTCAATGTTTGATTTAAGCTGGGTAAAGTTTAGGCCCATCATGTTATCCGAACTTACCAGTTTGCAAGTCATCAACCTTATACGTTATTTATAGACAACCCAGGTGGCAAGAATCTTTTGCCGAATCGAGTTAAGAGCATGAGTCTACAAAAGTTTATGTTATGAATGAAAGAAGGAGATCCTTGAAGTACTTTTATCACGATGGTTTTAGACATCCAACCAAAAACCAAAAGAAGTAGGGCAAAAAAGAACCATCTAACATCCGTATGCAGTAGGGTGAAGCCCTATTTACCCATAATTACAAAAACCATAATGCCAATGTAAATCACAAAAAAGAAATGTATCATCTAGAATTAGGGAACTGTCACAAAAGACGTAACAGAATGCAGTCGTGGCAACTTTCCTTACCATAGTGATGTCAGTTAAAATTGTGCAATGAAACAACCCCTTTTTGTTCGAAAAAAACACCAACCTAAGTAGCAGTTAGCAATAACCCCAGACAAATATCAAGTCCCTAAAGGGAACACCAACTGCTAGTGGGCAAGCAGAACACATAAAGTATTTCCCTTTACCCTGGTTATGAAGATTCGTTAAGAGAAAACAGTAACGTGCCACCTGACCCAATGAATATATACACAAACGGTGTGCAAAGGGTGGAAAAGCACACCCCCTCTTATCCAAGTTTACCATCAATGAACAACCATGGTTTAACCATTCATAGAGCAATAACCCATGTAATAAAGCACTAGTTAGCCAGCTAGCCTGCAAACAAATTAGTGTGCATCCAAGACAATTTTTGTTTGTACTGGTTACCAGGGCAAAGATCCATAACCAAACAAGTGGTCCAACCTCCGAACAATAGTTAATAGAAATGTTTACATTATGATAGAGAAACCAGGTTTTAATAGCAACAATAAACAATACGCTGTATCAAAAACAACCACCAATACGGCATCCTCAACAAAAAAAATGCAGCACAGATCAGAACCCCAATATTGTGATTAAATCATTGCGGAAAATATAACCCATTGTATCTTACTGTACTGTGAAAAAATCCCCATAATGTACCATGCCTTCTGATGCAACATAAACATATTGCCATACAGTAGGTTTGAAAAAGAGAGGCCAACCTGTGTTACTTGAGTTGAGAGCTCCATGCTTTGATGTAGTAGAGATACAATCATGCAGTCACTTTCCTTATGCAAAAAAGAAGAGCACAAACAAAGCTAAGTGAGAGGCAGAGATGCACCCTCACATTTTAAATAGAGGAAGGATGGAGGTCACCATGTTGCGTGCATATTTCCATGAGTGGAGATATCCCCAGTAGGGATGTTGAGGCTGCTTGCAAGGTGTAATGAAGAGGCAACCCAAATGCATTCACGGTCGGGTAAGCCCGAGGTAGTAGCACGATGCAGTACTCAAGTTATTACAAGTGCCATGCTCTATGGTGGAGGCATTAGGAGGTAAATTTCAATAGAGTCGCAAGAGTTTAAGTAAGCTCGAGATTGTTTAATAGGGCGGTGTTTAAAGAGAGAGAGAGAGAGAGAGAGAGAGAGAGAGAGAGAGAGAGAGAGAGAGAGAGAGAGAGAGAGAGAGAGAGAGAGAGAGAGAGAGAGAGAGAGAGAGAGAGAATTCTATTATCGTCCTGGGAGGTCAAATATGACCTATGGGACCAAATGAACATGTCACGTGGTGTGAGTGGAGTTCATAAGTGACTCTCGATGCTCAAAAATGGCTGAAATGAGCGTCGCAATAGAGAGTCCACATCGTGGTTGGGAGAGGAAGGTATGTAGGGAGAGCTCATGGCTGAATATATGGGGAAAAGAGGACCTAATGTGGTCAAAAGCTGAGCACTCAAGTAGTGTGTGGTACTCACTCTCTCGCACTTGACGAGGGCATAAGGTGCAAAGTCGATGACACTCCTCGCCAGTGCCCCAACGTCCTGTCTCACAGCGTAGAGAATGGGAGCTAAGACGAATGGAGGCAATGGTGCGGATCGCACTCAACGGGATGGGCTCAAGGATGTAGGAATGGGTTCGGTTACCTCGTTCCGAGAAGAAGAGAGATTTGTAGTTTGGGGCAACGTGTGTGGTGTAATGGCTGAACCGAGAACCTCCGGATTTCTCCCAAGCCATGATACATTGGCGTTGTAAGAAGGCCTCATTAACTTGGGAGTCGATCGACGCATCCTTGACCAAGTGACATGCATCCCATCTTCCAAACTATTTCTTGATATCAAGCATCCACCCTGAACTTAGTATTTTGCTCTTGCATGTCTTTTGAACCTTTTGACTTGCTTCATATGCGATTCTAGGAAGTCGATGCAAAGGGCTACGTTGTGTCTTACGCATGTACTCCACAATCCTTTCCATGCCAAAGACCTCAATGGGAAGCGATCCGGACTCAAGAAGTAAGAGCATGTAGGGTGTTTGTGTCTTGACTTGGAGAAAGTGGGTGAGAAAACGCTTTTGGACATTCTCAAACTCTTTCCAAGTAGACTTCCCGATGCTTCCACCCCACACCTCCACTCCATAAAGAAGCACCGGTGTCACCAATGTGTCAAAGAGGTACTTTTTGAGAGCCCAACACTTGATCTCTCCTGCATTGCACATGTTCTCAAATGCATAATAAGCCCTCTTTCCGGCTTCCAAGCGACGCATTGCACAATCCTTCCATTTATGATTGGATGGAACCTCAAGGCCAAGGTACTTGAAGTGATCTACCACTTCAAGTTTCTCATTGTTGTATACAATGCATGGATTTTCGTCATTGAGGGTCTTTACAAGCATAACCTTGGTTTTGGATCCATTCACAATCAGCCCGCTATGTAGGCAAAAGTGTTCCAAGACACTCATAAGCTTTTGTGCATCTTCTAAGGTATGTGCCAAGAGCACTACATCATCGGCATAAAGCAAAAGCATGATCACCGCATTTCCAATCTTAACCTCTTCTATGCCTTCTTGCTGCATAAAATCAAGAACCATGTATTCCAATTCATCAATGAGTAGCCCAAAGAGGGTTGGGGAAAGTGGGCATCCTTGTTTGACACCAATAGTGCTTGCAAAAAATTCTGAAATTCCATCTCCCATACGTAATCGACATATCACTTTTTGGTAGATGCGAAAGACTGCATGCATAAATTCTCTCGGCACTTGAAGGCTTTGCATATGTCTCCAAAGATTTCCTCGCGGTACCATGTCAAAAGCTTTCTTGAAATCCACAAAGCAACAATACAACTTTTTTCCTTTCAATCGAGACGCTTCCATAGGAACTCGAAGAGTGACAAGGTGATCAATAGTGCTATGATGCTTTCGAAAACCTACTTGGCCAAGCGCACGTTTGCCATTCTTTTCAGCCCATTCACTTATCTTCATCTCCATGATACATCCAAATAACTTTGCCATCAAAGAACCAACCATTATAGTGCGATAGTTGTTCACATTGTTTACATCTCCTCCTTTGTGCAAAGGTTTGATCCAATTTGCACTCCAATCATGAGGCATGCCATACTGAAGTGCAATTTTAAACATATCGCATATCCAATATCGTGTTTTCTTGCTTGTCCATTTAATCATTTCAGCCTTGACACCTTGTAGCTCCCTTACTCTCCATCTTATCAACATTGGGTTGCTCATAGAGGTTCTTACAATGCATATACATATCCTCAAGAGTCAAGTCACCAAAGCTCTCAACGCGCTTGCCTTTTAGATTTTGCCAGAACTTGCCACATGCATGTGCTTTCTCTTATGCTAAAAGAAGTTGTTTTTCGACTTCCCACCTTCTCCTCTTCTTTTGAACAAGTGCTTTGTATGTGTGTGAACATTCCAAGTAAACTTCCTTGTCTTTGATTGCATCCAATCTTAGCAAGTGTTTTCGGGCTTGACTACATTCCATGTCAAACCATTTCTTCTTGGTGCTACCCTTCTTAGACCTTTTGCAAGACATGTGTTTCGCCGAAAAGCATTCCTTCGCACAAGAGAAAATTACTTCTTTGAAAACTTTCCACTTGCATTCTAATGTTGGGCTCCCTTGATGCTCTATCATGCTTAACATTTGGTCCACCATATCAGCATATATAAGTGCTCGTTTGAAGTCTAGACGTAGGTACAAATGATTCACATCATGATTGGAGGCTACATGCTCGGGCCGTTTACCACACTTGAGGTCAATACATAACATCCTATGATCAGATTCCGGATTCCATTCACCAAGTGTAAAGCTTTGTATGAATTCTAGAGTGGCTCCTGAGAACAACATATAGTCAATCACGCTAGCACCATTGTGCTTTCTACATGTAAAGTCATTGGTGCCTTGCCATAGAGATACACCATTTGCAATGAGCATTCTGGTACTATTGCACATATGTAGAAGTGACTTTCCATAGTGATCCACTTCTTTTGCATCATTAGAACTTCGATTATACATGTATGAGTCATCCACTCTTCTTGATACATGCGGCATGTCGACTTGTTGTGTGTAGTGTTGTAACATATTTGTGCGAGCATTCATGTCTCCAAAAACAATGACTTCACCTTGATCCTTGTAATGAGCAATGTCTTCCTCTAGTTCAACAAAGGGCTGATCTCTATCCATATTCAAGCGAGCATAAAAGTTGGAGTCATAGTGAGGAATGTAGCAGCCGGCCACAAACATGACTTGACCATTTGGTGGGCTGATTTTCAGCCATAAGTAGCGTTTATACTTATCTTCTTTGACAATGGAAACATCTTTCAAACCCTTTTTGGTCATACATGCTACGCCTCCTTGGCCTCTTCGTTGCTTTGCATTTTTGGCCCACATCAAAGAATGCACATCGTATTTGTCAAATCCAAGAATTCGTTGCGCATCATGCTCCCATGTTTCGACAAGAAGTATCACATCGGAGTCATCATCGGAGTCATTGGTAAGCTCATCAATGCCAATTCCCGCATTCCATGGATACCCGTTACAATTCCAAAAGCTTATTCGCAAGCGTGAGTTGGTCTCATAGATCATGTGTCCCTATTTGTTGGGTGGACTTGCATCCTCCTCAAGTGCCTTTTCTTCTTGAGATGATACCTTAACCTTATTGCTTCTTTCCTTGTATGCTTTACGACGTACATTTTGTTGCATAAGAGTGCGATCCTCATATACATTACAACCCGTTCCTTTGAGGTAGATCCAAACATTGTCAAGGATGATCTTTCTCTTTACCTCATCAGCCATGGTACATACAATAGGTCTTTCTCCCGAGCGAGGGACTCCTTGTTTTCCAACTCGATGTGCACCATAAGCCATGATTCCTGGCATGCCAAAGTGTGTAGCAAAAAACTCTTCAATAGCAACCGCAAGAGATTGGGGTGTTTCCATGCTTTCCTCCTTGATTCCACGAATGACGATGTTCTTTGAGCGTTTTTGTCGTTCTTGCAATTCTTGAGTGTCCACATTCTCTACATTCTTTGCTTGGACAACGGCTTGCGTGATAGGAGATGTAGAAACCACATTATCCTTACATATATCAGCCCATGATTTGGATGCATTTCTCATCTCACGTACATCATGTCGTATTGTATCTATCGTTTCCTCTTTCAATACATGATCACTCTCAACTTTGCTCAAGCGCTCTTTCACTACATTCATGTCAACAAGAGAGCGTTTACATTCTTGAACTTCATTCTCAAGATGCATCAAGTGTGTTGTTTGCATTTCAAGAACCTTCTTGAGGTGCTCATTCTCCACAACGAGAACTCTTAAAGTACCATTCTCCATTGCAAGTGCGTGTAACTCTTCACCTTGCTTGTTGACGGTTTCTTGTAACGAGATCAAGTAAGCCATGATCATTGCTTCCGTTGTTGTAGACGATGTGGTTGGATTAGCATCCAAATTCCTTGGAGATTTTGCATCATTCTCCATGGCGAGTGTGGCTTTTCCACCCTTGCGAGTTTTGTCTGACATTGCCTTCAAGTCGGCAACAAAAACGCAAAGTTTTGACAGTTTTTTCAGTTCTGAGATGCTGTTACAGCAAAGCCTTCCATTACACAGAAAAATTCTGTCTTTACATCAATGCGTAGAGGGCTTCGTGCTCTTTGATTGAGGCTATAGATCACCTAAATCGGAGTTCGGATGAGCAAGTTATGGTCAAAAGAGTGAACTGCTGTCTACTAGGTCAAAAAACGGCTATGAGAGAGAGAGAGAGAGAGAGAGAGAGAGAGAAAGAGAGAGAGAGACTCATCCTAGGCATAAAAAAAACACTACCCCAATAGGTCCCTTAAGATGGGCTAAGTCCCATGTGTGGACTTTTTTTTGAGGTGAGGCAATTAAAAATAAGCTAGGAGTTCTAAAGTACCAGTGTGTGTGTGTGTGTGTGTGTGTGTGTGTGTGTGTGTACCCGCCCTATCCCAGGCACCAAACACAATGAGTGGCTAGTAGACCCATTTTGAATGGGCCTACTACCTTATTAGAAAAATGAGATTATCTTTTTTTAAATGTAACTCATGCAAGTTATGCTGAGTAAGACTTTGAAAGATTAAGTAGACTATTTGTTTTCTATTAAAGCCATTGTGGCAATATTTTGCTATTAGCAATTTTAGATCAGCCCAGGCAAGGAGAAAGGTGGAAGAGAAGTAGATGATTAAATACAGTAGGCTAATACAAGTGTTGATTGTTGCTTTGTGAGGCCTATTACTTTTCTTCTTGATGAATTCCAAAGGTGGCAGTTTGTGATCTCGTTTCCACATATATTTAAGGTCGTATCCTCCAACAGAAGGAATATGAAGGGAGATAGTCACGTTAAGGAATTGTACCGAAGTACAAAAGGCCCCGTTGGGTGTTATAAACTTGTGTAAAGAAGTAGGTTCAATCTTTAGACAGTGAGGATAAATCAGTCCTATTTCTTTGAGGAAATTTTTATTGTTGATGCTTAGTAAGTCATCCATATATCTGTAAGTATGTGTGAACAGTGAGAGTTTATCCTTCCTATATTCCATGGCTTGAAGAAACCATATGTACTCGAAGAAGGCTAGGTAGATATTACACATAAGCGGAGAGCATGAGAATCCCATGGGGATGCCTAGGCATTGGTTGAAATAAAGTCCACCAGAAACTATAGCATAGGTATTAAGCAACCATGAGATGTAGAGACAAAGCTTCTCTTCATTGAAGTGTAAGGGGAGTACGGAGTGAGTCATTCTTCTTTCTTGCATTGGAGAAAGCCACCTTAAACACCTTGGCTAGAACAGTCTTAAGGCCAAGATCCCCATCAAGGGGGATGTTTTCATAGCATTATGTGATATCTGCTGTAAAAATGTGGAAGATTTGCTAAGGGAGGTCAAGTGAGACCTCCGTAGAGTTTTTTGTTAGCCAAAAGGGGTTGTACTGTACTTATAGGAAGTCATGGAATATTTTTTGTTTAATGGCACCAATAAGTTGTAACTTAGCTAGTAAAAGGTCAGGCAAAGAGTGAATATCCTTGGTGATATTAGTAAAGATACCATTGGAAGCATCAGATGTGAGGTCCCCCCCCATCGTATCAAACAACGGATCCGATGGTAAACCTGGTGGCCACTAGATCTATAGCGGAAGCAAACAAAATGGTTCAGGGTTCGACTAGCGGACGATCTCTCATCACAAAGTGAGTCGAGTTCAAGCCTACTAGCAAGGAGATCTAGCTCCACCTCGCAGGGGAAGCATACTTAACTATCTAGCGATCCTATGACCCACCTTCCAAGAGGAGAGAAGCCTCGAGTGCCTTTTTCCCCATATTTCAGAGGCACGTACTCTCGAGAATTCCCCGCTCTAGGGACAATGAGCGTTACTAATATCGAGTAAGCACTATGGGGACAGAGAGTTCCCGACCAATCGGGACCACCCATCTCGTAGGCATTGGCAACCTGAGCCAAGCCCCCACTTTCCACCCCCACACTCACACTTCCTCGTGTGACCTAATTACTACCACAAAGGTTGTTCAACATAAATATTCCTTGTTTAATTTCGAATCACATGGTTCGTTAAAACAGCGCTTCAACCAGTATTGCAAACAACACCAAGACAGAATTCTAGTAAAAATTCTACTCAAACTTATTCATAAAAATTCCAATGTTCTGGAGGTACAACATCCCCCCTCCAGCGAGAGTTCACTCCTCCCATTGTCGCCTAGCTGCCCATACAACTAGGTATGTCCACCGCATAGAAAGCACGTCATGGACACTCCCACAGCATAGAAAGCAAGACGTGGGTTCCCACCGCATAGAAAGCAAGTCGTGGGTATCCACCGCATAGAAAGCATGTCGTGGATTCAAGAGTCCTAACGAGGAACTCTGCCCCCTGTGATCAGTAGGGGGGTCAGGACTGATTCAACATTGGAAATAAAATGAACATGTCGAGCTAAATTTTCCCTAGCAAACATTCTTTCCTCTTGCAAACAGCATACCCATCAGACATTACCTTCCTACTTTAGAACTTAATGTACAATGATTTCAATGCCGAGGTTTCCGTCAGATTTCTCCAACATGTTTGGGGATATGAGCATTCCTAACTAGCGTATGCAATGTTAATTTAAACAACTTGAATAAAAATATGATCTACCTCTTCCACTTCTTCATCGATGGCCCGTGAGATGGCCGGTATTTTCTCGTTCATGGGAGCCTTCCCCTTTCCGTTGACATTGCTCGTTCCTGCTTCGCGATCATGGGCACCACCGAAGCGCGTCCTCTTAACCGGGGCCATTTCTCACTACTTTAAATGATTAGCTTGGAGAAGGAGCTAAGGTTCACAAGCATCATAACAGTCCAATGGGTAGATTAGTGACATCAATTAATCCCTCCTATATGAGAGTTTAGATTTCTTTCATAAGCAATCATTAAGGATGACACATAATCCTATGGGAACCGGATCTAAGATAATTATTCGGCTTGCATGATCAAGAATAATCAAGATTTCACTATTAGAATTACCAGAGAATTGGATTAAGTATGATTAAACTATTTCCTAGCAATTAGATGATGCAGATTTACCCTATGCATATGTGTGAGGAAAAACCAATTCTTAGAGACTTAATGACGGATAATTTCTCCTTAATCACGTCTTAATGCATAAGAAAAATGAATTCAATTAAGCTGTAATGTTAATGAGTGATTACAATAGTGATTCTCTTCAATCTGCACAAATACTAGCTTACCGATTAATTACTATGCTATCTAGAGAGAGAAGATTCTGATAATTATGCTCTAATCATTAATCGAGAGTGAAGAATGGCTGATAATTCAGCTATGGAATGATGATTTACATAATAGAGTATGAATAAGGAGAATTTAGAAAGTAGTCATAGAGATTTCCGACTAGGAATATGCATAATGTACGAGAAATTTTGATGGTAGAGAAAGGAATTTACAGATAGCATTAATTAAACTGTCGTTACCGTGATTAAGAGCTGGTAATATTTTCAATTTTCTGATCTAATCAATCTTCTTGAGATGAAAATTTGGCAGCACCTCCCTCCTTGCTTCTTCTTCAATAGGTGTGTGATTCGGCAACACCTCCCCAATGTGTGTGGGTGCGTGTGTATGCACTGTGTGTGTGTGTGTGTGATCATAAGTGTGTGTGTGTGTGTGTGTGTGTGTGTATGCAGGTCTTTAAATAGGCTCTTACAGGTTGAAAATCGATCTGGGTTGCTAAATGCATCTGGGAGCTTCTCTAGTTAAGCATGGCAAGTCCAGTTCTTTGCCCACCAAGTGTCAGGTTGGCTTGGTTAACTGGTTCTGAGACTGAGTTGCAGGCTTGGCAGCTTTCCCAAGACTCCCACAAAGCAAGAGGGCGCCCCCTAGCTGCTAAAGCTGATCTGGAGTGGCCTGGGACCTGTTCCCACACAGTCCCGGGCCCCCGGTGCCTCCCCGGACAATTTTGTGAAAAATTGGTTTTAGGCTAAAACGGGCCATACGAGTCGGATTTTGATGCTGTAAATTGCTATACTAAGCTCTAACTAAGACGTACGGGTCTGAGTACCTGCCATATTTAGTAGCCCCCGGGGTCCAAAAATGCATTTTTTTCAAGTTTGGGATACGGGTGCAGATTTTCGAGACGGTCGAGACTGGACGGTTCGGGTGACCAAAAACTTACTATTTTTAGAAAATTTTCACAAAAATTATTTTAATTCACATTTTGAAGCTTTATAACATTCTAAACATCATGGCACTGACAGAATCTGGAAAACTGCTGAAAATAGTAACTTATTCTATTGTATTCATTTCGTAGTACAAGGGTGCTCTTGTGATCGGGTCAGAGACCTTACAACCTCCTCAACGTGAAAAATTTGAGATGTCCTCATCTCAAGAATGAGTTTGGGTAATCTTTTAAGAGATTCGATTCGTCTTCCCAAGTTGCATCTTCTTCAGGGTAATCCTTCCACTTTACCAGATGCTCTGTGATAGTTCTGTTGCGTAAATTTCTTTCCCTTGTTTCAAGTACATAGTCAGGTTGGAGCTCGATAACTCCTTGTTCTGGCATGACTAACTGATCTGAGTCCAAGAATTGATCTGGATTGGGAATATAGGGTTTGAGTAAGCTGACATGGAATACATCACGAACCTTCAAGTTTGCAGGTAACTTTAGCTTGTAGGCCTGGTCACTTACAACCTTAATGATCTCGAATGGTCCACAGTACCTTGGGCTAAGCTTCTTATATCTGCCTAGCGATAAGTTGCTTTTCTTAGGTCGGACTCGCAGAAAAACTTTATCCCCTTCTTTGAAAGTCCTTTCCGAACGATTCTTATCTGCATAGTGCTTCTGCCTATCCTGAGCTGCCTGAATGTCCTGGCGAATAGCTCTAGTTTGTGCTTCCATATCTTCTAACATCTTTCTAGAGGCTTCTAATCTGATGGTTGGATCTGAAAAGTTCAGTGGTGCTAAGCAGTCCTGTCCATAAAGAGCTTTGAAAGGTGACATTCGAATGCTTCTGTGTTCGGAAGAGTTATAAGCATATTCTACCAAAGGTAGATATTGTAACCACTTCTTTGGTTCTTGCAAACAATAGGCTCTGAGAATGTCCTCAATGACTTGATTAACTCTTTCGGTTTGCCCGTCAGTCTGCGGATGATATGCTGTGCTGAAGGCTAATTGTGACCCAATAGATTGGAAAAGAGAGGTCCAAAATTTTGATGTAAACTTGGCATCTCTATCACTGATAATACGCTTGGGTAGACCATGTAGCCTGAAAATCTCCTTGATGAATACCCAACTAACATCTGAAGCAGTAAAGGTCGTCTTTACAGGTATTAGATGAGCCACTTTTGTGAGCATGTCAACAACCACAAAAACAGAATCATAACCTCCTATAGAAGGTAACCCTGTAACAAAATCCATACTGATGCATTCCCACTTCATCTGGGGTATGTCAAGAGGTTGAAGCTGCCCTGGTAATTTGATCCTTTCGGCCTTTATCCGTTGACAAGAAAGATATTGCCTCACATATCGAAGTATGTCTCCTTTCATTCCAGACCAGAAATAACTCCTTCTGACGGCGTGAAGAGTTTTAGCATAGCCTGGGTGTCCGGATGTAGGGCTATCGTGTGCTTCATATAGAAATGCCTTCTTTAAAGCTGGGTCTCTGGGTACACAGAGTCTATGTCTGTAGTAAAGACATCCTCCCATAAGAGAGTAATCTTTCGCTTCAGGCATCTTATTCTGCTGGACTAATGAAGCCATACGTTGGTACTCTGGATCTTCGAGGGATGCTTCTTTGATTCTATCCCAGATAGGGTTATTTGGAATAGAGATAGCTCCGAGAAAGGATTTTCGGCTAAGACCATCTGCAACTGCGTTTTCCTTCCCTGGTCTATACTTTATGTCAAGGTCATATTCCTGTAATAGTTCTATCCATCGCCGTTGTCGCATATTGAGAATGGGTTGAGTAAAAATCCACTTTAAACTCTTGTGGTCTGTAACCAACTGAAACTTGCGTCCAAGAAGATAATGTCTCCATAACTTCAGTGCATGTATAACTGCTAAAAGTTCCAGATCATGAGTGGGATAATTCTTCTCATGATCCCTCAGCTTTCGCGAAGTATACGCCACCGGTCTTCCTTCTTGAGTAAGAACTCCGCCTAGAGCAAACTTACTAGCGTCTGTCGCTACTTCAAATTCTTTACTGAAGTCTGGAAGCTTTAAAATAGGAGCTGAGACCAAGAATTCTTTTAGCTTAGCAAAGCTAGACTCGTGCTCGTTCTTCCAATCGATCCTCATTCCTTTCTTCAGGAGTTCCGTCAAAGGTGCAGCAATACGTGCATAATCCTTGACAAAAATCCTGTACCATCCCGTTATTCCAAGAAATCCCCTTACTTCGCTGACAGTGGATGGTTAAGGCCAGTCAACGATGTCCTTGACTTTGTCTGGGTCCACTGAAATCCCTTCAGCCGAAATGAAAAATCCAAGATAGTTGACCTTTGGTGAGCAAAAAGTGCACTTGCTCTCTTTAGCGTAAAGCTGGTGTTCTGGAAGGAGATCAAGTACTTTGCGAACATGTTCCTTGTGATCTGCTTCATTCTTAGAATAGACTAGAATGTCATCAAAGAAAACCAAGACAAAATCATCCAGATAAGGTCTAAGAATATCCTGCATAAGTCGATTGAAGCTTGCAGGAGCATTTGTTAGACCAAAAGACATTACTGTGAATTCGTAGTGCCCATACCTAGTATTGAAAGCTGTCTTCGGAATATCTGATTCCTTGATCCTGATTTGGTAATATCCTGACCTTAGATCTATCTTTGTAAATATTCTGGCGCCGTGGAGTCTGTCCAAAAGTTCGTCAATCCTTGGAATTGGATACTTGTTCTTGACAGTTACCTGGTTCAGTCCACGATAGTCTATGCATAGCCTTAAGGTCCCATCCTTCTTCTTTTGGAAAAGAACTGGAGCACCCCAAGGAGAAGTACTGGGTCGAATGAATCCTTGCTCAATGAGTTGCCTAAGTTGTTCTTTGAGTTCGATGGCCTCCGGAAGTGACATTTTATAAGGTCTTTTTGAGATAGGTTCACACCCAGGGATAGTCTCAATCCCATGATCTACCTCTCTGTGTGGTGGAAGATTTGTAAGGTCTTCGGGGAATACGTCATCATACTCCCTCAGCCAGTCTGGTCAAAGTGAGGTATCTGATTGGTCCACCTTATTGAGTTTAACTGCATATATTTGCTGACCCTTTCTTAGTCCCTTCAAGAGTCTGCTGGCCTTAACTAGAGTAGCCTTAGGTCTCCCGTTTTCCCCCTGGATTAAGGCTTCATTTCCCAAGTTATCTGTAAAGGTAAAATTACCTTGTGCACAATGTATGTGGGCCCTATTTTGCTTTAGCCAGTCCATCCCTAGTATCCCATCAAAGAATCCTAAGGGTAAGGTTCGAAATTGGACAGAAGTTGGGTGTCCCCCTGTTAACCCTCACGGCACACGGACACCCTATGATCTATAAACGTTGTATTATTTAGAGTCAGGTACCGGGCTTGTCGGACCAATAGGGAAAGGTAGAGTGATCGCCGATGAGAGGCGCACTTTAACTTGGACATTCAAGGGATTAGTTGGTTAAGCATGGGCGCCCAAGTGTGAATGGGGTGAGCTCCTATAAAAGCCAACTAAACCTAATTTTTACTCATTCTCTCATTTGTGCAATTGAAGAGTGCTCTTGCTCCATCTCCATCTTCTTCTTCTTCACCTCCTTGTGTGTGTGTGTGAGAGAGAGAGAGAGAGGGAGAGTGTGTGTGCGATCGAGCATTACGAAGGCACGACGGCGGCGAAGCGGTTGAGCGTGGCACGACTGCAGCTTCTTCTTCATCGCGGCGAGGAATCCACCACGAAGGCGAGCGTAGAGCGGTGAGTGACACACCCTTTGTTTTCTTGAGCTTGCTAGTTTAGGCTTGTTGTGTGCTTGGAGCCGTTTGCGGCTCGCATACGGTGTATTGGCAAGTCCCTTGCTTCGACAGTGCGGCAAGAAGCACACACCCCCTAAATCAAAGTCAATTTTGACTGCAGAGTGTTGAGATACTACCTCCTTGCCGTTTGCTAACTCGACAACTAGTTTGCTTGATGGATACTTATCTAGCTTAAGCTTTCTCATGCATCTGGGTGAAAGAAATGAAAGAGTACTGCCACAATCTATAAGGAAGTTAACTTGTTCACCTCTGAGAGATCCTGGCGTATGAATGACTGCGTATTGCTCGCAACCATTGGGATTGTCAATTGCAGCATGTAGGGTTGCTCTCTCCACTGCTTCATCACCCACAGTTGGTTGAACTACTGCGGCATTCACTCTGGCGGTAGCTCCACGCCCTCGCCCTCTGTTCATTCTTCCGCGTCCTCCTCTTCCATTAGCTTGGCCATGCCCACGGGTATTCAAGGGTATGGCATTGGCGTTGGTTGCATGAATGTTCCTGGGGCAATTGGATCTGTAGTGTCCATGCTCGCCGCAACCATAGCATCGAACATCAGGGAACTCCATGGTTGTAGTGGTAGCCACAATAGGGCACTGGTTATAGGTTTGGTTGGCTGGTCTGTTGTCCCAAGCAGTGTTCCTTGCTCTCTTTGCCCAATGATTCCTCCTATTCTGATTGGCCTTTTGTACTTCGAGAGCTACAGGTTTAGCCCTCAACAAGGCATCCTGAAGTGTTGACGGCCTGAGAGCCTCCAGCCGAGTGTTCAAGGGATCGATTAGTCCTTGACAGAACCTTGCCACCTGTTGTTCCAAGGTCATCTTAGGAGCATATCTCTGAAGGGTGACAAACTTTGCATAGTATTCTTCGACCGTTGAATTCAGCTGCCGAAGTGAAAAGAATTCATTCATTCTCAAGGTCCTATAGGCAGGTGGTAAATAACGTCCCATTATCACAGCTTTGATGTCTTCCCAGGACTAGGAAGATCCCTTAATATCCATGTCCCTGCAATGTTGCTTCCACCATATCTTGGCATCGCCAGTCAGGCGGAACATCGCAAGCATGGTTTGATTTACGGGTTGGGTTCCCGCAGCTTCAAAGTAATCGTCCATGGCTTCCATCCATACTTCCGCATCTCTCTCCACATTTTCCCCCTCACCCTTAAAGATCGGAGGTTGGGCTTGCTTAAGGAGGAGCTTCTTCTCTTGCGCTGCCGAGTACAGAGCAACAGGCGGTACCTACATGGGTTATACGAAATTCTTGATACCATTACTTGAATTTCAAGAGACACGAGACTTTAATAAAATTCAAAATTCCACTTTATCAAGAGACAGAGATTCAGAGACAAAAAGAACTTTATTGATGGAATTTTATTACAATCGAAACTCCTCAAGGTTTAGAATGACTGGTGACCGCTTATTACAAGGCTTTATGGATTTGCGTATAACATACGCCTAGGAAATGGTATTGACATGATGCACTACTTCATTCGTGTAATAGTTCTTATACACATTCTTGAGGGGATAATAAACTAAGATATCGGGCCAGAGTTCCGCTTTCAGTAATCCAAAGGTTTTGACTCGGTTTGCTGGGATCACATTGGTGACCTTCTCCAAGAGCCAGTCATTGATATTTTGGTTGGAGTTGCCCGAAACAGTCTGATCCAATCGTGTGGGCACCAAGTAGAATATCTCTATTACTCTCAACTCTTCTCCCCAACGTATCTTCTTCAAGTCGGTAGCCAGGCACCCTAGCTTTCGAGCATTGATGTAGTAAACCCCTCCTGGAAATGTCCAATCAAGTTCCCATCCTTTATCAATGCGAGCGGAGTGTGGCGTATAAGCCTTCAACAGTATCTCCATGACATCTCGCCTGAACTGGTAAACAGGGGATCTTCGAGCTTGCTCATAAATAAGCTCAAACACTTGGAACTTCCGATATTCGAGCACGGGGTCTTCCTGCAACACCAATGCAAGGAATTCGGATCAACTACCTATATACTTTCAGTTCCTTTTAAATGTTCAAACAATACGACTTTATTTTCCCAGCCTAACCTAGGCTCTGATACCAGGTGTGAGGTCCCCACCCCGTCGTATCAAACAACGGATCCGATGGTAAACCTGGTGGCCACTAGATCTATAGGCAAAGGTCAGGCAAAGGTCAGGCAAAGAGTGAATATCCTTGGTGATATCAGTAAAGATACCATTGGAAGCATCAGATGTGAGGTCCCCCCCCATCGTATCAAACAACGGATCCGATGGTAAACCTGGTGGCCACTAGATCTATAGCGGAAGCAAACAAAATGGTTCAGGGTTCGACTAGCGGACGATCTCTCATCACAAAATGAGTCGAGTTCGAGCCTACTAGCAAGGAGATCTAGCTCCACCTCGCAGGGGAAGCGTACTTAACTATCTAGCGATCCTATGACCCACCTTCCAAGAGGAGAGAAGCCTCGAGTGCCTTTTTCCCCATATTTCAGAGGCACGTACTCTCGAGAATTCCCCGCTCTAGGGGCAATGAGCGTTACTAATATCGAGTAAGCACTATGGGGACAGAGAGTTCCCGAAGTACAAAAGGCCCCGTTGGGTGTTATAAACTTGTGTAAAGAAGTAGGTTCAATCTTTAGACAGTGAGGATAAATCAAACCTATTTCTTTGAGGAACTTTTTATTGTTGATGCTTAGTAAGTCATCCATATATCTGTAAGTATGTGTGAACAGTGAGAGTTTATCCTTCCTATATTCCATGGCTTGAAGAAACCATATGTACTCGAAGAAGGCTAGGTAGATATTACACATAAGCGGAGAGCATGAGAATCCCATGGGGATGCCTAGGCATTGGTTGAAATAAAGTCCACCAGAAACTATAGCATAGGTATTAAGCAACCATGAGATGTAGAGACAAAGCTTCTCTTCATTGAAGTGTAAGGGGAGTACGGAGTGAGTCATTCTTCTTTCTTGCATTGGAGAAAGCCACCTTAAACACCTTGGCTAGAACAGTCTTAAGGCCAAGATCCCCATCAAGGGGGATGTTTTCATAGCATTATGTGATATCTGCTGTAAAAATGTGGAAGATTTGCTAAGGGAGGTCAAGTGAGACCTCCGTAGAGTTTTTTGTTAGCCAAAACGGGGTTGTACTGTACTTATAGGAAGTCATGGAATATTTTTTGTTTAATGGCACAAATAAGTTGTAACTTAGCTAGTAAAAGGTCAGGCAAAGAGTGAATATCCTTGGTGATATTAGTAAAGATACCATTGGAAGCATCAGATGTGAGGTCCCCCCCCATCGTATCAAACAACGGATCCGATGGTAAACCTGGTGGCCACTAGATCTATAGCAGAAGCAACCAAAATGGTTCAGGGTTCGACTAGCGGACGATCTCTCATCACAAAGTGAGTCGAGTTCGAGCCTACTAGCAAGGAGATCTAGCTCCACCTCGCAGGGGAAGCGTACTTAACTATCTAGCGATCCTATGACCCACCTTCCAAGAGGAGAGAAGCCTCGAGTGCCTTTTTCCCCATATTTCAGAGGCACGTACTCTCGAGAATTCCCCGCTCTAGGGGCAATGAGCGTTACTAATATCGAGTAAGCACTATGGGGACAGAGAGTTCCTGACCAATCGGGACCACCCATCTCGTAGGCATTGGCAACCTGAGCCAAGCCCCCACTTTCCACCCCCACACTCACACTTCTTCGTGTGACCTAATTACTACCACAAAGGTTGTTCAACATAAATATTCCTTGTTTAATTTCGAATCACATGGTTCGTTAAAACAGCCCTTCAACCAGTATTGCAAACAACACCAAGACAGAATTCTAGTAAAAATTCTACTCAAACTTATTCATAAAAATTCCAATGTTCTGGAGGTACAACATCCCCCCTCCAGCGAGAGTTCACTCCTCCCGTTGTTGCCTAGCTGCCCATACAACTAGGTATGTCCACCGCATAGAAAGCACGTCATGGACACTCCCACCGCATAGAAATCAAGACGTGGGTTCCCACCGCATAGAAAGCAAGTCGTGGGTATCCACCGCATAGAAAGCATGTCGTGGATTCAAGAGTCCTAACGAGGAACTCTGCCCCCTGTGATCAGTAGGGGGGTCAGGACTGATTCAACATTGGAAATAAAATGAACATGTCGAGCTAAATTTTCCCTAGCAAACATTCTTTCCTCTTGCAAACAGCATACCCATCAGACATTACCTTCCTACTTTAGAACTTAATGTACAATGATTTCAATGCCGAGGTTTCCGTCAGATTTCTCCAACATGTTTGGGGATATGAGCATTCCTAACTAGCGTATGCAATGTTAATTTAAACAACTTGAATAAAAATATGATCTACGTTCCTGCTTCGCGATCATGGGCACCACCGAAGCGCGTCCTCTTAGCCGGGGCCATTTCTCACTACTTTAAATGATTAGCTTGGAGAAGGAGCTAAGGTTCACAAGCATCATAACAGTCCAATGGGTAGATTAGTGACATCAATTAATCCCTCCTATATGAGAGTCTAGATTTCTTTCATAAGCAATCATTAAGGATGGCACATAATCCTATGGGAACCGGCTCTAAGATAATTATTCGACTTGCATGATCAAGAATAATTAAGATTTCACTATTAGAATTACCAGAGAATTGGATTAAGTATGATTAAACTATTTCCTAGCAATTAGATGATGCAGATTTACCCTATGCATATGTGTGAGGAAAAACCAATTCTTAGAGACTTAATGACGTATTAATTTCTCCTTAATCACGTCTTAATGCATAAGAAAAATGAATTCAATTAAGCTGTAATGTTAATGAGTGATTACAATAGTGATTCTCTTCAATCTGCACAAATACTAGCTTAACGATTAATTACTATGCTATCTAGAGAGAGAAGATTCTGATAATTATGCTCTAATCATTAATCGAGAGTGAAGAATGGCTGATAATTCAGCTATGGAATGATGATTTACATAATAGAGTATGAATAAGGAGAATTTAGAAAGTAGTCATAGAGATTTCCGACTAGGAATAGGCATAATGTACGAGAAATTTTGATGGTAGAGAAAGGAATTTACAGATAGCATTAATTAAACTGTCGTTACCGTGATTAAGAGCTGGTAATATTCTCAAATTTCTGATCTAATCGAGCTTCTTGAGATGAAAATTCGGCAGAACCTCCCTCCTTGCTTCTTCTTCAATAGGTGTGTGATTCGGCAGCACCTCCCCAATGTGTGTGGGTGTGTGTGTATGCACTGTGTGTGTGTGTGTGTGATCATAAGTGTGTGTGTGTGTGTGTGTGTATGCAGGTCTTTAAATAGGCTCTTACAGGTTGAAAATCGATCTGGGTTGCTAAATGCATCTGGGAGCTTCTCCAGTTAAGCATGGCAAGTCCAGTTCTTTGCCCACCAAGTGTCAGGTTGGCTTGGTTAACTGGTTCTGAGACTGAGTTGCAGGCTTGGCAGCTTTCCCAAGACTCCCACAAAGCAAGAGGGCGCCCCCTAGCTGCTAAATCTGATCTGGAGTGGCCTGGGACCTGTTCCCACACAGTCTCGGGCCCCCGGTGCCTCCCCGGACAATTTTGTGAAAAATTGGTTTTAGGCTAAAACGGGCCATACGAGTCGGATTTTGATGCCGTAAATTGCTATACTAAGCTCTAACTAAGATGTACGGGTCTGAGTACCTGCCATATTTAGTAGCCCCCGGGGTCCAAAAATGCATTTTTTTCAAGTTTGGGGTACGGGTGCAGATTTTCGAGACAGTCGAGACTGGACGGTTCGGGTGACCAAAAACTTACTATTTTTAGAAAATTTTCACAAAAATTATTTTAATTCACATTTTGAAGCTTTATAACATTCTAAACATCATGGCACTGACAGAATCTAGAAAAATGCTAAAAATAGTAACTTATTCTATTGTATTCATTTCGTAGTACAAGGGTGCTCTTGTGATCGGGTCAGAGACCTTACATCAGATATCCATCTGAACTTATGCTTATGTATTTTATAAGTGGAAAATAATACTGGCAGTTTAGTGTTCGGTACAAAATAGCCTAGATTCCTTAAGTGTTTTGAGATGTTATTGGTAATTGTTTGTAGTGAAGAGTTAATTCTACAGAATTCTTTTCCAAACACCCGATCATGGGCAGCATTCCAAGAAGGTTTTTGCAAATAAGAGTGGGACACTTAGAGCTTTTTTCAAGCTCGACTATAAACCATTTATTAGAAAAAGTTTGAAAATAAAGAGCAAGCTGTGATGTAAGCCAGGATTCATCAGAGGCTAACCATTTTCTAGGAATTTTTTGAAAGAAGAGTTCTTTTCACAACTTCTTTAGTTATGTTCGGTAAGACTGTCATCTCTAGTTGGAGAGCACTGACAAGGTTAGTGAGGCAGCTTAGTACAATTGATAGAGCAAGGTAAGGGTTTTTGGGAGAGTTAGGTATATGATTGAGCCCGTAGGCAAAGATTCTACGTACTTTAATATTTTCAATAATGCTAAGATCACAAGTACAAACATGCCTACCATATGTATCAAAGTTCTTGAAAAATGTGGTAAATTGATAGCATGTACATTTGGGAACACATTCCTGCCGAATAAAATCATTACTATGAACCAAGTTTTTCACGGGTTGTTGATACTTCCATCCAATGAGTATATTATTGAGTAATTTGTGACTTCCAAAAAGCAGGTCAAAGCACTCACAAAAATGGTTTTTAGGTTGTATCCATTCGAGAAGCACATTGTGGAAGAGACAGTGTATGTAGATATAACCTTTGTTAGGAGCCACTTTGTTGAGAGTTCTTCTACCGCAAGGGCTTGTAGTAACCTGCAATATCACCAAGGATTACAATTCAAGGAAATTCCTGATGGGGAAGTTCTTGCCTCTTCCCCTAGTGTAGCTAAGAGCCTTCCCCCGGTTAGAGGAAGAGCTAGGAGTTAAAAAACAAGTAGAGGAGTTGGGGGTAGTCAAAGAGTTGGGTCTTTTCAGAGCAGGGGAATCATCATCATCAATACATGGTTTGAGTAAGCAGTGATAATATTAATGCCTTTGTAGTTAGCATAAGTAGTAAGGTAGATCCCAGGCTCATTAGACTTTAGTTCTTTTAAGATATCCAGCATTAATCCATGGAAGATGTTAAAGGAAATCTGAGCAATTACCTTCTATCTAGCTTGGCCACCCAACCAAGAACAAATAAGAGAGAGGTGAAAATCCACTGGTTTTTTTGGTAAGATTAGGTCAAGATGGTTGAGAATAAACCAAATGGCATGATCAAACCACATGATGCTGGATTCACAAGAGGCTTTAGGGTCAAGAAATGTGTAGGCACATTTTACATAAGGCCGAAAAACATTCCATATGGATGAAGTGTAGAAGTCTGGGTTACTTTTAGAAAATTCCATGTTTCCTTTAGTATGGATGTAGAGGCTAGTATTGAAAGGGAATTTGGATGGTCAATGAGATTGAGATTGAAGGGTGCTTTGATGAGCTCTTCTTTGTCAAGAAATTGTCCATCTTTTAAGATCTTGAGTCTGCAGTCTTCCACAATATAGGGAGGGAGGTTGGCAAGGTATACCCATGTTTCACTTAGAATGGGTGCTAAGAACACCTTGTTGGACAGGACCCAAAGATGATGGTCAACCCCAAAAGATTCAATTTTAATATGTCTAACATGTAAGATAGGAAAAACTTTAGAGATTTTTGGCACCATTTCCAAGAGGTTAGATTCATTGAGGGAACAAAGATTACTCTGAAATTCTCTTACTGCTTCAAGAGCAGCACTATCCCTACAAAAGATACCACCAGTTTGAGGGAACAAAGATTACTCTGAAATTATCTTACTGATTCAAGAGCAGCACTATCCCTACAAAAGATACCACCAGTTTGAGGGATAGTCGAGGTAGCCAGTGTACAGACAAAAGATGGATTGAGGCCGCATAGCTTCCTTAGAAAGTTAGACAGATCAGCACCTGAGGAAGAGAATAGGGCAAGCTCTTGTTGGTATTGTGAAGAAAGTATGGGAAGTTGGGCTGTGTATTGGGCAATCAAATTAACCCCTTCCTTGGAGTCCTTGTCCAGGGTAACCCAATCATTAAAAGACAACATATGTAAGATAGACAATTTCTTCTTAGAGGTAAGAGCCGAGTCATATATTAGGTGAGAGGCATCCAAGCTATTAATACATCTGAGGACAAGAGACGTGGCCACTAAGAGGGGCTCAGAGGTCAATTCCAATCCTTGTGAGAGAGCAAGAGTCTGCAATATTTCAAAAAAGTATAGTGAGGTTATTTTTTCTTACCATAGTAAGTAATACAATCTTTGGATTTCCTAGTAAGGAAGGGTCTGTTCTAACTTCCAAAGCATTCTTTCATTTATGGTCTTTAAGGTACAACTTAATCTGTTTGACAATATTTGCATGATTCTCAGGGATGTGTTTAATGTCTTTCTAAAGGGTATGTGGTCCTGAAAAGGAAGAGTTTAAACATGAATCAATCAGTTACTATAGTTTGGGCGTGCAAACCTTAAACCGGCAAAGACAAAGACTATAATAGTCGTGAGTAGGAGACCAAAAAAAATAAAATTATGAAGAACCACCTAACACCAATCAACCAGTCAAGGGATTACAGACGATGGGTCCATCCTAGAGCTAAATTTTAAAATTAGTTTCCAAAGCCAGCATCTCGATTTTTCAAAAAAGAAAAACCTTATGTATAGGATGTGTGTGTAGCTATTTAATCATAAATAAAAAGACATAATTGAACTTTTACATTCAAAGGACAGTTGGCTTAAAAAAAACAAAAAGATAAGTACAAAAACAACTCACTCTTAAAATTATTTTTGTACAATGTTTGTAAGAATGAGGTCCCATTCCAGTAAACAGATAGTAGATGAACTTCTTGAATAGTAAGTGAGTGTGTAATCCAATGTAGGACAGCTTGCCAAAGTCAAAAAAACCTTCCAAGATAAGATAGAGTCCTTACCTGCATCCATCCAAACAAAACAATAGATATGTTAGCCTTGGATGTGTTTTACAGGTATCAATGGAATATACTAGTTGTTATCCATGTCCATCTTACAAACTTTTTTTTCCTTTTTTTAAAATTACAAGCAAAGTCCATAGTACATGTTTTTTCAAAAAAGAACCCAAAAGTTTCTAATTTAGAGAAGAATTTAACATCATTCTGATTAGAAGGCCATCACCCCTTCTAATCCAAGTGTCAAAATCCCTCCACGTTTATTATCATAGTTCATCTTCGTAGATTAATGAAAGAACCAATATGTGAAGTTTTTATTGCAATAGGTTTTCTTTAGTATAAAAAATAATTCCTTTAGTAGTTCCTGACCCAGCCATAGGCTGATTCAATGTTTGTTTTAATCTAGGTAAAGTTTAGGCCCACCATGTTATCCGAACTTACCACTTTGCAAGTCATCAACCTTATACGTTATTTATGGCCAACCCAAGTGGCAAGAATCTTTTGCTGAATCAAGTTAAGAGCATGAGTCTATGCTATACAGTAACCAATTCCTTGAATGAAAGAAGGAGATTCTTGTAGTACTTTTATCACGATGGTTTTAGACATTCAACCAAAAACCAAAAGAAGTAGGGCAAAAAAGAACCATCTAACATCCGTATGCAGTAGGGTGAAGCCCTATTTACCCGTAATTACAAAAACCATAATGCCAATGTAAATCACAAAAAAGAAATGTATCATCTAGAATTAGGGAACCGTCACAAAAGACGTAACAGAATGCAGTCCTGGCAACTTTCCTTACCATAGTGATGTCAGTTAAAATTGCGCAATGAAACAACCCCTTTTTGTTCGAAAAAAACACCAACCTAAATAGCAGTTAGCAATAACCCCATACAAATATCAAGTCCCTAAAGGGAACACCAAGTGCTAGTGGGCAAGCAGAACACGTAAAGTATTGCCCTTTACCGTGGTTATGAAGATTCGTTAAGAGAAAACAGTAACGTGCCACCTGACCCAATGAATATATACACAAACGGTGTGCAAAGGGTGGAAAAGCACACCCCCTCTTATCCAAGTTTACCATCAATGAACAACCATGGTTTAACCAGTCATAGAGAAATAACCCATGTAATAAAGCACTAGTTAGCTAGCTAGCCTGTAAACAAATTAGTGCGCATCCAGGACAATGTCTATTTGTACCAGTTACCAGGGCAAAGAGCCATAACCAAACAAGTGTTCCAACCTCCGAACAGTACTTAATAGGAAGGTTTACATTATGATAGAGAAAACAGGTTTTAATAGCAACAATAAACAATACGCTATATAAAAAAGAACCATCAATACGACATCCTCAACAAAAAAATGCAACACAGATCAGAACCCTAATATTGGGATTAAATCATTGTGAAAAATATAACCCATTGTATCTTACTGTACTATGAAAAAATCCCCACAATGTACCATGCCTTCTGACGCAGCATACATACAGTAGGTGTGAAAAAGAGATGTCGATCTGTGTTACTTGAGTTGAGAGCTCCATGCTTGGATGCAGTAGAGATACAGTCACGTAGTCACTTTCCTTATGCAAAAAAAACAGAGCACAAACAAAGGTAAGTTAGGGGCAGAGATGCGCCCTCACCTTTTAAATAGAGGAAGGACGGAGGTCGCCATGTTGCACGCAGGTTTCCATGAGTGGATAAATCCCCAGCATGGATGGTGAGGCCACCTGCAAGTTGTAATGAAGAGGCAACCTAAATGCATTCACGGTCGGGTAAGCCCGAGGTAGTAACACGATGCAGTACTCAAGTTATTACAAGGGCCATGCCCCATGGTGCAGGCATTAGCCGGTAAACTTCAATAGAATCCCAAGAGTTTAAGTAAGCTCGGTATTGTTTAATAGGGTGGTGTTAAAAGTGTGTGTGTGTGTGAGTGAGTGATACTCATCCTGGGCAGAAAAAAGCTCTACCCCAATAGGTCCCTTAAGATGGGCTAAGTCCCATGTGTGGACCTTTTTTTGAAATGAGGCAATTAAAAATAAGCTAGGAGTCCTAAAGTACCACTGTGTGTGTGTGTGGGAGGGAGGGAGAGAGAGAGAGAGAGAGAGAGAGAGAGAGAGAGAGAGAGAGAGAGAGAGAGAGAGAGAGAGAGAGAGAGAGAGAGAGAGAGAGAGAGAGAGAGAGAGAGAGAGAGAGAGAGTTCTATTATCGTCCTGGGAGGTCAAATATGACCTATGGGACCAAATGAACATGTCACGTGGTGTGAGTGGACTTCATAAGTGACTCTCGATGCTCAAAAATGACTGAAATGAGCGTCGCAATAGAGAGTCCACATCGTGGTTGGGAGAGGAAGGTATGTAGGGAGAGATCATGGCTGAATATATGGGGAAAAGAGGACCTAATGTGGTCAGAAGCTGAGCACTCAAGTAGTGTGTGGTACTCACTCTCTCGCACTTGCCGAGGGCATAAGGTGCAAAGTCGATGACAGTCCTCGCCAGTGCCCCAACGTCCTGTCTCGCAGCGTAGAGAATGGGAGCTAAGACGAATGGAGGCAATGGTGCGGATCGCACTCAACGGGATGGGCTCAAGGATGTAGGAATGGGTTCGGTTACCTCGTTCCGAGAAGAAGAGAGATTTGTAGTTTGGGGCAACGTGTGTGGTGTAATGGCTGAAGCGAGAACCTCCGGATTTCTCCCAAGCCGTGATACATTGGTGTTGTAAGAGAGAGAGAGAGAGAGAGAGAGAGAGAGAGAGAGAGAGAGAGAGAGAGAGAGAGAGAGAGAGAGAGAGAGAGAGAGAGAGAGAGAGAGAGAGAGAGAGAGAGAGAGAGGTTGATTTTTGACAAATGCTCATGTCGTAGTATCCTCAATTTTTGGTAAAAGTTGATAAACGGATTTTTCCTTGCGATGAAGTAGCAAGTCTACTGCACACACTAGATAGATTGATAGAGGGGGAGAGAGAAGAAGAAGACAAGTTCTACCTCCAATAAACCAGGACTCTGCACCTTTTTCTTGGAAGGGAATTTGGATCGCCATTCCATCAATGTGGGTAATAAAACAAATTTTTACTTGCATCTCTCTCTCTCTCTCTCTCTCTCACACACACACACACACACACACACACACACACACACACACACACATATATATGTACCTATGTATACGTGTGTGTATATGTGATATATATATATACATGTATATAAAACACACACATATATATACACACACATATACACACACACACATATATATATACATATACATATACATATATATCTATATGTATGTATACATCTCTCTTTCTCTCTCTCTCTCTCTCTCTCTCTTCGTTTTGAGTAAAAAACCTTGAGTTCGACTTGTCACATTGATCTCTAAGACCTCTTGGGTTTTTTTATATAACATAAGAAATTCTTCTTGTTTGTGTGTATGTGTATGCTATTTGATGCAAAACGACCAGGCATCAACAAACACCAAATCCGCCAACAACATCACGTCTTTGGGAAGTGCATAATTGATATACTTTCATTGAGACAGTAATAAGTTGTCGTTCCATGGCCTGTGCATAAAACATTGATAGCCGTTTTTTCGGCTCTCTGGAATTGCCATAGTGAGTTATCTCACCCTATCAAATCACTCAAACACTGTGGTTACCCTCACCCTTTCACTGTATATAGGTGCGTGTGAGTTAGGGGACTTTTTCCATATCTCCTTACTGAAATAAAAAACCCTCAATTAGCTAGTCATTGGGCTAGTTAATCCAAAAAAATATAAAATATAAAAAATATAAGTATATTATGTCCCATGCGTATGTAGATATTTCTTTGTATATAGGGCCTAAATAAAATATTTTTTCATAATTATTTTGGTATGTATTTAAATATTTCTACCTAGGTGTGTGTTATTTATGCTCTATACATTGCCTCACCATTACCACAATTTTTCTTACCATTTTTCATACTCTTTATTCCATATAGAAATATTTTCATGTAAGCTTCTCTTATATTTGGTGTAACTCCACCCCAACAAAATCCAAAAAAACTAGTTTTATTTATGTGTATATTTTTTCAATATTGTGATTTTTCCCTTCCTACATCTATTTTGTTATTTTTCTAAAAAATTAGAACACCAAAAATATTTATCTTTTTATGGTAGCCTCATAATGAGAGATATTTCTTTTGACCCCTTTATATTTTTTCCACTTATATTATTTATATTTGACATGTACATATTTTTTAGACCCTTCAATATTTCATTTTCTTAGTTGTACTATTCACTTATATCATGATCTCAACAATATCTTTAATTATAGACCTACGAAATAAGGTCAAGGGTAGGTGGCATGCATACATGCACTATGGAGGGCTCACTCTTGGAGGTATTCAAAAGAATCATCCAAAGAAGGACCCCACAAGGACCTTGTGCAGTGGAAAAAAATGGTCCGTTTTGCTGAATTTTTAAAGTTCACTTGATCTCCGAATTTGAAAAGGTAATACAAACAAAAGTTGTAGCTCCTGGGCTGAACTTTTGCCTCAAATTGTTTCATATTTTTTTGAGCTACGAGCTGTGAGCTATGATTTTATTAGTGGACCCCAGTTTTCCCATGCTATGCAGCCACACTCTCTCTTCCACTTTATCATTTTCCTCTTTCACACACACTTCTCTACTCATCATCCCCACCTCTCTCACCACTCCTCTCTGCACCCTACTCACCTTCTCCTCAACCTTGAAGAATAAGAGAAACCATGGTGAACTCATACCTCCCACACACAATTCCATTCCAAAATTGACCACCTAGTCTCATTTTTCCTCCTCCAAATTACCCATATCTATCAAAAAAACCACAAAATTCAGCCTCTTCTCTTAAAAGACAGCATCATGGTGGTTGATTACTCAGCTTCAATTACCTTGTCTCTCAAGGAAGGTCAAGAGTGGAGAAAAAATGTACCGTCAAAGCTAGTGGACCGTCAACAAGCGTCAAAATTGGCCCTACTCAAGACACTTGGAGCATCAACCATTGTAAGAAATCCACCTTTTCTTACCTCTTAAGAGTTTTTCTTCCTTATTTGTATCCTACATGGATACTCCCATTGTAAATATCCAATTCCATTTGTAAATTAATACTAACTCTACTAACACTAACCTACTATGAAAAGTCCTATCATCTCCATTTCTCTCCTCTCTCTTTCCCCACCAACTTCTTGATAATTTCAAGCAAAAGAAATTAGATAAATTGCTGAAAATCTAACCCAACCATGGTTAGAGGAGTAACCCTAGCCTTCAAAATTGCTATAAAAGGAGGGTGTAGCTAGCACAAAAAGGGGGGAGAAGAAAGAGCACTATGCTATAGCTTGAGAAGCCAAGCTCAACCTCTTGAGAAGGAGCTCTTGAGTGGAATCTCATTGGCAGTAGGCATATGTATGTGTTGTATTAGGGGTGATTAGCAAGGGAACTCTATGCCATTGTAAGAGAGAGTGATCATTAAATTGAGAATAGGAAATCTATCATTTCTCCTACTAGAGTAAGCCCAACATTTGCTGAATCAAGGAGGGTGAATTTGGACTAAGCATGGATACCTTGTCTCCCTTCCAACGTGAATTCATGGACAATAATGATGTGTAAGTGTCTTGGTGTTTTATTTAAGTTCTTGATAGCTTGTCTGCGGGTATTGTTATCAATTTAGCCATAAATCCCACATGCTGTAAGAGGGCGACAGGGTGGAGAGGACTTCCCTGGCCTTAATACAATGATTGGGGTGGCTTTTTTCTTGTGATGTAATTCACTCAGGCTATGTTGAACAAATACTAATCTCACTTTGATTAGTCATGATAGATTTGTAAGAAGGCATTAGTGGAACAAGCACCCCCTTCCCCCTTCTCTCTGTTTCTTACATATATATATTTATGTTTGCTTGATCATTAACGATACACTTCAAATCAGCCCGAGCACCATCTCTCTCTCTCTCTCCGTCTCTCTCTCTCTCTCTCTCTCTCTCTCTCTCTCTCTCTCTCTCTCTCGTGTTTTAGTGTGTGAGAGTGTTCCATTGGTGTTAGGGTTAGTGTAAATTCCTTGCTTGTTTGTGGGTTGCTCTAACGATTCTCCTCTTTTGCGTCCTAGTTCGCTCTTAAAGTAGGTGGTGCCCTTTGTGTAGGTGGGATTTGGCTGGGGATTTGTTGTTTTGGTTTGTGTTGTGTTGTGCCCCAGCCCCATTGAGCAGCACGGGAGCCTTGAAGGGTGTCTAGAGGTTGCTCTTCTTGTTGCCCGCCCCGGACCGCTTCAATTTGGTGCCCCCACTGTGGAAAAGAACTCGTGTATGTTTTTGTGTAGGATCAACTTTTAGCATAGTCAAGTAGTTTGCATGAATCGCGAGAGTTTGTATGATCCTTTCATTCCCATTGCAAGGCAAAAGACACACATAATTGTTAGTACTAAGTTGCAATTTCAACGGGTAATTCGTAGGATTTTAGGTCCTCTTAGGTTAGCCGAGATAAACACTTCGGTAAATCCTTTTATTTTGCCTCTCATTAGGTATGATATTAGCTTGGATGTCTATATTTTTGTGTTATTTTAAGCATTAGGACATGCATAGGCCATGGATAATGGCCCATGAATAGAGGTTTTTCCCTTTTATTTTACTCCACACATTAGAATAAACGTTGCAATTAGTAGAAAGATCCATTTTCAACAACGAATGGTGTTCATGTTTGGTGCCCAAAGAGTAGCAGAAATTCTTGCATCACCAAACCCTGTCATTCTACCTCTCATCAACTACCACACTTCTTTTGATGTACATGTGTTCATTTTATTTTAAAATGAAGTGCAGCCCGGCAAAATAGTGTGTATGTTTGTTTTTTTCTTTGTCCAAGTTGTTACAAGAAACAAAAAAAGATCATTTGTTCTAACAGGGAATGTGTGTGCAGTGAAAGTTCAATCCTTAGAGATCTAGCTCTATTACCAATTGAAATGCAGGAGCAAGTGGTAAGGCGTCTCCCTCATAACAAGAGGGTGGTGAAGTTAAGACGAAAGGTCCTACGCGTGGATTCCATTTTCCTCTTGTTGTTGGGAACTAAGGAAGACCGCGCATTCATCCAACTAGTGTGTGCCCTAAGATTGGTAAATAGAGTGAAATTTGGCATTTGGTGAGTGCATTTCATCATTGAGGAAGACTCTTCACGAAACTTGCGGCCAGAGTTCATGCTTCATAGACTCTCATTTGGTGAATTTTTCCCTCATTTGCGTCTTATTAATAGTCTTCCTTTCGCTTTCAACAAAGGAGATAGGGAGCTATTCAGAGCTTGTCTTAATAAAGAGAGCATAGAGAAGATTTCAAATTTGTATAAATTCTCATCCTTCGCTACTTTCTATGACACTTTGTTCATAGAGACATTTTAAATCTCTTTATGCTTTTGAATGATTTAACCATAATCCTAAGGAGTTTTTGTCCAGGAATTTTGTAGCACAAGTGGAGTCTTTAAATCTTGCAAACCTGATTGGACTTGATGAGGATGTTCTTTATGAAATTGTGAGAAGGTTGCCTCACTCCGACTGTGTGGAACTCGAAGGAAAGGATCTCCTAGTCAATTGCTACTTTCTCACGGCCTTCGACGAGCATGAAGATCTAGTTTTTATACAAACCGCTTGTGTATTGGGAATTGTAGAGAAAGTGCAATTTATCACTTGGGACGTGGTTGCTCTTTTGGATCCAGAAAAGAAGTTCTAGAGATTTCTGTTTATCGCCTTAGCTTTGAAGAATTTCAACCCTTCTTAGAGCTCATCAATAGTCTACCTTTTTGTTTTGATCAAACAAATCGAGACCTCATTGAAGCTTGGATAGCTGAAGAAGAAAACCTAGAGTGGTATTTTCCTACTTCTTCATTTGCAGGCGAGTGGTTCTAAATCTCTATTGTATCCCTTATTGTAACTCGTGTTGTAATCTTTCATAATAATGGAGAGCCAACGCCAAATGTCTGGATATCCTCTTTTCATTGGAGAGCCTGGAGAGGATGCATAATTATTTTTAGCAAATTTCAAGATGTCTTGCCGTATCAAGAGGATAGTAACCGATCAAGAACGTGTAGAAATGTTTGAGGTGGTCCTTAGGAAAGATGCTAGTACTTGGTTTGACTCTTTGCCTGAGGAAGTTAAGGGGAATTACACAGAAGTTTTGAATCGTTTTAAGAGATACTTCTTTGATCCCCAAAACACTCAAAAACTATGGCAAGACATTGTTTCTCATAAGCAAAAAGACTTCGATGACTACTACTTGTACAAGCATGAGTTTCTACGTCTTTGGGCTCTATGGATACGAAATGTTGCTAACCCTGTTGATGGTGCATAATTTTTAAAGAAGGAGAGGTTATTAGCCGGACTCTTTCCTGACCTTAAGGTAAAAGTTGAGGCGGGTGCACCTGCTACTTTTGATGCAGCTGAAACTAGGGCTGCTGAGAAGTATAGGAAACTCAAGTGCTTAAGGGGAGAGGTTCCAATAGAAGGTCTTAGATCCAAAGGTAAGTCACAAGCATCAAAATCTAGGGAGCTTCCTGAGGTAACGGCTGAAGTGTTTGAGAAGTTAAATGAATCTTTAAGCAGCCTGTCAATTCACCTTGCACAAGCTGTAGGTCCAAAGGGACAAGCAAAGAAGTCAGAAGAGAGAGAGCCACGAACTAGGAGAGTCTTGCAATGTTGGAATTGCGGAGAGTCTTGCAATGTTGGGATGTATAATTGTCCTTGGCCCCGTGGAGAGCCAGGGAGACCTAACTTGAATTACCCAGTGATGAATGCAGGAGAAGGAGCTGGTCAACAACCAAGGCTTCTACAAAGGCCAAATGGACCAAGACCACCTCCACAAGGGGTAGAAGGAGTTCCACCTTTGCCAGATCCAAATGTGCATGTGGTAGAGGTGACAAATTCAAATGAGGTTGACATGGAAGCCAATGGCATTAAGCGTGGCCGAGGAAAAGGTAAAGAGAACGAAGGAGTCACATCACAGAGTGACCATGGACAAGGCAAGAAGGCAAAGGAAACCAAGGAAACCAAGAGGACTCGAGGTCGTATCAACCTCCAAGACTTCCCTCTTGGACATGGTATGGCTCCATACAACTTGTTGGAAGACATGAGAGGTAAGGGTCCTGATATTTCATGGCCTCAATTTCTTGCATTATGTCCACAAGTTAGGAGGGATTTAACAAGGGCAGTTAGCACTAGGAGAAAGGTAAAAGAGAGTGTGCCTGTTGTAAAAATTGCACAAGCTGAAATGAATGAGGACATTACACCGGTGCTAGACTATTACATCAAAGGAAGATTGGTTAGGAAAGGTCTAGTGGATGGGGGTGCACAAATTTTCATCATGACAGAGGGACTCATGCAAAGACTAGGCATGCACATCCAGGAGACACCTGAAATCAAAGTCAAGATGGCAAACAATAGCAAGGCTAGGTGTGTAGGCATTTGTAAAAATGTCTTTGTAGAGGCCTTTGTCATTAAGAAAGCGGTGGATTTTTATGTTATGTCGACCAAGGGAAGTGGTTATCCATTTATCCTAGGAAGACCATGGCTAATGAAAATGCGAGCTTTGCAGGATTGGAGAGTGGGAAATTAATTTGCAGGAATGACAATCATAAGAAGGTTGTCTTTGACATGAAGGAGCAACGCCAAGAGGAGCTCCATGAAGAATCATCTCAAAGTGAGACGGAAGAAGGTTGGACCGATAGCACTTCAGAAGAAGAAAGTAGCGGCATCATTACTGAAGAGGAGTCTTCCATCGAAGTCATGGGGGTAAGGTTTAAGCCAAGCAACCAAGAGACCTCTTGTCAAGGTTTGGAGAAGGTAGGTCCTAAAGAGAACGAAGGTGTTCAAGATGAAGGGATGCTGGAAGGTATGCTATCAACAACACTTACAAAGGATGAAAGAGAGGAGTTCAAATGTGTGCTAAGGAAGTTTCCTAGGCTTTTTGCTAAAGACTACACCGACGTGCGTGGGGTAGATGTTGTTCAACACAAGATTGAGTTAAAGCCTGAGGCCACACCTAAAGCTCAGAAGCTACGAAGGCTAGGAGTTATAAAGGAACAGGCTCTACTCAAGGAGGTAAGAAAGCTTCTAGCAGCAGGTTTCATTTATCCAATGGAGAATTCAGAGTGGGTCTCTCCTGTTGTTGTCACTCCTAAGAAAAATGGCAAGTGGAGGGTGTGTGTGGATTAACGTCCCCTCAATGAAGCAACAAAAAGAGATCACTTTCCCCTCCCATTCCAGGATGAGATACTAAATGAGGTAGCTGGTCATGAGAAGTACACTGTGTGCGATGGTTACTCAGGTTACTTTCAAATAGGGATTGCATTGGAGGATCAATTGAAAACAACCTTTATCACTCCTTGGGGTTGTTATGCTTTTAGAGTCATGCCATTTGGTTTGACAAATGCTCCTGCAACATTCCAATGTTTCATGAATATGTTGTTTCAAGCATTCTTTGGAAAGTCAATTAGGGTGTTCATTGATGATTTCTGTATTTATAGCTCAAAATCATTGCATCTACAAAGGGTAGAAGAAGGTTTAAAGAAGCTCTACGACATGGGAGGTCAACTCAACCCCGACAAGGGCCATATAGGTGAGGATGAAGTAATCTTGCTTGGTCATAAAGTTTCTTACAAAGGCATTGAAGTGGATCCTTCAAAGGCAAAGGCTCTTATTGAGCTACCATCACCCAAGAGTCTTAAGGAGGTCATCTCATTCATTCAAAAGGTGAAGTATATGTCACGCTTCATTCACTTAGCCTCGGAGTTACTTCACCCTTTGCAAAAGTTGACACAACAAGTAGAATTTGCATGGTCTGATGAGCTTGAAGAGTACTTTTGTAACATTAAAGCCATTTTGTCCGAGCTACCAACACTCATGCCTCCTTGTTGGGAGTACACATTCTTTGTTAGCTCTAGTGCTGGGAAAGAAACAATTGGTGTAGTTTTGCTACAACAAGATCCCTATAGTACCAGGATGCGGCCCATCTACTTTGCTAGTAGGGTCATGAATGCTTTAGAGAGAGGCTACACGGAGGCAGAACTCATGATGCTTTCTCTCATGTTTGCGATAAGGAAGTTTAGATCCTACTTGCTCCCAAAACCTTTTGTAATCCTCACCGCAGAGAATTTGTTCCCTTGGGTGTCATCTCAAATGAATCTTAGTACTAGGATCTCAAAGTGGATTATGGAGTTGCAAGAGTTTCAATACTCTTTCAAGGTAGAAGATAGTGTGCGTGCACAATTGGCATGGATTCTCACTTATAGGGTGCATGAAAAGGAGATTAAGGTGCCTGAAGTAAAGACCCTACCATTGCCACCACCAAAAAGTATTCCTAATGCTTTTACCTTGTTCTTTGATGGAGCTTTTCGTCGAGCCACAGGAAAAGCAGGGGGAGGGCTAGTGTTGCTCAACCCAAGTGGAGAGGTGGTCATGAAAGAGAAGTTCAATCTACCAAGTTCAGCTAGCAACAATGAAGCCGAATATGACACACTACTTCATGGTTTAAAAATATGCATTGGCCATGGTATACAACGTCTCATGGTAAAAGGGGATGCACTTCTCATTGTGAAGCAGATTTTAGGCATTTGGGCATGCAAAAATGAAAGACTAAGGGCCAAAGTTCATACCATCCGTAGGCTATTTAATCAATTTGAGGAGGTGCAATTATATCATATTCCTAGGAAACAAAATGAAGATGCTGATTTACTTGCACAACAAGCCGTTGCATGTGTAAAGAAAGAAGTGCAGGTCATCATGGTGGCGGCTGTTGTGAAGCAACCGAGGTACCAGGGATATGAGTCATTGGCTCCCATCATTGGCTACATTTTGGAGGGTGAGTTTCCACCAGACTTCACAAAATCTCAGAAGAGGAGACTCATGAAGAAGGCAAGCATGTATCTCTTCCTAGAAGGCTCCCTCTATCAAAGAGGGAAGGATAAAGTGTGCACAAGAGTACCAACTATCGCGGAAATTCTAGCCATTCTAAAAGGTTTGCATGAAGAGGCATGTGGTGGTCATTTTTCCCAAGAATTAACTGTGAAGAAGATTTTGCTTGCGGTGTATGTTTGGCCAAGTCTGCATGTGGATGTCCAACATTGGTGTAAAAGTTGTCACAATTGTCAGGTAAATGGGAATAGAAGATTGATTTATGGTCCAAGGCAAATTGTGCTTGCAAATGGACCCTTTGAAAAGTGGGGCATTGATGCTAGGGGTCCTCTGCCTAGGACAAAAAATGGTAAACTCTACATTCTAGTGGCTGTAGACTATATGACTAGGTGGGTGGAAGCACAAAGTGTAGCAAAGGTAAATGAGAGGACAGTGAGCAAATTCGTCTACACTCACATTTGTTGTAGATTTGGCACACCTTTGGAGATTGTTTCTGATAATGGTCCAGGGTTTAGAAAGGGATTGCTCACAGAAGTTTGTGAAGAACTTCGCATTCTACATCATCACAATACACCCTACTATCCCCAATCAAATGGTTTGGTAGAAAAAGCTAATGGTGTCATTGCAGGCATCATTAGAAAGATGGTGAAAAACAAGACAAAGTTGTGGGATGACTTCTTGGATGGTGCCTTGTGGGCGTATCGAACCACATATAGGGAAGCCACGGAGTTCACACCATTTCACTTGGTCTATGGTCAAGAGGCTTTACAGCCAATTGAACTAAATATTCCAACAATGCGACTTCATGGCAAATCAGCACAAGATGATCAAGAAGCATGGATGGATCGACTTCTTACCTTAGGTGAGCTTGAGTGGAAAAGAGAAGCAGCATACGAGTGCTATAAGAGGAAAGCCACATAGACAAAGGAGAAGCTTGACAAGAAACTGAAGGAAAAAGGCATCAATGAAGGAGATCTTGTGCTAAGGTATGACAATCGACTCGATAATCGTTTTGATGCCAAATTTGAAACAAGATGGCAGGGGCCATACATAGTCAAGAAGGCTTTCAATTCAAGTTACTATCAACTTATGGACTTGAATGGGAAAGAGCACTCCAGGAAGGTAAACGGCTATCGCTTGAAGCCTTACTTGAGTCGCCTTCTACCAAAGGATCTACCAGAGCAAAAGGCAACTATCCCATGTAAGTATTGTTCCATGAAGCATGAGTGTAACACAAACCAAAATTCCAAGGGGCCAAACAATGAAGATCTTGTCAAGGACTCTCAAGCACTCTCTTTGGAAAAGATTCTTTATGATGGTACATGAATATACCATCATCCTGGGGGAGGGCTAATGATAGCCGTTTTTTCGGCTCTCTGGAATTGCCATAGTGAGTTATCTCACCCTATCAAATCACTCAAACACTATGGTTACCCTCAACCTTTCACTGTATATAGGTGCGTGTGAGTTAGGGGACTTTTCCCATATCTCCTTACTGAAATAAAAAACCCTCAATTAGCTAGTCATTGGGCTAGTTGAGCCAAAAAAATAAAAAATAGAAAAAATATAAGTATATTATGGCCCATGCGTATGTAGATATTTCTTTGTATATAGGGCCTAAATAAAATATTTTTTCATAATTATTTTGGTATTTATTTAAATATTTCTACCTAGGTGTGTGTTATTTATGCTCTGTACATTGCCTCACCATTACCACAATTTTTCTTACCATTTTTCATACTCTTTATTCCATATAGAAATATTTTCATGTAAGCTTCTCTTATATTTGGTGTAACTCCACCCCAACAAAATCCAAAAAAACTAGTTTTATTTATGTGTATATTTTTTCACTATTGTGATTTTTCCCTTCCTACATCTATTTTGTTTTTTTTCTAGAAAATTAGAACACCAAAAATATTTATCTTTTTATGGTAGCCTCATAATGAGAGATATTTCTTTTGACCCCTTTATATTTTTTCCACTTATATTATTTATATTTGACATGTACATATTTTTTAGACCCCTCAATATTTGATTTTCTTAGTTGTACTATTCACTTATATCATGATCTCAACAATATCTTCAATTATAGACCTATCAAATAAGGTCAAGGATAGGTGGCATGCATACATGCACTATGGAGGACTCACTCTTGGAGGTATTCAAAAGAATCATCCAAAGAAGGACCCCACAAGGACCTTGTGTAGTGAAAAAAATGGTCGGTTTTGCTGAATTTTTAAAGTTCACTTGCTCTCCGAATTTGAAAAGGTGATACAAACACAAGTTGTAGCTCGTGGGCTGAAATTTTGCCTCAAATTTTTTCATATTTTTTTGAGCTACGAGCTGTGAGCTATGATTTTATTAGTGGACCCCAGTTTTCACATGCTATGCAGCCACACTCTCTCTTCCACTTTATCATTTTCCTCTTTCACACACACTTCTCCACTCATCATCCCCACCTCTCTCACCACTCCTCTCTACACCCTACTCACCTTCTCCTCAACCTTGAAGAATAAGAGAAACCATGGTGAACTCATACCTCCCACACACAATTCCATTCCAAAATTGACCACCTAGTCTCATTTTTCCTCCTCGAAATTACCCATATCTATAAAAAAAACCACAAAATTCACCCTCTTCTCTTAAAAAACAACATCATGGTGGTTGATTACTGAGCTTTAATTACCTTGTCTCTCAAGGAAGGTCAAGAGTGGAGAAAAAATGTACCGTCAAAGCTAGTGGACCGTCAACAAGCGTTAACATTGGCCCTACTCAAGACACTTGGAGCATCAACCATTGTAAGAAATCCACCTTTTCTTACCTCTTAAGAGTTTTTCTTCCTTATTTGTATCCTACATGGATACTCCCATTGTAAATATCCAATTCCATTTGTAAATTAATACTAACTCTACTAACACTAACCCACTATGAAAAGTCCTGTCACCTCCATTTCTCTCCTCTCTCTTTCCCCACCAACTTCTTGATAATTTCAAGCAAAAGAAATTAGATAAATTGCTGAAAATCTAACCCAACCATGGTTAGAGGAGTAACCCTAGCCTTCAAAATTGCTATAAAAGGAGGGTGTAGCTAGCACAAAAAGGGGGGAGAAGAAAGAGCACTATGCTATAGCTTGAGAAGCCAAGCTCAACCTCTTGAGAAGGAGCTCTTGAGTGGAATCTCATTGGTAGTAGGCATATGTATGTGTTGTATTAGGGGTGATTAGCAAGGGAACTCTATGCCATTGTAAGAGAGAGTGATCATTAAATTGAGAGTAGGAAATCTATCATTTCTCCTACTAGAGTAAGCCCAACATTTGCTGAATCAAGGAGGGTGAATTTGGACTAAGCATGGATACCTTGTCTCCCTTCCAACGTGAAGTCATGGAAAATAATGATGTATAAGTGTTTTGGTGTTTTATTTAAGTTCTTGATATCTTGTCTCCTAGTATTGTTATCAATTTAGCCATAAATCCCACATGCTGTAAGAGGGCGACAGGGTGGAGAGGACTCCCCTGGCCTTAAGACAGTGATTGGGGTGGCTTTTTTCTTGTGATGTGTTGTGGTGTAATTTACTCAGGCTATGTTGAACAAATACTAATCTCACTTTGATTGGTCATGATAGATTTGTAAGAAGGCATTAGTGCAACAAGCACCCCCTTCCCCCTTCTCTCTGTTTCTTACATATATATATTTATGTTTGCTTGATCATTAACGATACACTTCAAAGCAGCCCGAGCACCATCTCTCTCTCTCTCTCTCTCTCTCTCTCTCTCCTCTCTCTTTCTCTCTCTCTCTCTCTCTCTCTCTCTCTCTCTCTCTCTCTCTCTCGTGTTTTAGTGTGTGAGAGTGTTCCATTGGTGTTAGGGTTAGTGTAAATTCCTTGCTTGTTTGTGGGTTGCTCTAACGATTCTCCTCTTTTGTGTCCTAGTTCGCTCTTAAACTAGGTGGTGCCCCTTGTGTAGGTGGGATTTGGCTGGGGGTTTGTTGTTTTGGTTTTTGTTGTGTTGTGCCCCAGCCCCATTGAGCAGCACGGGAGCCTTGAAGGGTTTCTAGAGGTTGCTCTTCTTGTTGCCCGCCCCGGACCGCTTCAACATCTACCTCACTCTTAATGATTTTGCTATGTAGGACTAAATATTACAATATACATAGTTTCATATATGCGAGAACGGATTCCACAATTGCTATCGTGTACATACCTTCCCGGGGCGGTAGGGCCCTAGACATAGCACTATGGAGTGTTTTATTGCATTAAAAAATTCCTTGTTTTTTTAAGGAATGTACAAATTTCAAGTGTCTCGAAGTGGCACGCTCGTTTTGCCTAGAAAGTTCAATGCGGTCAATCTTGACCAAAAATAGCAAGTTTTGTGCGCAGCCACCGTAAATGATGAATCTAAAGTGCGTGGCAAGTGGAAACATGAGTCTCATCAATTATGGTTTGGTAAGGATGTGCACCTTACGTCAAGGAGAAACTAATTTAGTTGCGCATATGATGAATGGTATGAACAAAGTCCTTCATGACTTCATACCTCAAACTACGATGCCCTTTCTTGACAATGTGTCAATCAAAGGATGGGATGTAAGTGATCTAGATGTGGTCTTGGACTTGAGGGGGTGCCACAAGTATATGGTAGATCATATCAATGATTGTGATAAGATCTTATCAAGGTTCAAAGAAGTGAACCTTACATTGTCTACGCAAAAGTTAGTGTTTGGTTTGAATGAAGTGCTTGGGACACATGTGCAGGCCATATGGTAGAAAGCCTTGTCCAACAAAGATTGATGTGATTCAAAGAATGAAAGAGATGTATTAATGTGATTGAGGTTTGAAGGTTCTTGGGTGCATGTGTATTTTGTGTTATTAGGATTCCACATTATGCACATGTAGCAAAATCTTTGTACCAACTCTTGAGAAAGAACCCAAAATTTCAATGGGAAGAAATGCATACACATGCCATGAGAAATTAAAGAAGTTGTTGCTTATGTCTCCAACTTTGAGGACAGTAAACTATGAATGTAGAAGACACGTAATTGTGATAGTGGATACTATCTCCACACGAATTGGATGGGCGACTGGGCAAGACGATAATGATGGAAAGTGATATATGGTGATATTGGAGAAAAGGTCTTAAGTGCTCATCAACAAAAGGTCTTAAGTGCTCATCAACAAAACTATCCACATGAAAAAAAAGAGTTATGGGGAGTAGTCACAACGTTGAAGTGTGAAGAGTATTTAATAGGAGAAAATGTAATAGTAGAGACTGATTGTTACCCCTGCTTAGAATGATCAGAAGCTGCTCAACACCCGACATTGCTATGTTGAGATAGTGTAGCAGGCTACAGTATCACTTTCACAGGAGTCACAGTTAGTACAGTTGGTCTGGTCTGGTCCACATTGTACGGACTCTCTAGGCTGGGCAGTCACCTGTAACAGGATACGGATGGTGGTTTCATGGACATTGTGGCCTGGTCACCACCACCACTCAGTTTGGAGATTGTCTTAGGTCTTTGACATTTATGATCCATTGGTGGATCATTTTCTTCATATATGGTCCAGCGTCATCGTCTAGAGTAGCGAGTCTATACACAAAGCACGTCTCACCATCCCTACACATCTGATCCTCGACACCCCCGTTGTACCTGAGTTCTGGGTTGGAGCTAAGTGTGCTGCCAAGCCAGAGTTTGTATCGGTTCTTTGAGATAGTCAAGTCCTATGTTCTGGTCTGTTGTTGTGTCTCTGTGTGATCAGTTGTTATCTATTGTTCCTTTGTTTTCAGTTTGTTTTTAGTGAGAATGTCACGCACATTGCACTGAGGAGCACCCACTGTAGAGATAACGACACACTATCTGCACTATAGGTGCTCTCATTTTCGGTACGCCCGGTGGGACCTCAACTGAAGTCTCACTCTCTGTTGAGGTACAAATCAAGGAGATAGCTGGTTTTTACCTAGCTTCACCTACTTTGCCTTGCACTATGCAGCCTGCTGGTCTGGTCCTCTCTCACCCTGGTCCAACGAGCTCTCATCCTAGTCTAGGCCTTCCTCGTCCCGGGTCCAGCTAGGTGGTCTAGTCACTTGCCCTGGTCCTGGACCAGGTGGTCTAGTCACTTACCTCATCTAGAGAGTCTAGACCTGTGCTCCTTCAGCCTGTTAAAGGTCTTCTTGCCCAAAGCTTTTGTGGGCTTTTGGTTACTGCATGACACATACAAGGCAATCAAAAGAGAGACAAAGTCCACTACTCAGTCCTCTGAAGTACTACCACAAGAAACGTCAACCCTTCGTACCAAGAAGATGTCCACCAGCTCCAGTACCCCTACCTTTCCTTACAACTACCTCCATTCCCTCAACAAGGTCTACACCTCTCCAGTCACAAGGACAAAGCACATTGAGGTGAGATATCACTTCATACACACTCTTTTGGAAGAGGGACAGCTAAACATTAGGAAAAGTTTGGACTAAAAAATGGGCCTTGTACGAAATGCCAGGTCAGCTTAGAGAGAGATAATAAAAAAATTCATTTTTGATATTCACTTTCAAAAAAACTCGGATATCAGATTTGGGGGGTACGTTTATTAAAACTCTCAAAAAGTGCTTAGACAATGATAACATAGGACGGCTCCGAATTGAACGCCATTTATCTCAATCTTTTGGATTTTTCAAAACTAAGATTTGGTGCTCAACGAGGTGCATTGAATGTTATTCTTCTCCTCAGGTTCGCGTCTCTCTTGCTTTCTGCCTGCGTGCAGTCTCTTCCCTTGAGCTCTCTTCCATTTGCTCCACTCTTGCGCTCTCCTTTGTTTTGAGCTTTCTCATTCACCAAGTCGTCTCAATGTCATTATCATCTTCACACAAAACTCAGACGAGGAGTCAAAAGGATGTGTATCATATGCATATCAAACTGTCCAGAGAATACGAGCCCCTCCAAAAGAAGAATAAGCGAGGCATCCTTTGCAAAGCTTCAAAATAGAACTTCAGACTTCAAGGTAAAAAAAGCGTCGATCTTTGGGTGGATGGCAGGATGTATCCTGAGCATATTACCAACTCAACTCCACTATTCAACGTCATTGCTGAACTACGTAGGAGACGGTTATTCTGGTTTATATGGCTACACCAAGCATTTGGCGGCCAGAAGTGATATTGTTAAGCTTGAGAGAGACCTTGCACACAAAGAAAACTTTTGCTTGAAGAAAACTGTGACAGAGTGCGTTCAACAACTGAAAGGCAAGGACGAAAATATCACGCAGATCACGCAAGATCTCAAAGAAAAAAATACTGTCTTGGGTCCTCGGTTAAGAGAACGATGCTTACGAGACATTGGACAACTGAAGGTTGGTTATCGGTGTTTGAAGAAGAGGGTTAAAGCAATCAAGTAAGATTATCATTCAAGCAGGTTTAATTCATCTTTACATTTGTAGTTTTATATCTTACTTTTTATATTTATGCTTAGATCGTTGCTACATCCTCAGTCAAATATTGACAGCAACACACCAACTTCTTCAATTCCTTATGGTCTCATACTAAAACACAAAGATGTCGCTGGACTTTTGGACGATAAGCGCTACTGCAAGATTGTTGCTAAGCAACTTGACACTCTTTTGAAACAGAATCAACTCCAAACACGTGATGTTCAGTCAATTCTGATGAAGCCGGAATATCCAACAAAAGTTATTCTACAATATTTAGGTATGTCTGGTGTTTGAATCAATTGTTTTCACTTGTCAAATCAAATGTCTGCATTTTTAGGTATATTGGATATGTGTAGCATTTGAAAACTTGGAAATAGTCCATTTACTTAATTTTCTATTTACAGAAGTATGCAGCAACAAAGTAAGAAGTTCAATCTCAAGCACACGTTGTTGCCAAATCCTTTCTTCATTTGAAAAACAAGACTGGAGGTCAACCAGGAAGTGCTTTGGACATTGGGCACTCCTTTGCACATTGAAGCAATGTACAGATCACCATCAGCAGAGGAAGTGGTCTATGACAAATACAATAATATATTTTATGATTTAGTAGCTTTGCAGACATATATTGTTCAATCGTTTGAGGTTTCTCAAGAGGAATGCAATGGAGTTTTGAAGTTTTTGCTTAAACTGGATGAGTGCGACCTAGTGAAAGAGACAAAGGTTGAGCGTGTCACAATAACACTTATGAATAGAGCATTAGATGAAAGCATTGCCTCAGACGACCCTAGAAAATTTAGCGTGCAATCCGAAAACAATATTTTCTTATTAGCCACATTCAAGGATTGATATCAACAAGTTTTTGCTTAAAAAAATGGTTAGACATGTTTCATTTGATTGGTTTGGTTTTCCCATTTCAGGTGCCTGTAGAGAATTTTGATATTCTTAACTGGGTTTTCCATCAAACAAGTATTCCTGAAGTCATAAGGGAACAAAGAAATGGAAAGACACTCGATGTATTAGGCATGGGTTCATACACAATAGAGTGGTATATGGCTGGAGATCTCAAAACCCTAAAGTGTATGTACAACATCTCAAAAGGAGCAACAAGTAAAAGCCCTTGTTTGTATTGCATGGGAGGAGGCACTTGCAAGACCTTAACTTTCGCCCAGTGTTGGATATTCCACTATACAGAGTACATATTTTCACGATGCATGCACTCTGCACAATCATTGAGAAACTTATGTTTCTGTACATTTGTTTTGCTTGGACTACTCAGCTGGAATCAACAAAACAAAGGGCTATATTATCATTGGAAACAGGTTTCTCAGATTTGGGCTTGCATGGAGGACATGTGAAAATAGAGCAGGACGAGAAGAGGTCTAAGAATGGTCAAGATGTGCCAAAGAAGTTGTCTATTGGCGGTGTGAAAGCCCGTCTCTTCTTGTCGATGCCAAAAAGTGGCAGACCAACGCAAAAGATAAAGTGCTCAGGAAAGGTTGACATTGAGATACAACCGGTGGAGAAACCTGCACAATGCAGTGGTTGACCACGCAGACAATGGTGCAGCAAGGACTTACAAAGCGAACGTATGGAAAAGTTTGGATTCCATATTCAAGTTTTGTGAGCTCAATACTTGGAGAGATACTGACTATACATTGTTTCAAGACGCTCTGGAGACCTTCCACAGGTCTTTCATAGATGCATGGACAAATCAACACATAACTCATTACATGGTATATTACTTTATTTGATAAAATTGTGATTATATATTTACATATAAACAATTATAGGCTGGTCTTTTTTGCAGCATATCATATGCAACTACATGCCTTGGTTTGCTAGGCAGTATGGTAGCTTGGCTATATGGTCTACACAAGGTATGGAGAAAACTCACTACCAAGCTAGTACTGGCTATTTCATCCACACTCGTCACGGAGGTGGTGCAAACAAAGCCAACAGTTTGGAGGAACTACATCAATGGACTTATCAAAAACTTATGCATATAACACACCGAAAGGAATGTGTCAAAGACAGTTATATTGGCCAAGCAATGAGATTAGGAAGCAAACGACGAAAGAAGGAAATATGGGAGGCATCTTCTGCAGCATCACGACATGCAGAGTGGCGACTTAAAAAAGAACGCATTGAAAAAACTTGGACAACTCCGGCCCAAGTTTTTTGAGACTTCCTAACATTGTAACACAATATAATTTTTTGTGCCAAGAGAAGACAACCAGTCACAAAAGTGAGAAACATAATGTACTCATTATTTTGATAGAAAATTTACTATTTTTTGGCATCGACAATATACATTGGAGCTTCTCTATTCTTCATCTTCGTCAGAAAAAGTTACAAAATATTCTGGCCTTTTTGCCTACTGTGTGTTATCGTCTTCTTCTTGCCTTGGTCTTTTGCCTGCTGTGTGTTATCGTCTTCTTCTTGCCTTGGTCTTTTGCAACCTAGTCCTGCAGGTTCGTTTGTCAACAGTACATTTTTCTCCACCTCCACAGCCACAAGAGACATTTATTCAGTAGGCAGATGTGCAATTGGTTGTTTATTGCGAAACATAGCATGCTTGTCATACTCTAGTAATTGCACAGGGTCAGTGATTCCGCATGCCAAACCATATGCTGCTTGGGTCAAAAAATAGCGACTACGCAAACCATACATTCATGGCCCTTGGCCAAACATATACAATGCGGCCTTTTTTTCTAAAAGAATTATTTTATCTGCGTTTCACCTAATGAAGGCCCCTCCTAAATATCTTGAAAGTGTCTTCAACGTCATCAAGGGTAGATCAACATTGTCATTGGAGAAGGACGAATGGAAGACCAAAAAACTCGGATACTTAAGACTCTTTAAGTATTGTCCGAGAGAGATATTCTTCCCTAAATGTCCCATGCCTCGTCCACGAGGGTGAGGAATGAAGGTATCATCATAGACCACCAACTGCAACAAATTAAAGTTATGAAATGAGATAAGTAGAAACCAAAAAGGTAAGGAAAAAAAAAGATTACCTTCTGGTTTTCATCTTCCTCAAGTAAGTCCTCATTCCATAAGTTGATGCCGCCCTGACCTCCAGTGGGCGCATTGGAGGTTGAGGCCAAAGATGATGAAGAAGTGCTTGCCTTACCCATTTCTTTAATCCCTAGCTTTTTGCACTTCCACGAACTCCTTTTCTGTTGGAAGCGTGCACTCATATCTAGAAACATCATTGTAAATCATCACAAGTGCACTTGCGGGGTAAACGAACTCATCGTCATTTACATGGGCATGTATAACAAAATACTTGTCGTGCTCAGGGTCAATGACAGCATCAGGGTGAAAGCATGTTAAACTATCGCGCTTTTTGTGCTAGTTAGCAGTTTCAAGTTAGCACATCTTCAGAAGTTGTGCGTCCGATAATTTTTTTACAAATAATATCAAAATTTGTCGGAGGTTGTACATTTGGATTCCTTGTTTCAAGTGCTTTGTATTGATATATCATATGTCATAGATCTTGGAGATGTAGCTCAAGTAATTGTACTAGTTAGCATATGTCAAAATTGTGCTAGTTAGCATTGTTCGGGACATGAAAAAGCATGACAAGTTAACATGCTTTCACCCGTCATCCTCTTTGAGATTCTGTGCCACAATGGAAAGGCAATAGTCCTCTCAAAGGTCAAAAATCTCCATAATGTCGTTAAGCATGACATACTGCAAATCACCAATAGGTATGGTAGGTAGAACACTAGTAGGCAAAGCACCCTCCTGAAGCTGGACTCCCTCTTAAAACTGCAAGGCAAGGCTTCCCCGAGACATGGGCTCTTGACCCTCCCCAGTCTGATCCTCTAGCGAGGCTTCTGCAGCATCAACATGCTCATCCAAAATTAAATGCAAATATAAAATAAAACCTGCATAATATTCAGCCACTCGACACTTGCGGTTATGAAGTGTACACTTGTAATCTGTTATCCGCAAGTGTACTGGTAGCTTAAGGCAACTCCTAGAAAATATGTGTTTCTTGGAGGACTCCGAATTGATATCCTTCATGTGAACAAAACGAACTCCCTGTATCTCGACAGTGCCACTGGACGTTTGCTGCTGGTAGGTCTGCTCAAAACCTGATAGGAAATGTTGCGCGGAGACAATCCACTCATGCAAAGAAAAATCTGGATTGAACATCGGCCTGATCTCTGTCTTGCACTGCTGAAGCCCAATGCGGTATATAAAATGAGATAGTTTGTCTTGGGGGGCATCCTGAGAGCAAGGAACTTCCTCCTCTGCTTCAACATTGAAGGGGTCCATAAAATTCAAAAGCGAAGATAGACGAGAGAGCACAACATCCAAACAAAGGGCAAATGGGGGAGCAAGTCATATTTATAGGACTCCCGAGGACATTGATGACATCGATTGATGTGCATCATGGGACCGCTGTGCATCATGCAATCGCCGTGATGATTACTCCACGTGTGAGCCGCCGTGGAACGATCGTGCCACAACGCGAAACTGGTGCCGCCACTCCACAAAAGCACCGCTATCGCGTTTTGGCGTGACAACTTGTTTGTAAAGAAAGAGGATGCAAGAGAGCTACACAAGACAAGCACAAAGCACACAGAGATGGAAAGCTTCTTCTTCTTCTCACAGAAAAGAGAGTACAAAAATGACTAAGTGCTAAAGCTGAAAAGTAGCACATATGTACATGCGGTCACTAAGTGTGAACATGCTAGAAGCGTAGTAGGCTGACACTATAAGTGTAGTCCAGCTATAGAATCACTGGCAGAGATCCTCCGTGTCGATCACCTAACGCGCCAGTGACTAAATGCCGTAAGTGGCCAAGACCCGTAGGGGATGCCAGCTCAAGATGTAGAGCTCGACATCTCAACACTCCCCCTCGAGCTCTGCATGTCACAGAGTCCAAGAATAGTCCAGAAACATCGAAGCTTCTCAGCTCCGAGGGCCTTGGTAAATATGTCCGCTATCTGCTCCTCTATGCTGACGTAGACCAAGTAGATGTCGCCCGCCAACACTCGCTCTCGAACGTAGTGGTAATGGACCTCTATGTGCTTGGTCCTGGCATGGAACACTGGGTTCCTAGCCAACAGCATGCTGCTGCGGTTGTCACAATGGATGACAATCTGCTGGTCCACCTGCACTTCCAAGTCCTCAAGTAATGTGCATAGCCAAGCTACCTCACACGCCGCAACTGCTGCACCTCTGTACTCGGCCTCTGTGCTCGATAAAGCAATCGTAGGCTGCTTTTTGCTGCTCCAAGTAATAGCAACACTCCCAAAAGAGAACATGAAGCCACTCGTAGATCTTCTATCAACAATGCTACTTGCCCAATCTGCATCTGTATACCCATACAATGCTAATGGCGCATCTGCTGCATAGAACAATGCGTAGTCAAGAGTCCCTTGCACATACCGAAGTGTGCGTCGTACTCTATCCAAATGTGGCTTCCTCGGAAGCTGCATGAACTGACTCTCCAAGCCTACTGTGTAGCTCAAGTCTGGCCTCGTGATAGTCAAGTAGATTAGACTACCCACAATCTTCGTGTACATATTGACATCCTCAACAACATCACCCTTTTCTGCACTCAGCTTTGCATTCACATCCAAGGGAATAGAAATTGGTTTACAATCAGCCATACCATACTTTGACAACATGTCCAAAGCATATTGTCTCTGTGACAGCCATACACCCTCTGGAGTCCTGATCACCTCAATGCCAAGAAAGTAGCGCAACTCGCCCAAATCTTTCATTTTTAACTCCTGTTGGAGAAGACCCTTCACATGGTCAATCTCCATAGCATTGTCACCCACAATAATAAGGTCATCTACATATATGGTAACGACCACAATCCCCACATCACTCTCACGTACATAGAGTGAATGATCAGCATGAGCTCTCCTAAAACCAATACTGATAAGATACTTGGCAATCCTATCATACCATGCTCTAGAGCCCTGCTTCAACCATACAAAGCTTTGAGAAGTTTTCATACATAATCTGGGTAACCTGGATCGACATAACTAGGTGGCTGATCCATATACACTTCCTCTTGCAACTCACCATTCAAGAATGCATTCTTTACATCCATTTGATGGATAATCCATCCTCTAGATGCAGCCACTGCTATGACATCTCTCACAGTCGTCATCTTTGCCACTGGAGCAAAGGTCTCCTCATAGTCTATGCCATACGTCTGTGCATAACCCTTTGCGACCAGACTTGCCTTGTGATGCTCAATGTTACCATCAGCCTTATGCTAAGTTTTATACACCCATTTATAGCCAATATCTTTCTTACCACTTGGCAATGGCACCAACTCCCATGTGTCGTTTTCTTCCAATGCAGCCATCTCTTCATTCATTGCATCATCCCAATGCACATTTCCAACTGCATCCTCAAAACATGTGGGCTCCACATCCTGTATCACCTTAGCCATGTAGTCTTGGCCCGATGCGCTAGACACCCATCATAAGTCAATTTCTGAATTGGATTTCTGACTCTGTTAGATCTGCGCGGTGCTGGGTCACTCCTTTTCCCTCTAGCATCTTCTTGTACTTTCCTTAGGGTGAAAGCATGTTAACCTGTCGCACTTTTTGTGCTAGTTAGCAGTTTCAAGTTAGCACATCTTCGAAAAGTTGGGCGTCCGGTAAAGTTTTTACAAATAATATCAAAATTTGTTGGAGGTTGTACATTTGCATTCCTTGTTTCAAGTGCTTTCTATTGATATATCATATGTCATAGATCTTGGAGATGTAGCTCAAGTTATTGTACTAGTTAGCATCTGTCAAAATTGTGCTAGTTAGCATTGTCCGGGACATGAAAAAGCATGACAGGTTAACATGCTTTCACCCCTTACACTTGGTGTCCTGACAGCCGGAATTCCAAATTCCTCATCAAGACTTTGTTCAGAACCATATGAATCCATGTCTACATGTGAAAACCCTGATGATGCATCAGCCATAAGGGGAGGTTCATCAACCTTTTCCTTTCCTTTTCGTGATACATTCCCTGTACCTGCTGGTGGAGTAACCTGCGTACGTAGTCTACCATTCCATGGCTTCTCAACATAGCCACGAGAAGACGACTCTTGTGGTCCACTCAAAACCTGTGACTGTGGCCTCACATTTTGTACAACCACATCATCTTTTACATCAGCCCCAATAGTTCCATGTGCATTACTGTACCAGCTGCTCATCTCATCAAAGACTACATCTCTGCTCACTCGTAATTCTCGTGTAGTTGGATTGTAGCACCTATAACCCTTTTGTTCAAGGGAATATCCCACAAGAATACATTTCTCTGCTTTAGGATCCAATTTCCTACGCAACTCATCTCGTACATGCGTAAGCTATGCAGCCAAACACTTTCAAGTGTGCCAAATCAGTCTTTGTACCTGTAAACTTTTCCTCATGTGTTACATCATGCACCGCAGCTGTAGGTGTCCTGTTCATAATGTACACAGCTGTATTTACAGCTTCAACCCAGAAATGATGAGGCATGTTCTTCTCATTCATCAATGCATGTGCAACCTCTGCAATGTGCCTGTTTTTCCTTTCTGCGACCCCATTCTGCTGTGGAGTATATCTGTATGTAAACTGCCTGCGTATACCATGCATTCGCAGAAAATATGAAAAATCGTTGGAGAAGTACTCTCCCCCTCCATCTGACCTCAATGTCTTGATTTGCATATCTGTCTCCTTCTCAATCATGACTTTGAAGTCTTGAAAGTGACCAAACACTTCACTTTTGTTACGCATGAATTAGACCCATACTTTCCTTGTATGGTCATCAATGAAAGAGACATAATACCTGCAACCATGTATACTTGCAGTATCGATTGGACCCCAAACATCTGTGTGCACCACCTCAAGTGGATTTTTACATACATTGCGCTCATGTGGAAATGAGCCCTTTGACTGTTTTCCAAACTAGCATGTTGCACACACTTTATGCATACTTTCCTTGTATGGTCATCAATGAAAGAGACATAATACCTGCAACCATGTATACTTGCAGTATCGGTTGGACCCCAAACATCCGTGTGCACCACCTCAAGTGGATTTTTACATACATTGCGCTCATGTGGAAATGAGCCCTTTGACTGTTTTCCAAACTAGCATGCTGCACACACTTTATGCATACCATCGACCTTGAATTTGGGCAAACCTTTTACAATCTGTTTTGATTGCATGCTGCAAAATCTCTGCTCATTGATATGGCCAATGCGTTTGTGCCAAATGTCAACATCAGCCACAACACCTGTGCCCTGTGCAAATAATGCAGCTTTTATCTCACGCATGTCTACATTCAGTGTAAACATTCTGCCCACACATTTGCCCCTCTGTGATCAGCTTACAGCCATTCTGGAAATCTTCTACATAACAGCCATTTGGATTGAAGCGAACCTGCAAACCCTGCTCAACCATTTGTCCAACAGAAACAAGATTCTTTGTAATGTTTGGGACATGAAGTACATCTGCTAAGTACTTTGATTTACCACTCTTCGTATTTAGAGATATGTCCCCTACATGAGCAATGGGGTGAGCTGTGTCATCTCCTGTCTGCACATAGCCTGACACATCTGGTTTGCGCATATCTCTAAACCACTCTCCATGAGACGTCATGTGATTAGAGGCACTTGAATCCACATACCAAACATCATCTTGGGTGGAATTCTCTGCAGTCATTGTATTCATTACATGCTGCATAACAAACATGCGCTCGTTTTTGTTGTCATCTGCATCTCTGCTAATAGATGCATAGTTGCCCTGTTCTCTCTTTCCACTTGCTTTTCCCTTTGGACAGTCACGTGACATGTGACCTCTTTCACCACAAGTCCAACATTCTCTGCTATCTGCAGTATGTTGCTGCCTGCTTGATCTTGCACCATGACCTCTTTGACTCCCCCTTCCTTGAGACTGGTTTCCCCTGCCACCTATATTGTTTTGATTTGATTGACCTTCTCGAAATTGGCCCCTGCAACCACTTGGGCCTCGACCACGACCTCTACCTCTACCTCTGTTGGAGTTAGAATAGAAGGCATGTTCAGAATTATTTCTGCCATGAGAAGAAGATGTGTCAAGGTTCTTCTCCTCAAGAATAAGCATAGAAATCAAATCTTGGAACACGGGGATGTCGTCTCTTGTATTCATGGAAGAGCTGAAATGTACATACTCATCTCCTAGACCATCCAAGCATGCACGGACAATGTCATCGTCTTCCACTGAGACTTTAATATATTCAAGAGCCTCAATGATACTCTTGATCTTCAAGGCATAATCATTGATTGAGAGGTTGTTCCTCTTAACATGATTTAACTCCGACTTTAGTTGAAGATTCCTGGCCTTGGTGTTCACCTCAAACACTTTGCCTAAGTTTTCCATGCAATGGCAGGGGTTTCAGTATCCTGTAGATAGCCCATCATGCCATCTGTGATGCTCATAGAAAGCCAATACATCACTTTGCTCTGGCCTTGTTGCCAGTCCCTCAAAGCTTTCCTTTGTTCTGCTGTAGCATTTGCCTCGGGAATCTCTGGTTCCTTTTCATTGTCTCCTTCTACATAGTCCCAATAACCTTTTCCTTTTAGGAAATTTGTTATTCTGTACTTCCATGTAGGGTAGTTATTTTTCTCAAGCTTCTCAGTGACAATCTGACTGAAACCGTCAGACATCTTGAAGCACTAAGACAAAATAGCTACAATCTTCAAAAACCAACAAATCTGTTGAACCTGCTATCGTGGTACCTGTAACGCTTTCTACACTCAACGAGTGTCCACAATCAAGCCTCTCTTGCCTGCACCAGGCTTTGATACCATGTAAAGAAAGAGGATGCAAGAGAGCTACACAAGACAAGCACAAAGCACACAGAGATGGAAAGCTTCTTCTTCTTCTCATAGAAAAGAGAGTACAAAAATGACTAAGTGATAAAGATGAAAAGTAGCACATATGTACATGCGGTCACTAAGTGTGAACACGCTAGAAGCGTACTAGGCTAGCACTATAAGTGTAGTCCAGCTATAGAATCACTGGCAGAGATCCTCCGTGTCGATCATCTAACACGCCAGTGACTAAATGCCGTAAGCGGCCAAGACCCGTAGGGGATGCCAGCTCAAGATGTAGAGCTTGACATCTCAACATTGTTGTCACTTCATAACACGATACGGCCAATCCAGAGTACTCAAGAATTCCCCGTATCGTATTGTGATGCGATGCCTTTTTGTCGCGCCACTCGTGCATCATGCAATCTCCATGATGATTACGCCACGTGTCAGTCGCTGTGGAACGGTCGCGCCACAAGGCAAACCTGGTGCCGCCACTCCACAAAAGCACCGCTATCGCGTTATGGTGCGACATATTGTTGTCATGTCATAACAAGATACGGCCTATCTAGAGTAGTCAGGAACTCCGCGTATCGTGTTGTGACGCGACGCCTTTTTGTTGCGCCACAGCGCGATACTTGTGGTCGAACTAACCGGGACCTTACTTATCGTGTTTTTACGCGACAACATTTTGCCAAAACGCAAACACTGCAATTCGGAACCATCAGGTACCGCCTCCTCGCGTTGTGCCGAGACATACTGTTGTTGCTAGGGCAACCCGTTGGGGCGCTTCTTTCCTCGTCATGCCACACCGCAAATGGGCAGTGCCACTAATTTCGGCACCACCAGTCCCGATGTGCCACATGGCACGTAATCATTATGCTCGCACGCATTAGGAAAATTTTGAACTCACTTTTGGGCCTTTTAAGAGTGCCATATCATCAAAGTTGTACAAAAGAAAGCAACCCGATAGACCCCTCTAAATATTGCTTAGAACCCCATGATATGACCTATCATTGGAAAGTTCTTGAAAAATGGATTTTAAAGAGCCAAGGTTCGAAAAGTTTGGATGACTTCTATGAAATTTATGCCATTTTTTTTCAATCAGCCAAGTTTTGTTACCGTTACGGTAATCTAAAATCACCTTTTTCTAGATCTACATGAAGGCAATGTCCGATACATGCATGCTATATATCAATAGATAGCATTTGAAGAGTAGATTCTAAATATTCAAGCTCCGAGAAGTTTGGATCTTATTTGCAAAAAATTTATCGATCCCCACTTTTTGAAAGCTATGCCACATCAACAATTCTTACAAGGCCCATTTTTGAGTCCAAACTTTTCCTAATGGCTTCCCGTCATACCTCGCAATGTCATGATTAATGCGGCCACCTCTTCTCATGATTAAGATGTGATTATACTTATTTTGCTAATATAAACACCCCCCCTCCTTTTTTCTCATCGTTTTTTCCGAAGTGTCTCTAGTCACTCTACGTTTTTACACACATCCAGATTTCCATATTTCCTCGCATTCTCCTCGTTCAGGTCATGGCTTGCACAAAGAAAACAGCAAGGAACTTTTATCCTGGCCAGTCTGGTCCGCAGGGCCAGGCTAGCTCGTCTACAGTGCAACCGTCAACATCGCAGGTGATTCCGGGCAAGACCATGCCGCAGTTACGGGCAACAATGTGAAGAAGAAGATACGAACAGAATAGGAGCGTTCTACTCGAACTTCGTAAGCTCCAAAAGCACATTTCATTGGAAATACCTAAACTGCCATTCCAGAGAGTTGTTTGCGAGATTTGCGAGCAACACAACCTAAATTTCTAATGGTCTCGAAGTCCAATGGGGTGCTTGCATGAGGCCGTTGAGGATTTTTTTGTAGAGCTTTTCCAGGATAGCTACATCCTCTCGGCCCACGCCCATGGGGCAACATTGATGCCGTGAGACATCAACACACTTCGCCTTCTCAGGTTCAGGTATGACAAAACAATATCGCCTGCCAGTATTTCAAACCGAAAGATGGACAATATTCACGTATTGACAAGGTCAAAGTTCATGAAGTGTCTACACAAATGCATCGATACAACACCCGTCTCAACATCGAGCGCGACACAACAGAAGACGATAGTGAAAGATTGGAGAAGTTACGCCTTGAGATGATGGAGGAACAAATGGCAGATGCCATCAGCGACGCCAACGCTAATATTACTGTTTCCCTATTTCCATGTTGGCCTTCCTCTGTGGGGACGCATTCTGTATTTTCCCTATCACCCCCACAAGATTGCAATTTTACAAAACCGGACGAGGGAACTCACAGACTCAATCATCAATTGCTTGCTTTGGTGCGTGCTATTCTTTTTTTCACAATAAATTCTTTTAATATATTGAATTTTGTATGACACAAATTTCTTTACAGTTTTGTAGTTTCAAATTTGCCTTGGAATATGCAAAATGATGTCGCCGTCCTTGAATCGAACCTCTCGGTCGTTTTGACGGCCGAGAATACATCTTTAGTGGATGTAGTTGACTGGTTCCAGTCAGTGAACATGGAGATGGAAATTTTTTTTGTTCTGGCTTATCATGAAGGGTACGCAATGTTTTCAATAGTAAAATTATTTTATCTTGAATTCTAATTTGTTGTGATGACATATGTTTTGCTTATGTTTATTTTTAACAACGCTCATTGGAGTCTTGTTCTCTTACACCTTGAACGAAACCGGTGCTAGCTTACTAATTCATCCCATGGATTTCATGGTGAAGTACGTAGGTAAGAGGTTTTGTATTTTGTTCGACATCGCATAGAATTTTTTTAAAAGTCGCTTATGAAATTTAATTGTATTTTGCGCAGATTTGTTCGGAAGCTTGTGTCTTCTCTTGAAGCTTTAACGCAAGAGCATATATATGATAATCTTACGATTATTAGTTGCAAAGTCCCTAAGCAGGACGATGCCTACTCTTGTGGATGGAGGGTCTTAATCAATGCAGAAATTTTGTTAGGGGTCATGCTTGATGGAAGTCGTAGAAGTGTAAGCGTTTGACACTTGTTTACAGATTTGTATCTTAATAAGTTAGTAGCTATGTTAATAAACATGATGTTCTTAACGTAGGTAAGAAATTTGGCAGATTACTCAAAGACTAATGTTTCTTCGTTTAGAAACAGAATGATTGAAAACTTGATCAATTGCGCGACCATGCGTGCAGACAGAGCACGTGATTCTTTTATCCCGCTAGCACCAAGGCCCACTCCTAGGCCTCTGCCGACAAGATACCCCTTGTCTGTCATACCAACACAAGCACATATCAATATCTCCCCAGATGCCTCCCCAACCAAAGCTCCGACCGGCTCTTGTCCTCAAGAAACAGCTGCAGAACCCTCAAACCCCCCACCCAGCACCTCTCCTGCTCATGAAGCAACTCCAGAGGCCCCAAACCCCCCACCCAGCACCTCTCCTACTCATGAAGCAGCTCCAGAGCCCCCAGATCCCCAAGCCACCACCTCTCCTCAACCTCTACCAGCAGCCCCCACATCACCGCATGGACAAGATTAAAAAGAGATAATGAAATGTACTTTTGACAAATTGATTACAAGCAGTGGATCGAAATTTGACTTTTGTTTTGATTATGGTTCAAAGTTTACAAAATGTTGTGTACAGCTTTCCAAAAGAATGGGAGAGTGAGGATCTAATGGTGTTTGGTAATGTAGAGAGCTACCTTTGTCGAGTAATCTTTTGAGAATAGTATTTGAATGATTGTGTACAATTAGTTCACTATTTCAAGTCTATCACTGGTAATCTGTACAGAAACAGTCGTATTTTCTTGTCTGTGAGGTTCCTGCAATGCAACGTACACGATAAGACATTGGGATACATGAGCACGATAGAAACATCAACGTATAAAAGTAATACATGTAGCTTAGTACCTTTCGCATGTTACACTTGAAAACAAATTTGGAAGGCAAATTGAGATTGGACTCATTTAACAGATCCTCTCGAGCCTGTCTTAAAGTGACATTTGATCTGACCACAACAGCTGTAAGAAAATAATTTGAAAACCATATCTCGATGGACATCAAGGGATTAAAAGCACTGTCACTTAAATCTTGATCCATAGCTACCAACTGACCATTAACTCGATGCCACCTCATGTAGTAGAAAGAAACTATAAAATTATGTGATGCTATCATACACTTGCACACAACCGAGGCTTGTCAACTTTGCACAAAATGCCTTCAGAATCACTGACATCCCAATTATCATTCAAAAAATCAAGGCAAGTTTGGGATGGGATTTGCAGATGAACATGGTTTCTATTTTTCTAACCTCCTCATCATGGAAGAAATCTATAAAGACATGTAATGGTATAAATAGACTGACTTGTACTTGCCTGCTTGCAATGTTTGGTTGCAAACACTTCAAAATTTCCTGATGAAGCTTGAGTCTAAAACGTTCAGAGGTTTCTGAAGTTGGAACTGGCCACTTTGGGGAATCTTCTTGGGGAAGAGGGAAAGGTTTCAAAGTGCCAAATCCATGGACAGAGCAAGGGGCGTTGTAAAAGTAGTCGTAAAAGAAAACTCCGCTCTCTGCGAGAGCTCTTCTCGCACTAGTTATGTACATAAGTTCTCCCACCGAAGCATCAAAATCATTAAAAATACCAATTATGCACTCAACTGGTTGCCAGTCTTCTTTGTTAGAAGGATGCTTAAAAACAAAAGATAAGAGAATGGTCACAAGAAATAGTCAACAAAATAACTTGAAGAATCTTTAAAGACTTTTTAGCAATATAGTAGTCACACGGTTTGGTCTATGAGCAGGAAACCCCAAAGGTGACTGTTGTAGTCGTAGTTCGGAGTGCATATATGCATGCTCAATGAGCACCTCTTTCACTGTCTTTCCCGTTAGAGACAAGAGAAAATCTTTCACACGTCCTTTGTAGCTGTTAATGAATTCATTTGACGTCCGTTTTCTTCTTCTTGTTTGAAGCAGAACCCAACTACCAATGGTGACTATGGTAGACATCCAACGACCATGGTCTAAGTCAAAGCTGTTGAATAGTTCCACAGATTTAACAGAGGTGGATGGTCGTCCTGGTCATCTTCCTTCCATCTCTGCTTCTATTAGCTGTGAAGTGACACTACGCAAAAACGCTAGAAGAAAAGAGGCTCACTAGTTTACACAAGAAGTAGTAGCCTGAAAAGTGTTCATCAAAAGGTGTGCCTTATTGAATGTGAGTTATGGCACATTCGGCGTTCGTCGCGGCCATGGCAGGGAAATAATTTGCACAAACTCGCGTCATATCTTCTTATTCAGATCTTTTTAACAGAGAAAAACTCTTTTTTGAAAACGCAAAAATTTGAGATAAAAATCAAATAAATTGGAGCTACCATTGTGGTGACTCAAACTCTATTGGTCGAACATCATTCTCTCTCTAGTGCCAAAAAGTCCTTTTTTGAGTCCAAACGTTTTCTAATGAGCTAGGAAAGGTGCATACAAGTGAAAATCCTGCAAACATGTTTACAAAGGTGGTCAACAAGGAGAAGTTGAGCTTTTGCTCATCTTCAATCAGCATTCACGGATAAGAAGCCAGGATAGAAAGCAGTCACAGTTTTGGTTTGGAGATCAGTCTCCAAGTGGGAGATTGTTAAGTATGGAGCATTATTTACCCCTTCTACTTTTCTGTGTTAAAAACGCACATTTATAAGGCCCCCATTATGAGGAGAAGCCATCATGCATGAAGAAAAATAACTCACCAAAAAATAAAATCACTCGCCAGAAACCAAAATTTTAACTCCCAGTCTCGAGCGTAAGCTCAAGTCTGGCTTCACAGGAATATTATGGCCGGACAGCGATCGGAAAGTGGTCAAAAAACGATCGGTCGGTTGGTCGATTGGCTGGTGGCCGGTGGTCAAAAGTCAATGGCCGGTGGTGGCTGGTGGCCGAATTCAAAAGAGGACTTGTTTTCTCAAGGACGACCACACATGGGCGGATTGGAGGGTCCTATTTGGACTTATCTACACAAGGACGGCTACCCATGGCTGCCTCTCATGGGAGAAGGCAGCCTTTTTGGCTTATAAAAGGAGGCCATTTCTACACACATTATATAGTGTGAAGTTGATGCAACAATTGGGTATGAGGTGGTGAGAGTGAAGCAAGGTGGGAGCTCCAAAAGGGTATAATCCCTTTGTAACCTACTTTTTGTTTTGAAGTACTAAATCCATTGAGTGGCTGCTTTCCCGTGGACGTAACCCACATTGGGTGAACCACGTATATCGTATGTAATCTCTCTCTCTCTACTCTATAATCTCTTGTGTGTGTAAATTATCTCTCTTCATTAAGTAATCTACTCAATTATCTACTTAGATACGTCATATTTCCTAACACATACGAACAACTTCTTAAATTTTGAAATTCTATGGCTATTTGCTTTTCAAAAGCAAAGCCATCCTTCACTTAAGGAAAAGTAAAGTTGAAAAAGTACACTCAAACCTTTTTAGCATGTGGAAGGCCATAGGGTTCATTGTGCAAGGTTGTTGCAACACCGAGGCCGCTGGATTCTTTGGCTGGATGAGTGCCACATGGCAAGGGTCTTTGTAAACTAACTTTGTTGTCCCTTCAATTGTTTCTTTACATCACCTTTTCATTAACATTATGCAAGTTTATTTTTTCTTTATAGTGATTGGATCTACCTTTTCTTACGAACGATTAAAAAATTCTCTTGTTTTTGACCAAGAAGGCCATAGAGGAGTCGTGGAGAAAACGTGCAAACCTCTCTATCAAAAATTTCACCATCACATTAAACATTAAATGTGATAGAACTTTTGTTTGCACTTTAGTGTTTTTCATCACCATTGGATTAGTATGACATTTTCTTCATTTTAGTGTTTTTAAAAGGTCTCTCCATATTGATGCTAATTTGAGGCATTAAAATCATAAGATGGAGGAAAAGATGAACTTTTGGGTAACAATCACATCATTTTCTATTTTTGTATTATGCTCTCTCTCTCTCTCTCTCTCTCTCTCTCTAGAATGTCTTTTAAATGAAGTGCACTCTTAGGTGCAATTAATAATTTTTTTATAAATGAAGTACACTCTTAAACACAAGTTATTTCAAAATATTAATTGAACACACACACTCTCTCTCTCTCTCTCTCATACACACACGCACAGACACATAAAATATTATTACATCTAAAAATATCACATTTGTGAATCTTTCCTCCCCCCTTACCTTCAACAGGCCATCGTGAGTCCTCACCTTGTTTTTTTTCTACTTTGAAAGGTTATAAATTGAAGGTTGAAAAAGTTCACAAGTACCAAGATTTCAAACTTTAGAAAAATGAGACATTTTGTAAGGTTTTCTTTGAAGTGAAGCAGCGAGTGACACATAGAGGGTCTCTCCTTCCTTGAAAATTTTAAGCTACATTATATATAGTATAGATTGTTTACTTTAAGGTAGAAATTCGGGTGAAGTTTGATAAATATCAAACAAGGTGGCTCTCTTTTGAGAAGGCTTGTTAGTATTGTGGAGTTCTATTGCCCAAATGTGAGATGTTTGAACATCTGCAAAGTAGAACTTGTGCCTCCATCAACAAGAAGGTTTAGGCTACTTACAAACTTGGAATTACCAGAGGCAAGATAAAGAGAAGCAAATGCTATATCCAACGTTGATAAAGAGTGACCTAAAAGATTATGGTTGTTGTCAGGAATGCCTTGGATGCTTTCTTTGTCTAATAATGGATTGTAAATAGCTTGGCAAAAGAAGCTCAATGAAGAGGGGTGACTGTCGCACTTGGTGATACACAATTTACTCATATTCCATACTGACCCAAATCACTACAAGCTTCCCTCATTATCCCGAGAATTGCATGCTTGGACACTACATATGCAATTGGTGCAATACCACCTAAAATTGATAGATGTTTAGACAATGTCATCCCAAGAGTATTAAAGGGAAATATGACAAATTTGATCAAGCTATGTCTGAGTATAATTTCTAGCAAGAGGAGATAAACCTCTTTTTAGTGAGAGAGTTGCAAAATATAATGAGAGGAGGCTAAAGTTTACCTTGAATCCCAACAACACTAGATGTGCATATGATGGAGCCCTTGATGTTAGCATCCACCATTGCTTTTCTTGCATACTTTACCCCAAGCACAATGCCACGCACATTGATCGACATGACACGATCAAAGTCATCCATATCCACATTTGTTGCATCACTTGTCATGTTCTTACCCACAATACGAGCAATGTCACGCTCGATTGAGAGATTGCAATGCCTATATGCAACTCTATGTGGCCCTAATTCATCAACTAGTCTTGAACCCCTTTCATCTTGAATGTCTGCTATCACCACCATTGCACCATTGTCGACAAACATGCGAACTGTGGTCTCGCCTACGTTACAAGCAAAAGGTAAAATGAAGGTGAAAACTTTGACTTTTTAAGATCATAAATGCAGGGAACTATAACTAAAAACACACACTTCCACAAACTATCAAAACTCTTCCCCTTCTTGGAGGACTTTAGAATGCCATTGAAGCAACATGAAAACTAGGATGAACCAAAGCTACAAAGATTGGGGCTTGATAACTAAACAATTCATGAGTATTCTGAAAAAAAGTGGTAGATATTTGAATGGCTCATCAAATGTGAAACTAATTTTATTTTTTTTGTGTAAAACTCACAATATGTTAGTGATATATAGAAATAGAAACTCAAAAAATTTACAAGAGAAATTGTGAAAACCACCACATGCATGCTATTCTAGGAGATCCAAACTCCATCAAAGAGTGCCCATCCGTGCCACACAGGCCGGCCATGCTTCCACCATAGACTTTTTCAACCTTCACAAATGACTGTGATCGTCAACGGCAGACTCGCGATTGTGCACATGAGAGAGAGAGAGAGAGAGAGAGAGAGAGAGAGAGAGAGAGAGAGAGAGAGAGAGAGAGAGAGAGAGAGAGAGAGAGAGAGAGAGAGAGAGAGAGAGAGAGAGAGAGAGAGAGAGAGAGAGAGAGAGAGAGAGAGAGAACTCCTCCATCTATATCTATATCAGAGCATGGTCACACGAGGCACAATTATCACTTATTTCTATATAACTATGCCTCTAGGATGGTCATGCGAGGATATTGATGGGGTTTAGTAATACTATGCATGGGCAATTGTACCTATGTCTAAGTCAACATACTTTCACAAGTGAGGGCACAATTTCATTAAACAAAGTTGATCTCAACTGTAACTTTTACATACACTTGTTGGCACACTTTATTGACTATGCCATCTCAGGATGGGCCGGTTTCATGCTTGAGACCTCCTACTGTAGGCACTTTCCTCAAATCAATTGCGCATGACCATGACAAACCTGCACGTTGCTTGTGTGTTACATGATGGCGCTTACTTGTGCATATTTACATCTTACAGATAACTATGCTTGCATGATGGCTCTTTAATAGGGACTATATTCAACTATCTATCTATCACTATATAATAGGAAGACCATATTAGGTAAAGTGGGAAAATCCCAATTCCCAGGTTGGACAACTTTCAATATATCATGTACAAAATATAGAGATTTTGTCAAAAATTTGAGTTTTCTTAAGGTCTCATTCCACCTTATGCACATACAATACACAATGAAAACAACTAAAATACCATGGTTTCAATCAATTGGATTATTAGGAGACGAGTATATTGCATCCATTATCATTGTCTATGTTCTACTGTCCTACCTACAACTTATCTCAACATGGAGAGCTTGGTTTCTAGGTCCACCACTTGTCCAAGTTAATGTAAAAGTGACTCAAGGTTCACAACTTGTGAAAGCAAGGATCCATTGAGGAATACAATCCACTTGGCTATTTTTCCTTAATTTATTGCATGTGACATTCAAGCAAGGTCCACTTCTAATCTATAACTTCTTAATTTGAGGCATGGGGCATACATAAAATATGTAGCATATGCTCTATTGCCTCATAGGAAGGTTGGTTTCAAGGTGCACTTATCCATGCTAGCCTATCTTGGAGAAATGATGGAGCTTGCTTCTCTCCTTGTTTCAATGGAGACTAGCTTGGACAAGTGGTGGACCTTTGCTTCTCTCTATGTTTCAATAGAGTTAGCTTGGACAAGTGGTGATCTTGGAACAAAACCCCCATGTAAAACATATCATGGGTATTCCAAGTGATTAGAAAGATTACCATTTAAGATATAACCTTATAAGTTGGACAAATGGAGCTTGTCTTGGAGAAATGGTGGACCTTTGATTATCTCCATGTTTCAATGGAGCCTATCTTGGAGAAATGGTGGAGCTTGCTTCTGTCCATGTTTCGATGGAGCCTAGCTTGAACAGTTGGTGGACCTTTGCTTCTCTCTATGTTTCAATAGAGTTAGCTGAGATATGTGGTGGATCTTCAAACTAAGCCAACTACTATCAATGTTTCCTAGCTTGGACAAGTGGTGGAGTGTTTCTCTACTCCATGTTTCAATGGATCTTAGCTTGGACAAGTGTTGGACCTTAAAACAAAAACCCCATGTACAACATAGAATGGATTTTCTAGATTTCAATGGAGTCTAGATTTAACAAATGGTGGAGCTTTTCTTCATCCATGTTTCAATGAAACTAGCTTGGACAAGTGGTGGACCTTGTAACAAACCCCCCCATGTACAACATATCATTGGTTTTCTAGGTGATGGGAAGGAATACCATTCAAGATATAAACTTATAGCTTGGATAAGTAGTTGACTTTAAAACCAAATTCATCATAATACAATGAAATACAGGTTAGCCAATTCCTAAATCTTGAGACCAAACCTCCCATGCTATTAGAGATAATATATTGGATAAGTGGTGGACCTTCTATTATTTTCCCATGCCTGGTTTAGACTACCGGTACACTTTGCAGCTATAAAGGTTGGACGAGTTGTGGAGCCTTGTTTCTATCCATGTTTTAATGGATCCTAGCTTGGACAAGTGGTGGACCTTGGAAAAACGCTTCCATGTACAACATATATGAGTTTTTCCATGTTTTAATGGAACCTATCTTGGACAAATGGTGAAGCTTTCTTCTCTCCATGTTGATTTTGGAACTACCTTAGACAAGTGGTGGAGCTTTGCTTTTCTACTCTTCATAATACAATGAAGTATAGGTTGGTTACATTGTGAATCTTAAGGCCAAACCTCCCATTTTACTAGAGATGATAGGTTGGACAAGTGGATCAAAATTCTATTATTTCTCCATGACTATATTGGACAATTAGTAGACCTAACATCTCTCTATGTTGTCTAGAGATAAGCTTGGACAAGTGATGGACCCTGCTTCTCTCTTCCCTTGGTTTACTAGTTTGAAGACTCAGTATATATACTTTTTTAGATCTAGCTTGAACAAGTGGTGGACCTTGTATCCACAATCTTAATTCATTACAAAAAAGTATATGAAAAAATAACATAGGAATCTTGGTTTGAAGGTCAAGCAATTAGGTTCCAAATGCACATAATAATATATTTTCCACCCATAATAAAAGAAAGTTAAATATGTTATTACCAAATTGACAAAGGTAACGTCCAAGAATTCTAGCTTTGCATCTTGTCAGATCTAAATCTTCATCAAGGCGACATGCATGTATACATCAACTTTCAAGCCATTCAAGAATACATGCACTTAGATTCCATAGTTTTGTTTTCAAAGTCTTTTAGGTTCTAAAACTCTTTCACGTAAAGTATGTAATGACAAAATTCTTGAAGAAAACATTTGTGCCCAAGAAAAAGATCCCTCTCACATATTTAAAGTCCATGAATTCTCTGATCCATACTTACAAGTTTTATTTTGACATCAAACATCAATTCTCTCATAGTTACAAATAAATGCAACCTCGATATGAATTGACAAAAAATGAATTTCTTTTACTATATGACCCAACATAGGCCCGAATCAAATAAAAAATGAGTCTCCAAAAATTTGGGTGTACATCAGAGTCCCCTTACAATAGGATGCACTCCAATAGTACATTGAAGTCCCCTTAGAGTAGGGTGCACTCCATTCAAGTGTTCATAAAATTGACACACCTTTGTTTTTTTATAAAAAAGACTATATCAAATTATACAAATGTTGAAAGATACACACTAGAATAAAAAAAGCATCTTATGGCCATATTTATTCAATTCTTTCGTGTTGACAGGTACACACCAAGGACATAATTTGTCTCAGAATCACTATACTGATTTACAATTGTGTTGTATGTATAGACTCTCTTATCTCTTGCATACAACCATCCTACCAACCATGGAATTATGGTTCTCTGCAAGAAGTTTTTGAAGTTGCTCGGAAGTTTGCCTCCACATCTTTGGAAATATAAGATATGTCCCTGGCATGTTCCACATCACCCTATATGGAGTGTCATAAAAAAATTAAGGTATTGTTTGCATCCAAATCTCAAATATCTTCCAAATATCACTCAAATTTTTGTGATAAACCCTTGTAAATCCTAACATAATATTTGGATTTTGGCAATTTTTGTTACTCATAAACACCTTGAACTTGGTATATGCTAGGAAAACATTTTTGTGTGATGCGTTGCACCCTTGTTAAGTTATAGCAACTCCATATCCATAGCTCAAAGTATTCAGCACAAAAATCCAAAAAAACTTTGTGCGTCTGGTCGCACCACATGATAAACTTCATCTTTTCCTCCACAAGTCGCATGTGTTGAGCCCAAGATGGCATAGAATCTCCATGTTTCATTTCAATTGTCTTGAGAAGTAACCCCTCTAGATCCAAGATAAGTACTCTTTTGATGTCCTTGAAAAGCAAGTGGTAGGTGATAAGGAGGTGATTCATTCCTTGGACAAGGTCTTGGAGGAGGTTGGATGGGTAATTCAATAGGTTTCTTCAATTTATGCCAGCATATAGCCAATCCATTTTTCTGTAATGGTTCTGAAATTAAAGAACAAGACACTTAATGCAAAACACAACAATAGACATGAGTTTTACATTGTCTACCCAAGGTTTTATTAGATACCAAAATCCATCTATGATCTACTCATTAATAGAAAGAAAGTCAAATTAAAATCCTGACTCTTTTTTATGCTACACTCTCTCTTAGTCTCAATACCATGGAGGTCAACTAGACTTAAGTCAACTAATAACTACTACTTGTTGTTAAAGGTATGCTTGAAGTGCATAAGGCTTAACCAATGCTCTAGTGTAGAATGGGTATTTAGGTCTCAAGGTCTACCACTTATCCAAGCAAAGATCCATTTAGATATGGAAACCCAATTTTTCTTAATATAATGATATAGAGTGGACAAGTGGTGAATCCTGAGACCAAACCACTCATGCTACTAGGGATAATAGGTTGGACAAGTGGTGGACCTTGAATGTAAACCCCCCATGTACAAAGTATCAGGGGTTTTGGGTATTTCAATGGACTCTAGCATCTTCGAGACATGGTGGAGCTTACTTCTCTCCATGTTTCAATGGAGTCTATCTTGGATAAATGGTGGAGCATCATTCTCTCCATGTTTCAATGAGCCTAGCTTGGACAAGTGGTGGACGTTTGTTTCTCTCTATGTTTGAACAGATTTAGCTTGGACAAGTGGTGACCTTGGAACAAAATCCCCATGTAAAACATATCATGGACATTACAAGTGATGAGAAAAAATACCATTCAATATATAACCTTATAGGTTGGACAAGTGGTGGACCTTAACACCCAATTATTATTAATATAATGACATAGAGTGGACAAGTGGTGAATCTTGCGACCAAACCTACTAGGAAAAGTAGGTTGTACAAGTGGTGGACCTTGAATGAAAACCCCCCATGTACAAAATATCACTCATGCTACTAGGAATAATTTGGTGTTTCAATGGAGCCTAGCTTGGAAAAGTGGTGGACCTTTGTTTCTCTCTATGTTTCAATAGAATTAGCTTGGACAAGTGGTGAACCTTGGAACAAAACCCCCATGTAAAGCATGTCATGGGCATTACAAGTGGTGAGAAAAAATACCATTCAAGGTATAACCTTATAGGCTGGACAAGTGGTGGACCTTAGCACCCAATTCCTCTTATTATAATGACATAGAGTGGAAAAGTGGTGAATTGTGAGACCAAACCTACTAGGGATAATAGGGTGGACAAATGGTTGACCTTGAATGTAAATCACCCATGTACAAAATATCATGGGTTTTGCGTATTTCAATGGAGCCTAGCATCTAGGAGACATGGTGGAACTTACTTATGTCCATGTTTTAATGGAGCTATCTAGGAGAAATGGTGGAGGTTCCTTCTCTCCATGTTTCAATGGAGCCTAGCTTGGACAAGTCGTGGACCTTTGTTTCTCTCTATGTTTAAATATGGTTAGCTTGGACAAGTGGTGGATCTTGGAATGAAAACTCCCATGTAAAACATATCATGGGCATTTCAAGTGGCGAGGAAAGGATACCATTTAAGATATAACCTTATAGGTTGGACAAGTGGTGGACCTTAACACAATATAATGACATAGAGTGTACAAGTGGTGAATCTTGAAACCAAACCACTCATGCTACTAGGGATAATAGGTTAAACAAGTGGTGGGCCTTGAAATAAAACCCCTAGAGTGTTTCAATGGAGCCTAGCTTGGAAACATGGTAAAGCTTGCTTCTCTCCATGTTTCAATGCAGCCTATCTTGGATAAATGGTGGAGCATCATTCTCTCCATGTTTCAATGGAGCCTAGCTTGGACAAGTGGTGGACCTTTATTTCTCTCTATGTTTGAATAGAGTTATCTTGGAAAAGTGGTGGACCTTGGAACAAAACCCCATGTAAAACATATCATGGGCATTACAAGTGGTGAGAAAAAAATACCATTTAATATATAACCTTATAGGTTGGACAAGTGGTGGACCTTAACACCCAATTATTCTTAATATAATGACATAGAGTGGATAAGTGGTGAACTTGGGACCAAACCTACTAGGGAAATAGGTTCGACAAGTGGTGGACCTTGAATGTAAAACCCCCATGTAAAAATATCACTCATGCTACTAGAAATAATTTGGTATTAAGGTCCATGTTTCAATGCAGCCTAGCTTGGAAAAGTGGTGGACCTTTGTTTCTCTCTATGTTTCAATAGATTTAGCTTGGACAAGTGGTGGACCTTGGAAAAAAACCCCCATGTAAATCATGTCATGGGCATTACAAGTGGTGAGAAAAAATACCATTCAAGCTATAACATTATAGGTTGGACAAGTGGTGGACCTTAACACCCAATTCCTCTTAATATAATGACATAGAGTGGACAAGTGGTGAATCATGAGACCAAACCTACTAGGGATAATAGGTTGGACAAGTGGTCAACCTTGAATGTAAACCCCCCATGTACAAAATATTATGGGTATTGGGTATTTCAATGGAGCCTAGCAACTTGGAGACATGGTGGAGCTTATTTCTCTCCATGTTTCAATGGAGCCTATCTAGGAGAAACAATGGAGGTTCCTTCTCTCCATGTTTCAATGAGCCTAGCTTGGACAAGTGGTGGACCTTTATTCTCTATATGTTTTAATAGAGTTAGCTTGGACAAGTGGTGGACCTTGGAATGAAACCCCCATGTAAAACATATCATGGGCATTTCAAGTGGTGAGAAAGGATACCATTTTATAAATATTCAATACCTTGGAATGAAAACCCCTGTTATCATGGGCATTTCAAGTGGTGAGAAAGGGACCTTATATAACTTATAGGTTGGACAAGTGGTGGACCTTAACATAGTTCTTCTTATAATGACATAGAGTGTACAAGTGGTGAATCTTGAGACCAAACCACTCGTGCTACTAGGGATAATAGGTTGGACAAGTGGTGGACCTTGAATGTAAACCCCTCATGTACAAAATTATGGGTTTAGGGTATTTCAATGGAGCTAGCTTGGAGACATGGTGGAGATTGCTTCTCTCAATGTTTCAATGGAACCTATCTTGGAGAAATGGTGGATCATCCTTCTCTCCATGTTTCAATGGAGCCTACCTTGGACAAGTGGTGGACCTTTGCTTCTCTCTATGTTTCAATAGAGTTAGCTTGGACAAGTGGTGGGTCTTGGAACAAAACCCCTTTGTAAAACATAGCATGGACATTACAAGTGATAAGGAAAAATATCATTCAAGATATAACCTTACAGGTTGGAAAAGTGGTGATGGACCTTGACAAGTGGTGAAGGATACCATTTAAGATATACCCTTATAGGTTGGACAAGTGGTGGACCTTAACACCCAGTTATTCTTAATATAATGACATAGAGTGGATAAGTGGTGAATCTTAAGACCAAACCACTCATGCTACTAGGTATAATACGTTAGAGAAGTGGTAGACCTTGAATGTAAACACCCCATGTACAAAATATCATGGTTTTAGGGTGTTTCAATGGAGCCTAGAATCTTGGAGACATGGTAGATCTTGATTCTTTCCATGTTTGAATGGCACCTATCTTGGAAAAATGATGGAGGTTACTTCTCTCCATGCTTCAATGGAGCCTAGCTTTGACAAGTGGTGAACCTTTGCTTCTCTCTATGTTTGAATAGAGTTAGCTTGGACAAGTGGTGGACCTTTGCTTCTCTCTATGTTTGAATAGAGTTAGCTTGGACAAGTGGTGGACCTTGGAATGAAACCCCATGTAAAACATATCATGGGCATTTCAAGTGGTGAGAAAGGATACCATTTAAGATATAACCTTATAGGTTGGACAAGTGGTGGACCTTAATACATAGTTCTTCCTAATATAATGACATAGAGTGTACAAGTGGTGTATCTTGAGACCAAACCACTCGTGCTACTAGGGATAATAGGTTAGACAAGTGGTGGGCCTTGAAATAAAACCCCCCATGTACAAAATAAAATGGGTTTAGGGCATTTAAATGGATCCTAGCTTGGAGACATGGTGGAGCTTTCTTCTCTCCATGTTTCAATGAAGCCTATCTTGGAGAAATGGTGGAGCATCCTTCTCCATGTTTCAATATAGCTTAGCTTGGACAAGTGGTGGATCTTTGGTTCTCTCTATGTTTCAATAGAGTTAGCTTGGACAAGTGGTGGACATTGAAACAAAACTCCCATGTAAAACATATCATGGGTAGTTCAAGTTGTGAGAAAAAAAACCATTTAAAATATAACCTTATAGGTTGGACAAGTGGTGGACCTTAACACCCAATCCTTTTTAATACAATGACATAGAGTGGACAAGTGGTGAATCTTGAGACCAAAGCTATCAAGCTACTAGGGATACTAGGTTGGACAAGTGGTGGATCTTGAATGTACATCCCTATGTACAAAATATCATGGGTTTAGGGTGTTTCAATGGAGTCTAGCATATTGGAGACATGGTGGAGCTTGCTTCGCTCCATGTTTCAAGTGGTGGACCTTCAATTATTTTCCCATACCTAGTTTAGGACAACCCATACACTTTGCAACTCTAAAGGTTGGACGAGTGGTGGAGCTTTGTTTATTTCCATGTTTTAATGGATCCTAGCTTGGACAAGTGGTGGACCTTGGAAAAAAGTCCCCCCTGTACAACATAGCTGAGTTTTTTCATGTTTTAATGGAAGAGAGATTTGACAAATGGTGGAGCTTGCTTATCTCCATGTGGATTTTAGAACTAGCTTGGACAAGTGGTGGAGCTTTGCTTTTCTACTCTTCATAATACAATGATGTATAGGTTGGTTACATGGTGAATCTTAAGGCCAAACCTCCCATCTTACTAGAGATGATAGGTTGGACAAGTGTTCAACCTTCTATCATTTCTCCATGCCTATAATTAGACAATTAGTAGAACTAGCATCTTTCTATGTTGTCTAGAGCTGAGCTTGGACAAGTAGTGGACCTTGCTACTCTCTTCCCTGGTTTATTAGTTTGAAGACTCATTATATATACTTGCTTAGATCTATATAATTACTCATTAGTTAGGTTACAAGTAGGTATGTAATTTGTTAGCCTCAAGGGACTTTGAATATTGAATAGTAAGAAAGTCAAGTGCTGGTTTGAAGATCTTTTGCTTATCTAAACTAGACTCTAACTCAATAATAAGTCTCTTAAGTTCCACGAATTGTCCTATCTAGGCTCCAAAAGAGTCTTAATTGGTTTGTGCTAGATTCTAACTTCCTTGATGGGGTAGAATCCTAGAAAAATGAGGCACTATAAGTTTTACCTTAGCTCAAATGGATTTTCACTTAAACTAGACTGCAATTTGGCACTCTAGTATCTTTGTCTTGATGGAGTTTAACACTAGATACATAGTAGTGATATTTAAGCTTCATGTCTCTTCACTTGATCGAGATATGAGACCATACTTTCAAGGTCACCACTTGTCTTACCTAAAACCAATGTGAGACATGGGAGCAAGAAAGCCATCCGATATTGTTTTAAGGACTATTACATAGACAATCAATAACTTAAGTAAAGCAAAAAGACTTGGATCTTTCACAATTAATAACTTAAGTAAAGCCAAAAAGACTTGGATCTTTGACAGTTTTTTTCAAACTAAAAAAGCACAATCTCATGCTAACAAAACTATAAATCACAATTGAAAGTTTTGAACGAGAAAAAGATCACAATCTTATAAGAAGGATACTTTTCATTTCATTTGATGATTACAAACTAAAAGAAAGTCTCTCAAGAAATTGATAAACAAAAAATGTAGGTGACTGCTTCATTATTTTGAGCAAACATATCAAAATCTCTATTGATTGAGCTCCATCTAGTAGTATCCTTTGTAAGATCCTGCAGGAAGGAATAAAAAGAAGATTTGTTAGATACCATGCACATGAGTGTTCAAGTATGTGTATCAAGAATATATGACATGTCACTAGTACCTTAGGGTTGCTTTCTATCCAGCCTTAGAAGATTGTTCTCAGCTTTCACCTTATTTATATAAGCCTTTGCTGTGGTTGCCTTCAAAACTCCTTTTGTGTTACAACCCAATTGCCTAGCTAAAGTGGTCAATTGTGACGCCTTCATGCTTTCAATGGGTGTACGCTCCTTTGCTAAGATCTCTTGTATTTGGGCTCTTCTCATTTCATTGCGGTGGCTTGTGTCACTTGCATTTTCAATGATAGTTTCATCTCTGTCACCTTTTGCAGGTGGTATTCTTCTTGTAAAGAACACCTTAGCTGACCAAACATCATTTTTCTGCTTCCAATACTCCATGATTTGTTTGTATTCACTATCATTTGTCACTATAGGTTGTCCATAACGATTAGAAGCAATTAAATCACGCACATCCCTTCTCTCATCAAGCTGAATCAAGTATGGCAGTAGCTCCTCCAAGAGCATATTGTCAACCATCTTCTCAGCATCAAATTGTGGTGGAAAAATGCAATTGTTTGCTGGTGAAATACATCCCTTGTAAGGAGAGTCATCAATAAGCACTGTTCTTTGTGGATCACATTCAAACCCCATGGCAATTTTGGCTAGAGGCTTGAACATTGCCTCAACGTTTGGATTGTCGGGTCTAAACAATTTTTGAGTTTGAGCGGTGTAGCAAACATCTTGCGACCAAATTGCAAAGAAAGGCAATGTATCCTCAGCTAAGTTGTTTAGTGCTGCAAGGATTTGATACACATTATTCCTAGTAGCTGTCGACCAAATTGCAACATTAAACCTCTGTAAAATAGTCTTCAAGAATTGGATGCAACCTGGCCTGAGTATAATATATCTTTTTGAATCCATTTGCACTGAGTTGTGGTGTGAGGATGGTTGAGGGGAACGTTTCAACAATAGACCATTTAAATCCAATATAATTGTAAGCATGGATTTCTCAACATCTACGCTACATGACGTAGTACCAATTGGCAATAGCTCGTGAGTGGACTTTTCAGTCTCTTTTGATGTATGTTGCATTTTTGAAGCATCGATTTCTTGGTTCTCATTATTGGAAGCTTGCTCAAGTTGCACAACACTAGACTCTAGTATAGAAATATCATCCATCTTGGGCACTTTAGAAACCATAGAATCTATGGATTCTATAGTTGTTGACTGAACCATAGGAGCATTATCCATCCCAGTTTGTGAATCTAAGAAAACACACACACAAATGGTATCTCAAAACCACTAGAATTTTATTCACCATATTTATATGTAGAACTCCTAGTAAGAAATTTATTTAAGGTAAAGTCGTTGTTAGAATCCTTGCAACCATTTTCAGCATTCGTACACCAAACACCACTTGTCTAAAATACAATCTACTAACTCAACATTTTCCATCCTACACTTTATTAAAGATGAGTACTTAAAGTGAAAACTAAAAGCCACCCTTGTTGAGGAAACATGGATACAAGGTCCACCAAATGTCCAACCTAGACTACAAGCAAACAATTAGAGATTTGGCTTAGATTTGGATTCAAAGGCCACCACTTATTCAAGTAAGATAACTCCACTTGTTTAAGACAGTAATGTTTGAAGCCCCACCACTTGTCCAACCTAGACATTGATTAAATTTTGGTAAGATTTATCACAAATCTAGAGTAGAATCAAGATTCTATGGCCAAGGTAGTCAAATAAGTTAGACAACACACAAAGCATAAGAGCACTCTAGATTCTCGTTGAGCATAAACTAAACAATAATCAAATGTTATATTCACTTGAGATTTCATCCATGAAAAATGAAAATGATGCATGTACTTGAGATTTCCATCCATGTACAATACTTTACAATGTCAAGTAAAGTTATAGTCAGCAAACAACTCTTCTCCTGCTTCAACTTGACAAATAGTCTCAATGCATACATGGCCATATTCTTCTGACTTGATGTGTGAAGAGGTGCATTTATGCCAAGGTGGAAAATTTGGATCAAATGTATAGCGTACGTTGGGACAGACATTTGTACTGTGAGAACTATTTATATAGCCCGACACGTTTCCTTCTTCTACACAACCAATAATGTATGATTGATCTTCCTCTTCTTCTATGTTTGGATCCTCTAGAAGAGAATATTTATAAGCTCTTGGAAAATTTTGCATATCTTTTTCCAGTCTTGAAATCTATACTTATGCCCTCCATAGTTTAGAATAGTCAAACCACTTTCCAGGGTAGTATGCACAAATAGCCCATAACCAGCTCCTTCAATACATGAAAGTCGCACTTCAAAATCCACACCGTTAATATGGAAAATTACATCTTTGGGAATAGGAAAAGTTGGTGTCCCAAAAGGATCTTCATGCCAATCATAGTGTGAAATACATCTAGTTTTTATATCACTTAACTCCTTTGTGTCTGCAAAAAGAAGAAAATATTATGCATAAAATAATGACAATATCAAAGAAAGATATCATTATTTTATAGTCCAATAGGTCCATTGTATGGAAGACTTAGAGTGCCTCTTACATGGTGCCTCCAAGGTTTCCAAAAAATAAAATCATTGGAAAAAAAAGGCCACTGTGTCTCCAATCTATTGCCCATTTGAAGCATAGAGAGAACCAAGGTCCACCACTTGTCCAAGCTAGACATGGAGCATTGACACTTATCCAAGAACCCTATAGTATATGTGGTAACATGGGATGCATTGATGCAACAAAAGTAGTCTAGCCTCCTCATCCATCTCTTTTTTCTTGTAGCCTAGAGGGATTAGTTTCAAGGTCTATCACTAGTCAAAAACTACACATAGAACATTGATACAAGGTTCCACCACATGTGAAACCTATCATCTCTAGTAGCATGGATGGTTTGATATCAAGGTTCACTGCGTGTCCTACCTATACTCTATTGTAGCATAGAGATTCTGGTTTGGTGGTACTACACTTGTCCAAACTTGGCTTGTTGTTGATATCTGGAGGTAATCAAGGGTCCTCCACTTGTCCAAGTTAGGCATATAAAACAATTGCAAGGTCCACCATGTGTACAACATATGATTGATTATAGCATGCATGGTCTTATTTCATGGGCAACCATCTTCTCTCCAACATGTGTCCAACCTCGGCTCCATTGAAGCATGGAGAGAAGCAAGGTCCACCACTTATCAAAGCTATTATTTTCTCCCAGTGCTTTCAAAACCCATAATACGTTGTACATGGGGGGGGGGGGATTCTTGTTTCAAGGTCCACCACTTGGCTAAGATTGGATCCATTGAAACATAAAGAGAAGCAAGCTCTACCATTTGTCCAAGCTAGGAGCCATTGAAACATGAAAACCCCATAATATGTTGTATACGGGGGGTTTTTTCACGGTCTACCACTTGTCTAAGCTATGGTCCATTGGAACATGGAGAGAAGCAAAGCTCCACCACTTTTCTAAGCTAGGATCCATTGAAACATGGAGAGAAGCAAGCTCCATTGTTTGTCTAAGCTAGGCTCCATTGGAACATGGAGAAAACAAGCTCCACCACTTGCCTATTATTGCATAGAGATTCTGGTTTGAAGGTCCACCACTTGTCCAACCTTGCCTTCATGTATGGAGATAATAAAGAGTGCAATGCTTCTCTAAGCTAGGGACATAAAAGAGTTTCAAGGTCCACTACATATACGATCTATGATGGGTTGTAGCATGGGAGGTTTCATTTTAAGGTTGACCACTTCTCCAGCTCCGCTTGTCCAACCTCAGATCCATTGAAGAATGGAGAATAAAGGTGTACCAACTCTCCAAAATAGGCAAGAAAATCTCTATAAAACCCATGAATTGTTAATATATGCTATGCTGTGGAGTTTTGTTTGAAGTCCACTCCTTATCCAAGCTACAATCCATTGAAGCATGGAAATAAGTAAGATATATCTATAGTCCAAGATAGGATCCATTGAAACATAGAGAGAATCAAGGTCCACCACTTGTCCAAGCTATGCATGGGTAATTGATATAAGGACCACTACGTTTTCACCTATACTATGCTCTATCATGGATGGTTTCATATACCACCAATTTTCCAACCTATTTAGTAGGTTGTATTATGGGGGTTTGGTTTCAAGGTACTTCACTTGTCTAAGGTGGGTTCCATTGAACCATGGAGAGAAACAATGTCTACCACTTGTCCGAAATATGCTCCTTTAAAACATAAAAGCAAGGTCCACCACTTGTCCAAGCTAATGTTTCTCTCCATTGAAGCATGGAGAGAAACAAGGTCTACCACCTGTCCAAAATATGCTCCATTGAAACATAAAAGCAAGGTCCACCACTTGTCCAAGCTAATATAACAAATGGGTGTTGGTTACAAGGTGTACCACACTTGTCTAAACTAGTCTCATGCAAGGTCCACCACATGTCCAAGCTATATGATCTTGGTTTGAAGGTCTACCACACCTCTTGAAATTAGGATCCATGTAAGGTCCACCTTTTGTCAAGCTATGCCTTTAATGAGTACTAAAACTAAGTAAATTGCAGTACTTAAATACCTTTCCAAGCTCATTAAGATTTTGGTCTCTAAGGCCACCACCACATGTCTAATCTATGCTCTAATTGATTACTTATGCTAGTTCTCAAAGTCCAAACATAAGCTCCCTTCTAGCAAGGTTAGTTTAAATTTAGGCTCCAACACCTGTCTAAGCTAGGTTCAATTTATGAAGCATCACCATTTAACCATGCTACGATCTAATGTATCATATCAAGGGGGTATTGATAAAAGGTCCAAAACTTATTGAGTTCAAGCTCTTAAGTAATTAAGTCTTTGTGAGTATTAAATGTTATAGTTTTAGTCTAAAGATCCACCATTCAAAAACTCAAGTAATTTATTATTTACATTCAAACCTTGAATGCTTGAGATAAAAAATACAAACTCAATCAATACTATATAAAGCAAAATCTAACATTAAGAGTATCAAATCAGTAACAAGAAACACTAACATGCACAAGAAACTCAAAACATACGTGTCTCCATTTCCAAAAAGTCCTCCATTGACAGAGGATGTTGTTGTTGTTGTTCTTCTTCTCTTTGTGGAGAGCACTCCTCTGTAACAGGCACAATGTCATCTGATTGCGAAGTGGATTGTTGAAGTCCAGCCCATTTTTCTATATCTTCATGAGACTTAGCAAAGTCTAGCAGCATGGTCTCCACGTTTTTTGCCTCCTCCACACTATCAATTAAGCATATAACTTCTTTTTTCTGTTGTATTCCTTCTTGTGCAACCAAGGAGCCATCACCAAAAACATCAACAAGCTTGCGGTCTTCAAAACAATATGTACGAATGTAGTGCTTGACCAAAGCTCTTTTTTTGGCCTCCAAATATTGCAAATCTGACATATCGTTATCTGCTACTTGAAGAAGAGAACAATCAATTGGCATGGGATGTTCCTCTGATCTTCTTCTCAGGTCTTCAAATGCATTGCCTTGTCCCAAGAAGGCAATAACTGTTAGGAATTGAATTGCTCCTTTGCAAGGAGCTGATGGAAAGTGATGCAATGCACCACAACAATGGTAGCTCAGATTATCTCCCATGGCGTGAAAGGCACATTGCAATTTTGTGAAGTTAGTGAAATCCACAAATGCAAGAAAGACAAATCCAGGATCTGTTGACCCTCCAGCAATAGCCAAGATCCCATCCAAAGCATTGTTAAATGTCTCCTCACTCCACTTCAAATTGCCTCCAACGTTTTTTGTCATATCTAAAACACATAAGCCAATAGGCACTTTATTATTGAAGTGGCGCATCAAGTAGAGATTGCCTTCCATTTGTAGGCTCACCACATAGATTGACCATGGCAAATCTCTAGGCTCAGTTTTCTCCTTTTGAAGGTGAATTGCCCATTGCATGTATTTTATTGCTCCATCTGGAAAAGCCATTTTCTTTGTTCCACGCGTCAAACTAGATTTGATCCATTCCTCGCATAGCATTAAAATTGTTTTATAAACAACATCATTGATGTTATACATTTTGACCACCTCCTCCCAGTCTTTACATGGTGAAGACTCATTCAAATTGTTGAAGCCTTCAAGAAGTGCATCTTGAATCAATTTGTCTTGCTTCAACTGCTTGATTCGATCATACATGTCAGTTGCATCACCATCCTTTGCACTCTTTGACAGTAAAATCTTCTCATCTCTAATCTCTTCTTGAATAGTCTTTACCTCTGATTCCTCAAGGCCACAAAGGTATCTAAATACAGTTGTTGGGGGTTTCTTATTCTCCTCTTCTAGCTTTTCAATGATTTCTATCCAGCAATCATAAACTAAATCAGAGTACGTGACCATGTGTGCCTGTTTAGCAATCCAACTTGCTGCTGCACTCATTCTTGCCAATCGAAGAAAAGCCTAAAAAGAAATAGAGAAATAATTAAACTATTGAGCAAGATTTGTTAATTAAACACTATCAAAAAGACAAAGAAAATAACTTACATCCCATCCGGCACGAGATGCATGTCCCTCTGCAATTCCACTTGCTGCCTTTGGTGGTCGTCCTGAGAAGATCCATTGACTCCGTAAATGTCTCAATATTTGGCTGTAAGGTTGCTTGACATACAATGCCTGAGCCTCCTCATTTGCAATGGCAGATATAGCAGTTGCAACAAATGGAGGAGCATTCACAACAATGCGAGCCTTTCTAAATTTATACACGCTAATCAGTCTTTCAAATATCTCTTTGTTGTTTTGTTCATTGTGAAGCAAAACTTTTGCAGCATAGATTGAATGCTGCCCATCAAGAATCCAATAATGATAATCTTTAATTTTTTGCTCCTCTACCTCTTCTACTGCCAAAGGAGTCCCCTTCTTTGATTTTGCATTTCGAACAGGCATCAAATATGCACATGCTGCAGGCTTGGTCGTACTCCGTGAAAATCCAAATAACACACTTTCAGCGTGTTTTTTATCCATAATACGTGCATTATAGTGATCAGGAGCAAGCCAACAATTTTGAATAGGGATATCAAATTCCCTATATTGGAAAGGAAAATAATTTATGTACTTATTCATTCCACCTGTATCTTTTTCTTGTCCTTTCATGGCCTCAGCTTCTAAAACATCTGGATCCACAATTCTCATCTTTGACATTGAACCCTCTGTTGATGAGGATGCCAAAGATGCCTTGTCTACATCCAAAATGGAACTAGTTCGCTTAGCTGCTACTTTTTGCACTTTTGCTTGCTTCTTTGTGGATGGTGGTCGTGAAGCTTTCACCTTTTTTCGTTGTAGTGTGGCAATGATGGAGCTTTGAAGTTGATCTGCTGTGATGTTTGGATTTGATTCTGCAAACTTCCATCCTCGAGAAAACATTGTCTCTTCTTTGTTTCTAGACATGCGCTCCAATGCATATGCTCCTGGAGATAGTTGAAATTCTAGATTCATTGGAACTAGAATGTCAATGCATTCCACCTCGGATGACTATCAACTACAGAGACAGATGCTTCCACAACTTGTCCAACATCTTCAAACAAGCTGTCATTCTCCTTTTTGGCAATAAATAGATGCACCTTATGAAATTGTGCACCCTCTATACCATGTATGTCCAAATACCATTTCCTAACATCATTGCAAGTATAGTCAACTGAGACAGCAACCCTTGCAACCTGTTTTTTTGGAGCCATCTTTCCTGAAACAAAAAAAACCAAATGTTATTTTAGCATATACTTTTTTGTAATGAATTAAGTTTGTGTGAATACAAGGTCCACCACTTGTTCAAGTAGATCTAAGCAAGTATACATAGTAATCTTTAAGCTAGTAAACTAAGGGAAGGGAGAAGTAAGGTCCACCACTTGTCCAAGCTCAGCTCTAGACAACATGGAGAGATTCGAGGTCTACTAATTGTCTAATATAGGCTAACTATATTGAAACATAGAGAGAAGCAAAGGTCCACCACTTGTCCAATCTAGGGTCCATTGAAACATGGAGAGAAGGATGCTCCACCATTTGTCCAAAATAGGCTCCATTGAAACATGAAGAGAAGCAATATGCACCATGTCTTCGAGATGCTAGGCTCCATTGAAATACCTTAAACCCACGATATTTTGTATATGTGGGGTTTAAATTCAAGGTCCACCACTTGTCCAACCTATTCTCCCTAGTAGCATGAGTGGTTTGGTCTCAAGATTCACCACTTTTCCACTCTATGTCATTATATTAAGAAGATCTGGGTGTTAAGGTCCACCACTTGTCCAACCTATAAGGCTATATCTAAAATGGTATTATTTACCACCACTTGGAATGCACATGATAGGTTTTACATAGGGGTCTGGTTCCAAGGTCCACCACTTGTCCAAGCTAACTCTATTGAAACATAGAGAGAATCAAAGGTCCACCACTTGTCCAAGCTAGGCTCCATTGAAACATGGAGAGAAGGATGCTCCACCATTTGTCCAAGCCAGGTTCGATTGAAACATGAAGAGAAGCAAGCTGCACCATGTCTCCAAAATGCTAGGCTCCATTGAAATATCTTAAACCCATGATATTTCGTACATGGGGGGTTTACATTCAAGGTCCACCACTTGTCCAACCTATTATCACTAGTAGCATGAGTGGTTTGGTCTCAAGATTCATCACTTTTCCACTCTATGTCATTATATTAAGAAGATCTGGGTCTTAAGGTCCACCACTTGTCCAACCTATAAGGCTATATCTTAAAGGGTATTCTTTCTGACCACCTGGAATGACCATGATAGGTTTTACAATGGGGTTTGGTTCCAAGGTCCACCACTTGTCCAAGATAACTCTATTGAAACATAGAGAGAAGCAAAGGTCCACCACTTGTCCAAGATAGGGTCCATTGAAACATGGAGAGAAGAATGCTCCACCATTTTTCCAAGATAGGCTCCATTGAAACATGAAGAGAAGCAAGCTGCACCATGTCTCCAAGATGCTAAGATCCATTGAAATACCTTACACCCACGATATTTTGTACATGGGGAGTTTACATTCAAGGTCCACCACTTGTCCAACCTATTATCTCTAGTAGCATGAGTGGTTTGGTCTCAAGATTCACCACTTTTCCACTCTATGTCATTACGTTAAGAAGATCTGTGTGTTAAGGTCGACCACTTGTCCAACCTATAAGGGTATATCTTAAAGGGTATTATTTCTCACCACTTGAAATGTCCATGATATGTTTTACATGGGGGTTTGGTTCCAAGGTCCACCACTTGTCCAAGCTAGGCTCCATTGAAACATGGAGAGAAGGATGCTCTATCATTTGTCGAAGCTAACTCTATTGAAACATGGGGGGTTTACATTCAAGGTCCACCACTTGTCCAACCTATTAACGCTAGTAGCATGAGTGGTTTGGTCTCAAGATTCACCACTTTTTCACTCTATGTCATTATATTAAGAATATCTGGGTGTTAAGGTCCACCACTTGTCCAACCTATAAGGCTATATCTTAAGGGTTATTCTTTCTCACCACTTGGAGTGACCATGATAGGTTTTACATGGGGGTTTGGTTCCAAGGTCCACCACTTGTCCAAGATAACTCTATTGAAACATAGAGAGAAGCAAAGGTCCACCACTTGTCCAAGCTAGGGTCCATTGAAACATGGAGAGAAGGATGCTCCACCATTTGTCCAAGATACGCTCCATTGAAACATGAAGAGAAGCAAGCTACACCATGTCTCCAAGATGCTAATCTCCATTGAAATACCTTAAACCCATGATATTTCGTACATGGGGGGTTTACATTCAAGGTCCACCACTTGTCCAACCTATTATCTCTAGTAGCATGAGTGGTTTGGTCTCAAGATTCACCACTTTTCCACTCTATTTCATTATATTAAGAATATCTGGGTTCTAAGGTCCACCACTTGTCCAACCTATAAGGCTATATCTTAAACTTTATTCTTTCTCACCACTTGGAGTTACCATGATAGGTTTTACATGGGAGTTTGGTTACAAGGCCCACCACTTGTCCAAGCTAAATCTATTGAAACATAGAGAGAACAAAAGGTCCACCACTTGTCCAAGCTAGGCTCCATTGAAACATGGAGAGAACGATGCTCCACCATTTGTCCAAGATACGCTCCATTGAAACATGAAGTGAAGCAAGCTACACCATGTCTCCAAGATGCTAATCTCCATTGAAATACCTTAAACCCATGATATTTCGTACATGGGGGGTTTACATTCAAGGTCCACCACTTGTCCAACCTATTATCTCTAGTAGCATGAGTGGTTTGGCCTTAAGATTCACCACTTTTCCACTCTGTGTCCTTATATTAAGAAGATCTAGGTTTTAAGGTCGACCACTTGTCCAACCTATAAGGCTATATCTTAAAGGGTATTATTTCTCACCACTTGGAATGACCATGATATGTTTTACATGGGGGTTTGGTTCCAAGGTCCACCACTTGTCCAAGCTAACTCTATGGAAACATAGAGAGAAGCAAAGGTCCACCACTTGTCCAAGCTAGGCTCCATTGAGACATTTAGAGAAGGATGATCCCCCATTGGTGGAAGATAGGCTCCATCGAAACATGAAGAGAAGCAAGCTGCACCATGTCTCCAAGATGCTTCATCGAAATACCTTAAACCCAAGATATTTTGTACATGGGGGGTTTATATTCAAGGGCCACCGCTTGTCCAAGCTATTATCGCTAGTAGCATGAGTGGTTTTGTCTCAAGATTCACCACTTTTCCACTCTATGTCATTATATTAAGAATATGTGGGTGTTAAGGTCCACCACTTGTCCAACCTATAAGTTTATATCTTAAAGGTTATTCTTTCTTACCACTTGGAGTGACCATGATAGTTTTTATATGGGGGTTTGGTTCCAAGCTCCACCACTTTTCCAAGCTAACTCTATTGAAACAGAGAGAGGAGCAATGGTCCACCACTTGTCCAAGCTAGGCTCCATTGAAACATGGAGAGATGGATGCTCCACCATTTGTCCAAGATAGGCTCCATTGAAACATGACGAGAAGCAAGCTGCACCATGTCTCCAAGATGCTAGGCTCCAGCGAAAAACATTAAACCCACGATATGTCGTAGATGAGGGGTTTACATTCAAGGTCCAACACTTGTCCAAGCTATTATTGGTAGTAGCCTGAGTGGTTTGGTCTCAACATTCACCACTTTTTCACTCTATGTCATTATATTAAGAATATGTGGGTGTTAAGGTCCACCACTTGTCCAACCTATAAGGCTACATCTTAAACGTTATTCTTTCGTACCACTTGGAGTGTCCATGATAGGTTTTACATGGGGGTTTGGTTCCAAGGTCCACCACTTGTCCAAGCTAACTCTATTGAATCATAGAGAGAAGCAAAGGTCCACCACTTGTCCAAGCTAGGCTCCATTGAAACATGGAGAGAATAATGCTCCACCATTTGTCGAAGCTAACTCGATTGAGACATGGGGGGTTTACGTTCAAGGTCCACCACTTTCCAAGCTATTACCGCTAGTAGCATGAGTGGTTTTGTCTCAAGATTCACCACTTTTTCACTCTATGTCATTATGTTTAGAATATTTGGGTGTTAAGGTCCACCACTTGTACAGCCTATAGGACTATATCTTAAAAGTTATTCTTTCTCACAACTTGGAGTGACCATGATAGGTTTTACATTGGGGTTTGGTTCCAAGGTCTACCACTTGTCCAAGATAACTCTATTGAAACATAGAGAGAAGCAAAGGTCCACCACTTGTCCAAGCTAGGCTCCATTGAAACATGGAGAGAAGGATGCTCCACCATTTGTCCAAGATAGGCTCCATTGAAACATGAAGAGAAGCAAGGTGCACCATGTCTCCAAGATGCTAGGCTCCATCTAAATACCTTAAACCCACCATATTTTGTAGATGGGGGGTTTACATTCAAGGTCCACCACTTGTCCAACCTATAAGTCTATATCTTAAAGGTTATTCTTGCTTACCACTTGGAGTGACCATGATAGGTTTTATATGGGGGTTTGGTTCCAAGCTCCACCACTTGTCCAAGCTAACTCTATTGAAACAGAGAGAGAAGCAAAGGTCCACCACTTGTCCAAGCTAGGGTCCATTGAAACATGGAGAGAAGGATGCTCCACCATTTGTCCAAGATAGGCTCCATTGAAACATGACGAGAAGCAAGCTGCACCATGTCTCCAAGATGCTAGGCTCCATCGAAAAACATTAAACCCATGATATGTCGTAGATGAGGGACTTACATTCAAGGTCCAACACTTGTCCAAGCTATTATTGGTAGTAGTCTGAGTGGTTTGGTCTCAAGATTCACCACTTTTCCACTCTATGTCATTATATTAAGAATATGTGGGTGTTAAGGTCCACCACTTGTACAACCTATAAGGCTACATCTTAAAGGGTATTCTTTCTTACCACTTGGAGTGACCATGATAGGTTTTACATGGGGGTTTGGTTTCAAGTTCCACCACTTGTCCAAGCTAACTCTATTGAATTAAAGAGAGAAGCAAAGGTCCACCACTTGTCTAAGCTAGGCTCCATTGAAACATGGAGAGAAGGATGCTCCATCATTTCTCGAAGCTAACTCTATTGAAACATGGGGGGTTTACGTTCAAGGTCCACCACTTGTCCAAGCTATTACCGCTAGTAGCAAGAGTGGTTTTGTCTCAAGATTCACCACTTTATCACTCTATGTCATTATATTAAGGATATCTGGGTGTTACGGTCCACCACTTGTCCAACCTATAAGGCTATATCTTAAAGGTTATTCTTTCTCACAACTTGGAGTGACCATGATAGGTTTTACATTGGGGTTTGGTTCCAAGGTCCACCACTTGTCCAAGCTAACTCTATTGAAACATAGAGAGAAGCAAAGGTCCACCACTTGTGCAAGCTAGGGTCCATTGAAACATGGAGAGAAGGATGCTCCACCATTTGTCCAAGATAGGCTCCATTGAAACATGAAGAGAAGCAAGGTGCACCATGTCTCCAAGATGCTAGGCTCCATCTAAATACCTTAAACCCACTATATTTTGTAGATGGGGGGTTTACATTAAAGGTCCACCACTTGTCCAACCTGTTATCGCTACTAGCATGAGTAGTTTGCTCTCAAGATTCACCACTTTTTCACTCTATGCCATTATATTCAGAATATCTGGGTGTTAACGTCCACCACTTGTCCAACCTATAAGGATATATCATTAAGGTTATTCTTTCTCACCACTTGGAGTGAACATGATAGGTTTTACATGGGGGTTTGGTTCCAAGGTCCACCACTTGTCCAAGCTAACTCTATTGAAACCTAGAGAGAAACAAAGGTCCACTTCTTGTCCAAGCTAGGCTCCATTGAAAGATGGAGAGAACGATGCTCCACCATTTGTCGAAGCTAAGTCTATTGAAACATGGGGGGTTTACGTTCAAGTTCCATCACTTGTCCAAGCTATTATCGCTAGTAGCATGAGTGGTTTTGTCTCAAGATTCACCACTTTTTCACTCTATGTCATTATATTAAGAATATTTGGGTGTTAAGGTCCACCACTTGTCCAATCTATAAGCCTATATTTTAAAGGTTATTCTTTCTCACCACTTGGAGTGACCATGATAGGTTTTACATGGGGGTTTGAGCTCCAAGGTCCACCACTTGTCCAAGCAAACTCTATTGAATCATAGAGAGAAGCAAAGATCCACCACTTGTCCAAGCTAGGGTCCATTGAAACATGGAGAGAAATATGCTCCACCATTTGTCCAAGATAGGCTCCATCGAAAAATGAAGAGAAGCAAGCTGCACCATGTCTCCAAGATGCTAGGCTTCATTGAAATACCTTAAACCCAGGATATTTTGTATATGGGGGGTATACATTCAAGGGCCGATACTTGTCCAAGCTATTATCGCTAGTAGCATAAGTGGTTTTGTCTTAAGATTCACCACTTTTCCACTCTATGTCATTATATTATGAACATGTGGGTGTTAAGGTCCACCACTTGTCCAACCTATAAGTCTATATCTTAAAGGTTATTCTTTCTTACCACTTGGAGTAACCATGATAGGTTTTACATGGGGATTTGGTTCCAAGGTCCACCACTTGTCCAAGCTAACTCTATTGAAACAGAGAGAGAAGCAAAGGTCCACCACTTGTCCAAGCTAGGGTCCATTGAAACATGGAGAGAAGGATGCTCCACCATTTGTCCAAGATAGGCTCCATTGAAACATGACGAGAAGCAAGCTGCACCATGTCTCCAAGATGCTAGGCTCCATTGAAAAACATTAAACTCACGATATGTCGTAAATGAGGGGTTTACATTCAAGGTCCAACACTTGTCCAAGGTATTATTGGTAGTAGCCTGAGTGGTTTGGTCTCAAGATTCACCACTTTTCCACTCTATGTGATTATATTAAGAATATGTGGGTGTTAAGATCAATGACTTGTCCAACCTATAAGGCTACATCTTAAAGGTTATTCTATCTTACCACTTGGAGTGACCATGCTAGGTTTTACATGGGGGTTTGGTTCCAAGGTCCACCACTTGTCCAAGCTAACTCTATTGAAACATAGAGAGAAACAAAGGTCCACCACTTGTCCAAGCTAGGCTCCATTGAAACATGGAGAGAAGGATGGTCCACCATTTTTTTAAGGTAGGCTCCATTGAAACATGACGAGAAGCAAGCCGCACCATGTCTCCAAGACGACATACATTAAGCCCCCGATATTTCGTAGATGAGGGGTTTACATTCAAGGTCCACCACTTGTCCAAACTATTATTGCTAGTAGCGTGAGTGGTTTGGTCTCAAGATTCATCACTTTTATTAAAAATATGTTGGTGCTAAGGTCCACCACTTGTCCAACCTATAAGGTTACATCTTAAACGTTATTCTTTCTTACCACTTGGAGTGACCATGATAGGTTTTACATGGGGGTTTGGTTCCAAGGTCCACCACTTGTCCAAGCTAACTCTATTGAACCATAGAGAGAAACAAAGGTCCACCACTTGTCCAAGCTAGGGTCCATTGAAACATAGAGAGAAGGATGGTCCACCATTTGTCCAAGATAGGCTCCATTGAAACATGACGAGAAGCAAGCTGCACCATGTATCCAAGATGCTACGCTCCATCGAAATACATTAAAACCACGATATTTCATAGATGAGGGGTTTACATTCAACGTCCACCACTTGTCTAAGCTATTATTGCTAGTAGCCTGAGTGGTTTGGTCTGAAGATTCACCACTTTTATTAAGAATATGTGGGTGTTAAGGGCCACCACTTGTCCAACCTATAAGGCTACATCTTAAAGGTTATTCTTTCTTCCCACTTGGAGTGACCATAATAGGTTTTACATGGGGGTTTTGTTCCAAGTTCCACCACTTGTCCAACATAACTCTATTGAAACATAGAGAGAAACAAAGGTGAACCACTTGTCCAAGCTAGGCTCCATTGAAACATGGAGAGAACGATGCTCCACCATTTGTCGAAGCTAAGTCTATTGAAACATGGGGGGTTTACGATCAAGGTCCACCACTTTTCCAAGCTATTATCGCTAGTAGCATGAGTAGTTTTATCTCAAGATTCACCACTTTTTCACTCTATGTCATTATAATAAGAATATTTGGGTATTAAGGTCCACCACTTGTCCAACCTATAAGGCTATATCTTAAAGGTTATTCTTTCTCACCACTTGGAGTGACCATGATAGGTTTTACATGGGGGTTTGGTTCCAAGGTCCACCACTTTTCCAAGATAACTCTATTGAATCATAGATATCAGCAAAGGTCCACCACTTGTCCAAGCTAGGGTCCATTGAAACATGGAGAGAAGGATGCTCCACTATTTGTCCAAGATAGACTCCATTGAAACATGAAGAGAAGCAAGCTGCACCATGTCTCCAAGATGCTAGGCTTCATCGAAATACCTTAAACCCACGATTTTTTGTACATGGGGGGTTTACATTCAAGTACCACCACTTGTTCAAGCTATTATCGCTAGTAGCATGAGTGGTTTTGTCTCAAGATTCACCACTTTTCCACTCTATGTCATTATATTAAGAATATGTAGGTGTTAAGGTCCACCACTTGTCCAACCTATAAGTCTATATCTTAAAGGTTATTCTCTCTTACCACTTGGAGTGACCATGATAGGTTTTACATGGGGATTTGGTTCCAAGGTCCACCACTTGTCCAAGCTAACTCTATTGAAACAGAGAGAGAAGAAAAGTTCCACCACTTGTCCAAGCTAGGCTCCATTGAAACATGGAGAGAAGGATGCTCCACCATTTGTCCAAGATAGGCTCCATTGAAACATGATGAGAAGCAAGCTGCACCATGTCTCCAAGACGCTAGGCTCCATCGAAAAACATTAAACCCACGATATGTCGTAGATGAGGGGTTTACATTCAAGGTCCAACACTTGTCCAAGCTATTATTGATAGTAGCCTGAGTGGTTTGGTCTCAACATTCACCACTTTTCCACTCTATGCCATTATATTAAGAATATCTGGGTGTTAAGGTCCACCACTTGTCCAACCTATAAGGATATATCATTAAGGTTATTCTTTCTCACCACTTGGAGTGACCATGATAGGTTTTACATGGGGGTTTGGTTCCAAGGTCCACCACTTGTCCAAGCTAACTCTATTGAAACATAGAGAGAAACAAAGGTGAACCACTTGTCCAAGCTAGGCTCCATTGAAACATGGAGAGAACGATGCTCCACCATTTGTCGAAGCTAAGTCTATTGAAACATGGGGGGTTTACGTTCAAGGTCAACTAGTTGTCCAAGCTATTATAGCTAGTAGCATGAGTGGTTTTGTCTCAAGATTCACCACTTTTTCACTCTATGTCATTATATTAAGAATATTTGGGTGTTAAGGTCCACCACTTGTCCAACCTATAAGGCTATATGTTAAAGGTTATTCTTTCTCACCACTTGGAGTGACCATGATAGGTTTTACATGGGGGTTTGGTTCCAAGGTCCACCACTTGAATCATAAAGAGAAGCAAAGGTCCACCACTTTTCCAAGCTACGCTCCATTGAAACATGGAGAGAAGGATGCTTCACCATTTGTCCAAGATAGGCTCCATTGAAACATGAAGAGAAGCAAGCTGCACCATGTCTCCAAGATGCTAGGCTCCATCAAAATACCTTAAACCCACGATATTTCGTAGATGGGGGGATTACTTTCAAGGTCCACCACTTGTCCAAGCTATTATCGCTAGTAGCATGGTTTGGTCTCAAGATTCACCATGCAGTTTTCCACTCTATGTCATTACATTAAGAATATCTTGGTGTTAAGGTCCACCACTTGTCCAACCTATAAGGCTATATCTTAAATGATATTTTTTCTCACCACTTGGAATGTGCATGATATGTTTTACATGGGGTTTTGCTCCAAAGTCCACCACTTGCCCAAGCTAGATCTATTACATATATATTATACATACAATATTCAACTAGATTCCCTACCTATCATGTCCAGTAGCATGGATGCTATAGCTTTAAGGTCCACCACTTGTCCAACCTATACTCTCTTATGTAAGGGAGATCTCGCTATAAATTCAAAACCTTCCCGCCTAAATTTAAAATTCAACATCTAATTGCCTAAATTTGAAATATCCCTCCCAAATTTTAAATATCCCGCCTAAATTTTAAAATATCCCGCCCAAATTTTGAAATTCAAACTTTTTTATAAAAATTTAAATTTTACCACTTAAATTTAAAATATTCCACGCGAAATTGATTTTAAATTCAAGTTTACCACAAAAAAATATCATTATACCACCTAAATTCAAATATGCAAACCTCAAATCATTATATTGTACATAAATTCAAACAAATTCAAATTAACAAGCCTAAACTGATATTAGTTTGCATAGATATGAATTTATCACACCTAAATTATGTCACCATGTTAGAGAGAGTGGTTAGAGAATTTGAACAAGGTCCACCACTTGTCCAACCTAGATACCAAGAAGGATTGAGTGTACAAGGTATTGTTTGGAGGTCCTTATAGTCCACTGGTCTCAAGGTCCACCACTTGTGGTAAGGGTCACCAAAAAGTGTATATATTCATCCAAAGAAATACACGTATTTTTGGTCTACATGTCCTAGTTTCAACCATTTATGTCCATTAGGTGTATCACTAAACAACACTACTATTTTTGAGAAACAGAAGTTACAATCATATCTACAAATGGATTAGAGGAAAATCAGCTCAGCATACATCCAGAACTCGCTACAAGAATCGACTTTAACAGATCACGCAAGTAAGTCTTCCATTCAAGTTTACTAGTATTACAATGTGTTAGTTATTTGTGATATTTATGTATGTATATATACTATGTGTGCATATCGTAATTAAGTGTAATTGTGTATCTGCATTATGTATGAGTATTACAATGAAATAACACAAATATACATACATACACATAGATAACACAGACGCACACATACATGAGCATGTATTTTCAAGAGAGAGATAGCAAGATACATAGATAGATAGATAGATAGAGAGAGAGAGAAATACCTGTTGTCTAGAGAGAGGAGAGAGAGAAAGATAACAGATTTCACTGTGTTTATGTATGTGGAAGAGAGGAAGACGATGTATGGGAATATGTGCACGTATTTTCAAGAGAGAGACAACAAGATAACAGATTTCACTGTGGTTATGTATGTGGAATTGAGGAAGACGATGTGTGGGAATATGTGCATGTATTTTCAAGAGAGAGACAACAAGATAACAGATTTCACTGTGGTTATGTATGTGGAAGAGAGGAGGACGATGTGTAGGAATATGTGTATGTGTGCGGGGATATTTTTAAACTACGTATCTCTGTCTTTTAACGAGAGAGTGTGTGTGCAAGAAGAGTTACAGAGAACCATCTTCTCTATATGAAGAAAGACATAGATGTGAGAGAGAGAGAAATACCTGTTTTTTCTCTATTCGTGAGGTGTGCAATGTCTCCTGAGAAGAAGCTATGCCCGATCCTGCCCTTCTGGAAAGCGTTGCGTACGCTGCTGTTTCTTTATCTTGTGCGCGAACTTTCAATCCTGTGCGCTCCACCTGTGTGTTGTGTACGATGCCGGGCTTGCTCCTCTACGTGCGCGTATACTCCAACTGTGTACGATCCGTGTGCGCTTTCTGTGTGTTTGCTGCTCGCCTGCTTTCTCTGTGTGCGTTGCTCGTGCGCTCTCTCTGTGCCTAATCTTGATAGGGTTTATTAGAATGCCACGTATGCTACAAGTCCATGTTTTATCATAGGATTAAAAAAAACAAAAGCAATATAAAACATTAACCAATTCACACAGCCAAAATTAAAGAAATCATGGTTGAAAATATGCAAAACATGCGTAACTCTATATTATGAATTCACTTAAAAAAAAAAAATCTTTGGGCGCTGCCCCTCGACCCCGCCCGGCAGTCGCGCCGGGAGGCGACAAGGGGCTGCCGCCCCTTTACCCCGCCCGGAACAATATCCCAAAATCAGCCTCCCAAGCCCCGCCATCGAGAGCACTATATTCCACATCCCCATCAAGAGCGCTACCCTCAAGCCTCACGTGGAAGCGCTGCCTTGTCACCCCATTGTGGCATTGCCCTAAGACCCCGCATCTGGAGTGCTAAATGGGAACATTCTTCATTAGTGAAATTTTGAACATAAATTATATTTAGCATATACTTAAATATAATACAAATATTAACATATTAACTATACTACTAATTTACTATAGCAGTTCTAGATTATGTCCCATACTATATTTAAGGTGCCAAAGGTTTGGCCTTATGGTCCTAGATTAGGTCAAGTGGTCAACACATATAGGACCAAGTGCACACTGTGCCACAAAACTTGGCCACCACTTCACTTGCCAAAGTTTAGGCCACATGGTCAATCCTAAGTTTCCAATGTTCTTATTATGTCACCTTTTGCCTCGTGGAAAACCTAGGCTTGTTTTCACATACTCAGGCACTTCAAACCATAATAAATTTTCATTATTCTTCGGCAACCCTTTTGTTCAAGTTTTTGAAAAAACGTTGCTTAAAGCCACCCTAAACCATTTTCATTTAGGGGTGTCTAAAACTAGCTTTTTGGCAATTCGAGAAGAAAATGGTCAAAGTTTTATACTTAGTTTTAACCACTTGACCAATTCAAATATTGGAAAGCAAGGTCTTGTAATACTTTTCTTTGGACATCACACATTAAAACTAGGTCCCTCACTTGTCCAAGCTATGCTCTAATACAATAAAGGGCTTTTGGTTTCAAGATGCACCACTTTCCCAACCTTGATTCCATTAAAGAAGCTAGCTCTACTTAGACATTTAATAGCAAGGTCCTGTAGCAGTTCACATTGAACATTTTCCATGGCAGCTAGCTCCACCACTTATCTAAGCTATGCTCTAATACAGTAAGGGGGTTTTGGTTTCAAGATCCACCACTTGTCCAAACTTGATTTGGGAAGCAAGGTCCTATAATAGTTTGCTTTGGACATTCACCATTACAACTAAGTCCACGACTTCTCCAAGCTATGTTCTCATACACTAAGGAAGTTTTGGTTTGAAGGAGAACCACTTGTACGACTTTGTTTTTGGAAGTAAGGTCTTTACATAGTTCACCTTGGACCTTGGACATTGGATACTACAACTAAGCCCACCACTTGTCCAAGCTATCTTCTATATATAGCCAAAGGGTTTGGGTTTCAAGATTCACCACTTTTCCAACCTTTCTTCCATTAAAGAAAGGAGGGGCATTATAACTAGGTCCACCAATTGTCCAAGATATGCTCTGATATAGAAAGGGGATTTTGGTTTCAATAATCCACCACGTGTTCAACCTTGCAAGACTCAAGGGATACTTGGACATTGGAAAGCATAGTCCTATAGTAGTTGATAGGTGGCAGTGGGTATTACAACTAGGTCCAACCTATGCTCTCATATAGCAAAGAGGCTTTGGTTTCAAGGTCCACCACTTGTCCAACCTTACTTCCATTAAATAAATGAGGGGCTACGTAAACATTGGCAAGCAAGGTAGCAAGGTCCTAAGGTATTTCACCTTGGATATTGGGCATTATAACTAGGTCCACCACTTGTCCAAGCTATGCTCTGATATAGAAAGGGGATTTTTGTTTCAAGGTCCACCACGTGTTCAACCTTGAAAGCCTCAAGGGATACTTGGACATTGGAAAGCATAGTCCTATAGTAGTTGATAGGTGGCAGTGGGTATTACAACTAGGTCCACCACTTGTCCAACCTATGCTCTAATATAGCAAGGATGCTTTGGTTTCAAGATCCACCATAATTTCCAACCTTGCTTCCATTAATATAGCAAGGAGGATTTGGTCTCAAGGTTCACCACTTGTCCAACCTATGCAAACCTTTTCCATGTTGTAGGATGATTTTTTGTTTGAAGAGTATTTTTCTATAACTATGGATTTAACAATGTAATCTTTTTCACTTATAGGATGGACTTTGAATCTAGGGAGAAAGTACATATGATACTTGACAATGAAATTGTTGGTATTGGCTGTGTGTGTAGAACAGATCCAGATTCCACTTGTGGTGGTACAAAGATAGGGCAAGGAAATGTCTCCATACTAGTGGAGGAATGCTTGAAGGATGTGGTCCTACCTTTTCCTACAATGGATACTTCATCTCTCCAAGGCTCATTATGGAGTGTTGTTCGATGGTCAAAGCTTCTTTTGCAATCTTTTGTATTAAATGGGAACTTAATTGATCCACAGGAAAGCTACAATGGTGATGAAGAACATGATCATTCTGATCCTCTAGTTACAGATGCAATACCTATGACAAGCCCAGAATTTGAAGCAATGATTCGAGAGTCTTGGAGAAATCAGAGGGTCCTTTTAAAAGATGACACAATGATGCAAACCATGAATGAAGGGACCATCTTATATGTATTTCCACATGATTATGTCAACTTTCAGGAACTTGGTCCTGATTGTGTGGGTATTGAAAGAGAAAATGCAAGCATTGATGATGTGGTTGAAGTGGGTAGCATCACTTTGCTAAAGTGGCCCATCAAGCAGACAACAATGTTGAATGGGAGCCCATTACAACGATTTGTTCCTGTTGATGGCATGCATGCTACATATGAGGATGTATCCAACGATGACAATGTTGGAAAAAAACTTGATGGGAGTAATGTTGTCCAGTCGTCAAGAAAGAGACGATACACTTTCATGAACAGGACTCAAAAATCAAAAGCAGCACCAGCTTCGACTTTTTACCTTTCAAACAAATCAATTCAAAGGGTATCATGCATTGATTGTTGTGCACAAAAATGTTGCCAGTTTGCAGATCGTGATATGGTGACAAGGTTACGACAACAGTTTTGGGGAGAGTCTCAAAAATCACGCACTAATTATGTTTATGATTTTCTTTCTATATGTTATCAGAAAGATGAGAAGTCACGATACCAATTCATGCGAAATGGCTCTATTGTTTGTTGTAGAGCATGGTATGAGCTACATGGAATACCAAAGACATCATTTTATCAATACAAGGAGAACTTTGAAAATGGTGTGCGCCAATATGTACATGGGAACACATGTACATTGAGAAGGGGACTTCAACATACTAGTTTAGCAAGAGCACTACTAAATGAGTTTGTGGAAAACAACTCTGAGAAGATGCCACATAGAAGTAGAACACTGCTAGATGGCTCAAGAGAGACTCAATTGGTGATTCCATCAACATACAAACAAGTGGATATTTTATGTGAAATCAACACGACACTTGACCAAATGGGCTATGAGAAGAAGCTATCCCAATCTTCTTTTGGTAGAATTTGGAACAAAGAGTACCCACATGTCACTTTAACAAAGACGAGTGAGTTCTCTAAGTGCAATATTTGTAGCTCAATCAAGGCAAGGTTAGAAGCTAAACCTTCTCTTGAAGAGAGAGCTCTTCTCTTGAGGGAGAGAGAAGTTCACATGGCACAACAAAAGAGTTACAGAAGCCTATATTATGCATGGCGCACGTATTCAGAAACTCAACCACAAAAATATGTATGCATAATCCATGATAAGATGAATCAAAAGAAGACTGCCATTCCTAGATTACGCATTGTTCCCAAGGGTGTGGATTCAGGATATAATCTGCAGGTGGCATTGATTGGCATGATCACTCATGGACATGGAGAAGGTCATTACGGACACTTTGTCTTGAATGGTTTGTGGCCAGCTGATCCAAATCTTACAATTGGCTCAATTGCTAATTGTTTACATAACCTAGAGAGGATAGATAAGCATCCTCTTGGTGATCTAGTAACAAATGGACTTCCAAGGAGCAATATTTCACTACTACATGCTTTGAACTCAAGGGATGCTTTGGACTACCATAACTTGAGTGATGGAAAAAAGCCCATTGTGCAGTCGTCAGAAATTGCAGAAGAGGAATTGGGGTCAACATTTCGCAGATTGCCAGAGAACTTGTTGCTACAATTGGATAATTGTGCATGGGAAAACAAAAATCGATACTTATTTGCCTATTTGTCAATGCTTGTTGCAAGGGGTGTTTTCAAAACCATCCAGCTGGGATTTTTAATGGTTGGGCATACACATAAGGACATAGACGCCATGTTTAGTAGGTTTTCAGAGAAGCTGAGAGTTACACAAACCTATACTTTGCCAAATTTGATGGATACATTACGAAATAGCTCATCTTCATCTCCAGCTCCATTTTTTCTCACAAAGATCCCCGATTTCAAGAAATATTGTGATGGCTATCTTTGTGATGGACAAGACATACTTGTTGGACATTCCAAACCCCTTCAGTTCAGGTTCTTTATGTAGGATGAGACACCAATGATGCAATATAAGGCACATGTAGGTGTATCAAGTTGGAGTGGAAGTATTCGCCTTTGGAAAACAGACATAGAAGGCAAGCCAATGTTACCACATGGAGATCCACCTCTAGTACAAATGGCGGAGTATGTCAAGGCCCACGAAGAAGTCATTTTGGGGGTAAAGAACTATATAAAATTTTGGAAAAATTTAGGGAATGGTTCAAGTATTCCGCGATATTATAGACCCGTGATAGATTATTGGAGTAAGGTAATTGAAGAGATTGGAAAAGCAATCATATTAGAGGGAGTCTTGTATGAAATGTTTTGGCCAAAAACTCAAGAATATTCTCACCTACAAAGCACTACAATGAATTTGCAACAAGGAGCAGAAAGATTCCTAGGCCTTGAAGAGTTGAACGATCATTTTTGTGGGCCTCAACGAGATAGGCCAAGGGAAGAGTTTGACCCTATGTCTGATGTGCACCAAGGTGACTTTCTTATGCTTGTTCCGAGTGACATAGAAATCTATCCAGTGTGGCTTGCAATGGCTTTATCTGACATTGATAATGAGCCTACATCACCAAACTACAAAAAACTCTTGATTCAATATTGGGCACCTTGCGCGAGAAAAAGTGGGATGACAGATACTCAAGCTTACAGCAATTGTTGGAAGGGTTATTGGGCTGTCAACTATAAGGACCCACAAGTGTGGGAAACTGTAGATGCAATTGTTGGGTCCTGGAGACCCAACAAAGAAGGACCATTTTCTAGAATAAAGATTCCAGAAAGGCATGCTCTAAAAGCCAAAGAAGGCCTCACTCGTGCACATCAACCACACTTGGATCAAAGTTCAGATATGGTATCAAATGTGGAGTAGAATTATGTGGAGCTTCTATTGTGACTATACTAGTCAGTTTGTAAACAAAATCTTTTTTGTATCTTCCTTTGTTTTATGTAATTTATAGTTATTATTCAAATCCATGTGTTGTACATCCTCTTGAATTTTGGTGTTTATCAACACAACAATCCTATGAGATTTTCACTTTATTTACTAACCACACACCTCAATTTTTCCCACTTTAAGTGGAAAATTCCCAAATTACATGAATTTAGTCGATTTGGAGATTCCCATAATGTGAGATTTTTACCAAAATACTTAATATGGTCTTTAGGGATTTGGAAAGGACCTTCCATGTGGTGCTATTTCCCCTTTTTCCCACCCCTCTGTTACGGCATTAGCCGCACATGCGGTCTTGCGGAGGTCTGGACACTGCGGATCAGGAGTCATGCGGTATGTGGTGGCAGTAGCGACAGTTCTTCACGAGATATCATGGGACAGGAGTGTGTGCACCGTTCTCGATCTGCGCTGGAGCAACGGTTGTATATGGAGGGGCATACCTGTCTTTTGATGTAACTTAACCAATCTCTATGATATTCATGGCATCTACTGTTGTAACTCTGAGTCTGGAATATACATGAATGAAGCAAGAGGTGTTCTGTGCCTGTGTACTGTGTACTTCCTTCTCTTGTCATTCTATATGTTGATGTTCATATAATGTAGTTGCGGATAATCATTCCCGTAATGCCTATTGCTCCTGTGCGGGCAATAGCCATTACATCTGGCGACCACGATGCGTGATGGACAGCCTGTGATGAATATGCATGCGCACTAGGTCAGTCATGTCCTCCTATCGTACGTTCACCCTCACCCACACAAGTTGCTCCACCACCGTCTCGGATAAGCAGTCTGGGGGTATCTCCGCCACTGTCTCCACCTCCTAGTGCTCGTCGATCTGCTTTTTCCGGGCGGAGGAGGAACAATTGGGCAAGGGGTGATGGCTCATCCTTAGATTAAGTATAGTTGGTTTCAAGGTCTTTCCAGTGAAGACCTTGATGCACATTTGCGCCAATTCAATAAAGCTTATGGATTGAATCATCCTGGGGTGGTGATTCCTCTCCATCAACAATCAGTGTTTGAATCTACACTCTCAGGGAAAGCTGTGAAATGGTTGTCCGAATACCCTGATGACCATTTCCAGACGTGTGCCGACGGATCCATAGCGTTTCTACGAAGGTTTCGAACGGAAAAGACAGTTCCTCAACATTTGGAGAAGCTTCGAACGCTCCGGCAGAAGTCATTGCCAGTGGAGGATTACGCTGCAAAATTTCGGATGCTTTTGCACAGGTTACCTCAGGCACAAAGGCCGGCAGCCGAAGTGCTGTATGATTTTTTTTTGCGGGGGCTCAACAAGGATCTTAGAATGGCTATGGCAACACTGGATAAGGTAACTACTCCACTGGATACTGTAATGGCTAGGGCTGTAGTAGCAGGAGAGGCTTTAGAGAATATGGAATATCCAAAGAAGTCAAAGAAGAAAGACAAGAAGAAATCTCATCGGAAGTCACAGGACAGTGGCAGTGATAGTTCAAAGTCGGAATCCGCAGTATCTGATTCCTCGGACTTAGGCAACAGCGATTCGAGGAAAGAATCGGAGGAGACACCGCGGGAAAAATCCCAGCGTCACGGGAAAGGTGTATCATCCGGATCGACGGAATCGGCTGCAGTGGCTAAAAGTCTAAAGGAAATATGGTGTACCCAATGTCGGAATCCGGGCCATGGTGCTCAGGAATGTGTAATGAATCAGAAGTGGTGTGCGATTTGCAGGACCAATACTCATAATACAATGGAATGTTATTTCAATGGCCGGGGTCGTCGGAGTAGAGGGACTCTTCTACCTGGCAACAACCAGAGATAGGGCTGGGACAAGAGCCTGCTGTGGAGATCGCTCATGCTCAGACATCAGAGACGCCTGTGCAAGGTCAAGCAGGAGGACGGGGTCAAGGGTGAGGACGAGGTCGCGAAAGAGGTGGCCGAGATCCTAATCGCCCCAAGACATGCCTTTTTTGTTTGGGGGATGGACATTGGCGATCTGAGTGTACTGAAGCTATGGAATACGATCGGAAAAAGCAGGAACGTGCTACAGGGAAACAGCCTAGTGTGGCTATGGTTCAGATTGAAGGACTGGAGGAGTCTGACCCAGTGGTTTCATTAATCACGTGATCGGGTAAAATTGTGGTTCCAACTCCCAATGTGAAAATTTCGGATTGGACGGTTCAGAAAGAAGTGCAGAAAAAGACTGTGTCCTGGTTGCCACAATCCGCACCATTAGTGAAGACAGCAGGACCATCGACATTGACTATGCCATCGACTGTGGGTCTGGAAATAAAGGAATGGAAAGCTGGAAATAAGTATGATATTAAAGAACAGGAGGAGTGGAATTCAGTTTGGAAAGAGGTTCTCATGTCACCAATTCAAGTACCTCTGGGTTCATTGCTGAAATTAGTCCTGAATTTCCATAATGCATTGCTGCAACAATCGGCCACTGAGCTGCGGGAAGTCGCCATTGGGAAGGTTGAAAGCGAGGATGATGATTCAGTCCCGTTGCCGATGAATAGGATCACAGATACCCTCATTCCGGAGCTTTCAGTTCGATACCATGGCACATACATTGACAAGGTACTCTTGGATGGAGGAGCGGGGGTAAACATTATCACCCAAGCAGCGTGTGAGCGTTTTGATCTCAGTGATTGGGAGCCTGCACCCTTTGTAGTCTGCATGGAAGATCAAAGAAGAGTGCAACCAGTGGGTTTACTTCGGGGCATTGTTTTGGATGTGGCGGGCTTATCCTTTGCTGTTTCCTTAGTAGTCTTGAATATTGAAGATCATAATCAGGATTATCACATTATCTTGGGAAGACCTTGGTTACGACAATCGAGGGTAAAGCATAATTGGGAAGCAAATATGCTTCGAATAAATAAGGGTAAAAGAAAAGTGCGTGTGATGCTGGGAACATGCCGACAACCAGTTCAGGCAGCATGGCCGGTGATAGCTGAAACAGTTAATATGGTGGAAGGATTAGAAGAGGATGAAGAGGAACAATTTCTCAAAGCTAACCCAGATTTGGTTTCTCTATACTTTGCGGATATTTCTTTGATTTCAAAAGGGAATTCGGTGGGGGTTTCAGGAACTCCAGGAGGAATAGGGGAGCAACAACAGGTGCTTCCGAGTCCTGAATCATTGGAGGACATGATTCAACAAGAACGAGCGTTTGAGGCGCAAATGGGAAAAATTACAAGGGTTAAGGAAGATGAATTAGAGAAGGTTTTTCTTGGGGAGCAAGCGGAGTCGCAGCCCATATACATTAATAAGCAGCTGGAGGCAAGTTTTAGAGATGATTTGATCAAGTTACTGACAAAGTTTAAGGATGTTTTCGCATGGGAATATGCGGATATGCAGGAATTGAATCCTAAGTTTTATCATCACACGATCAATCTGAAACTGGATGCGGTGCCAGTGAAGCAGCACTCATATAGGATGAATCCAAATGTGGCAAAGAAAGTTAATATGGAAATTGATCGCCTATTGGAAGTGGGTTTTATTACCCCTATTGATAATCCGGAGTGGATTTCTCCAATTGTGGTCGTACTAAAGAAAAATAAGCAAATTCGAATTTGTGTGGATTACCGAAAATTGAATGCAGCTACTGTTCCAGATCCTTTTCCTCTTTCGTTTTTGGATTCCATTTTGGATGATGTAGCAGGACATGAGATGTATACTTTTTTGGATGGATTTAGTGGATATAATCAAATCCGAATGGCATTGCGGGATCAGCCAAAAATAGCTTTTATTACCGCATGGGGAGTATTTGCTTGTACAGTAATGTGGTTTGGATTGCGGAATGCACCTTCCACTTTTCAAAGGGATATGTTTCAAATCTTTGGGCCTTATTTGATGGATTTTATGAGGATTTTTCTAGATGATCTCAGTGTTTTTGGAGCACAATTGGAGCATTTGAAACAATTACGGTTATGCTTTATGAAATGCAGAGAGGTGAAATTCAGTTTGAATCCTTTAAAGTGTGCATTTGTTGTCCGCAGTGGCAAGTTACTAGGGCATATCATTTCTAAAGATGGTATTTCTGTGGATCCGGATAAAATTTCCGAAATTATGGAAGCTACTGCACCGCGGAACCAGAAGCAATGTTAGATTTTCCTAGGTCAAGCCCGATGGCATGGGAGGCATTTGCGGTTTGTCGCGCATTTGGCGATCCCGATTACTCAGGCAGCTCATGCTATAGATTTTGAATGGACACAGGAATGTGATTTGTCTTTTCGGAGATTAAAACTGCAGCTATCCAAAGCTCCGATTATGCTGGCACAAAATTGGGGTGAGGATTTTCATGTGTTCGTGGATGCTTCGGATCGAGCTATTGGCAGTGTGCTGATGCAAGAACAGAGTCAAGGATGGTTCCGACCTGTCTATTATGCCAGTAGACCATTATCATCCGCAGAAAGAAATTATTTCGTAACTGAAAGGGAATGTTTAGGGATGATTTATTCAGTGAAGAAATTCCGGCACTATCTGTTGGGCCGACGGTTTTTCTTCCATGTGGACCATGCAACTCTTTTATACCTGGTAAGGCAACAGAATTTGACGGGAAGATTGGCCAGATGGGTGCTTTTGCTGCAGGAATATGACTTTGAGGTCATACATCGGCTAGGGGCCCAGCATGCGGTGGCTGACTACCTATCTAGGTTAGATTCCGGAGAGCCGCCGACAGGTGTAGCTGATGAATTTCCGGATGCGTCTTTGTTTCTAACAGGAGTAGCTGCAGAGGATAGCACATTCCCACAAAAGGTGAGGGTTATTCCTAGCATTCCATGGACATGGTATGAGGAGATGTTTCATTTGCTCGACAGCGGTGAAATGCCTTCTTTCTTGTCCATCCATCAGAGGAAACATATGGCTATCTGAAGCCAGAATTTTGAGATTATTATGGGAAAGCTCTATTATCGTACAGTGGTAGAGTTGTTACTCCGATGTGTGCTACCATAGGAGCAGGAAGCAGTATTAGAGAAATTCCATACTGGTATTGCGGGAGGTCACTTTGCAGCATTAATCACAGCTCGAAAGGTTCTCCAATCTGGATTATGGTGGCCCACATTGTTTCAGGATGCGAGAAATTATGTGCAACAGTGTGATGTGTGTCAGCGGTTGGGGCAACCTACCGAACGGTCCAGAATGCCTTTTCAGCCAGTTCTGCCTTTGGGGCCTTTTCAAAAGTGGGGTTTGGATTTTGTTGGTGCTTTTAAACCAGTGGCAGCTCACACAGGAAATAAGTATATCTTTACAGCCATGGATTACGCTACCAAATGGGTGGAGGCATGGCCTTTGAAAGACAACACTGCAATTTCTGTGGCGGGATGCTTATATAAGGATATCTTTTCTAGATATGGCTGCCCTATTGAGTTGGTTAGTGACAGGGGAAGTCATTTTTTGAATAAGGTGATGGAGAGAATGCTACGGTTCTATTTTGTATTACACAGGAAATCTTCTCCATATTATCCTCAGGCGAATGGGCAAGCAGAATCAACTAATAAGCAGTTGATTTGGATTTTAACAAAGTTGGTGAATATGCATCGGACGGATTGGGATGTGAAACTTCCTTCTGCCTTATGGGCCTATCGGACAGCTTATAAAGTGGCAACAGGATTGACTCCTTTTAAGTTGGCATTTGGCATGGAGGCAATCACTCCGGTGGAGCATGTGATTCCGAGTATGCGGATGTTGATTGTGGATCGGCTTCTTCCGGAGGATTCTGTGATTTATCGATTGGATGTTTTGCAGGAATTGGATGAAGAGCAGCTGAATAGTTTTGCGGTGCTGCAGGATTTGCAGTCTAGGCGGAAAAAATGGTTGGATCGCCCGAAAGCACGGCAATATGTTCGGGGATAGCTGGTCCTTGTCTTCAATTTCTGTCTCGGGAAGACGCCGGGGAAGCTTAAATTACAGTGGTCAAGACCATTCTGGATTTTTCAATCGTGCGGACCCATCTCTTTTTATTTGGAAAGTTTAAGGGGGGAGGTTATTTCTGTGCCGGTCAATGGTTTCAGACTGCGCCATTATGTTTCACCTACCACGATTCAGTGCCCCTTTGCTGTGGTACAAGAGCCGGAAGCTGCCCTACTCATGATTGGGGATTCTTTTGCATGCAATCTTGGAAAGCAGGGAAGGATCTATGATGGTTGTGACACCGTGGATCGCCCTATTTTGGAAACTCATTGTGGAAAGGTTACTACTGCATGCAGACGATTTTTATTGTGGTTCTCTTGTTTCGTGTGTCGTGCAATCTTAGTGCTCTACTCTCTGCTCCTTCATCTCATCGTCACCATGACAACTTCCCTTCTGCAATGTGTCCCTTTCACTCCCGTGCAGCAGCTCTCACTTCGACGAGTGGACGTATGGCTGCAAGACTTGCGGCTGCATGTGTTCGCCAACCTAGATTGGCAAGGGATCCTAGTTCACCCGCAGGCAGCAGGTTTGATTGAGCAACTCGCTGCTGGCAATATGGTGGTGCTGAATAATCAGCAGATTCAATTGACAGCAGAAAGGATTTCAAGGTGTTGTTGTTTGCCCAATGATGGCGTGGTGCGCGCCTCTCATGTGATCTCTGCTGCAAATGTAGAACAAGAATTTGGTTTGAAGGTCAAAGGGGAGTATAAACTGTTAGGGTTGTCAGATGTAGCAATCAGAGATGCATATAGGTGGTTTCTCGAGGCCATTTGGCTGCAGGTCAAAACTTATACCATTTCGACCCGAGCAAGAAATGTGTTGCATTTGGCCAACTTTTGGCCAGTAGCTTGGGCAGCGGTGGTCAGAGAACGACTGCTGGCGGAATGCCAACGAGTAATGGCACAGTTTGGGAGGAATACCCCAACCAATACAAAGGTGGGCCAACTGCTCACATTGATTTTTCCGTTGAGAGAAGTTTTTCCTCTCGCCCTGCGTCCTCTCTGCCGCTTTGAAGATGATCGCTTGATCGTCCAAGGCACTAATGCTCCGCTGTCGCAAACAGAAAGCTTGGCAGTGCCGGCTGAGAGGGAAACATAGCAGCAGCAGGTGGGCGTTAGGGAATTGCCTGGTCCATCGACAGCAGTGGTATCTTTTGGATCCCAAGAGATGGCCACTGCAAGTGCAGGATCAGCAAGCCGCAAGCGTGGCAGGGAGGAACAACAATTTTCGACACCACCTCCGGCAACTGTATCTCTTGTTTCGGAAGATTCTGTCGTGGCTTGCTGGCGTCGCCGAATGCAGGAGAGAGTGAGTAATGCTACTCCTTTGCGGATGAGCTCTTCTCCAGCTGCGGATGTCCCCACTCAACCAGAAACTTCGGGTACTACTAATGCGGCTGCCTCGACTGGAGGTACTCTCCCCACAGCGCTACCCTAGGAGGCTACGGTAGCAGCGACCCCTGCTGACCAATTACAGGCATGCGGCACATTTTTTAGCAGACTTGTAGAGTCTATTTGTGCGGCCTGGCCAGCCCCAGCCACAAAGGGACGAGTCAATGAGTTGGAAGCGCAGGTAGCGGCCTCGCAGACTCGCATTGCCGAGTTAACCACTTAGAATGAAGAGCTGACTGCCACAACTCGCCAGCAAGGGGCGGAAATACAAATGTTAAGAGAGGCTAATGCTGAGTTTGTGGCCTCTATCCAACAGGAACTTCTTCAGTTGAGAACACAGCATAGCCTAGCCTCCTACTTAGCCTCGCATCCTGGCTATGTAATGATCAACATGACTGATTTGGACGCATCGGCAGTGGAGATGCAAGAAGATCTCCAATTTTTTTTAGATAATCAGTTACAAAGCTGGAGCACACGCTTGGCTGCTGAGGTGAGAGCACAGCCACCCACTCAGCAGGTTGTGGTGCGCCAACCCGAGTCATCCAACACTGACAGAGAAAATGATTCGTTGATTTCGTAAGGAGCTGCGCAAGGTCTGTTTTTGGGTGGAGACCTTAGCTCATTCTTTTTCTCTCAGTCTACCACCTTGCCCTCCATTTTGGTCTTCTCTTAATATATACCTTTCTCGCTATTATCCGTTACATACACCTCTTGCTCCTCTGCCACAGCCGCCTCAATCTATCTCTTTGCCAACGCAGTTCATTCCTCGGGCTGCCTAGCCGGAACAAATTGAGATAGATCCACATCTTCTAGATGAGGTCTATCAGGCACATACTACAGATTTTAGAGGCTTTGGCTATATTGATATTTCCTCTTCACCATAACAGGGTGCAGAGCAACCACCGCAACCTTCCAACCGGAGGCACTGAGTGTGGATTCGCGCAATCCACCGTGCGTGTCAGATGTTACGGCATTAGCCGCACATGCAGTCGTGCGGTCCTGCGGAGGTCTAGACACTGCGGATCAGGAGTCATGCGGTATGTGGTGGCAGTTGCGGCAGTTCTTCATGGGATATCATGGGACAGGAGTGTGTGCACCGTTCCCGATCTGCGCTGGAGCAGCGGTTGTATATGGAGGGGCATACCTGTCTTTTGATGTAACTTAACCAATCTCTATGATATTCATGGCATCTACTGTTGTAACTCTGAGTCCGAAATATACATGAATGAAGCAAGAGGTGTTCTGTTCCTGTGTATTGTGTACTTCCTTCTCTTGTCATTCTATATGTTGATGTTCATATAATCTAGTTGCGGGAAATCATTCCCGTAATGCCTATTGCTCCTGTGCGGGCAATAGCCATTACACCCTCTCTCACTTAGAATAATCCCAAACAAGCACTTTCGGGATGCACAAGGCCAAGGTCACTTTGTGAAAGACGATCGGAGTGGTGCACTCAATGCACATCATTTACTGGGCCCACTTCTCTCTCTCTCTCTCTCTCTCTCTCTCTCTCTCTCTCTCTCTCTCTCTCTCTCTCTCTCTCTCTCTCTCTCTCTCTCTCTCTCTCTCGCTCCCCCCCCCCTCCCCTTTTGGTAGATAGAGAAATTGTTACAAAATGACACATCTTTCAACACTTTGTAGCCCCACTAGGGGGTTGACATTACCCACAAACAAAGATTCGAGTGGATTGTAGACAAATTAAAGGGCAAGATGGGAGTATGTGTTACTTCCCTTTTCAAGCATGATTAAAGTGATCAATTTGTTCATGATCCCGCACATTGCCTTCACTTGGCCGATCCTAAAGATGGCCAAGTGCAATTGGAAAGAATTCTTAAAATGTGTAAAAAGATTCCGATGGAAAAAGAACACTAAGGATGGAGGTATTGGGATACTCAACCCTATTGTTCATGCAAAAGCCCAATGTGCCATGTTTGTGGTATCAATTGCCAAACAGGACTAGGCATGCGCTATTATGACTAAGGATATGATGGAAAAAAATAAGCTTGTCTCCCAAGGATGGCATTGGAAAGGGGTAGAAGCTCATGACAAATTACTAAATGGTACACCATGCGACTAGGTGGCTCAACAGGGGCACTCGTGAGCAAGTGTTACAATTTGCAAAGCTTCAGAGGTCCTAGAATGGAGAGAGGTTACCAGGTATTTCCAAAATTCCATATCAAATTGATCCCTTGGATTTCCAAAGTAGGTGTTGTACTCTCCAACCCATATTGGAGAGAAATAGCCAGAAAAGTGAACAAAAAAGTTCTTTGATGTTTGGCCCATTCTAATGTCAACAGTAAGAGCTGGAGAGAATCACACCAATTGGCTATTGAGCACCACTGAAAAGACACTAAAAGACTATTGGTGAACACAATTGTGGAAGGATTGGGAAAGCATGTGATGCCTATTTGCAAGTCGAGCCTTGAGTGGAAAGCCTAGAGATGGCCAAAATGTAGGCAATTTGGTATCCCACATACTAAGACTATATACCACACTTTAATGCTAAAGACTAATTGGTTCTACCCCCTTAACAAGCAATGGGACTTGCAATGGCCAGAAGCAAAATGAATAACGGTTACAAATAACATCTGGAACCTAGAGTGGCCATACTTGATAAAGATATTCTTATGGAAGGTAATGGGGGGGCTTTGTTGATAGGAGTGAAGGTCATGGCCAAAGCTATTGGGTCAGATAGGTGTTCGGGCTGTAAAAAGTCAAGTGGGACCTCTCTCACTTGTTCAATAGATGCTCGATGATTTGTGGCCTAGCAGGGAAGATATGCAAATGGGTCCAAAGGACCTAGAAGATAAGGTTGTCCAAGAACGATCTGTTCTTTCGAGGGATGATGATGAAAAGTCAAGAAATTTTGGTATGCTTACAAATAGTTAGGGTTTTTTTTTCAACATGTTTGGAAGGCTAGAAATTGATGAGTATTTGAAAATGATTTCTCAATTGCGACCTTCACGGAAATTGTCTAGGAGATCAAGGAAATGATTTCTACCCTTGGAAAAAGGAGGAACTCAAAAGAGTGGGATCAGGCCATTCCCCCCGCCTTGATGGGCGGATGATGTTGGATGCCCACTTGCCTAGGATAGCCCTTGTGATTTGATATGGTTGGTAGATACCATGAGATTCAAGATGCTTTGTAAGCTTTGTGGTTCTTAATACAATTCGCGCTCACATATTGTGAGTCTTGGAAAAAAATAAAAATAAAAATCAAGAGATAAAAGGATTGAAACTTTATCATTTGTAACTTAGTTTTATTGTTATTTAGAACTTAGTTTTATGGTTATTTAGAAGCTTCGGTTTCGTGGCCAAAATTAACTTTTTTTTGAGAGAGAGTAGAAAATCGAATCAATAAGGTAATGAAAAGTACGAAAACTTTACTACATAGATACAAATAAAAATTTGAGATTTTTTTGATTGTCTAGTTCGTTAATGGCTTGAAGAAAATTGAGGAATTGATTTTTTTTTCTATGTCAAAAGTTTTAACTTTAAAATTTTACAAAGATTCTCTATTCTCTCAACACAACTTATTTTCTCATGATAATGAGTCATTTTCGATAGGTAATCACACTCGAAAAGTTAAAATTTGTCATCAAAGCGTAGTTTCGATTCCTTTATATAAGTTTTTAAAAAATTCACAAATTTCAAAATGCGGACTAAGAGACATTTTACAGTCTTTCAAAGCTCATATCAAAGAATCGATGGTGGTTTAGTAGCAAAGGTATTATCTAAAGTGATCTATAGATTATATATTTGAATTCAATCTTGCACAAATTGCATAAATTGATCTAGAAATTAAAACCAATATATAAACATATATGCATAGATCATATAAATCGATCAAAATTTGTCAAAACATTAACTTTCGACTAGAACAAGCATGCAAATGAGATTGTAAATGCACCAAGGGAATTTTCTTAAGGAATATACTGTGGTTTATTGATATCAACAAAAAAATTGAACTTATTGTCACTTTAATAGCTATGTGAAAAATGAGATTTTTTTATGTGCATAGTTTTGCAATGTATCAAAAGCTCCAACTTGTACTTTACACAAGCATCAATAATGATCCTCTTAAGTATTACTTAGATATCATAAAAGAACACATATGGTGGCTGGAAGACAAAGCCAACGTGATTGAGCAGCAACTCGAGGAGGTAAAAAGGGTGAGACTGATATCTCAAGATATCTTCCTCCAGTCAAAGGGGCTTTTTCACGGCCCTAAAAATCAAGAAAAGTTGCAGCTCCGTCCACTTGCTCACAGATGAGATTGGGAATTCTACACAAGACCAAGACGAAATGGCTAGGTTGATGCTCGATCACCTTAGCCAAATCATTGGACTACCAGAGACACACTCTCAAGAGGTGGATGAAGCCAAAGCAACCTTGCTCGAGAGTGTCAACAGGCAAGTCTCCCAACCTGAAGCTAGTTGCCTTGAGATGGCCTCTCTAAAGATGAATGCTCGCTTGCTCTTCAAGCTCTTGGCAAGGAGAAACTCCCTGGTTAGGATGGTCTGACCATTGAGTTCTTCAGCGAGTTCTAGGAGGACCTCAATGTCCCGATCACATGTATGGCTAACCAGGCTCTGGGAAAGGGGTCCTTGGATCTCAATGTGAAAAAAGGACTCATTAATGTGAAAAGAGGACTTATTAATCCTATCCCGAAACAAGTTTGTTGCTCACAGCTTGAGCATTGATGTCCCATAACCATGATGTTGATTGCATACAAAATCATTGCCAAGGCAGTCACTCTCAGAATGGCCCCCCTCCTTGACAAAGTCATCCCCCCTCATCAGCACGGCTTTATTAAAGGAACGTCAAATTATGACAACATATTGATAGCAATGGTTGGTATTGAATATGCAGCCTTCACGAAGCAGGAGTGCATTCTGCTACGGCTAGACCTTATGATAGGATTGTGTGGTCCTTCATTGAAGATATCATGAAATCATGGGGCTTTGGGCCATGCCTCTGCCACCTTATACACACTCTAGGTGTGGGTAGCCATTTGGAGCTCTTGTTGAATGATAGAATTGTGGGATCCTTTGAAGCCAAAAGATCAATCAAGCAAGGATGCTGCTTGGCCCTGCTTCTCTTTTCTATTGGATCACATCCTCTATTAACGATGCTCGAAGCTGCTGCTGGGGAAATACAAGGGTTAACTCTGCCTGATAACAACCAGTTCATGGCCAAGCTATTTGTGGACAAATCCCTCCTCTTCTTGAAATCCTGCCCTCAATTGCTCAGGAAGGCCCTTGAGATTGTGCAGACTTTGGTTGTGGCTTTTGGGTCCAAGTGTAATATTGAAAAGTCGAGATTGATCGCCCTGATGAAAAACGACTTCTTTGACCGATCGGTCTGGTTAGGGGAGATTGTGTCCAAAGGTAGGATCTTTAGGCATCTAGGGCCCCCCTTAAGGGTGGACGCTACTCACAAGCAAAGGTTCTAGTGGTTCCTTGAGAAGACTCAGAGGAAAATGAGAAGGTAGGAGTATGTGATGCTCACCTTACAAAGTCGAGTCAAAGTGATCAACTATTTTGTACTTCCTTATATTGCCTTCACTAGCCCGCTCCTCAAAATAGCCAAATGTAACTGGAAGAAGTTTCTAAAACCAATTAAAATATTCTTATGGAGGAACAACACTAAAACCTCGGCACTGTCCCAATGGGAAAAGTGGGAAGTTATCGCTCGTCTGATGGTCCAAGGTGGCATTGGAATTTTCAACCTCGTTGTTCATGTTGAGGACTTGTGTGTCAAGTTTGTGGTCTCAATCAAAATTCAAGACCAAGCTTGGGTTGTTATGACCAAGGATATGATTGACAAGGCAAAACTTTGCTCTGAAGGTGGGTAGTGGAAAGGATTTGAGGTGCATGACAAACTTCTAGCCCCTAGGTGGGCTAGCTTAAGACGGAGTGGTATCACAGGAGAATGGGTGCAAAAATGCAATAGATCAATAGGGGCACTAGAATGGGGTGAAGTTTGTAGATACTTCTAGAACTCCATCTTGCACTAGTCCCCCTGGATGTCTAAAGCTGCTGGGATTATCTTGAACTATTATTGGAGTGAAATTGCAAGAAGGATAAATAGTAAAGGACTACAACGGCTCACAAGCAAAGGGTCTAGTGGGTCCTTGAGAAGACTCAGAGGAAAATGATAAGGTAGGAGTATGTGATGCTCCCCTTACAAAGTCGATTCAAAGTGATAACTATTGTGTACTTCCTTATATTTCCTTCACTAGCTTGCTCCTCAAAATAGCCAAACCTAACTGGAAGGAGTTTCTGAAACCAATTAAAAGATTCTTATGGAGGAAAAACACATAAACTTCACCACTATCCCAATGGGAAAAGTGGGAAGTTATCGCTCATCCGATCGTCCAAGGTGGCATTGAAATTCTCAACCTCGTTGTTCATGTTGAGGACCTGTGTGTCAAGTTTGTGGTCTCAATCACAAATCAAGACCAAGCTTGGGTTGTCATGACCAAGGATATGATTGACAAGGCCAAACTTTTCTCTGAAGGTGGGTAGTGGAAAGGGATCGAGGTGCATGACAGATTTCTAGCCCCTAGGTGGGATAGCTTAAGACTGAGTGGTATCATAGGAGAATGGGTGCAAAAATGCAATAGAGCAATAGGGGCACTAGAATGGGGTGAAGTTTCTAGATACTTCTAGAACTCCATCTTGCACTAGTCCCCCTGGCTGTCTAAAGCTGCTGGGATTGTCTTGAACTGTTATTGGAGTGAAATTGCAAGAAGGATAATAGTAAAGGACTATAACGGCTGAGCCACTTCTAGGATAGTAATAGCAAGTTCTAGAATCCTTAGACCAGGTGGTTATCCAGTTTCAACTCAATGGCACTGACCAACTACTTGTCAACAGGGTTGTAGAAGGCTTGGACCGTGTTCTCATGCCGATATGTGAATCTACTTTTGAGTGGAAATCTTGGAAATGGCCCACGAGTAGTTGATTCTCTAAACCCCATACCAAGGGCATTTACCAAATGTTAATCCATGAAGCTGATTGGTTCTGTCCTTTAAACAAGCAGTGGAAGAAGGCAATGTTCGGACGCTTGATGGGTAGAGGTCACAAAGAACACCTGGAATCTGCAGTGGCCTCAATTTATGAATAATTTTTTGTGAAAAGTACTCTAGGGGGCCTTGCCGATAGGCGTCAAGATCCACGCGTGTGGTATCGAACCCGATAGATGTTTCAGGTGCAGATTAGCTAGCAAAGACCTCTGCCACCTTTTCATGGAATGCCCAACCATTAGAATGCCCAACCATTAGAAGCCTTGCTGGAAAGGAGTGCAAATGGATACAAAGGACGTGGAGAATTGGGTATTTCAAGAAGGATTTGTGCCTTGATGGCATACAATTTCAAAGTTATGAACTACTTATTTGTACTTGAATTGTTAGATTTTGCTTCTTCAATAACATCTGGAAGTCCAATAAATGTCGTGTCTTTGATAATGACCTCTTGGTGTCTAGCTTCTCAGAGATTGTACAAGAAATTAAGGAGATAATATATGTGGTAATTAAAAGGTACAGCTCAAAGGATTGACTAAGGGCATCCCTCGCCATCCACTCGTGCCCTATGTAATACTAGGTACTTGTAGCTAAGCTCGGTTATGTTGAGATGTCGAGCTCTACACCTTGAGCTAGCATCCACTATGGGTCTCGGCCGCTTACGGCATTTACTCACTGGCGCGTTAGGTGACCCACACGGAGGATCTCTGCCAGTGATTCTACAGCTGGACTACACATATAGTGCCTCTAATCACATGAAGTCTCGTGGAGAGTGGTTTAGAGATATGCGCAAACCAGATGTGTCAGGCTATGTGCAGACAGGAGATGACACAGCTCACCCCATTGCTCATGTAGGGGACATACCTCTAAATACAAAGAGTGGGCAATCAAAGTACTTAGCAGATGTACTTCATGTGCCAAACATTACAAAGAATCTTGTTTCTGTTGGACAAATGGTTGAGCAGGGTTTGCAGGTTCGCTTCAATCCAAATGGCTGTTATGCAGAAGATTTCCAGAATGGCTGTAAGCTGATCACAAAGGGAAAATGTGTGGGCAGAATGTTTACGCTGAATGTAGACATGCATGAGGTAAAAGCTGCATTATTTGCACAGGGCACAGGTGTTGTGGCTGATGTTGACATTTGGCACAAACGCATTGGCCATGTCAATGAGCAGAGATTGCGCAGCATGCAATCAAAACAGATTGTAAAAGGTTTTCCCAAATTCAAGGTGGATGGTATGCATAAAGTGTGTGCAGCATGCCAGTTTGGAAAACAGTCAAAGGGCTCATTTCCACATGAGCGCAATGTATGTAAAAAGCCACTTGAGGTGGTGCACATAGATGTTTGGGGTCCAACCGATACTGCAAGTATACATGGTTGCAGGTATTATGTCTCTTTCATTGATGACCATACAAGGAAAGTATGGGTCTACTTCATGCGTAACAAAAGTGAAGTGTTTGGTCACTTTCAAGACTTCAAAGTCATGATTGAGAAGGAGACAGATATGCAAATCAAGACATTGAGGTCAGATGGAGGGGGAGAGTACTTCTCCAATGATTTTTCAGATTTTCTGCGAATGCATGGTATACGCAGGCAGTTTACATGCAGATATACTCCACAACAGAATGGGGTCGCAGAAAGGAAAAATAGGCACATTGCAGAGGTTGCACGTGCATTGATGAATGAGAAGAACATGCCTCATCATTTCTGGGCTGAAGTCGTAAATACAGTTGTGTACATTATGAACAGGACACCTACAGCTGCGGTGCATGATGTAACACCTGAGGAAAAGTTTACAGGTACAAAGCCTGATTTGGCACACTTGAAAGTGTTTGGTTGCATAGCTTACGTGCATGTACCAGATGAGTTGCGTAGGAAATTGGATCCTAAAGCAGAGAAATGTATTCTTGTGGGATATTCCCTTGAAAAAAAGGGGTACTGGTGCTACAATCCTACTACACGAGAATTACGAGTGAGCAGAGATATGGTCTTTGATGAGATGAGCAGCTGGTACAATAATGCACATGGCACTATTGGGGCTGATGTAAAAGATGATGTGGTTGTACAAAATGTGAGGCCACAGTCACAGGTTTTGAGTGGACCACAAGAGTCCTCTTCTCGTGGCTCTGTTGAGAAACCATGGAATGGTAGACTACGTACGCAGGTTACTCCACCAACAGGTACAGGGAATGTATCACGAAAAGGAAAGGAAAAGGTTGATGAACCTCCCTTTTTGGCTGATGCATCATCACGTTTTTCACATGTAGACATGGATTCAGATGGTTCTGAACAAAGTCTTGATGAGGAATTTGGAATTCTGGCTGTCAGGACACCTGGTGTAAGGAAAGTATAAGAAGATGCTAGAGGGCAAAGGAGTGACTCAGGACCGCGCATATCTAATAGAGTCAGAAATCCAGTTCAGAAATTGACTTATGATGGGTATCTAGCGCATCACCAAGCCTACATGGCTAAGGTGATACAAGATGTGGAGCCCACATGTTTTGAGGATGCAGTTGGAAATGTGCATTGGGATGATGTAATGAATGAAGAGATGGCTGCATTGGAACCAAACGACACATGGGAGTTGGTGCCATTGCCAAGTGGCAAGAAAGCTATTGGCTGTAAATGGGTGTATAAAACCAAGCATAAGGCTGATGGTAACATTGAGCATTACAAGGCAAGGCTGGTCGCAAAGGGTTATGCACAAACGTATGGCATAGACTATGAGGAGACCTTTGCTTCAGTGGCAAAGATGACAACTGTGAGAGATGTCATAGCAGTGGCTGCATCTAGAGGATGGATTATGCATCAAATGGATGTAAAGAATGCCTTCTTGAATGGTGAGTTGCAAGAGGAAGTGTATATGGATCAACCACCTGGTTATGTCGATCCAGGTTACCCAGATTATGTATGCAGACTTCTCAAAGCTTTGTATGGTTTGAAGCAGGGCTCTAGAGCATGGTATGACAGGATTTCCAAGTATCTTGTCAGTATTGGTTTTAGGAGAGCTCATGCTGATCATTCACTCTATGTACGTGAGAGTGATGTGGGGATTGTGGTCATTCCCATATATGTAGATGACCTTATTATTGTTGGTGACAATGCTATGGAGATTGACCATGTGAAGGGTCTTCACAAAAAAGAGTTTGAAATGAAAGATTTAGGCAAGGTGCTCTACTTTCTTGGCATTGAGGTGATCAGGACTCCAGAGGGTGTATGGCTATCACAGAGACAGTATGCTTTGGACATGTTGTCAAAGTATGGTATGGCTGATTGTAGGCCAATTTCTATTCCCTTGGATGTGAATGCAAAGCTGAGTGCAGAGAAGGGTGATGTTGTTGAGGATGTCAACATGTACAGGAAGATTGTGGGTAGTCTAATCTACTTGACTATCACGAGGCCAGACTTGAGCTACAAAGTAGGCTTGGAGAGTTAGTTCATGCAGCTTCCGAGGAAGCCACATTTGGATGGAGTACGACGCACACTTAGGTATGTGCAAGGTACTCTTGACTACGCATTGTTCTATGCACCAGATGCACCATTAGCATTGTATGGGTATACAGATGTAGATTGGGCAGGTAGCATTGTTGATAGGAGATCTACGAGTGGCTTCATGTTCTCTTTTGGGAGTGCTGCTGTTACTTGGAGCAGCAAAAAGTAGCCTACGGTTGCTTTATCGAGCACAGAGGCCGAGTACAGAGGTGCAGCAGTTGCGGCGTGCGAGGTAGCTTGGCTACGCACATTACTTAAGGACTTGGGAGTGCAGGTGGACCAGCAGATTTTCATCCATTGTGACAACCTCAGCAGCATGTAGTTGGCTAGGAACCCAGTGTTCCATGCCAGGACCAAACACATAGAGGTCCATTACCACTACGTTCGAGAGCGAGCGTTGGCGGGCAACATCGACTTGGTCTACGTCAGCACTGAGGAGCAGATAGTGGATATCTTTACCAAGGCCCTCAGAGCTGAGAAGCTTCGGCGTTTTCGGACTATGCTTGGACTCTGCGACATGCAGAGCTCGAGGGGGAGTGTTGAGATGTCGAGCTCTACACCTTGAGCTGGCATCCACTACGGGTCTTGGCCGCTTACGGCATTTACTCACTGGCGCGTTAGGTGACCTACACGGAGGATCTCTGCCAGTGATTCTACAGCTGGACTACACATATAGTGCCAGCCTAGTACGCTTCTAGCGAGTTCACACTCAGTGACCGCATGTACATATGTGCTACTTTTCAGATTTAGCACTTAGTCATTTTGTACTCTCTTTTCTGTGAAGAAGAAGAAGAAGATTTCCATCTCTGTGTGCTTTGTGCTTGTCTTGTGTAGCTCTCTTGCATCCTCATTCTCTACAGGTTGTAATTCTCTGTCCCTCGAGGTTCGGCTTGATCTTGAGACTGATTTGTGATCTATTGGTGAATCTATAATACAATCACTTACAATTGTGAGTTTACAACAAAATAAAAAATAAAATTGCTTAGATATCATATTTGCATATATAGCATATATAGCATGATGCACCTCAAAATTATATAATTATAATTTTGGACTAAATAAGGAGTCCTTAGTAAAACGTTGGATTTTTTGTGCAATTGTGGATCACTGGATAAAGGTTGCAAATTAGTGTCACATGGCAAAAACCTTTTTTTCTTATATTTTTTCTAGGTTTTTGTGAGAGGTGTTGACATTTGTGTACCTCTCTCTTTAAAGAAGGCCATTGAATATTGGTTTAGTCATTGTTTTTTATACTTGTGAAATATAATGGAATCTAAATAAGTCATTGTTACACTATTTCAAAATACTAAAAACAATCTAGTGTAAATTTCTCATTTTTCCACAAAGAACCCTCTCATTATATTCCTCTCAATAGCATTATGGAGGCCACAATGAACTTTCACCTTGTTTTATTTCAAGCATGTTAAAATGTATGAAAGTTATGTATTGGACACATGTAGCTTCATACATTAATACAGTTTCAAAGTCATTTTCTATTAGGTGAAACTTATAAAAGTATACAGAAATCCTATAAATAATGAGTAAAGTACTTTTTAGGCCTCATTATTTTTTCCTACGAATATAATACCTATTCTTAAAAAAATAACATGCAATTTCATAAGAGAATCCTTTATGGGTCCATTTCTTTATTATGATAAGCTCAAAAGTACAAGGACACAGTTTTGACCTCCTCTAGAAATCACATGCAATTTACAAGAGTGTCCTTTTATTATGACTAGTATGTGACCCGCGCTTGCGGCTACAAACAAAATGGCCTCTAGTCGTAAACTACCATCTTTAAGGTGAAAAACATCAATGCTTTCATTCTAGATATAAGACACATATTGTTTATCATTGTATTTAAGTGCCACTGGCACCTTAAAACTTGATAGCAATGGAAGTAAACATAGATCATTGATATGCTTATCTTTGCAAGTGTTTTATGCATCATGAAATTGAAGGGTGTGTTGCCAACTGATGGTGTGGCTCGTAAGCATGTACTTACTCTCTCTCTCTCTCTCTCTCTCTCTCTCTCTCTCTCTCTCTCTCTCTCTCTCTCTCTCTCTCTCTCTCTCCACCAAACCCAAATTACAAAAGCATGTATGAGAGAGAAGATTGTGTGCAACCATCTATATGCTTCAACCTATTCCCTTACCTGCAATCTGTACCATAGAAACCATTTGGCTTAGATCCCACTCCACCAATGTACATAGACCAGTTGTTGAGGCATTATTAAAAAGTAATCTCTTGGTGTATGCACGTACCTTGCAAATTTGAGAGTCTGTTCCTCATATTTATCTTGGACCACTGCCTACGTAACTTTTTGTTTGGCCACTCCATGGATTGTGAGTTTCCATCCTCCATAGTCTTCAAGCATCATTGAGTCTCTCCTTGTGTGTATGTATGGGTGTGTGTAAGCACTTGAGCTCAAGAATCCTCTCTCTCTCTCTCTCTCTCTCTCTCTCTCTCTCTCTCTCTCTCTCTCTCTCTCTCTCTCTCTCTCTCTCTCTCTCTCTTTGGGGCTTTCTCATTGTAGTTGGTTAATTTGATGATGTAGAAAGTGCTTCACATTTTGTTCAAGGGGATTTGTTGTTCTCCCATTTTGCACAGTCGATTGATTTCAGTCCTCACTCGCCATTTGTGTGTCACCCAGAGACTGATTGCAAGTTGGTAATTTGCCAATGTCTACTAATTGCAAACGTTCTTTGGTCAATCTCATGGAGAGTAGTTGATAATCCATGGATTTTGGATTTGTAGAAGAGTTTGTGAGTTGGTGGTGGATCTGATATCTCAACTGGTTGGTGGTGTTGAGTCTTGCCCTGTCACATTTGTTTATGGCCACCAAAGAAGTTCCTTATGGCCCTACCAGATGCCTACACGCAAAAAGCAAGAAAATATCTCTCTCTCTCTCTCTCTCTCTCTCTCTCTCTCTCACACACACACACACACACACACACACAGGTTGCAACATAGTCTCCTCAAGCTGTTGGATGACCTACAATCCCCTTTGAACGACCATTTGCTCCCCTCTCTCTCTCTCTCTCTCTCTCTTCTTAGCTGTTGCTGAATGGCGTACACAGATCTTCATACGTCGAGCACCCGCTATTTGAGGGCTTCTAGACAATGCTCTAATTCCCCAACGTGCACTCAATGGTCGTGGACAAGCCACATGGGCACCATGTTGGCAATCAGTGAGAGAGAGAGGAAGGGTACACATATTATTTATCATTGTATTTAAGTGCCACTGGCACCTTAAAACTTGATAGCAATGGAAGTAAACATAGATCATTGAGTTGCTTACCTTTGCAAGTGTTTTATGCATCATGAAATTGAAGGGTGTGTTGCCAACTGATGGTGTGGCTCGTAAGCATGTACTTACTCTCTCTCTCTCTCTCTCTCTCTCTCTCTCTCTCTCTCTCTCTCTCTCTCTCTCTCTCCACCAATCCCAAATTACAAAAGCATGTATGAGAGAGAAGATTGTGTGAAACCATTTATATGCTTCAACCTATTCCCTTACTTGCAATCTATACCATAAAAACCATTTGGCTTATCTCCCACTCCACCAATGTACATAGACCAGTTGTTAAGGCATTATTGAAAAATAATCTCTTACACGTACCTTGCAAATTTGAGAGTCTGAGCAACCTACCCTACTTGAGTTCCCCAGGCATTATTGAAAAATAATCTCTTACACGTACCTTGCAAATTTGAGAGTCTGAGCAACCTACCCTACATTTATCTTGAACCACCTACATAACTTTTTGTTCGGTCACTCCATGGATTGTGAGTTTCCATGCTCCATAGTCTTCAAGCATCATTGAGTCTCTCGTTGTGTATGTATGTGTGTGTATAAGCTCTTGAGCTCAAGAATCCTCTCTCTCTCTCTCTCTCTCTCTCTCTCTCTCTCTCTCTCTCTCTCTCTCTCTCTCTCTCTCTCTTTGGGGCTTTCTCATTGTAGCTGGTTAATTTGATGATGTAAAAAGTGCTTCACATTTTGTTCAAGGGGATTTGTTGTGCTCCCATTTTACACAGTGATTGATTTCAATCCTCACTCGCCATTTGTGTGTCGCCCAGAGACTGATTGCAAGTTGGTAATTTGCCAATGTCTACTAATTGCAAACGTTCTTTGGTCAATCTCGTGGAGAGTAGTTGATAATCCATGGATTTTGGATTTGTAGAAGAGTTTGTGAGTTGGTGGTGGGTCTGATATCTCAACTGGCTGGTGGTGTTGAGCCTTGCCCTATCACATTTGTTTATGGCTACCAAAGAAGTCCCCCACCACATTTCTTCTTGATGCTAGCGTGATTGACTATATGTTGTTCTCGGAAGCCACTCTAGAATGCATACAAAGCTTTACACTTGGTGAATGGAATCCGGAATCGGATCATAGGATGTTATGTATTGACCTCAAGTGTGGTACACGGCCCGAGCATGTAGCCTCCAATCATGATGTGAATCATTTGTACCTACGTCTAGACTTCAAACGAGCACTTATATATGCTAATATGGTGGACCAAATGTTAAGCATGATAGAGCATCAAGAGAGCCCAACATTAGAATGCAAGTGGAAAGTTTTCAAAGAAGTATATTTCTCTTGTGCGAAGGAATGCTTTTCAGTGAAACACATGTCTTGCAAAAGGTCTAAGAAGGGTAGCACCAAGAAGAAATGGTTTGACATGGAATGCAGTCAAGCCCGAAAACACTTGCTAAGATTGGATGTAATCAAAGACAAGGAAGTTTACTTGGAATGTTCACACACATACAAAGCACTTGTTCAAAAGAAGAGGAGAAGGTGGAAAGTCGAAAAACAACTTCTTTTAGCACAAGAGAAAGCACATACATGTGGCAAGTTTTGGCAAAATCTAAAAGGCAAGCGCGTTGAGAGCTTTGGTGACTTGACTCTTGAGGATATGTATATGCATTGTAAGAACCTCTATGAGCAACCCAATGTTGATAAGATGGAGTGTTGTAGCTCCCTTCCGTTTATGTCTCCCTTCTTTACCATTGAAGATGTATGCCGCGCGCTTGAGAAACTTGCTACTCACAAGGCAAGTGACCTTCAAGGTGTCAAGGCTAAAATGATTAAATGGACAAGCAAGAAAACACGATATTGGATATGCGATATGTTGAGGCGGTCCGAGGCGGACAACAAGAAGAGCAACCTCTAGACACCCTTCAAGGCTCCTGTGCTGCTCAATGGGGCTGGGGAAAAACACAACACAAACCAAAACAACAAACCCACAGCCAAATCCCAACTACACAAGGGGCACCACCTAGTTTAAGAGCGAACTAGGCCGCAAAAGAGGAGAATCGTTAGAGCAACCCACAAACAAGCAAGGAATTTACACTAACCTTAGCACCAATGGAACACTCTCACACACTAAAACGCGAGAGAGAGAGAGAGAGAGAGAGAGAGAGAGAGAGAGAGAGAGAGAGAGATGGTGTACAACTTAGCTTCAACTTTATATTTTGCACAAAAAGGAACTTAGAGCTTGCGGAATCAAGTGACAAGATTTGGTTATAGCATCACTAGCACATTGTCTTAGGGTTATGGGATACCTCTCACCATCCACCCTCTTACAATGGTAGCCAAACAATAGCCAATGAATCACAAGCAACAAAACAACAACCTTCAATGAAACAAATCACCTTATGAAGCTGTATGAGTTTGCCAAGCCAAATTGGAGGAGAAGTGTGAGCCTTTGGACATGAATTGCACCCAAAACTACCAATTCATTGATGTTGGGGTAGATACAACAATGGTAGGAAGAATATCTTCTACTCGCACTCACTCAAACTAGCTCAAGCTTTTCTATGCACCAAGGTGATGGTGTATAGAAAGCTTACTCTCTCTTTACAACCAAGATAGAACTGGCGTGTGGTACGCTCAATCTAGTGTGCAATGGTATAGTGATGTATTTTACAAGGAGGAATGGGTTCTATTTATAGGTTTTAGAATCCTTGATTAGGATTAAGCCTAATCAATTTTATTAGGAAAGATCAAGGATTATGAATTTTTATGAATTTCAAATGAGAATGGGGTCTCTCTTTTCTCTTGAGTCACATGGATGTGGGCTCAAGTAAGAGAATTATTGATGTGGTGAAAGGAGAGAAACTTCCATGGGAGTGAGTGAATTTGGTTTACTTGTGCGGTTGCCTACTCCATATGTTGATAGTGTGGGTGCATTTTTACAAGAGAAGTTAGTTGTTAGTGGTAATAATCACTAGAATTGTTAGTGATATATTTACAATGGGTAGGATGAGTTGATTTGATGAAGGAAGAGGGGTGAATTAAAAGAGAATCATTGAGATCGTGAAGCTTTGAAGAAGCTTGAACTCACCCTTGTGTAGATTGTGGAAAAAATGACCGCTGGTCTTCTTCTTCTTCTTCGCTTCTTTACACCGTCGCCACGGTTGACCACCACGATGAAAAGAGGATTTGTTGATGAAAAATCCTCAATTTGCAGAAGTTATCATGGTTAAGATGCTGAATTTTAGATATTTTTAGGAGAGGTAAATGAAATTGTAACATAGAAGCAATAGAGAGAGACATGGAGATGGTGTATGTATGTAGAGGTTCATAAAAGAACTATAGGGATGAGAGAGAAGGGTAATGGTGAAGAGGGTGGGAGAAGCCATGGAAATTGCAGGTTTGAGTGAGGGAAGGAGAGGGAGGGATGTGTAAGAGTGAGTAGGTGTGTGGAAGGGTGAGAGAAGACTAAGGGCTACTTGTGAGAAAAGTGGGCAGACTGGGGTCCACTCAAAAAATCATAGCTCACCGCTGGTAGCTCCAACAATCATGAAAAATTTTGAGGTGATTATTCAGAGCGTGGGCTACATTTTCTCTTTTTACCACCGCTCCAAATTTAGAGTGGAGATAGGTGTCAAAATTCTCACCAAAAAGCCTGTTTTTTATGCCTGCAAAAGTCTTTTAGTGGCCCCCTCCTTTGTTGAATTTGTACAATGCATCCAAGAGTGAGCCCCTCCTTTGTCATATTATAATACAAAGCATCCAAGTTGCCCTTGACCCATGCATGGAGGAGGATTATTGGTGAATAAAGAAATATATACATGGTGGGACTAGTGTATGGACTATTCATGGACTTTAGCTCAATGAGCACATGGTGTTAGAATAATGAGTAAAAATAATAATAAAAATATGGAGGAGTTATGGATATGGAAAGATATTGGAATCATATGATATGGTCCCTCCTTGAATTATTTTGGGTGAAAGAGAAAAAGGTATGCAAGTAAATAATATAATAAAAGTAACCAATGAGTAGAAATCAATTTTTTGTTTTCACGAGGGTGAGGGTGAAAATGTGGGATTGATTTGTATAAAGGAAAAATATAAGGTTAGAGTATGTACATATTGGCAAAAAATATCATTATGGTGTAAGAGGATGAAAGAAGGTGTACATAGGTTTAATAAAACACACACCTAAGTAGAAATATTTAAATAAAATACCAAAATAATTATAAAAAATCCCTATATTTAGGCCATATATACAATGAAATATTTACACACAAAGAGGCCATAATATACTTTTATTTTTTTATTTTTTTTATTTTTTTGGCTCAAGTAGCCTAGTGACTAGCTAGCTGAGGGTTTTTAAGAAGATATGGGAAAAGCCCCCTAACTCACACACGCCTATGTACAGGGAAATGGTAGGGATAGCCATAGCGTTTGGGTGAATTTGGTAGGGTGGAGTAACTTACTATGGCAATTATGGAGAGCCGAAAAACGGCTATCAATGTTTAACCTTGCACTTCAGTATGGCATGCCTCATGACTGGAGTGCAAATTGGATCAAACCTTTGCACAAAGGAGGAGATGTAAACAATGTGAACAACTATCGCACTATAATGGTTGGTTCTTTAATGGAAAAGTTATTTGGATGTATCATGGAGATGAAGATAAGTGAATGGGCTGAAAAGAATGGCAAACGTGCACTTGGCCAAGCAGGTTTTCGAAAGCATCATAGCACTATTGATCACCTTGTCACTCTTCGAGTTCTTATGGAAGCGTCTCGATTGAAAGGAAAAAAGTTGTATTGTTGCTTTGTGGATTTCAAGAAAGCTTTTGACATGGTACCGCGAGGAAATCTTTGGAGACGTATGCAAAGCCTTCAAGTGCCGAGAGAATTTATGCATGCAGTCTTTCGCATCTACCAAAAAGTGATATGTCGATTACGTATGGGAGATGGAATTTCAGAATTTTTTGCAAGCACTATTGGTGTCAAACAAGGATGCCCACTTTTCCCAACCCTCTTTGGGCTACTCATTGATGAATTGGAATGCATGGTTCTTGACTTTATGCAGCAAGAAGGCATAGAAGAGGTTAAGTTTGGAAATGCAGTGATCATGCTTTTGCTTTATGCCGATGATGTAGTGCTCTTGGCACATACCTTAGAAGATGCACAAAAGCTTATGAATGTCTTGGAACGCTTTTGCCTACATAGCGGGCTGATCGTGAATGGATCCAAAACCAAGGTTATGCTTGTAAAGACCCTCAATGATGAAAATCCATGCATTGTATATAACAATGAGAAACTTGAAGTGGTAGATCACTTCAAGTACCTTGGCCTTGAGGTTCCATCCAATCATAAATGGAAGGATTGTGCAATGCGTCGCTTGGAAGCCGGAAAGAGGGCCTATTATGCATTTGAGAACATGTGAAATGCAGGAGAGATCAAGTGTTGGGCTCTCAAAAAGTACCTCTTTGACACATTGGTGACACCGGTGCTTCTTTATGGAGTGGAGGTGTGGGGTGGAAGCATCGGGAAGTCTACTTGGAAAGAGTTTGAGAATGTCCAAAAGCGTTTTCTCACCAACTTTCTCCAAGTCAAGACACAAACACCCTACATGCTCTTACTTCTTGAGTCCGGATTGCTTCCCATTGAGGTCTTGGGCATGCAAAGGGTTGTGGAGTACATGCGTAAGACACAACGTAGCCCTTTGCATCGACTTCCTAGAATCGCATATGAAGCAAGTCAAATGGTTCAAAAGACATGCAAGAGCAAAATACTAAGTTCGGGGTGGATGCTTGATATCAAGAAATGGTTTGAAAGATGGGATGCATGTCACTTGGTCAAGGATGCGTCGATCGACTCCCAAGTTAATGAGACCTTCTTACAATGCCAATGTATCACGGCTTGGGAGAAATCCGGAGGTTCTCGCTTCAGCCATTACACCGCACACGTTGTCCCAAACTACAAATCTCTCTTCTTCTCGGAACGAGGTAACCGAACCCATTCCTACATCCTTGAGCCCATCCCGTTGAGTGCGATCCGTACCATTGCCTCCATTCGTCTTAGCTCCCATTCTCTACGCTGCGAGACAGGACGTTGGGGCACTGGCGAGGAGTGTCATCGACTTTGCACCTTATGCCCTCGTCAAGTGCGAGAGAGTGAGTACCACACACTACTTGAGTGCTCAGCTTTTGACCACATTAGGTCCTCTTTTCCCCATATATTCAGCCATGATCTCTCCCTACATACCTTCCTCTCCCAACCACGATGTGGAATCTCTATTGCGACGCTCGTTTCAACCATTTTTGAGCATCAAGAGTCACTTATGAACTCCACTCACACCACGTGACATGTTCATTTGGTCCCATAGGTCATATTTGACCTCCCAGGACGATAATAGAACTATCTCTCTCTCTCTCTCTCTCTCTCTCTCTCTCTCTCTCTCTCTCTCTCTCTCTCTCTCTCTCTCTCTCTCTCTCTCTCTCTCTCTCTCTCTCTCTCTCTCTCTCTCTCTCTCTCTCTTCAAGACTCCAAATTTCAGCTCATCTCGTAGATATTGAGGCCTCTTGTGATTGTTTCTTTGTGGTGAAAATTACTCTAAAAAATTCTCTTCTAATGGGTGGGTCTGTGTGTGTGTGTGTGTGTGTGTGTGTGTGTGTGTGTGTGAGTGAAGGGGGGGGGGGGGGGGTGGGGGGGGTGGGGGGGGGGGGGGGCATACTATATATGAATAAGAAAAGGAAAGTCCCAAGTTGTACATTGGTTATCTGAGCTCCCACTTGAGTAAAGCGTCTAAGCTCAAGCCCCATTGCATAGAACTTATAGGTCTATTGAGATTGTTGCTACAACATTGAAAAAAATTATCTTATGAGATTCTTCATCTTCTTCTCTACTTATTGATATGTTTAATGTTCAATGACATGATTGAGCACATGAAAACCAGATTTAGAGGAACGACTAAGAGATGTCATGCAATCAAGGACTTATAAAAATTGTGAATACATGTAGATGATCTAGTAACAACATTGACATGATGAGGGCAGTACTTGCTGATGGGATTAGAAGCTAGATAAAAACTAATGGCTGAATTAACGGGGTTGACTAGATTGAACATATGATTTATGACTCCACCCTCTTTTGCATCAGCTCTACTAAAGAAAAGTGATGTAGCTGTGTTCGTACAAAAGGGTCAAGCCTTGGGTCAAGCATGCTAGTGTCCTGAACTGCTCTCTCTCTCTCTCTCTCTCTCTCTCTCTCTCTCTCTCTCTCTCTCTCTCTCTCTCTCTCTCTCTCTCTCTCTCTCTCTCTCTCTCTCTCTCTCTGTCTCTCTAAAAAACAACACGTTTAACATTTTTTACTTCAATTTTGACCCTATCAAACAACTTGGCCTTGCAACGTACGATATGTTATTGCATTTGATAGAATAGGCTAGCACCACTTATTTGCAACAAAGGAGTGAATTAACCCTTCTAGTGATATGCACACAAAAAAACTTAGAAAAACATCAGTTAAAAAATGTATGCCAGCTCCATAGCCCTTGAAATACAATTGACATGGATGTAGTGCATACATAGAACATTTGGCCTGCATTTGGTGACACAATGAACCATCTCACACTGATTGTTCGTCTATGGACATAAAACCAATTGCTGGGGAATATTTGGATGTGCCGTCTTGATGAAAACATTGGCGCAAACTGTAAGAAGAAGAAAATTGCTCCACATAAAGGGAAAAGAAAGAAGAAACATTCCATAGGAGAAAGGAATAGCTCCTCACTTATCATTACTCTTCTTGCTAGCATACATAATAGCAGAGTAATGGAGATGGAGAAGATGGCAAGCTTAAGCATTGAAGCATGGATCTTAGTTGGATTTACATTCCATAACCAAGAGTGTTGATGTGGGCTCTCACTTATCACAAGCTTGGAGAAGGAGGTGGTGTTCCTCAACTTTCACCAAGTGAGGATGGCCTTGCAAATGAGTGTGTGTGTGTGTGTGGAGTATATCTCCCTAGCACCCCCCTTCCTTGCTTTGGGAAAAATTTCTACATGCTACAAGATCATTGGACCCGTCTTCCCCTAGCCAATCACATGTAGCATGCAGTCAAGTACATGGGTAGTCTTTTGACAAGTGTCCTCCTTACCCCTTAGAGACAGAGATTGAAAATATCTAGATATTTGTTGGTTGGAAGTAGAAGCTCATTGGACCCCTCTTTAGCTCAACCAATAGCATTCAAGTACACCATGTGGTTAAGCTTAGTGAGGGTTTGACATGTGTTCCATGTGCCCTTTTAAAAAAGGAGTACCCCTTGGGTGAGTGGAAGGTTAGGTCAAAGATTCCCCTAACTTTGGGACTTTTATGCATAGGAAGCTTCTCAAGCAACTTCCTCATTAAGTGTGTAGGATCTCTTTTTGACTCAAGCATCTTACCGCCCATGCATAGAAAGCTTCTCAAGCAACTTCCTCATTAAGTGTGTAGGGTCTCTTTTTGACTCAAGAATCTTACCCCCCATGCATAGGAAGCTTCTCAAGCAGTTTCCTCATCAAGTGTGTAGGGTCTTTTTTTGACTCAAGCATCTTACCCCCCATGCATAGGAAGCTTCTCAGGCAACTTCCTCATTAAGTAAGACAAGTACCTCAAGTACATTAGTCATCAAGCATGAGAAGCACCTTAGGTGGAGTTTCCACCTCAAGCTCAGCCCTAGCTTGCCTGAGGTCAAAGGCATGTTTAGGTCGGGTTCCCACCTCAAGCTCAGCCTTAGCTTGCCTAAGGTCAAAGGTAAGTCTAGGTTGGGTTCCCACCTCAAGCTCAGCCCTAGCTTTCCTAAGTTCAAAGGCAAGTTTAGGTCGGGTTCCCACCTCAAGCTCAACCCTAGCTTGCCTAAGGTCAAAGGTAAGTTTAGGTTGGGTTTCCACCTCAAGCTCAGCCCTAGCTTGCCTTAGGTCAAAGGACTTTTAACACTTACCATTGGAGGTCTTTAATGAAGCTAACCTTAATGTCCTATAAGATTCATTAGATGCACATTTCTCTTTGATAGCCTACCTCATTTTGGACCCCTATTGAGATGCAAACATCTCTCCTCTTGGTCCCCTGCCGAGGTAAGTCTAGAAGCGTTTATTGCACATTTCTCTTTGATAGACGATCTCCTTTTGGATCCATATTGAGATGTAACCATCTCTCCTTTTGGTCCTGTGGTGAGATAGGTCTAGAAGCACATGTCACTATTCTAACTCTTGTTTCCGTTCATTCTCCCACATTAAATGATCAGTTTAATATGAGTAAATTATTTAGTAAAGTTAGATATTATATTTTATGACATTACCTCTCTCTCGAAATCATAGGAGTCCTCGACAATGAGGTAGAGAAGATAAAGCCTAGTCATTAGTCCATGTTTCTTAGCTGGTAGAGGATCCTTTTTTACCCTATGACATTATTCCAAGATGGATGACTAGTCCATTTGGTGCTTGGGAGACGTAGCTGCCACAAGCATGTCTGCTCTTTAGTCCATATCATACTTCCAAAGTAGAGTGACAAATTCTACTTGGTGTTTGGGAGACGTCGTCACCACAAACATGATTCTAAGCATGCATACTATTTAAATTTGTGCACAATAAAAAGAGAACTAGTATTATAAGACAAAAATATTTTTGATTTAAAATGCGTTTTCATTGTAAGCATTGACAAGGTTCATACTATCCTTAAGCTAGGTTCCTTGCATCCATTTAGTATACTTAAAAGGATAATTCTTTAACTTAATAAGATATGTCAGATAATGTTACTGTTTCTTAATACCTTGTTTTCATGTCATAGGATGGACTTAGATTGAAGTACTTCTTCTTGCTCTTCAATTTTTGGAGGGTCTGCAACTATTGCTTCTTTTGATGGAGCTTCTTTGTAAGGCTTATGTAGGTTCTCATGGAAAACATTGTGCATGAGCCAATGGTTGGGCACCTTCAATTGATAAGCCATCTCATTGACTGGCTTAAGAATTTGAAGGACCATAGTATCTTTTTACTAGTTAAGCATCATACTCTTGGTGGTCCATAGGACTCTTGCCCGTAGTATGCCTCAGATGAGCCTTGAGAAACTTTAGCAAGACCCAATCATTTTCCTTAAAGGCTAAGGGTCTTCTGTGCTTATTAGCAGCAACCCTTTTTGCCTTTCATGTGAGATGGATATAACCGCTTTAATCTTTGGAAAAGATTCTTGTAGGTCTCGGCTATATTTATCATCAACGAAGATCTTCCCATGTACTTTAAGTAGTAAGGGAATTTTGGATCTTCCTTCTTTAACCTCAAAAGGTACTTTACGCATAGGAATATGTACAATATCATTGTACGCATACTCTATAAGAGGTAAGTACTTCTATCATTGAAAACACTGTTCTACTTCCATGACATAAGCTTTTAGTATATCAAGAATCGTTAGATTACTTATTTCACTTTGGTCATCCATTTGTGGGTGATAGGTTGAAAGACAAATTTAATCTACTTCCTAGATTCTCAAAGAGACCCTTTTAGAAATTACTGGTCATTCTAGGATCTTTGTCCGACACTATGGGTGTTGGAAATCCATGATGCTTGAAAATTTGATATCTGAAGAGGGTTGCCATTTGATGTGTCTTAATAGTCTTTTTGACAGGCATAGAGTTTGTTTTCTTGTTAATCCTGTCGAAACAATCCAAGTCGCTTCCCTCGATCAAATTTCAACTTTTGGTATACCACGCATTTTGAACATACTCTTGTATGTTTACTTTTCATGGTAGACCAATAGAAATACATTTCTACTCCTCGAAGAGTAGACTATGGCATCCCTCTTTGCCCCGCATAAGGAGAAGTATGGGATTCATACATGACTTTCTTATTGTATGGGTGATTTACACATGCCTATTGCCGTTTGGAGGATAACCATCCTTCAAGGTGAATGGTTCTTTTCTTCTTCCCTATTGCAAAGGTTGTAATTACGTACTTAAAGTTGTAACTACCTTCATGTGCAAAATCAAAGTTATCAATGTTCATTATACTCTCTTGGTTATTGTTAGCCATGTTAATTAAACTTAGGTGTTTACTTAGTGTATGCTTTGGCAATTCACCTAGCCCTTGAAAAATAGGCACTTAAGTATCTACACCCACGGCTCGATTTGGTTAAGTATAGAGAGTAGTGGAGTGGGTCTAACATAGCAGAGTGGCCAAGGGATAGCTCCTTTCAGAATTCTTATGGCTCAATAATGGTAAAGCCATAGGCAAGTCTAAAAAGACTCCATTATTAAGAACAAAGCTCCCAAGGTGTGCACCATATCCCACATAGTGGGCTCAACAAAATCGATAATAGATCCCAGTTCCACTTACCCTAATATAATTAATAAAATCAACCATTAATAGGATAATTAAGGACCCCTCTTCTTAAGCAAGAAATAAGAAACCAAATGATCTAATACCAATGTAATGGAAATGGCCTATGAACTTTGAGAGTAGCAGAATTAGGAAATTAGGTGAAGCACTTTTCAGAGATTACTTTGTGAGCATAGTGGGTGAACTTAATTGATGGTAGAAACATAAACATGGTACTTAGTTAACTTGGCATGAGCAATACTTTTGCAAGAGAGAGAGAGAGAGTTTAGAGAACATGACAATAGTTGAGGACCGCATTCATATGGAGCCGGTCCCCCCTCCAATAGGCATTTGTATTATAGTTTCTCCCATCAAAAGAGACTTGGTACAATACAATCTTTGTGCTCCTTGTAACCTACATGATGCAATGAAGATGGAAAGCTTCATGCATCACAAGCATAACATGAAATTGTAGAAAGCATTAACTATCCCAAGCCTCAGTCCCAAGGCCTCAAACTCCTTCAAAGGTGGAGAGACCTAGTAGGAAATGAGGGTAGGAAAGAGGAAGAAGAAACATTCCATAGGAGAAAGAAATATTTCCTCACTTATCATTACTCTTCTTAATAGCATACATAATAGCATAGTAATGGAGATGGAGAAGATGGAAAGCTTAAGCATTGAAGCATGGATCTTGGTTGGATTTGTATTACATAGCCAAGAGTGTTGATGTAGGCTCTCACTTCTCGAAATCTTGGAGAAGGAGGTGATGTTCCTCAACTTTCACCAAGTGAGAATGCCCTTGAAAATGAGTGTGTGTGTGTGGAGTATATCTCCCTAGCAGCCCACTTCCTTGTTTTGGGTGAAATTTCTACATGCTACAAGCTCATTGGAACCCTCTCCCCCTAGCCAATCACATACAGCATGCAGTCAAGTACATGGGTAGTCTTTTGACAAGTTTCCTCCTTACCCCTTAGAGAGAGAGAGCTTAAAAATATCTAGCTATTTTTTGGATGGAAGTAGAAGCTCATTGGACCCCTCTTTAGCCCAACCAATAGCATTCAAGAACACCATGTGGTTAAGCTTAGTGAGAGTCTGAAATGTGTTCCATGTTCCCTTTTAGAAAAGGGGTACCCCTTGGGTGAGTGGAAAGTTAGGTCAAAGATTCCCCTAAATTTGGGACTTTTATGCATAGGAAGCTTCTCAAGCAACTTCCTCATTAAGTGTGTAGGGTCTCTTTTTGACTCAAGCATCTTACCCCTTATGCATAGGAAGCTTCTCAAGCAACTTCCTCATTAAGTGTGTCGGGTCTCTTTTTGACTCAAGCATCTTACCCCCCATGCATAGGAAGCTTCTCAAGAAACTTCCTCATTAAGTGTGTAGGGTCTCTTTTTGACTCAAGCATCTTACCCCCCATGCATAGGAAGCTTCTCAACCAACTTCCTCACTAAGTGTGTAGGGTCTTTTTTTGACTCAAGCATCTTACCTCCCATGCATAAGAAGCTTCTCAAGCAACTTCCTCGCTAAGTATGACAAGTACCTCAAGTACCTTAGTCATCAAGCATGAGAAGCACCTTAGGTGGAGTTCCCACCTCAAGCTCAGCCCTAGCTTGCGTAAGGTCAAAGGCAAGTTTAGGTTAGGTTCCCACCTCAAGCTCAGTCCTAGCTTGCCTAAGGTCAAAGGTAAGGTTGGGTTCCCACCTCAAGATCAGCCCTAGCTTGCCTAATGTCAAAGTACTTTTAACACTAACCATTGGAGGTATTTAATGAAGCTAACCATAAGGTCTTTTAAGATTCATTAGATGCACATTTCTCTTTGATAGACTACCTCCTTTTGGACCCCTATTGAGATGCAAACATCTCTCCTCTTGGTCCCCTGCTGAGGTAAGTCTAGAAGCGCTTATTGCACATCGCTCTTTGATAGACCATCTCCTTTTGGATCCCTATTGAGATGTAACCATCTCTCCTTTTGGTCCCGTGTTGAGATAGGTCTAGAAGCACATGTCACTATTCTAACTCTTGTTTTCGTTTATTCTCCCACATTAAATGATTAGTTTAATGTGAGAAAATCATTTGGTAAAGTTAGATATTATATTTTATGACGTCCTTTGTGAGGTCATCATCAGCCATGGCTATCTTCAATTACAATGGAAGAAAGGGGAGAGTGTGAAAGTGTGGTGGCAGGTGAGAAAGGCCTAGAAGACCTGCATCCTCCTCCTCCTCCTCCTCTCTCTCTCTCTTTCTCTCTTTCTCTGTCTCTCTATGGTTGGCGCTCTCCATTGCATGAATGGGCCGACCACTTCTCCCCACACACAACCACACACTTAATTGCATCGAGCCATCATAGCGAGCTCAAGTAGTGTTGGGAGAACGTAGCTATGTGTGTAGCAACCAACTTAGCAGATTTTGCATATCGTGTCCACACGTGCAAGTAGTAGCTTCTTGATGCCAACGCCTGACGTGTGGAATTGACTTCCCCAATGCACGCTTCTATTTTGAATCATCTACTTCTCCAACATGCTGCTCCATTCGGAATCATTTGATTCCTTGCAAGCCAATATGTTTTTGCGATTTTTGTCAATATTAGCAAGGCATATGTCAAGAACAAAAATATTTTGTAAGTTCTTGTACAGGTAACTGAGCCAGGCCCATGTATACTTCATAGTTTCTTCAAGCATGTACATACATTCAAAAAGACCCTATTTTTGGAAGGGTCGAAGTAGTTTTTACAATTTTTAACTAGCCAAAAGATTCATGCGGTGAAATTTCAGGACTCTTGCAAAACCAGTGAGCTTTTTACATGCATGTTTCATCATCAGCCTTATAATCCATATAAAGCACTCTTTTTTAAGACCTCTCCATTCTGAGTTATAGGTATACCCTTAGGGTTATTTACAGCCATATGTTTGTCATAGTGCTGGTTTGAAAACTCCAACAATGGAAGATTCAAACTCATCTTGCATAAAATATACACCTTGAGACCCATCATGAGCTAAAATAGGAGCATGTCCCTCTTATAGACCACTTTTAACACACTCCATGAGATCTACACCAGTGACAATATGCTACATTTTGAGAAGTTTTCAACATTATCACCAATTTTTGTCAGGTAAAGATTGTCAAATTTTGCTTCTACTTTGCTTGATGAAAGCGAAGCGTCCTCATTTTTATGTGCAACATTAAGTTGTGTGCCCCTCACTTTTTGAGAAACTTCTAATACCTCTTATGTCAGCCCCAATGGCATGCCTTATTACTTTTACAATGTTGCTTAAAAATAAGTGCATTGTAGCATCATCCCCCCTGAAAATTACTCAATTTGGATTTCATCATTTGAGATTCGGACCTTTCAGCACCAATTGCTGCTTGTCAGCTACAAATCTAACTTCTTTCATTAATAACCTATATTTCATCTTGAATGCTCTTCCTTCCTGTCAAATTTGAAAGTATGCTTCTTGCAACTAATTGTTCTGATTGTCACTACTGGTTATTCTAAAATTTTCACAACCAAATGCACATGCTTTCCATTTGTGAGACCATCATCCTTCACAAAGCATCTTGGCAGCAAAGCCCATGGCCTCTACATATCAGTCTCTAGTGCTTTACATAAAAGCCTTGCATGCTTCAATCCACAGTTTTTAAAAAGCACACCATCACCACTCCAAGAGTCTATAAATAATATGATGTGATTAGTAATAGTTCACTAAGACATCATCTAGTGTGTCACAACCATGGTCTACTGATGAGTAGGGGAAATCCACCCTCGACATGTGGAAGACGAACCACCATAAAATCCAACCTAAAAGTGAAATCTTGTACCTACAGAGGCACCTTTTCCACTATGCCCATATGGTATATTGTCCTCTGGTTGGCAATGTTACTATGAAAGGGGCAGGTTGAGTAGGCTACAGGCCTAAAGCCATCATAGTGAAATCATGCATCATATTGATGCCAGATCCACCATCCACAACTACTCGTGAAAATTGCCGACCCAAGACGGACACTGTCAGGCGAGGGCTTCTATAATCAGTGAGGGGAGCAGTGAGATTGGATATCATATAGGACTCTGATGGTTGCACTGGGAGGTGCTCGCCACTAGGTCTTACTCCGGGGTAAAGGGATTGAATAGCTGCAAGGGTCTCACTTCTGAAACTCGCATCTAGCCACAAAGTGTCATAGAGGGACACTTGTTGGGAAGTGTTCTTCAAGACCGTCTCTACTGTAAGCTTTTCTTGTTCTACCAGTGGTTTCTCTCGTACCTCGATCTTCTATAGATCTAAAACTGCTTCAAAGAAAGCTTCATCAAGATCGGAGAGCAAAGTTTTGGATTCTTGCTTGTCACTGACTAAGGGCTTGGCACCAACTGAAGGCAGAGTATCCATTGCTGTGAGAATGTGTGGGGGAGTTGAACTTGCTAGAATGATGAGACCAAGAGCGGCTTTCTGGGTCCCAGTGAGGAAACCTGATGGCTCCTCTACCAGCTGCAGCTTATTTTGTGGGGTAACTACGTGGGTAGAAGGGGACGGCTGAGGAACAGTGATAACTGCTATCAGATTGAACTTGGGAAAGGTAAACTCATTCTGTCTTTGACCTGGGTTCGAGGCGTGGATGCATGAAGTTTAGGGCAATCCTTACTGTAGTGACCCTTCATTTTAGGGCAATGATGACAGGGAGGAGACCCTTCAAGCAGAGGTCATTTGCTTTGGTAGCGATCATATTCCCCACATCTGTAGCACAAAATGGGCCGATTCAATGGGCGAGTTGAAGGACGAGGTGGTCCTTGCTCCTGGTGCATGGAGCTGGAGGTGGAGGCATAGAAGCTTTGAGTGATGAGGGAGCATTGGTATGATAAAATCTCTGAGAGGGAAAAGTGTATGCATACTTGCATAGGAGGGGCTGTCAACAAAGGTGGCATATGGTGTGGATGGCCACAGAGAGAAACCATGTTGGATGCAGGTGGTGGCCCTTGTTGAAGAGTAGGACCAAGACTTTGTTGTATTTGTCACAATCCCTTTAGGTAGTAGCAGTCCTTGTCCTCATGTCCAGACTTTTCATAGAAGTGGCAGTAAACCCAAAGGGAGCATTCTTGTGGAGGGTGCCCAGGAGAGCGGCATAAGCTACACCAAACCATAGCCTTAGTCTCCTGATGATACTTGGGCTCTTCTAGCTTGTGCTTGATCTGTTCAATGCCTCGTGATGTGGAGGCTTCTCCTGTCGAAGAGAGAAGGAGCTCTCCTCTTGAAGAGCTCATTGTAACTTTAGGGCTTCCAGTTCCCTGCGTAAAGAAGTTAACGGATTAGAAGGACTTTCCAAAAACACTGAGGGGGTTTCTACCTGATTAGAGATGGTGAACAACTTCCTAACTCCCTCTATCCTAGCAGCAGTCGCGACAAACTCCTCCAGAGTGGCGTCAGGTTGGAGACTCTCTCGGAGTTTTTGTTGGGAAGTTTTGGGAAAAGCCTTATCCAGCCACTTCTTAACCATAAATTCCCCTAGATGCTAAGAAATCTTGGCAACTAGAGACTTGATTTTAGTCATAGGTTCTGCAAAAGTCTCCTCTGGTTAGAGCACCATGTTGGCCAACTCATCCAAAACCTTTTCCTGGTAGTTGCCTGGCTTGAATGCTGCACAAAACTGCTGTTGTAAAGTGGCCCAAGTTGCAAAGTGGTTCTCTGCAAACTGACTGTACCACTTGTCTGCTAAGCCATCCAAGGTAGATGGGAAGAGTACTAAGTAGGCATCTTCTCGGTTGAGGCCACGACCTCTACAGAGAGAAACAAACATCCGGGCATGGTCGTCATCATCCTCTGAGGAGAGACCCTTGAAATTGGGAAACTTAATATTCACATTAGCTAGAATGATTTTGAGCTCCTCCATGGCTGATTGTGCAAGAGCTTGTTGCACTAGAGCTTGGAGTAACACATGGGATGAGAAGTTTATTGATTTGGGTGAGTGGAGAGGTATAGAACTTGTTGAGGGAATGGAGGTAGCTGCAGGGGAAGGTAGGGGTACTAGAGCTGGTGGACTTCTTCTTGGCACGAAGGGTTGTCGTTTCCTGTGGTAGTACTTCAAAGGATTGAGTAGTGGGCTTTGCTTCTCTTTTGACTGCCTTGTATGTGTCATGCAGTAACCAAAATCCCATAGAAGCTTTGAGCAAGAAGACCTTCAACTGGCTTAAGGAACACAGGTCTAGACTCTCTAGACAAGGTAAGTGACTAGACCGCATGGTCCAGGACCAGGGCAAGTGACTAGACCACCTAGCTTGACCACCTAGCTAGACCAAGGACAAGGAAGGGTAGATGAGGGACGAGGAAGGCCTAGACCAGGACAAGAGCTGGTTGGACTAGGGCGAGAGGGGACCAGACCAGCAGGTTGCACAGTTCAAGGCAAAGTAGGTGAAGCTAGGTAAAAACCAGCTAGCTCCTTGATTTGTACCTCAATAGAGAGTGAGACCTCAGTTGAGGTCCCACCGGGTGTGCCAAAAATGAGAGCACCTGTAGCGCGGATAGTGTGTCATTCTTTTTACATTGGGTTCTCCTCAATGCAATGTACGTGACAATCTCACTCAAAACAAACTGAAAACAAAGGAACAATAGATAACAACTGATCACATAGAGACAGAAGAGCAGACCAGAACATAGGACTTCACTATCTCAAAGAACCGATACAAACTCTGGCATGGCAGCACACTTAGCTCCAGCCCAGAACTAACCGCTACAATGGGGGTGTCGAGGCTCAGATGTGCAGGGATTGTGAGACGTTGGAAAGGGGGAAATGAGAAAACCACCAGCACACTCAGTGAATGCCTCTATAGCCCAGTGATTTCACAGTACCCCTATCCCCTATTTGACATACACACAGAGGCCTAATCTGTTAGCAATTGTTGTCGAGACCCATACCTAACCAACTCCGACTACACCCACTCGACCACAAAGCAAGCAAGCTTGGCTTAAGCTTCCACCCCTTTCAAAGAACCTTATACCAAGCAAAACAACCTTGACACTCTCAAACAATTCGAGATTGATGAAAACACAAGTTTGCTTATAAGCTTACAACCTTCTTACACCCGGACTCTTGACTCCCCGATTTCACACACCTCAAAGCATATTAAACTTCTAACATTCACAAATTCATATGCAACAAGGCACCCGCTTGGCCTATAATGTTTCCACACATAGAAACTCATGCACTCTTCACACACCGAAAACCCATACATGGCTGATGCCTAGCGAGACATGAGGATGAGAGAGACAATAATCATAAGTTGGTGACTGGAATGGATCGATATCATGGCAGTATCTTATCACACAGTTCAGCAATGATGGAACCCATAATACAAGTGTTTTGGAGCATAACTGTTTCCATCCTTCTCGATGATCTTCGACGAAGACGAAGAACCTCCCACCTTTCTTCCATGCTCCTGCCTGGCGGCTTCCTCTACTGCACTCCCGGCCTTTATCCTATGTAGGTGACGACCCCTCTCCTTGTGCAGTTGGCCGACTCGATGATCTTCTACGAAGACGAAGAACCTCCCACCTTTCTTCCATGCTCCTGCCTGGCGGCTTCCTCTACTGCACTCCCGGCCTTTATCCAATGTAGGTGAAGACCCCTCTCCTTGTGCAGTTGGCCGACTCTTTACGTGCAGATCTCCTCTTCTGGTTGTCTCCGGCCAACCATTCCATGCTCATAGCCTCTTTATGCAGCTCCCTCCTGCCGCTATCGGAGCTCCCCTTTGCTCCTCCCTAGAAGCTAGTCCTGGGTGGCCTTTCTGGCCTCTATAGACACCCACTCGGTAACCTTTTGAGCAACACGCTCTCCAAGCCCCAACCCAAGCTATCTGGCTCAGCCCTGCATTGTGGTCGGATCTCCATTGGAAGGGGCGACTCCCTCTGGCTGCTCCTCAGCTCGCGGCTTTCATCATCCTTTGCAGATGGCGGCCTCCTCTCTTTGCAGGTCACCCTTCTCATGCATCTCCTTCCCCTAAAGCTAGCCTCTGTAGCCCTCTCCAATCTGTAGCTCTCGGCCCTCCAAGCTCTTGCACAGGTCGCCCTGGCTACTGGCAAGTGCCCCTCATAACCCTTTACTCCTCCCGACCTCACAACTACCACCCTTTTCCTCTGCAGTGCTCCCTTGATGCCCCCAATCACTGGTGGACCTCATTGTCATGCAGTTCCCGGTCCTGCAGGTCCTTTCCTCTGCAACCAACTGGCAGGCTCTCCTATGCAGCCGGCCCGGCCCCCCATACAACTGCAGCCCCTGCAGCCACCTGCGGCCTTCAACCCGAATGCAGACAACGCCCTCCCTCCAGATGGAGCCACCTTCTAGCAACTGGAGCTCGATGTTTAGCATGAATATTTTTTAGAAAATATATATTTTTCTTTTTGACTTATGACTTGGACCATGTTCCCGCGAGCAAAGCAAGCCGTGACCGAGTAATCGTGCTTAGCTGCACATACCTCAACATGGGGCTTCATGCTCTTTTGTCAAGGCCATCATGGCCGCAAGTAAATAGAAACCACTCCCAAAGTCGATCCTCTGATGTCGAGATCTCCGTCGGGTGAGGAGACGATCTCCATGATCGCTTTTGACTTCAAGCTCAATGCGACATTCAACAATTCCCAAGAGATTGAGCTCGACCTTCATCTTGGCACAGCTTCCTCCCTAGAACTCTGAATGACAAGCCAAAAACTTGAGTTGTAGAGCACCACCGAGGCTACAGAAAAAGATATCAATCACCGAGCTTTAGGCATTTGTAAGCATCCCGACTTGTAGAGCTCCAAAATCACAACTTGACTAGTTAAAGGCCGCATTTGGCATACACATCACTGTGAGATTTTCTCCAACATGGATCTGAATCCTGCCAAAGTATGATACCATCAACTTGCCTGATGCCATATCCCTGTTGTTGACACTTCCACAGGTCGACACAGTTTGGGTGCCCCATCATTGCCCACCCCCTCATTGAGAATTCATGCTCAACCACAGTATTATTTAGATAAAAGAAGACTGTATAGAGAGAATGATATAAAATAGCTATATAGACTGCATAAGAAAAATGATGATATATTGGCTATATAGATAGGATAGAGATAGAGAGAAAAGCATCTGCTGCATCATCCGCCAATATCAAATGGAAAGCTCAAAGCCTCCCCAACCATGGTGTAGAGTCCACCTAGATCAAAAATAAAACATTAGCCATGGCCAACCACCTGTAAAGCATACATCTTCAAGCCTTCCTTTGCACTTGTAGGCCAAAAGATAGTTGACTTCAACTTTTCATAGCATAATTCTTCAGCACCATGCATCCATAATCCTTCCTGCCAACCATAAGCATACTTTCAAACACTTGAAGCACCGGTACCACAAGTCGCTATCATGTCATCTGCTACAGAACCGTCCATAGTAGAGTCCACTTCAAAAAAACCTTGCAATTGATATAAAGATACTTGTAAAGCAACCTCCAATAATACATGTATCCATAGCACCACATAAAGTAGCAAAACCCTGCAATTTGCCTTCACCTGTTGCGTAGCCAAGCAAACCTGATCCCTTTGCAAACCTGTATCCAAACCCTCTAGCAGGTCATACTAAGAGTATGACCTGCTAGAGCTTCAACCTGTTCTTCAAACACCTCATCACCAACAAGGTTGGTGGTACCTTCCTCTCTGCATGGAACTTCTCCCTTAAGGCTGCACCTGTATTAGTTTCCATAGAGTCATCTGCCGGAGCTAGCTCTCCACGGCTACACACAAACTCTGAAACTTCAAAGTACACCTCGACATGCCCATCAAGGCAAGGTTGCCCCACCCGGTGCATAAATAAATCAACTTGATCTACCACATCTTCTATTCCTAGCTCCTGCAAGTCATCCTCAGAAACCTTCTCTTCAATCAAACTGGATGCACAATCAAACCACATTTCTTCTAGCAAGCACTCACCACCACCAGACACAAGATAGTCGAGCAACCACCAGACACAAGATAGGGCTGCTCGACTGGCCTGTTCACACAAGGCATCTCCACACTTGCACTATGCTCCTCTTTTACCTTAAAATGACTAGCATGCAACTCGTATATATCTCTCTCAACTTCATCTATATGAAAAACATCATAAGTTTCATACCTAGAAGATAGGGATTCTTTCTCCCACATGCTATCTGTGTCCAAAGCACTGTTAAAGCTATGAGAGCTATCAAACTCCTCTTCTGATCTTGCCGGTTCTTGCACCTTTGCTGTCATCCTTGTTGCTGGCTCTAGAACAGAGATCTTCTATCACCTCGTCTTCTTGAGCAAGCAAGCTGGGTGGCACTCTGAATATGCCTCTCTGTATCTTTTGAGACCTGGTTGGCACTTGTTCTACCTCTTCTAGCATGGCATCACCTTCATGTGCTTTGATTACATGCATATCAACAAAAGGAGCTTTTACCTCTTGATACTCTTTAATTTGTTTGGGCTTAGGTCCACTAGCTGTCATGATTACTGACTGCAACAATCCTGCCTCCATCTTCTTCTTCATCTGGCAACTCTCACAGCTTCATCAAAGTTCCTTGGGTCTTCATAGTCCACCCTCTCACGAACATAGGGATACAAGCAAGATAGAAACTTTCCAGCTTAAAGTATCCCACTTGGGTTGCTTGGGTAGCAGTCGCAAAATCCCCCCAATAAGGTTCAAATTTATCAACAAAAGCATCAAAATTTGCACTTACATCCTGCTGCAAACCTTTGATCTTTGTATCTGCTTCCGAAGCAGCCAACACCTTTCGATACCTTTGTAGAAAGTGCTCTTGAAATCTGATCCAATTCTGCTTGTGCACATCTTCTAAGCCATCGAACCAAACTTTTGATTTACCTCGCAACACCAAAGGTAGAGTCTGGAGCTTTGCTTCATCACCTAGAATTTGCAATACCGTCAACATAAATAGCTCAAAATCAGCAATCCAGTCGTCTGCATCTTCATCTCCTTTAAACACTGGACCAAACTCCTGCTTCATCTTGATTCACGAACACTTTGTTAGGAAGCAATCAGTGGATCCTCAGTGGGGCCACCACAAAATGGAAAGGGGGAAATGAAAAAACCACCAGCACACTCATTGAATGCCTCTCTATAGCCCAGTGATTTCACAGCACCCCTATCCCCTATTTGACATACACACAGAGGCCTAATCTGTTAGAGCAATTGTTGCCCAGACTCATATTTAACCAACTCCAACTACACCCACTCAACCACAAAGCCAGCAAGCGTGGCTTAAGCTTCCACCCCTTTCAAAGAACCTTATGCCAAGCAAAACAACCTTGACACTCTCAGACAATTCGAGATTGATGAAAACACAAGTTTGCTTATAAGCTTACAACCTTCCTTCACCCAAACTCTCGACTCCCGGATTTCACACACCTAAAAGCATATTAAACTTCTAACATTCACAAATTCATATGCAACAAGGCACCCGCTTGGCCTATAATGTTTCCCCACATATAAACTCATGCACTCGACACACACGGAAAACCCATACATGGTTGATGCCTAACGAGACATGAGGATGAGAGAGACAATAATCATTAGTTGGTGAGTGGAATGGATCGATATCATGGCAGTATCTTATCACACAGCTGGGCAATGATGGAGCCCGCAAGACAAGTGTTTTGGAGCATAACTGTTTCCATCCTTCTCGATGATCTTCTACGAAGACGACCAACCTCCCACCTTTCTTCCATGCTCCTGCCTGGCGGCTTCCTCTACTGCGCTCACGGACTTTATCCTATGTAGGTGACAACCCCTCTTTCCCTGCAGATCTCCTCTTCTGGTTGTCCCCGGACGACCATTCCATGCTCATAGCCTCTTTATGCCGCTCCCTCCTACCGCTATCGGAGCTCCCCTTTTCTCCTCCCTGGACGCTAGTCCTGGGTGGCCTTTCTGGCCTCTATAGACACCCACTCGGTAACCTTTTGAGCAACACGCTCTCCAAGCCCCAACCCAAGCTACCTGGCTCAGCCCTGCATTGTGGTCAGCTCTCCATTGGAAGGGGCGACTCCCTCTGGCTGCTACTCAGCTCGCGGCTTTCATCATCCTTTGCAGATGGCGGCCTCCTCTCTTTGCAGGTCACCCTTCTCATGCATCTCCTTCCCCTGAAGCTAGCCTTTGTAGCCCTCTCCAATCTGCAGCTCTCGGGTCTCCAAGCTCTTGCAGAGGTTGCCCTGGCTACTGGCAAGTGCCCCTCATAACCCTTTACTCCTCCCGACCTCACAATTACCACCCTTTTCCTCTACAGCGCTCCCTTGATGCCCCCAATCACTGGCGGCCCTCATTGTCATGCAGTTCACGGTCCTGCAGGTCCCTTCCTCTGCAACCAGCTGGCGGGCTCTCCTATGCAGCCGGCCCGGCCCCCCATACAACTGCAGCCCCTGCAGCCACTTATGGCCTTCAGCCCGCATGCAGACAGCGCCCTCCCTGCCACCTTCTATCAACTGCAGCTCGGTTTTTAGCATGACTAATTTTAAGAAAATATATATTTTTCTTTTTGACTTATGGCTTGGACCATGTTCCCGCGAGCAAAGCAATCCCCGATCAAAGCAATCCCCGATCGAGTAATCGTTCTTAGCTCCGCATACCTCAACATGGGGCTTCATGCTCTTGTGTCAAGGCCATCATGGCTGCAAGTAAATAGAAACCGCTCCCAAAGTCGATCCTCTGATGTCGAGATCTCCACCGGGTGGGGAGACGATCGCCATGATTGCTTTCAACTTCGAGCTCAATGAGACATTCAACAATTCCCAAAAGATCGAGCTCGACCGTCATCCTGGCAGAGCTTCCTCCCTAGAACTCTAAATGACAAGCCAAAAACCTGAGGTGTAGAGCACCACCGAGGCTACAGAAAAACATATCAATCACCGATCTTTAGGCATTTGTAAGCATCCCGACTAGTAGAGCTCCAAAATCACAACTTGACCAATTAAAGGCCGCATCTGGCATCCACATCACTGTGAGATTTTCTCCAACATGCATATGAATCCTGCCAAAGTACGATACCATCAACCTGCCTGATGCCATATCCCTGCTGTTGACACTTCCACAGGTTGACACGGTTTGGGTGCACCAACGTGCTGTGTGTATAGACTCGCTACTCTAGACGATGACGTTGGACCATATATGAAGAAGATGATCCACCAACGGCTCATAAATGTCAGCCACCTAAGCCAATATCCAAACTGATTGGTGGTGCTGACCTGGCCACAATGTCCACTAAACCACTGTCCATATCCTGCCACGTGTCATTGTCGACCCAAAGAGTCCGTCCAATGTGGACCTGACCAGACCAACTGTACTAGCTGTGTCTCCTGTGAAAGTGACACTGTAGCCTGCTACACCATCTCAACATAGAAATGTCGGGTGTTGAGCAGCTTCTGATCATTCGAAGAAGGGGTAACAATCAGTCTCTACTATTACATTTTCTCCTACTAAATACTCTTCACACTTCAATGTTGTGACTACTCCCCATAACTCTCTTTTTTCATGTGGGTAGTTTTTTTGATGAGCACTTAGGACCTTTTCTCCAGTATCACCATATATCACTTTCCATCATTATCGTCTTGCCGAGTCGCCCATCCAATTCGTGTGGAGATAGTATCCACTATCACAAGTACGTGTCTTCTACATTCATAGTTTACTTTCCTCAAACTTGGAGACATAAGAAACAACTTCTTTAATTTCTCATAGCATGTGTATGCATTTCTTCCCATTGGAATTTTGGGTTCTTTCTCAAGAGTTGGTACAAAGATTTTGCTACATGTGCATAATGTGGAATCCAAATCAGGGATTTTAAGTACGCGATGACGCATTGTGTTAAATGTTAATTATTGTTGTTATTATCACTATTTTTTTCATGTTAATAACATATCTAATGTCATGACTTACGAAAACCGGTAGAAAACGTAGAACCGGCGGGGCAACCACAAACCCCGGCAAGCCCGGCGGGCATATTATGAATCCCGGCGGGCAAAGCAAGAATCCCGCCGGCCCTCTCATGTACCCCCTCCATATTTGGCGGCTCTATATAACCCTGTAGTAGACATCACATCACATCACCGCTTCCTCTAAATTTGGTCATCCTTTAAATTTTAGAAGAAAAACTAAAGGTAAAAGAATGAATAGTCTTTTAAAAAAATTAAAACTTAATGAAACTCTGATCATGGATCATTAGTTCTTTTTTGGACTGAAATGACTCTTGAAAGGAGGTAGAAAGGTGAATCTTTGGGTCGGTATCTCTACATTTGGGATGGACTAATCTCATGTTTTGTTCACCGTTATATTTGCTAAATTGATTGCTATATTGATTAGAACTTCTATCATGGGTCATTAGTTCTTTTTTGGACTGAACTGATTCTTGAAAAGAGATAGAAAGGTGAATCTTTGGGTCGATATCTCTACTTTTGGGATGGACTGATCACATGTTTGATTCACCTTTGTATTTGCTTGCTATTCCGATTAGAGCTCCAATCATGGGTTATTAGTTCTTTTTTGGACTGGACTGATTCAGGAAAGGAGGTAGGAAGGTGAATCTTTGGGTCGATATCTCTACTTTTGGGATGGACTGATCACATGTTTGATTCACCGTTGTATTTGCTTGCTATTTCGATTAGAGCTTCAATCATGGGTCATTAGTTCTTTTTTGGACTGGACTGATTCATGAAAGGGGTAGGAAGGTGAATCTTTGGGTCGATATCTCTACTTTTGGGATGGACTGATCACATATTTGATTCACCGTTGTATTTGTTTGCTCATGTTTGAGTAGATTGAGGTTATTCCCTTCAGGCTTCACTACTACGCTTGTGTGTGATATTGATTATAACACTAATGTTTGGTTTGAATAATACTTGAAAGAAGAGATAGCATACTGAGCTATGTTTATTGGTATTGCAGGCATCCAATAAGTATGTCTTCCACCGGGAATGTCAGCGGTGGTGTTGGTGTCCCAAGCCTGGCTTCCTTGAGAAGACCTCCTACCTCGATGCCAGGTCCTGCTTCGCAGGGCACCACTTCGCAGGGCAAGCGAAAGGCAGGTGGAAAAAGTCCAGGACCCGAGTGGAATTTTGCCACAAATTTAAATAAGTATCAAGATTGGAAATGTAACTTTTGTGGCGAAGAGAAATCTGGAGGAGCACCAAGAATAAGGGATCATTTGCTAGGTGGCAATACCAGAATTCAAGGAGGAAAGTGCAAGGGCTTAGGTGCAGAAGAAGCAGCTATGCGCTTAAAAGCTTTAATTGGTAAGCTAATTTCCACGAGAAAAATATCAAAACTCTCTACTTTCGACCATCACACCTCCGTATCGATAAGATCAAACCAGTATGAGGGATCATTGGGTGTAACGCCCACCAATGGAAGCACTCAAAGTAGGGAACCAACTTCTCATATCAATGGAAGTACTCCTCCAAACCATGGATCTCCTGACTTTCAGGTAGGATCGTCAAAAAGTAAACAGGTTAGCTTACAGACGAGCTTCAAAATACTTGCCTTAGAAGAAGCACAACTTGCACTAGCTAAAGCCGTCTATTTCACTGGGGGATCATTGGCCATTGTCACCCGTGATGCATGGAAGTCAGCTTGGAAACGCATTGGGGAGTATGGTACTGGATTTACCTCTCCAACATATCACCATATGAGAAACCAACTGTTGGATAAATGTTACACAAGCACACAACAGGATATTCATGCTACAGACGGAAGACGTAGCGTCCCTGCAAAATACCCCGAATAGAATGATGGAAACAACAAAACACCGCAAATACGCATACCTGACAAAGCCTGTGAGCATATAATCAAGTCGTACACGAACAGAGAGAGATAGAGAGCGGGAGAGAGCGAAAGAAAACGTGCAGGCGCACCTCCTAGAGCGGAGTGCTACGCCGGCACTACAAGAGGTTGTGTGCTCTTGTGACGCTGTTAGCGACGGAAATACACTGGGTTTTTATAACCCCTGGCGTCGCTAAAACCGTCGCTATATCCGGCGCTATATGTGTCGCTATATGCGTCGCTATATGCCTCGCTATAGGCGTCGCTATATAGAGAGGCTTATAGCGACGGTCATAGCGACGGTTATAGCGACGTTTACACAGAAGTCTATAGCGACGCTTATAGCGACGCTCCAGAGCCATAAATAGCGACGGTTACAGCGACGCCCGAGAGAAATTTTTTTTGGTGACAGGGCATTGAATGCCCTGCCACCCATCAACCATATTGTACTTGATTCACTTTTTAAAAAAAGTGCAAGGGTAGATAATAGACCCAAAATAGTCACCCACAAGACGCATGTTTGCAAAATTGACAAGCGTAAAATTGACAATTGTACAGATCATAGGCAAAACGAATTGATTGGCAAATGTAATAATGACAACTGTACAACATCATAGGCATAAAGAATTGATTGGGAAAATGAACTGCGGCGTATTTGTCGGATTCTACAAAAAAAGACAATAAGACAGCTTTCAGTAAGTATAAACATATAACGACATTTATAAAACAATACAAAAAATAGAAAAGAGTAAACCCTAATACTAACCATGCCGCCGCGAGAAGTGAGAATGTCCATGAGTGCGTTTAAGCCCTTCCTGCCTGCGTACTCGCGCTCGTATGGTGTGGGACCACGTCCTGTCATCGACCACTGTCAAAACATACAAAGATTTCATTATGTTAGAATTCAAAAACTCATAAACCCTAAACTATCGAACATAAAGAGCAATGCGAAAACACTTACAAAATCAGCCTCAAATGATGCCCATCCACCGCTCCCCAAGTGGTGCGAGCTCCCTGCCTCTACTCGCGCTGTGGCTGCATCCTTTTGTTGCTTCCACTTGTCGGGATTCTCGCGCGCTACTTTCTTCGCATTCTTCCAATCTTCTTTGGCCAGCCAATCTGGCCTGTTCCACCCATGCTTGATTGCTTTTTGCACTTCGGAACGCTTGTGTTTGAAGTATTCGCGCATTCAAATCTTCATCAGGTCTTCATTGAAGCGATGATCCCGTGTTGGAACGGAAAATGCATCATGAAGTATGCTGATGACTCTGGCTTTAAATCACTTGGTACTTCACTCCATTTGTTTAGTATGTAGTGTCTAAACAGCTGAGAGCAAAGACCACGCATGTGCGAGATCACCTTCTTGCCGTCATCATCCATGATGATGCCGCCGCTGAAGTCGACGGAGTAAGGCAAGCCCTCTGGCCGGTGACGCGTGAACCTGGGTGTCCCGGCAGGGGTCTCTAGCGGCGTGTCGATGGGGGTACGGACGTCAGGTGTCTTCACCGGCGTCTGAGCCCCGAAGCGAGGAGTGTCGAGTGGGGTGGCTCCTGGCAGAGTAGGTAGAGGTGTGTAGCTTCTAGGAACAGTCAGCCGTGCAAAACCTGGCGTAGATGGCGATGCTGTGGCTGGTGTGGGGGCGGGGAAAGAAGGGGAGGGTAAAGAGCCTCGTCGAACACGAGGCGGTGTGGAGGCATCGGTGGTGGAATCCCCACAACAACAGCCACCGCCACCACTAGAGCGCCGGTGTCTAGACGAGTGTGAAGCTCGTCTCGTCGACGCCGAAGCTTCGGAGCGCGCCGAATGCTCCGAAAGAGAGGGAGATGCGGATGGAGTAGGAACGCGAGATGATGCGCTAGAGCGATGACACTCCACGTACCACTGTCTCTGCTGTGGTGACAAAGAAGAAAGGAACTCCTCATCATCCATACCTGCATTAAACACACGAATATTTAAAATTAATATTGAATGAATAGAGTAGACAATGACGCAAAGACCATTAAATACAATGACGTAATGACGCATATAAATACAATGACGCAATAAATTGAGTGATAGAAGAGGCAAGTCGAAAACTCAGAATTTTCAATCAAAAGATGTGAGCGCGAGTAGAAAAGAGCGTTATACACCATGGAAGGTACTTAGAGAGCCAGAGATTTTACAACACGGAGCAAAATTGTTCAAATACAATATTTGTGGCTTTAAGAGATCTCTCTCTCATCCTCGCATAACTCAGCATAACTTCCTATATCTTTATAGAGCTCTCCGTTTAAACACATATCCTCTGTTTCATTTTGTAGCTCCTCTGCATGCACCCCATATAGAGTAGTAGCATCTTGATGCTCGTCTGGCACCACCGTAGCGGCTTCTGATTGAGCATCTTCTCTGATCTCCTCCATTGATGCCGTTGTGATTGGCACATGGTAGCCTTCATACGTCCTTGCACTACGAGGGGCTACCTCTATGACGTACCACCAGTTTGATGTAGAATTTGTAGGATGAAATATTACCTGCCAGAGCCACATAACTTACATGAGAGCTTTCAAGCACATAACTTGTAAAAGGGGGATGTTAACTATTTACATACTTACTTGTTCACAATGCTCGGGTAGTACGAAAGTGTCTCTTAGGTCAGTCCATTTCTTAGTAGAATCCACCTCAAGAAAACCAGACTCTCCTCTACGCACAGTAGCGTTGCGACCCTCCATGATTATCTTGAACCATTGCACGTCGAACAAGTCGACAAAAAATCCTCTGTAATCGATCCTCAAAATCTCTTGCAGCGTGCCGAAGTAAGTGAGTTCCGCCACCACAAGATCTGCATCAGAGGAACGTCGTCGACTAGACTGTTCAAATTTTGCCATGATTCCACAATCTTGAGTAAAACGCTTTTTGTCGATCCGTTCCACCCTAAAATGTCGACCTTTACACCATGCTGCTGTGTATGACTTATACTACAACGAACAAAGATTATGAGTGGCCGTTCAAACGTTTATAAATAAAGTCACTTGCTAGTCGTACATTGCAAACTTACCTTGGTCGCGCAACCCCGAGAGTACTCCCACTCTTCCTCAGTCACTTCGTCACCGCATTGTTGTGCGCTTTTCAATTGGTTGTGCAACCATCTTAAGCTCATGAAGGTTGGTAGGCTCTCCAGACCCGTCGGATAGTGAATCGGTGGTCGTCTTCCCCGTCTCCACTCGATTCGTGCCCTTTGTCGCTCCTGCTTTGGATCCTCATATTGTGAAATCCACTTTTGCATCACTGGATTGTGAAGCATGCAAAATCGGTTGATTTTAGCCTCTAGATCTTCTGTCATCTTCTTCTCAACACCGAGATTGCACATGACAATCCCAGATATGCGCTCATCATCTATGGTTCGCCATAGCGTGTCCCGGGCTTTATCAAATCCGTCTAGCCACTCTCCAATGAACACTAGGGACTCTGATACCAACCAACCTTCTGCCATGCTACCCTCCAGACGTGCCTTTTGACGCACATATCCCTTAAGCATTTTCATGAAACGTTCTAAGAAGAACATCCATCTGGAATGAACTGTGCCAGCTATTTCCACCTCATCAACTATGTGAACAAGAAGATGCACCTAAATGGTTAGCATGGTAGTAGGAAAATGTTTCTTAAACATGCACACAAGCTCCGCAGCATTTAGTTTGGCATGGTAAGATGTTGATCTTTGACCAAATGGATTTACGCCATCCATAGCCAGGCCTAAGCGCAAATTTCGAGCTTCCCTGGCAAAATCCGACCATGTTCCATCTATATGTTTCCAGGCTGCGCAATCTGCAGGAATTCGTAGCACACCATCCGAAGATTTATTCTCCAAATGCCATGATGCTAGGGCGGCCATGGACTTACATTCGAAGAAATGCTTTATGCGAGGAAGCAGAGGAAAATGTCGCACATCCTCGTCACTACTCATAATGAGGATAAAAATCTTATAACCTGGACAACAATTTTAATATTCTATTGGCATTCTTCGACTTATCTCTCTCTCTCTCTCTCTCTCTCTCTCTCTCTCTCTCTCTCTCTCTCTCTCTCTCTCTCTACCTCACATTCTCTAGTCATGTCCAATCCCCGCACACCTCGGTCTAGAGGTGCACGGAGATCAGAACCACCGGGCTATAATCTCGTCTTTATTGGTCAATACCTATATTTGTGGGTACAAGAAATCTACAGACCCACGTTTACATGATACTGCATGTAGTGGACAAAACCCCTTTGCCTCTTCTCTAGCTGTAGCACTTCATAGCATCTTAACATCTTTTCACAGTAGATCTTTTCACTAATCGTCTAACTCTAAACCCTAAACCGTAAGTAATTCTTCCGTGGACTCGATCTAACGTAAATAAGCGTAAATCTAAATAAACGTAAATCTATCTAAAAATAAACCTAAATCTAATTTAACGTAAGTCTACATCTAACCTAATCTTTAACGTCTTTTGGGATAGTTTCCTACGACGTTAAAACTCTCTTCTTCTTGTGTGTGTGTGTGTGTGTGTGTGTGGGTAAACCTAAATAAACCTAAGTCTAATCTAATATAACATAAATCTAAATCTAACGTAAATTATGTTATATTAAAAACAAAGAACTAAACTAATTAACAGGGATTATAAGAACCTTAAAACTGATTTAACACATAATTTTTCACATAACTCGGCAAGAGTTGGAATTCTCATCACTAAAGATGTGAGAGTTAACTTCCGGCGGTGACGCTGCCTCATCTCCATTCTGACGACAGCAATTGGCCCTTTGGACCGTTCTTGCTCTTGTTACTAACTTTGAAGTTGCTGTTGAATGACTAGAGGTTGTCTAGATGGTCATTGTCGGGGATGTAGTGACTCTTGCTGCCTTGAAGATCCACCTTCTTCCCTATCTTCTGAAGACATTTCACCAGTACTTTTGGATTGACGGAGCCCACCATGAGTGAAGGCAGCAATACCCTATATTCCATTGAGGGCTTTCTTCACCCGCTTCATGCAGGCATCGCAGTCTATGGAGACCTAAATCTAATATAATATAACGTAAATCTAAATCTAGCGTAAATAAACGTAAATCTAACTAAAAATAAACCTAAATCTAATTTAACGTAAGTCTACATCTAACCTAATCTTTAACGTCTTTTAGGATAGTTTCCTAGGACGTTATAACTCTCTTCTTCTTGTGTGTGTACGCGTGTGTGGATGTGTGTGCCAATAAAAAGAGATAAATGGTATAACCTTTCTATCACCCATGCCAAGTATGATAGATTGGTTATGTCATTTCCCTCTTGAATAATAGGTCTTGAGTTCAACTCCTCCTCGGCTAGATCTTTAGGTCTTTTAATTTTAATTAGTTTCCTACGACGTTAAATTAGTTTCTCTCTCTTTCTCTCTCAATGTGTGTGCTTTTTTTTGTTTATGCATGTTTTCTCTCTCTTTTCCTCTCTCAATGTGTGCGTTTTTTGTTTATGCTGCATGTTCTCTCTCTCTTTTCCCCTCTCAATGTGTGCGTTTTTTGTTTATGCATGCTCTCTCTCTCTTTTCCTCTCTCAATGTGTGTGTGCATTCTTTGTTTATGTATGTGTGTGTGCGTTTTTGTTTATGTTTGTACTCTCTCCCTCTCTCTCTCTCTCTCTCTCTCTCTCTCTCTCTCTCTCTCTCTCAAAAACACTATGTGTGTGTGTGTGTGTGTGTGAGAGAGAGAGAGAGAGAGAGAGAGAGAGAGAGAGAAGGAGAGAGAAAGAGGGGAAGGGAACATGAGAGTGAGGAGAGGGAAGGAGCATACCTGGCTCTCCTTCCTCTCCTCGTGTGTGTGGGTGTGTGTGTGTGTGTGTGTGTGTGTGTGTGTGTGGAGAAGAAAGGGAGAGAGAGAGAGAGAGAGAGAGAGAGAGAGAGAGAGAGAGGGAGAGCGTTACCTGCTCCTTGCTTGAGGGCGCCGAAAAACTCAGATCTGAGTTTTTGGGCGCTCTCTGTTATTTTTTTTAGCCCAGCCGGCATCGCTATGAGCTCAAAAAAAAAAAATCCCGGCGTCGCTATGAGCGTCGCTGTGTGAGCGTCGCTAATATGAATAGCCTTTGTAGTGCAGCACGGCAAAAGAGAAGAGAGGAGAGAAGAGAACAAGACACAATCACTGGGTACAATCTCCCCCTGTGCAAGAGTGACCATTTCCCTCTTGCACGTATTTCATTTATAGATTTCTTAAATGGTCAAATTGAGTACAAACTGGTCGGCCGGTCATAAATGGCCAAAGCTCATAAAAGAGCACTTGAATAATAAAATGTACAATGTATATAATTTCATTTGCATAGGCCTAGCTCGGTCCCAGTCTTTTTTCACCTGTCAGCTGCAACAAATAATAAAATATCAATTCCATAACATACCTCTCCGTTGGAAAGCAACTGTCCTCAGTTGCGAAGATAGAAATCTGCAAATAATACTTGTCAAAAACAATGATTAGAAATCTGTATCAAATAGTAACAAAATTCATAAAATTAGACAATATTTCTTATGCCTGTCGTCATCCACATACTACCTATTTTAGTGTCCCATACCACTAGAATAAGCAGTATATGTCATACCCTGATGAATCAGGATATCATTGGTCACACTCATCATCAATCTCATAATGTCAAGTCGCATAAGCACCGCCGTAATAATCACAAGATACCAAATCCCAATCCAATTCCAATTCCACAATATAAGTCCAAATCCAAATCACTTTCATTATGTATCTGGGTAACAAAATCATACCAGTTGCAGTGATGGCCAGCCATTGCAGCATGATTTTGTGATCGGTGTTGCCTCATCCGGCGAGTCTACACCAATAAAACGTGCTGCCTAAATCGGCGAATCTGCACTAATGCTGCCTAAATCGGCGAATCTGCATTGGATATTGTTTAAAAAGCGTGAATCTGTAGTTTGTTGTTGTGCTGCCTAAATCGGCGAATCTGTGTGCATGTGACCAATGGACTAGACACGACATAAATGAGAAAAAGTATATTTACTACGTTGTTGACATCACAATGCAGTATATCAAAGCACTTACGAATTGTTGTTTAGTATCCCAAAGCACCTTAGCGTAACTACATAGCTTATTCACAAAGCATCTCAACAAAACTCCATGAGGGTATCCTTACTGAAACTGAAGTGTGAGACAATGTAGCGAGAAGATATACTTTGCAGTTCTCGCATAGATCCACTAATGCCACAAACACATAAAAAACAATGTAAGAACCAAACTAGTCTAAGTTGTTACAATGGGCCAAAAAAGAAGTAAAAATAAAATTTGGTAGAATCATTACAACTCGATCTAAAGGATAAAAGTATGTTGACTACTTACCGAGGCCTATCATGATTAGTCTTGGATTGATGAGAAAGTGGGATTATTCTGCTTTAGATTATGTAAGAAGATGGGGTAGCCATGTCTTGTATAAAATGGCCAGTATACACAATCGAATAAGCACCGATTTGTAGTTAATGATATGCTTATAATGATCTCAAAAGAAAATAGTGGCCATTCTGGTCTGCGTGGCTATATCGGAATGATTGGACATGAGATAAGTTGTGAAAATGCTCTCATATGGGTGCATGTTGGCGGAACACATAGTCATATTTTCCTAAAGGTGTGGTGAGTGTAATAAAGATAGGCATGTGGAGCAAATTTACTAAGAAGTAGAAAAATATGAGAGAGTAATTTAGCAAGAAATTTTTTTCACAAAGTTGCAAGTACATCAAATTTGAATCCCTACAAGTGAGTTCATGACTTTTTATAACTTGAACGTATCACAAAAGACGATGTAGTATCATGATACACATTGCAGAAAGTGGTTAAAACGGAGAGTTTTAGTGGGGGTATTTGTAGATATGAGAGGATCAAATTTTATAATAGCTTGTGCTAATAGTTTATTTATTTTTAATACAATGCGGACAAAATTGTGAAAAATAATGTGTTTGTGTACGTAAGAAAAAAATCATTTAAAAAAAAAAATCATGCTAGACTGCGTGTGCTACGAGAAGTATTGACAACTCAGAACACTAGGTATGAACCCCTGTAGTTAGACGGTAGCCGACTACATTAGAGATCTATGAAAGGAGGGCAGAAGGGAGCCTTGATAGGCTTATTACAAAAAAAATATATATATATATATTTTTAAAAACGTGTCGATGGTGTAGGGTCGGGGAAAGTAGTGCTGCTAGGAGAGTCAAGACCAGATTTTCTTGGTGTCACTGGAGGGTGTGTGTCGGAAGAGGTGTTTGGTGAGGCTCATTAAAATAGATTTTTAAGGCATGGACGGAGGCTTGCACATCCAAAAGGCTAAGGCGAAGCTTTCAGAAGCGGTCTTCCAAGCGGTCGTAGTCTCGCCAAAGTTGTGTGAGCTCATCTTGCAAGGACTGGGAGGTGTTAAGGATGTCGGTTGTTTTGTTGGGCGAAGACAAAGCCATAGGTGATGGTGTAAATGTGAGGAGCATTGGGGAGAGAAGTTTCGAGTGACCCGATGGAAAAGCGATTGATGATGTCGATAGAACTGGCTTTTGTGAGGAGAGTTGTGAGAACCAAGCTCCAGACTGATACACTCCTTGTGGATCGACGAATCCAATGTCTGAAGAGTAATAGAACATCATTGAAGAACTTCGCAATGTCCTCTTCTGTAGGGAGTTGTACTAGGAGAGAGTAGCGAAGAAGACTATTTTAACGTCGTAGGAAACTATCCCAAGAGTCCTCAATAGTAGCATCGTCAATGCCCTGACGGTGTCTGAGAAAGTATCCAGCAGTCATTGTCGAGCTTCGTCAATGTTCTCTTCTGTACACAGTGGGAGAGAGAGAGAGAAAAATAGAGGGATTATGGCTCAAGAGGATGAAGTGCTGCTTCAATATCCATCTTTGCAAATTATATGTACTGAGAGAGGCGCCACTGGTGTGTGGGTGGCAGAAGCAGCAGACGAGGGGGTATTGCTCATTACCACTATAGAGAGAGTGTGTGATGCAGCTATGGAGCCTGATCTTGGCAGCTAATGGGCCTCACAGAGAGTCGGGAGGGAGGGACGGACAGATAGGTAGAGAGAGATAGAGTGAAAGAGTGATGGATGGCGGGTCTGAGAGAGAAGTGGCTGTTTCAGTTGCTCGTGATGGCTAGTAATAAAAACAAATTGGTGCCCCATGCAGGAAAACCACAATATAAATAATTGGCGCTGCCATGCAAGAGGGAAAGAGAGAGAGAGAAAAAGTTGGGGTTCGCGGTTGTGTGGCTTCCAGTAGGGCAAAGAGAGAAAAAGCCTGCTGGTTACTACGATGCATGACGACACTGCAGTGCCCTCGGTGGGTATTGGTGGCGCAAGAGTGAGTTGCATGGCGGCCTGCGCATGGGTGGGAGACGTGGTTTGCAGGAGGGCTAAGTGCTGTGAGGGGTCCATGCAGTGGTTGGTACTCAGCGAGTCAGTGGGCATAGGCGACGTGGTTGTATAAACCTACCACTACAAGCTGGAAAGCAGCTGCCATCAACGATGGTGAGGTGTGTGTTTGGTGCATGGGAAGGGAGGCTCAAGGTAGAAATGGCCGCCAGCTGTTGATGAGAGAGATAGAGAGAGAGAGAGAGAGAGGGGGGGGGAGTCGGATGATGACTCGATGTATTGGGTGGCTGCAAGCCAATGGCTGTAAGTTGGTGTGCGTGTGTACTGCACGAGGGCCGCCTTGCATGCCGATTGAGAGAGAGAGTTGTTCACAAACACGCAGACTCGACAAACTGTGGGACGCAAAATACAATGGTTTCCTTACAACTCAGACTTAAGCATGAGACTTTCTTCAGATTCTCTCACTGTGTGATGAAGACAAAAAGGAGGTGAGAGGACAACGACGCTGCAAAAGGGGAGAGGGAAGGTTACTGGTGGGGCTGAAGAGAGAGACAGATGAGAGAGAGAGAGAGTTGTGTGGCACATAGTCGGCAGCTATAGTGATCTAGGGCGGGTTGCATGGTGAGCGATAACTGAGAGAGAGTGGTAGGACTGCGTGTGATTGTGATCGTTATTCGACCAGAGAGAGCTCTTGTAGTTTGCATGCGCACACAAGTAGTGAGGGCTTTGGGGCCGTTGCTGCAGGATCGAATTACTCCTATTCTCTTAAAATCTCTCTTCCACCTTCTTTTTCTTCTACAAATCCCAAACAAAGCCTATACACCCTCCTTTCTGGAATTGTATATCTTCACCTAATTAATTTAATCTATAATTCTTAGAAATCATAACACGAACTACTTTAAACATCAGATGCTTCACATGTTTATTAACCTAGATACTCTAATTTTCATATTGGTTCTAACCAATCAAGAAAAAAAAGTTCGATAGTGAGCATGTACAATCACAATTCAATCAATTAAAAGCATATTCAAGCAAAATAGAGACATAATTAAAAAATGATCTACTTAGCTTTTGATTATTGATATCCTTAATCTTTGGAGCGTAGCTTGGGCTCTGATACCACTGCTACAGACGGAAGACGTAGCGTCCCTGCAGAATACCCCAAATAGCATGATGGAACACTACAAGAGGTTGTGTGCTCTTGTGACGCTGTTAGCGACGGAAATACACTGGGTTTTTATAACCCCCGACATCGCTAAAACCGTCGCTACGAGCGTCGCTACGAGAGCGTCGATATATGCGTCGCTATAAGCGTTGCTATATAGAAACGCTCATAGCGACGTTCATAGTGACGGTTATAGCGACGTTTACACAGAAGACTATAGCGACGCTCATAGCGACGCTACAGAGCCATAAATAGCGACGGTTATAGCGACGCCCGAGAGAATTTTTTTTGGTGGCAGGACATTGAATGCTTTGCCACCCATCAACCATATTGTACTTGATTCACTTTTTAAAAAAAGTGCAAGGGTAGATAATAGACCCAAAATAGTCACCCACAAGACGCATTGTTTGCAAAATTGACAATTGTACACATCATAGGCAAAATGAATTGATTGGCAAATGTAATAATGACAATTGTACAACATCATAGGCATAAAGAATTGATTGGGAAAAGGAACTGCGGTGACAAATGTAATAATATACATGGTTCAAAAAGACGTATAAAATCCGTCTCATGATACATAAGCTATGAGAAACCCTAAACTAATGCTATCTAGCTACGGCTAAACTGACGTCGTCTAGTCAGACGTCTCATCGCGTCCAAGCGGCGTATCTGTCAGATTCTACAAAAAAAGACAATAAAACAGCTTTCAGTAAGTATAAACATATAACGACATTTATAAAACAATACAAAAAATAGAAAAGAGTAAACCCTAATACTAACCATGCCGCCGCGAGAAGTGAGAATGTCCATCAGGGCGTTTAAGCCCTTCCTGCCTGCGTACTCGCGCTCGTACGGTGTGGGATCACGTCTTGTCATCGACCACTGTCAAAACATACAAAGATTTCATTATGTTAGAATTAAAAAACTCATAAACCCTAAACTATCGAACATAAAGAGCAATGCGAAAACACTTACAAAATCGGCCTCAAATGATGCCCATCCACCGCTCCCCAAGTGGTGCGAGCTCCTTGCCTCTACTCGCGCTGTAGCTGCATCCTTTTGTTGCTTCCACTTGTCGGGATTCTCGCGCGCTGCTTTCTTCGCATTCTTCCAATCTTCTTTGGCCAGCCAATTTGGCCTGTTCCACCCATGCTTGATTGCTTTTTGCACTTCGAAACGCTTGTGTTTGAAGTATTCGTGCATTCGAATCTTCATCAGGTATTCATTGAAGCGCTGATCCCGTGTTGGAACGGGAAACTCATCACGAAGTATGCTGATGACTCTGTTTTTTAAATCACATGGTACTTCACTCCATTTGTTTAGTATGTAGTGTCTAAACAGCTGAGAGCAAAGACCACGCATGCGCGAGATCACCTTCTTGCCGTCATCATCCATGATGATGCCGCCGCTGAAGTCGACGGAGTAAGACAAGCCCTCTGGCCGATGACGCCTGAACCTGGGTGTCCCGGCAGGGGTCTCTAGCGGCGTGTCGATGGGGGTACGGACGTCACGTGTCTCCACCGGCGTCTGGGCCCCGAAGCGAGGAGTGTCGAGTGGGGTGGCTCCTGGCGGAGTAGGTAGAGGTGTGTAGCTTCTAGGAACAGTCAGCCGTGCAAAACCTGGCGTAGATGGCGATGCTGTGGCTGGTGTGGGGGCGGGGAAAGAAGGGGAGGGTAAAGAGCCTCGTCGAACACGAGGCGGTGTGGAGGCATCGGTGGCGGAATCCCCACAACAACCGCCACCGCCACCACTAGAGCGTCGGTGTCTAGACGAGTGTGAAGCTCGTCTCGTCGACACCGAAGCTTCGGAGCGCGCCGAATGCTCCGAAAGAGAGGGAGATGCGGATGGAGTAGGAACGCGAGATGATGCGCTAGAGCGATGACACTCCACGTACCACTGTCTCTGCTGTGGTGACAAAGAAGAAAGGAACTCCTCATCATCCATACCTGCATTAAACACACGAATATTTAAAATTAATATTGAATGAATAGAGTAGACAATGACGCAAAGACCATTAAATACAATGACGTAATGACGCATATAAATACAATGACGCAATAAATTGAGTGATAGAAGAGGCAAGTCGAAAACTCAGAATTTTCAATCAAAAGATGTGAGTGCGAGTAGAAAAGAGCGTTATACACCATGGAAGGTACTTAGAGAGCCAGAGCTTTTACAACACGGAGCAAAATTGTTCATACAATATTTGTGGCTTTAAGAGATCTCTCTCTCATCCTCGCATAACTCAGCATAACTTCCTATATCTTTATAGAGCTCTCCGTTTAAACACATATCCTCTGTTTCATTTTGTAGCTCCTCTGCATGCACCCCATATAGAGTAGTAGCATCTTGATGCTCGTCTGGCACCACCGTAGCGGCTTCTGATTGAGCATCTTCTCTGATCTCCTCCATTGATGCCGTTGTGATTGGCACATAGTAGCCTTCATACGTCCTTGCACTACGAGGGGCTACCTCTATGACGTACCACCAGTTTGATGTAGAATTTGTAGGATGAAATATTACCTGCCAGAGCCACATAACTTACATGAGAGCTTTCAAGCACATAACTTGTAAAAGGGGGATGTTAACTATTTACATACTTACTTGTTCACAATGCTCGGGTAGTACGAAAGTGTCTCTTAGGTCAGTCCATTTCTTAGTAGAATCCACCTCAAGAAAACCAGACTCTCCTCTACGCACAGTAGCGTTGCGACCCTCCATGATTATCTTGAACCATTGCACGTCGAACAAGTCGACAAAAAATCCTTTGTAATCGATCCTCAAAATCTCTTGCAGCGTGCCGAAGTAAGTGAGTTCCGCCACCACAAGATCTGCATCAGAGGAACGTCGTCGACTAGACTGTTCAAATTTTGCCATGATTCCACAATCTTGAGTAAAACGCTTTTTGTCGATCCGTTCCACCCTAAAATGTCGACCTTTACACCATGCTGCTGTGTATGACTTATACTACAAGGAACAAAGATTATGAGTGGCCGTTCAAACGTTTATAAATAAAGTCACTTGCTAGTCGTACATTGCAAACTTACCTTGGTCGCGCAACCCCGAGAGTACTCCCACTCTTCCTCAGTCACTTCGTCACCGCATTGTTGTGCGCTTTTCAATTGGTTGTGCAACCATCTTAAGCTCATGAAGGTTGGTAGGCTCTCCAGAACCGCTGGATAGTGCATCGGTGGTCGTCTTCCCCGTCTCCACTCGATTCGTGCCCTTTGTCGCTCTTGCTTTGCATCCTCATATTGTGAAATCCACTTTTGCATCATTGGATTGTGAAGCATGCAAAATCGGTTGATTTTAGCCTCTAGATCTTCCGTCATCTTCTTCTCAACACCGAGATTGCACATGACAATCCCAGATATGCGCTCATCATCTATGGTTCACCATAGCGTGTCCCGGGCCTTATCAAATCCGTCTAGCCACTCTCCAATGTACACTAGGGACTCTGATACCAACCAACCTTCTGCCATGCTACCCTCCGGACGTGCCTTTTGACGCACATATCCCTTAAGCGTTTTCATGAAACGTTCTAAGAAGAACATCCATCTGGAATGAACTGTGCCAGCTATTTCCACCTCATCAACTATGTGAACAAGAAGATGCACCTGAATGGTTAGCATGGTAGTAGGAAAATGTTTCTCAAACATGCACACAAGCTCCGCAGCATTTAGTTTGGCGAATGGTATGGATTCTACGTTGATCTCCTTTTGTGAGATCCATTGCACCAGCTTTGCAAGTTTGTAGATTGTGTTACGGTTGTTGAGAGACAAACATCCCTCAATGGCAACCGGTAAAATAAACTGTAAAGTATGTGCAGCAATGATATTAAAGTCCACATTTTATGCAATGATATTAAAGTCCACTATGAACGTACCTGACACATTTTATGCCAATCGTGTGACTTCAAACCGGTAAGCTTTCCTTTTTTAGTAAAACACATTCGGAGCGAGTGCATTACGCCAGTGGGGGTCCGCAAAGATCGAATGGTCTCTTTTACTTTGCGTTCTTGGGCTCCTGTGAAAATCCATGGTGCTTTAGGGAGTTTTATCGATCCATCAGACGCTGTTTGCGGCCAATATTGCTCCATACGATCCACATTTCTAAGGTCAACTCTGGCTCCCAAAGTATCTTTCTTGACGGTCAGATGGTCCCATAGTAGATTACCCACATTCTTGAATATGTGCATTGGATCGAGCAAGTGATTGATCATGAGTCGGGCCAGTATGGTAACTCGTACCATAGAGATAGTCTCTTCATCCCTGGAGGCAATCCGTCATCGCACATCTCCTTCTGCTCTAACCATGCTTGTGCAGACATCTTGGTGGCTCTCTTCCCAAAAAGCCATCGCGTAACACATGATTCTCTGGAAGATACGCTTGATGACCTTCGTAGATTTGCTTCTTCAGTGTGGGTGCCCTACGTGCATTCAGTCTAGGTCCACATGTGACACATGCTCTGTATCCGCTTGTTTGAAGCCCTGCATGTATACACATGATAATAGATCAACCATGGGAAAAAACAAGATTTACAGTGTCTGACTGAGGAGTGTCAATAGATCACCTGAGCATTCTGTTAGCCCGGGATAGTCATGCATGGTCCACATTAGAATGCCTCTGATCAAAGCATTCCGTCGTCCTGTGTGTCGGCTCATATCCACCACCTCTATGCCAATCCACAATTGTTGTAGCTCTTCCAATAGTGGACGAAGATACACATCCATATTCCCCACTTTATATCGCCGTGGCACAATCAAGCTTAGCCATAGGTGCCCCTTCTTCGTAGTCAACCACGGGGGAATGTTGTAGTTGACGATGACAACGGGCCATACACTGTAAGATGTTGATCTTTGACCAAATGGATTTACGCCATCCATAGCCAGGCCTAAGCGCAAATTTCGAGCTTCCCTGGCAAAATCCGACCATGTTCCATCTATATGTTTCCAGGCTGCGCAATCTGCAGGAATTCGTAGCACACCATCCGAAGATTTATTCTCCTCATGCCATGATGCTAGGGCGGCCATGGACTTACATTCGAAGAAATGCTTGATGCGAGGAAGCAGAGGAAAATGTCGCAAAAACTTTTGTGGAATTTTTGTCCCGTGGAGATGTACTCGATATCTTTCGGAATCACATTTCGGACACTTCTCCATGTCTATGTATTCCCCTCTGAAAAGAATGCAGTCATTAGGACAAGCGTGGATAGAATTGTAATCCATCCCCAAGTTTCGCAAAATCTTTCTTGCTTCATCTCGGGAATCTGGCATCACATTGTCAGCTGGTAGTATGTGCTCTTTCAGCAATCTACACAACATAAAAATACGATACAGTCGTGTAAAAATCTATCAGATTATTATACATTTAGAGTTTTATTAAAGTAAACTAATTGTAATAGATCACCTAAAAAGCGCCGTGACGCTAGTGTCACTCCATCCAAACTTTGCCTGCATGTTGAGAAGAACTAGGAGTGCTTTCAATATAGACATACGTGCTCCATTATACAATGGCGTATCGGCTTCACTTTTCATATCATCATAGATAAGCCTTTCTGAATCCATGATTGTCTTGATCATTTCATCAATCTCGGGCTCAAACATTGCCTTGTTGGGAATGTGCTCTGCATGATCATCCCCCGAGCTGTCAGAGGCTACATCTTGTGGCCTCACATATGCTGCTTGACCAAAGCGCCTGCGAACACGTCTATTGGGTTGCAAGATTGCTGCTTGTTGGCCAGCGTCAGAGTCCGACGAGTTATAATTGGCAAAAACTCGATCTATAATACATGGATCGAACTCGCCAAATTCACGAACGTGCTGCAAAGAAACACGTCTTGTCCGTCGCACAGCATGCTTGCATTGATTACAAGGACATAAGACCCTCGTTGAGAGATAGGTGTTTCGGTTGGACGGTCCCACATCCTCGTCAATACTCATAATGAGGATAAAAATCTTATAACCTGGACAACAAATTTAATATTCTATTGGCATTCTTCGTCTTATCTCTCTCTCTCTCTCTCTCTCTCTCTCTCTCTCTCTCTCTCTCTCTCTCTCTCTCTCTCTCTCTCTCTCTCTCTCTCTCTTTACCTCACATTCTCTAGTCATGTCCAATCCCCGCACACCTCGGTCTAGAGGTGCACAGAGATCAGAAGCACCGGGTTATAATCTCGTCTTTATTGGTAAATGCCTATATTTGTGGGTACAAGAAATCTACACACCCACGTCTACATGATACTGCATGTAGTGGACAAAACCCCTTTGCCTCTTCTCTAGCTGTAGCACTTCACAGCATCTTAACATCTTTTCACTATTCGTCTAACTCTAAACCCTAAACCGTAAGTAATTCTTGCGTGGACTCGATCTAACGTAAATAAGCGTAAATCTAAATAAACGTAAATCTAACTAAAAATAAACCTAAATCTAATTTAACGTAAGTCTACATCTAACCTAATCTTTAACGTCTTTTGGGATAGTTTCCTACGATGTTAAAACTCTCTTCTTCTTGTGTGTGTGTGTATGTGTGTGGGTAAACCTAAATAAACCTAAGTCTAATCTAATATAACATAAATCTAAATCTAACGTAAATTATGTTATATTAAAAACAAAGAACTAAACTAACAGGGATTATAAGAACCTTTAAACTGATTTAACACATAATTTTTCACATAACTCGGCAAGAGTTGGCATTCTCATCACTAAAGATGTGAGAGTTAACTTCCGGCGGTGATGCTGCCTCATCTCCATCCACATCTGACGACAGCAATTGGCCCTTTAGACCGTTCTTGCTCTTGTTACTAACTTTGAAGTTGCTGTTGAATGACTAGAGGTTGTCTAGATGGTCATTGTGTCGGGGATGTAGTGACTCTTGCCGTCCTGAAGATCCACCTTCTTCCCTATCTTCTGAACACATTTCACCAGTACTTTTGGATCGACGGAGCCCACCATGAGTGAAGGCAGCAATACCCTATATTCCATTGAGGGCTTTCTTCACCCGCTTCATGCAGGCATCGCAGTCTATGGAGACCTAAATCTAATATAATATAACGTAAATCTAAATCTAGCGTAAATAAACGTAAATATAGTTAAAAATAAACCTAAATCTAATCTAATTTAACTTAAATAAACCTAAATCTAATTTAACGTAAGTCTACATCTAACCTAATCTTTAACGTCTTTTAAGATAGTTTCCTACGACGTTCTAACTCTCTTCTTCTTGTGTGTGTGCGCGTGTGTGGATGTGTGTGCCAATAAAAAGAGATAAATGGTATAACCTTTCTATCACCCATGCCAAGTATGATAGATTGATTATGCCATTTCCCTCTTGAATAATAGGTCTTGAGTTCAACTCCTCGTCGGCTAGATCTTTAGGTCTTTTAATTTTAATTAGTTTCCTACGACGTTAATCTAGTTTCTCTCTCTCTCTCTCTCAATGTGTGTGCGTTCTTTTGGATCGTATGCATGTTTTCTCTCTCTTTTCCTCTCTCAATGTGTGCGTTTTTTGTTTATGCATGTTCTCTCTCTCTTTTCCTCTCTTAATGCGTGCGTTTTTTGTTTATGCATGTTCTCTCTCTCTTTTCCTCTCTCAATGTGTGTGTGCATTCTTTGTTTATGTATGTGTGTGTGCGTTTTTGTTTATGTTTGTACTCTCTCTCTCTCTCTCTCTCTCTCTCTCTCTCAAAAACACTATGTGTGTGTGTGTGTATATGTGTGTGAGAGAGAGAGAGAGGGAGAGAGAAAGAGGGGAAGGGAACATGAGAATGAGGAGAGGGAAGGAGCATTCCTGGCTCTCCTTCCTCTCCTCGTGTGTGTGTGTGTGTGTGTGTGTGGAGAAGAAAAAGAGAGAGAGAGAGAGAGAGAGAGAGAGAGGGAGAGTGTTACCTGCTCCTTGCTTGAGGGCGCCGAAAAACTCAGATATGAGATCTGAGTTTTTGGGCGCGCTCGGTTATTTTTTTAGCCCAGCCAGCGTCGCTATGAGCGTCGCAAATTTCTTTGTAAATTTGCGACGCTCATAGCGACGCCGATAATTGTTTTTTTGAGCGTCGCTGTGTGAGCGTTGCTAATATGAATAGCCTCTTGTAGTGGAAACAACAAAACACCGCAAATACGCATACCTGACAAAGCATGTGAGCATATAATCAAGTCGTACACGAACAGAGAGAGATAGAGAGCGGGAGAGAGCAAAAGAACACGTGCAGCCACACCTCCTAGAGCGGAGTGCTACGCCGGCACGGTGAGAGAGAAGAGAGGAGAGGAGAGAACAAGACACAAGCACTGGGTACAATCTCCCCCTGTGCAAGAGTGACCATTTCCCTCTTGCACGTATTTCATTTATAGATTTCTTAAATGGTCAAATTGAGTACAAACTGGTCGGCCGGTCATAAATGGCCAAAGCTCATAAAAGAGCACTTGAATAATAAAATGTACAATGTATATAATTTCATTTGCATAGGCCTAGCTCTGTCCCAGTCTTTTTTTACCTGTCAGCTGCAAAAAATAATAAAATATCAATTCCATAATAATTCAAAGGGTAATATTAAATGCAATAGAACAATCTGGATACACCATAGTTAGTGATGGTTGGTCCAACGTTCAAAGGCGGCCATTGATCAACATCATGCTTGTATGTCCTCGTGGTGAATGTTTTATCAAAGCTGTGGATAGCTCTGGTCAAATAAAGTCTGGGAGTTTTATAGCTGACATCATTGGCGACGCAGTTGAGGAACTTGGAAAAGAAAATGTTTTCCAAGTAATCATGGACAATGCCAAAATTTGCAGGGCAACAGGTAGAATACTTGAAAGTCACTTCTCTCATCTATATAGTGCTGGTTGCAGTACACACAGCTTGAACTTGGTATTGCAAGATTGGTACGAGAGGGAGGATATAGAGTGGTTCAAATGGACAGTAGACAATGCTCGCTTGTTTTGAAGCGTCAGAGGGTTCTTGACATGTACCATCAGAGGATGTCTACTATGTTAAAACTGCCGTGCGAAACTAGATTTTGCACCAACTACTATACTTTAGAATCACTAATAAAAAATAAGAATGCTGTGATGGAGACATTTGTTTGTGCCACTTTTTCAAAATGGGAGGCTGGTCAAAGGGAGAAGATAAAAAGCAAAATAGGGGTGATCAGAGATCTACTAGCTGATTGCCACTTCTGGGATGATGTGGTGGATGTGCACAATGTCATGATGCCCATTATGCTCGCATTCCGCCAACTGGATTCTGCCTTGCCTAACATAGGTAAGGTGTGGATGGCTTGGTGGACTGTTCAAGAAAGCCTTGCAAATCAAGAGGAGCCCCAGGAGCCAATTGTGAAGCGTTGGAAGACACCATTCACTCAAAAGAGGAGGGAAATTTTGAGAAAGTATGTGCATGGTCGATGGGTTGGAGCACATAGTCCACTACACAGCGTAGCTTTCTTATTGGATCCAGAGTATTGGGCAATGGAAATAGACAAACTTGATGAGGAGGTGCTGGAAGGCTTTTATGATGTGATAGGTAGGTTTTATGATGATCCTGATGAGCATGCATCAGCTGTTACTGATCTTATGAAGTTTAAACTCAAAGAGGGTAAGTTTGGTACAGAATTTGTGCAGAAACTTGCCACGGAGCAACCAGTGTGGAAGTGGTGGATGATGAATGGTGGTAGTGCACCCACCCTTAAACTCCTAGCTATTAGAATCCTAGCCCAATGTGCATCCAATTCAAGTTCTGAGAGAAACTGGAGTGCATATAAATATGTACATTCCACCATCTGAAACCGCCTTCTAAATTCAAGAGTTGAAAAATTGGTGTATATGTACTGCAACCATCGGCTATTGGTAGGAGTGCAAGCTGAGAACTACAAAGAGGAGATGCCGCGTTGGACTTATGATGTAACCAATGATGAGGTGGACGAAGACAGTGAGCTGCAAGGGGAATCTCATGAAGTAGAAACTACATGTACTTTAGAAGAGATTGAAGAGAATTTGGAAATTGAACCAACTTTGACCCGTCGCAGCAAGCGACGGTGGTTTAATTAATAGATTATCGAATCCATTGAGTGACTTCTGCTTAAGTTCAGAAGTTGTTTATCTTATAAGCTTTTTTTATATTTAGTTTAAGGTTTAGACATTTGCTTAATAATAAAAGAAGCCCTTAATAAAAACCTTTACAAGGCCACAAATCACTATTAAAGCTTCATAATATACAAAGCCCTAACAAATCGTTGCATTATCACATATCATAATTGAAGCTGAAGAGAAGACAATTCACAATTCACTAATAAATTCTCGCAAGACAACGAGTCAATGTTAAAAAACTATCCAAGTGATAGTGAAATATTTGTGAGAATATCTTCATTCTCCTGTTCACGCTGACATTTAAGCTTATTATAGTCTTCGGACATTTTTAACATTGCATATAGCTTTTTGGATATCTCAAACTCACATATAGCACAATGAAAGTTATTCATCATGCTTTGCATCAAGCATGATATATGATACATATGTCCGCATGGCAAACTGAAGTGACCACACCACTCATGAAAGAATGATCTACATATGGGGCAAGGACCACCGTGCTCACTAGAAGCTGGAGGGGCCTCAATAGATGTTGGGTGCTCAATCAATGTGGCAGCATTTTGTTTTTTTATAGTCACCTCTAACTCTTTTACGTGGCGAGATAGCACCTTCACCTCCCTTTGCAAGTCTCTATTTAGGGTTTCTTCTGCATGAGAGCCTTGTGTAGCTTGTGATGCTTGCCTGAGTTGAGTTCGAAGCTCCTCCTTAACTTGATGCACTTCCATTGATGCACCTTCTAGTGCCAATGACATCTCTTGCCGTGTGACGGTGATTGCAAGAGATGTCATGTGAGGTGTCCTTGAGCTAAAGTCCACTGCTTCACCCAAGACATAATGCATGTATAACATCTTGGCAAACCACAATGGACAATCCATATGATGCATATCTGGATGACCCATAACATCGAGATATATGTTCTCTCCATTGTCTCGTATGTCTGCATTAATGCATTGTGTTAGCTTGAGTCGGCCTTTCTTGACGTTTTCATCTGCAACGCTTGGCCATATGGATTTCACCATTTCTCGGTCAATCCTAGTGTTCACCTCTTTCCATTGTGTACCCACTGGGAGCAACGAGCAGCAATTCGAGCGGTGTCGTTCACTCCACCGCCTTGACACATGGATCTAAGATGCTCAAAAGCGCGCTTAGCCCTTTGATTATCATTATCCATATCCTGATTAAACACTATACTTCAGTTACGGCATACAAACTTAATGATAATCAATTGCTATAAGAGTAACCACCATTTTACGTTAATCAATTGATATTAGAATAACCACCATCTTATGACAATCAATTGATATAAGAGTAACCACCATTTTTTAAATCAATGAATGACAATCAGTGACTCCACGTGGCTTATTGCTTGAAACTTAAGAGAAAAAAAAACTCATAGAAAATTTGTTGTCTATTGAGATATAACAAAGTGTTTTTATTACTCATACATCATCCATTGCGCATAAAACCCAATTTTTAAAAGTGCTTTTATAAGTCACAAGTCTCAGAAAACCCTGCTTAATAAAGTACATCATATATCCATCAAAAAAAGGCTACACTCATTTCAGAGGGAGGGCGTAAGCATCGTTCTGGCTGGGCTTCAAATCTTTCTAATTCTTCGTCCAAAAGTGCCAAGGTCTTTCTGTCTGTGGATTTCTTCCTCACCCAACCTTCCACAACAATCCTAGATCTGGCTTGTACCTACAATGAAACCTTATGTTTGAAGCAATCTGTGCTGTAGTAGTCAGAGAACTCTCCACAAAACTTACAAAATTTCCATATCACCCATCCTATGGCGTACACATTTGTGGCCTTGGTCCATGGGCATAAATTCTTGCCATCTAGTAACGCAGGAGCTCGCCAAGGATGAATCTTTTGCTAGTTTTCATCGGTATTGTTGGTCTTTTGTGTCTCTAAGCCAACACGCAGAGCCAATCCCCAATCAATTATTCCAATATGGGGAGTGAGATCCTTGGTAAATTCCAACATGATGTTCCATGGATGGAGATCATTGTGGATCACTCCCTCGTTATGTGCGAATCGCAATGCCTTCACCAAGGCATGGATCAACGAGGGAGCATGATTGCACAGGCTCTTGATACGTGTTTTCTTGTCTTCAGAGGGCTGCTCCCATTTAAAGTCTTCAAGGATCTTTCCTTTCCCCTCTTGATGCGCTACAAGCGTCGTGAAAGAGCCATGTGGAAGGGGCACTATCTCCATAAGATCACCTAAACTCCCCCCATTGAAGTAGGGGAATATCAGAAACCATGGCAACGTTACAGAGTGGGCAATACTCCTCACAATCCCTCTATGGTTGAGATCTACTCCACTTTCTGATGCAAAGCTTTTCCAGTGATGCTTGGCCTGTCCTTTGAACTCCTTGGCACAATAAGTATTCGTTGCAGGAAGGAAACTGATCCCTTTGATTTGAACTTGCCACCCTGTGCCATAAGCCCTTGACCCAAGTTTCTTGATCTTCTTAATGGACTTATTTGGAATTCCCAAAGTCATACTACATTGAGAATTGTATATACTACTCTCCAGGTGACTGGCAGAAGCAGTAGCACCCGATGTTCCCTCAATGGCAGCCTCCTCAATAAACGGTTCTCCAACTTGGCTGCTCCCCATAACTCTCGTGATAGCCATTCGCATTTTCTTGCTTTGGCCAAACTGTGTGTCTATGTGGGATGCTCTCCTTTTCAGCTCTCCATCTCGCGTTCCAATGCTCTAGCTTACCCTTGTCTACTTCTTGAGGGCATTCCTCTTTCAAATCAGAGGCCACCTTGGGCAAATTGCCCACCCAACTGCTCAGTAATGAGATTATTGATTCGGTTGTTTTATCTGGATATAACAACAAAATTTTGTGGGCAATCTCACTGTATAATGATTGCAATCTAGACTCATCTGCAACAATCTGCGCTATATCGTCGGGATCTAGTGCACTGACGATTGTAATCAACAATTGTCTAATTTTCTTTTTGAACTCTATCACTGAAGTAGCAGAAGGATCCATTTTGCTTGCAATGGTATTATTGCAAACAACACATTGTGAAATATAACTATGTGCCACTCCATTTGGATCTTTTCTACGTGAAAGAAAAAGTGCAGTATGCCTCACCGTACAACAACTTACAAACAAATGCTCCTGTCATTCTAGCAGCAACACACCTAGTCACAATTGCAACCATGTGCCGAAGACTGAATGACTGGGAGCAACATAAAACATAGTCACCCTATGCTTTTGCAATGACACACCTAGCCGCAATTGCAACCATGTGCTAGTGCATCCACGCACGGTGAGTTCTTTCAAACAGATGCTCCTGTCATTCTAGCAGCAACACACCTAGTCGCAATTGCAACCATGTGCCGAAGCATGAATGACTGGGAGCAACATAAAACATAGTCACCCTACGCTTTTGCAATGACACACCTAGCCGCAATTGAACCATGTGCCAGTGCATCCATGCACGGTGACTTCTTTCAAACAGGAGCTACCGTCAATCTAGCAGCAACACACCTAGTCGCAATTGCAACCATGTGCCGAAGCATGAATGACTGGGAGCGACATAAAACATAGTCATCCTATGCTTTTGCAATGACACACCTAGTCGCAATTGCAACCATGTGCCAATGCATCCACGCATGATGTCTTCTTTCAAGATTCAAGCATATGAAACATTATGAAATTATTTGAGCACACATTCATGCATTAGATGCTATCGTTATTCTAGCAGCAACACACCTAGTCGCAACTGCAACCATGTGCCGAAGCATAAATGACGGGAAGCAACATAAAACATAGTCATCTTGCATTTTTGCAATGACACACCTAGCCGCAATTGCAAACATGTGCCAGTGCATCCACGCACGGTGAGTTCTTTCTAACAGATGCTCCTGTCATTCTAGCAGCAACACACCTAGTCGCATTTGCAACCATGTGCCGAAGCATGAATGACTGGGAGCAACATAAAACATAGTCACCCTACGCTTTTGCAATGACACACCTGCTGCAATTGCAACCATGTGCCAGTGCATCCACACACGGTGACTTCTTTCAAACAGATGCTACCGTCAATCTAGCAGCAACACACCTAGTCGCAATTGCAACCATGTGCCGAAGCATGAATGACTGGGAGCAATATAAAACATAATCATCGTACGCTTTTGCAATGACACACCTAGCCGCAATTGCAACCATATGCCAGTGTATCCACGTACGATGATTTGATAAAAGAAATTTTATACCTTTGAGTTTTAACGCAAAAAACTCAAAAAAACATCAATAAAGGATTAAAAAATTACGGCTACACTGCTTTGAGAATGTGGAAAGCTGCGAGAAAGTTTGGTGAAGAAGACTTTTTAATGTACCTCTCTTGTGAAAAAGACAAGCACCGGCGTCGTCTTTATATAGCCACGGCTTTACCCGGCGGGTTAAATACTTAGCCCGGCGGGCCTTTAGCCGGTCTCCAAGTCTCCTTGTAGGTCAAAAAAGATGGATGTCAATTAACATAATAGTTGTTATTTTGCATTTCTATTGTTATTAACCTGAAATTATAGTGTGATCACGTCATTTTGAAATCTACATCACATCCTTTGATTGACACATTGTCAAGAAAGGGCATCGTAGTTTGAGGTATGAAGTCATGTAGGACTTTGTTCATACCATTCATCATAAGCGCAACTAAATTAGTTGCTCCTTGACGTAAGGTGCACATCCTTACCAAACCATCATTGATGCGACTCATGTTTCCACTTTCCAAGCACTTTAGATTCATCGTTTACGGTGCCTGCGCACAAAACTTGCTATTTTTGTTCAAGATTGACCGCATTGAACTTTTTAGGCAAAACGAGCATTCCACTTTAAGACACTTGACATTTGTACACTCCTTAAAAAAACAAGGAATGTTTTAATAAAATAAAACACTCCATAGTGGTATGTCTAGGGCCCTACCGCCTCGGAACGGTATGTAGACAACAGCAATCGTGGAATCCGTTCTCGCATATATGACACTATGTATATTGTAATATTTAGTCCTACATAGCAAAATCATTTTAAAGAGTGAGGTAGATATTTTTATGCACAGGCCATGGAACGACAACTTATTACTGTCTCAATGAAAGTATATCAATTATGCACTTCCCAAAGATGTGATACTGTTGGCAAATTTCGTGTGTGTTGATGCCTGGTTGTTTTGCATCAAATAGCATACACATACACACAAACAAGAAGAATTTATTATGTTATATAAAAAAAACCAAGAGATCTTAGATATCAATGTGACAAGTCGAACTCAAGGTTTTTTACTCAAAACGAAGAGAGAGAGAGAGAGAGAGAGATGTATACATACATATATATATATATATATATATATACGTATATATATATATATATATATATATATATCACATATACATAGGTACATATATGTGTGTGTGTGTGTGTGTGTGTGTGAGAGAGAGAGAGAGAGAGAAAGAGAGAGAGATGCAAGTAAAAATTTGTTTTATTACCCACATTGATGGAATGGCGATCCAAATTCCCTTCCAAGAAAAAGGTGCAGAGTCCTAATTTATTGGAGGTAGAACTTGTCTTCTTCTTCTCTCTCCCCCTCTATCAATCTATCTAGTGTGTGCAGTAGACTTGCTACTTCATCGCAAGGAAAACTCCGTTTATCAACTTTTACCAAAAATTGAGGATACTATGACATGAGCATTTGCCAAAAATCAACCTCTCTCTCTCTCTCTCTCTCTCTCACACACACACACACACACACACACACACACACACACAGTGGTACTTTAGAACTCCTAGCTTATTTTTAATTGCCTCATTTCAAAAAAAGGTCCACATATGGGACTTAGCCCATCTTAGGGACTTGCTGGGGTAGAGTTTTTTTCTGCCGAGGATGAGTATCACACATACACACACACACACACACACACACACTTTAAACACCACCCTATTAAACAATCCCAAGCTTACTTAAACTCTTGGGATTCTATCAAAATTTACCGTCTAATGCCTCCACCATGGGGCATGGCCCTTGTAATAACTTGAGTACTGCATCGTGTTACTACCTCGGGCTTACTCGACCGTGAATGCATTTGGGTTGCCTCTTCATTACACCTTGCAGGTGGGCTCACCATCCATGCTGGGAATCTCTCCACTCATGGAAATTTGCACGCAACATGGCGACCTCCCTCCTTCCTCTATTTAAAAGGTGAGGGCGCATCTCTGCCCCTCATTTATCTTTGTTTCTGCTCTTTTTTTTTTGCCTAAGGAAAGTGAGTGCGTGATTATATCTCTACTGCATCAAAGAATGGAGCTCTCAACTCAAGTAACACAGGTTGGCATCTCTTTTTCACACCTATTGTATGGCAATATGTTTATGGTGTGTCAGAAGGCATGGTACACTGTGGGGATTTTTTCACAGTACAGTAAGATACAATGGGTTATATTTTTTGCAATGATTTAATCCCAATATTGGGGTTCTTATTTGTGTTGCATTTTTTTCCTTGAGGATGCCGTATTGGTGGTTCTTTTTGATACAGTGTACTGTTTATTGTTTCTATTAAAACCTGGTTTCTCTATCATAATGTAAACCTTTCTATTAACTACTGTTCGGATGTTGGACCACTTGTTTGGTTATGGATCTTTGCCCTGGTTAACAGGTACAAACAACCATTTTCTTGGATGCGCACTAATTTGTTTGCAGGCTAGCTGGCTAACTGGTGCGTTATTACATGGGTTATTGCTCTATGATTGGTTAAACCATGGTTGTTCATTGATGGTAAACTTGGAAAAGAGGGGGTATGCTTTCCACCCTCTACACACCGATTATGTATATATTCATTGGGCTAGGTGGCATGTTATTGCTGTCTACGAATCTTCATAACCAGGGTAAAGGGCAAATACTTTACGTGTTCTGGTTGCCCACTAGCAGTTGGTGTTCCCTTTAGGGACTTGATATTTGTCTAGGGTTACTATTGACTGTTGTTTAGGTTGGGGTTTTTTCGAACAGAAAGGGGTTCTTTCATTGCACAATATTAATTGACATCACTATGGTATGGAAAGTTGCCAGGACTGCATTTTGTTACGTCTTTTGTGACGGTTCCCTAATTTTGGATGATACATTTCTTTTTCATGATTTACATTGGCATTATGGTTTTTGTAATTACCGGTAAATAGGGCTTCACCCTATTTCATACGGATGTTAGATGGTTCTTTTTTGCCCTACTTATTTTGGTTTTTGGTGGAATGGCTAAAATCATCGTGATAAAAGTACTACAAGGATCTCCTTCTTTCATTCATAGCATAAACTTTTGTAGACTCATGCTCTTAACGCGATTCAACAAAAGATTCTTGCCACCTGGGTTGGCCATAAATAACGTATAAGGTTAATGACTTGCAAACTGGTAAGTTTGGATAACATGGTGGGCCTAAACTTTACCCAGCTTAAAATAAACATTGAACCAGCCTATGGTTGGATCAGGAAATATTAAAGGAATAAATTTTTATACTAAAGAAAACCTATTGCAATTAAAACCTTAAATATTGGTGCTTTTATTAATCTACGAAGCTGAACTATGATAATAAAAGTGGAGGGATTCTGACACTTGGATTAGAAGGGGTGATGGCCTTCTAATCAGAATGATGTTGAATTCTTCTCTTTTGGGTTCTTTTTTGAAAAAACATGTACTATGGACTTAGCTTGTAAAAAACACAAAAAGGGAAAAAAAGTTTGTGAGAATATGGACATGGATAACTATTGGTATAGTCCATTGATACCTGTAAACACATCCAAGGCTAACATATCTGTTGTCTTGCTTGGATGGATACAGGTAAGGACTCTAACTTATCTTGGAAGGTTTTTTTGACTTTGGCAAGCTATCATACACTGGATTACACACTCACTTACTATTCGGGAAGTTCATCTACTATCTCTTTACTGAAATGGGACCTCATTATTACAAACATTGTACAAAAATAATTGTAAGCCTGAGTTGTTTTTATACTTATTTTTTTTTTCTAAAGCTAGCTGTCTTTTGAATGTAAAAGTTCAATTGTGTCTTATTATTTATGATTAAACAGCCACACACACACACACTCTAAAGTACGGTTAGGAAAGGTACTATTTCTCATGAACACATAACTTACACGCACACATCTATACGGGCCTTAATTTAACCTTGTAGTCTCTAAGCTAAGCCTCTTCAATATAAAGCGGTTGCATTCCCTCTGCATACATAAATCATTCGAGGTCTATGAAGGCCTTGGATAATGTCTTGTGATTTAGACTAGTAACCCTACATGGGTATGGATATGTACACACACTTACCCTGATGTTTATATTAAGGATTTTCAAATGCAGCTAGAATACACTCGAGGTTAATCTATTATACAGACTTGATACACCACCCATCCCTACACTTTAGGCTTATCCACCTAAATGTTAGACTACTTCAACTTGCCAAGCATAGCAATTTTTCTTGATGGATTTTCTACGTGGAGGAAAAATTCCGTCAACATTTCCATAAAAGAAAATCATTTCCATCATGGAAAACATGGTTTTTTTACTTGGGAATAAATTTTACCTTTTGAGAAATGTATTTGTTCCATCTGGAGAACATTTTTTTCACATGAGAAAAATTTATTCTACTTGTAAAAAACAGTAATGAATATGGAAAATTTTCCCACTTCGCAAAACAATTTTCAAATAAGAAAAACTTCATTTTCCACATGGAAATGCACATGGAAGTTTTTCCTACCTAGGAATTTATGCCCTCTATTTTGAGGGAAAAAAAACCACATGGAGGACAAAACATCACTTCCACATGGGAATGTACAATGCTGACATCAAAATGTACGATTTCAATATGATATGTAATGGTGTTACTATTTACACGTAGAATTTCAGAGTGATCCATTTTTCAAAAATCAGAGATAAAGGATCCTTGCAACTCATCATGGTGACTTCATTTTACTCAGCTATCCTTCCCATTTCCCAAAATTGTTATTGATGCAAGTTTAATGTTTGGACATGATAGATCATAGAACTAGCTCACATGATGTTTTCTTGTCTATAGTGAGTTTGACAAAAGATTGATGATAATTAGTTTGTATTATCTATTTATATTTCAGGTATGGTTCCTTCAAAAAGCACAACGTTCCTTTGAAATTCTTAATGAGTTGCAATGAGTCTGTAGTAATGTTGTTGTTGCTAATTTTCATGGAAAGAGTTGCATGCACCATGAAAAAACTTCAAATACTTAAGTCATAAGATTTGAAATCGCATAACTTGTTTAGAAATATATTTCTCGTGCGCTTTACTCGTTAAGATAGATCTTTTTCATCTAGTAAAATATAAGCAAATATATTTTTTCAATCAAAAGTTCTACCTCTCCTCAGTGTTTGGGAAAAATAAATTTTCCAACCATACAAAATTCCTTTCTTTGACTTTGCCAAGAGGAAATTTTAGAAAATTAGGTTATTTTTTCATATTTTTACACTATTTTTCTCTCTTTTCGGACGGAATATCTCCTTTTCCCTTCGCCCTCAACAGGCATTTTTGAAATTGAAAACGGCAAGATATTAAGTTAAGACACATTTTTCCCAGACACTGCCTCTCCTATACTAGATGGCTTGCAATAAAAGCATGTGAAAAAAACATACAAAAGTGATGACATGAGGACCCCCATAAGATCTTACACATTTAGAAATCTTGCTGAGATTCAACGTACACACATATTCGCTCAAAATAGTCTATTCCAACCAATGAAATAACATGATTCAAGTACAAGTTGTAGGTGTCATCTAGCAATTGCAAATAACTCTCACATGCACCTAACTATGTTAATGCTTGCAAACCAATCTTAGTTCTAGTAGTTTGTAACCACAATCAATAAACCGCTCGGAGCTGCATACCTGCATATTATTTTAATATATAATTTTAATAAACAAACATGATCGTCTATTTTTTATTTAATTTAAAGTTCTAACTTTAAAAATTAGCAAAAAGAAAGAGAGAGAGCTGTTTACCATAATTCATCTTGAAGCCGAAATTGTAAATTTATATCGCTTACGTACGCACCGGTCCAATCAACGTCCGCACTACTATGCGAAATACCAACAAATGTATGAGCAACGAGAGCAATCACAATTGCAAGAACACCGGCGTGCGAGAGAGAGTTAGAGTTTGTGGGTGTGTTTGTTCCACTCGAGAGCTAGAGTTTGTATGTGTGTGTGTTCCACTCGAGAGCTAGAGTTTGTATGTGTGTGTAGAAGAGCTATAGAGAGAGAGAGAGAGAGAGAGCATTAGAGTTAGATTGTTATATGTACTGTGTGTGTGAGAGAAAGAGAGAGGGAGCGGAGAGAGATCACTTATGAAACCCTGCACGTCATATAGTCGTTGCGTGTTCGAAGCGTCGCTGATGCGGTCTTTTTTTTTAAAAAAAAACAACTCGTCTCTTAAGCCTCTCGCCGCTTATACCACTCATTTTGCCACTCGTCGCTTATGCCACGCGCCGCTTATGCGTCAGAAAGTAAACGTCTTATTTCTGTTGCTTATACGACGGTAACTCGTCGCTATAGCCATCGTTAAATGCCTCGTTTATGCGACGTACAGTAGAGACGGCTACAGTGACGCCTTTTTCCCTCGCTAATGCGACGAAAATTCGTCGCTGTAGCCGTCGCTATAGGGGGGAAAATGTAGTAGTGTTAATATATGCGAATGTTATCACCCTAAATAGCCAGTCAAGAAGATACCCAAGTGAAATCTAATTATATTATTCATATCTAGTGGATACAAGAACTGTGTACTACTTATACCGTGTTATCTATATCCTCTCATGGTTATTAACTCATAAGTATTATCTAATTATTAATATCAATTTAATAAGTGATAGTCATAGATACACACACACAGACACACACACACACACACACACACACACACACATATATATATATATATATATATATATATATATATATATATTTATTATGTCACATTCTTTAAATCCTCTTGATCCACTACATACTAGACCATAGCATGTCTTAATTTATCAAATGGCCTGGTGGGGACAACAAGATACTCATTTCCTACTCTATATTATTATTCGGATACAATTATATTATTCATATCCTATATAAAGTAGATTAGAAATCACAATCACTAATTACATTCTTTTATTGCAAGCTTTATTCTTAACATGGGTGTAAACTCCAGCTATCATTCCACAATAATGAGATGTAATTATCTATATAGCAAGGGGTATCGTCCTTCAAGGGGGATCGAGAAACATTTCTTACATAAGGGTCAATTAATATCCAGTCTAGTGGATATTAGAACCACGTACTATAAGTTATACCCAATGTATATCTATCAAATGGTGAGACAAGAAGATACTCTAATTGTGTATGGTAATTAGAGTACTTCTATTAATTAGTACAAGATGTTGATAATATAGGACAAGGGCATTCTAATTGTTAGCTTTAGTAGTGGTGACACATATATACATATTATTCAGGGCCCATTTATATTTCTATCCTCTCAATCTATTGCATACTATTTGTAGAGCAATGACGAAGGTTATCACCCTAAATAGCCAGTCAAGAAGATACCATGCTCATGGATATTATACTAGTCATATAGGCGATCTTAATTATGCCCGATTATAACGGTAGTGATATTCAGAGCTCATTAGTCATTTCCCACTGTTTCTCATTATTTGGATACAATTATATTATTCATATCCTATATAAAGTACATAATTAGAAACCACAGTCACTAATTACATTTTTTTATTGCAACCTTATTTATATCCTCTTGATCTAGTGCATACTAGAGCAATAGTATGTCTTCATCTATCAAAAGATGAGACAAGAAGATACTCTAATTGTGTATGGTAATTAGAGTACTTCTATTAACTAGTACAATAAAATGATAATATAGGACAAGGGTATTGTAATTGTTAGCTTTAGTAGTGATGACACATATATACATATTATCCAAGGCCCATTATTTATATCCTCTTGATCTATTGCATACTTTTTGTAGAGCAATGGCGAAGGTTATCACCCTAAATAGCCAGTCAAGAAGATACCCTGCTCATGGATATTATCTAGTCATATATGCGATCTTAATTATGCCCGATTATAACGCTAGTGATATTTAGAGCTCATGAGTCATTTCGCACTGTTTTTAGTGAATACTTGATTCATGTACTACCTATATCGTGTTATCTATGTCCTCTCATTAATATAAGTGAATGTATCACCCTAAATAGCCAGTCAAGAAGATACCCAATTGAAATCTAATTATAGTATTCATATCTAGTGGATACAAGAACCGTGTACTACTTATACCGTGTTATCTATATCCTCTCATGGTTATTAACTCATAAGAAATATCTAATTATTAATATCAATTTAATAAGTGATAGTCATAGATACACACACACACACACACACACACACACACACACACATATATATATTATGTCACATTCTTTAAATCCTCTTGATCCACTACATACTAGAGAAATAGCATGTGTTCATTTATCAAATGGCTTGGTGAGACAAGAAGATACTCATTTCCTACTGTATATTATTATTTGGATACAATTATATTAATCATATCCTATATAAAGTAGATTAGAAACCACAATCACTAATTACATTCTTTTATTGCAAGTATTTATTCGTAACATGGGTATAAACTCCAGCCATCATTCTACAATAATGAGATGTAATTAGCTATATAGCAAGGGGTATCGTCCTTTAAGGGGTATCGAGAAACATTTTTTACATGAGGGTCAATTAATATCCAGTGTAGTGGATATTAGAACCACGTCCTATAAGTTATACCCAATGTATATCTATCAAATGGTGAGACAAGAAGATACTCTAATTGTGTATGGTAGTTAGAGTACTTCTATTAATTAGTACAAGAAGTTGATAATATAGGACAAGGGCATTCTAATTGTTAGCTTTAGTAGTGGTGACACATATATACATATTATTCAGGGCCCATTTATATTTCTAGCCTCTCAATCTATTGCATACTATTTGTAGAGCAATGACGAAGGTTATCACCCTAAATAGCCAGTCAAGAATATACCATGCTCATGGATATTATCTAGTCATATAGGCGATCTTAATTATGCTTGATTATAACGGTAGTGATATTCAGAGCTCATTAGTCATTTCCCAATGTATTTCATTATTTGGATACAATTATATTATTCATATCCTATATAAAGTACATTATTAGAAACCACGATCACTAATTACATACTTTTATTGCAAGATTATTTATATCCTCTTGATCTAGTGCATATTAGAGCAATAGTATGTCTTCATATATCAAATGATGAGACAAGAAGATACTCTAATTGTGTATGGTAATTAGAGTACTTCTATTAAGTAGTACAATAAAATGATAATATAGTACAAGGGTATTCTAATTGTTAGCTTTAGTAGTGATGACACATATATACATATTATTGCAGGCCCATTATTTATATCCTCTCGATCTATTTCATACTTTTTGTAGAGCAATGGCGAAGGTTATCACCCTAAATAGCCAGTCAAGAAGATATCCTGCTCATGGATATTATCTAGCTGTCATATATGCAATCTTAATTACGCCCGATTATAACGCTAGTAATATTCAGAGCTCATTAGTCATTTCCCACTGTATTTAGTGAATACTTGAGCCATCGTGTTATATATGTCCTCTCATTAATATAAGCGAATCTTATCACCCTAAAAAGCCACTCAAGAAGATACCCAATTGAAATCTAATTATATTATTCATATCTTGTGGATACAACAACCGTGTACTACTTATATCGTGTTATCTATATCCTCTCATGGTTATTAACTCATAAGTAATATCTAATTATTAATATCAATTTAATAAGTAATAGTCATAGATACACACATGCACGCACGCACACACACACACACATATATATTATCTAAATCCTCTTGATCCACTACATACTAGAGCAATAGCACGTGTTCATTTATCCAATGGCCTGTTGAGACAAGAAGATAGTCATTTCCTACTCTATATTATTATTTGGATCGGATATATACAATTATATTATTCATATCCTATATAAAGTAGATTAGAAACCACAATCACTAATTACATTCTTTTATTGCAAGATTTATTCTTAACATGGGCATAAACTCCAGCTATCATTCTACAATAATGAGATGTAATTAGCTATATAGCAAGGGGTATTGTCCTTCAAGGGGTATCGAGAAACATTTTTTACATGAGGGTCAATTAATATCCAGTCTAGTGGATATTAGAACCACGTACTATAAGTTATACCCAATGTATATCTATCAAATGGTGAGACAAGAAGATACTCTAATTGTGTATGGTACTTAGAGTACTTCTATTAATTAGTACAAGAAGTTGATAATATAGGACAAGGGCATTATAATTGTTAGCTTTAGTAGTGGTGACACATATATAGATATTATTCAGAATCCATTTATATTTCTATCCTCTCAATCTATTTCATACTATTTGTAGAGCAATGATGAAGGTTAGCACCCTAAATAGCCAGTCAAGAAGATACCATGCTCATGGATATTATCTAGTCATATAGGCGATCTTAATTATGCCCGATTATGACGCTACTGATATTCAGAGCTCATTAGTCATTTCCCACTGTATTTCATTATTTGGATACAATTATATTTTTCATATCCTATATAAAGTACATAATTAGAAACCACGATCACTAATTACATTCTTTTATTGCAAGCTTTATGCTTAATATGGGTATAAATTCCAGCTATCATTCTGCAATAATGAGATGTAATCAGCCATATAGCAAGGGATATCATCCTTCAAGGGGTATTGAGAGACATTTTCTACATGAGGGATTAATATCCATTCTAGTGGATGTTAGAACCATGTGCTATAAGCTATACCTAATATATATGTATATATACACACACACACACACACACACATATATATAGTGGATATTATAAGGTGTATTTGTGGTACTATAAAGCGGCATAATCCCTGTCCACTGATCGCACAAAGTGGTATCATTCCATTTCATTAGTTGAATTTAAATATATATGTTATTCATCTAGAGGATACTCGAACCCTATACTATCTATATCGTGCTATCTCTATCCTCTCATGGATATAAGCGCATTTTAAGTAATGTCTCATTATTTATATCCATTTAATAAGTGATATTCATCATACATACATACATATATCATTAGTAATTTCCCATTGTATTTCATTATTTGGATACAATTATATCATAATCCATATCCTATCTAAAGGACATTAATAGAAATCAAAATAACACACTACATTCTATTATTGCAAGCTATACCTACATATTTGTGTGTATATTATGTGCGTGTGTGTGTATATATATATATATGTGTGTGTGTGTGTGTGTGTGTTAATGTGTATATGTACATATATATATATATATATATATATATATATATATATATATATATATATATATATATATATATATATATATATATATATATATATCTTGATCTAGTGCATACTAGAGAAATGGAGAAAGTTTATCACCCTTAATAGTGAGTCAAGAAGATACCCAATTACATAAGCTTGAAATCTAGCCAAGTTTTGGGAATTTTATATCTTTAAAGATATAATAGACCTAGATCACTTGACCCTTAACGTCCTTCCTAATGAACATTAGAAGCTATATTTACTAGTGCATACTCAATCCATGTACTAGCTATATATATCGTGTTACCTATATCCTCTCATGGATATTAGCTCATAATATCTAATTATTTATATCCATTTAATAAGGGATAATTATGGCTACATACATACATATAAAGATATATATATGTATGTATGTATGTATATATATATATATATATATATATATATATATATATATATATATATATATATATATATATATATATATATATATATACATACATTATGTCACATGATTTATATCCTCTTGATCTAGTGCATACTAGAGCAATAGCATGTGTTCATCTATCAAATGGTGAGACAAGAAGATACTCTAATAGTGTATGGTAACTAGAGTACTTCTATTAATTAGTACAATAAGTTGATAATATAGAACAAGGGTATTCTAAATATTGTTAGCTTTAGTAGTGATGACACATATATACATATTATTTAGGGTCCATTATTATATCCTCTTGATCTATTTCATACTATTTGTAGAGTAGCGGCGAAGGTTATCACCCTAAATAGCAAGGTTAAGAAGATACCTTGCTCACGGATATAATCTAGTCATATACGCGATCTTAATTATGCCCAATTATAACTCTAGTGATATTCATAGCTCATTAGTCATTTCCCACTGTATTTTATTATTTGGATACAATTATATTATTTATATCCTATATAAAGTACATTATAAATGACAATCATTTATTACATTCTTTTATGCAGCAAGATTTATGCTTAATGGGTATAATTCTAGCTATCATTCTGCAATACTCAGATGTAATTATCCATATAGCAAGGGGTACCATCCTTCAAGGGGTATTGAGAAATGTTTTCTACATGAGGGATTCTAGTGTATTATAAGCTATACGCAATATAAGCTTTAGTAGTACTGATGACACATATACACATATTATTTAGGGCCCATTATTTATATCCTCTCGATCTATTACATACTATTTGTAGAGAAGTGGCGAAGGTTATCTCCCTAAATAGCCAGTCAAGAAGATACTTGAACCGTGTACTATCTATATTGTGTTATATCCATTAAAAGTATGTACCATTTCATACATATATCATTACTAATTTCCCATTCCAAGCTATATCTACATGTTTGTGTGTATATTTATGTATGTGTGTGTGTGTGTGTTAATATGTATATGTTTTTATATATATATATATATATATATATATATCTTGTTCTAGTTCATACTAGAGCAATGGCGAAAGGTTATCACCCCTATAGTGAGTCAAGATGATACCCAATTTTTTCATGTTTGTTGTATTTAGCACTTTATCATTTCCCCCAAGGTTCCAATTGTAAGAGATCCATTATCCTTTTGACATGCTCCATGGATCCTTTTGAATCCAAAGGCCCAAAGGGAACTAAGAAAACATGTATATAGTATCTCTATTGAGTGTGACTATAGAAACTTTGATGATAGGTCCGCAGAATGGCAAAAATGCAACTTTTTTGTACCTATTTTTTTATTCCCAAAAAAAAATTAGTGAGGTAAAAGCAACCATATGTTTTGGCCACCAACCCATTGAAGTTAACGGGGAATTTTATCTCATGTCCTACAAAAATCCCCACTCTTATTTATATGCAATCAACCATAAGAAATTGTTGTTTTGGGCAAAATGCACTGGTCCATCAACTTTGGAGGCTTGTAGTGACCAAGGGATGAGAAAAATTAAAAGTTTCTCATTTTTTCCATATGTAGTAGTTATTGAACTATAAGCTCATGAAAGGATTTTTCAAAATAAGTGGATCTGCTATGGTTTTGGAAATTTTCCCCAAAACCCTGAAAGGACACTTTTATGTCCTGTTAGGTTACCATTCTAGTGTTAAAGAAATCCTTTTACATAACCTATGTGGCTTGCATGGGAACGCAGTACAGGAATTTACTACAAGAGCTTTCTCGTGAGTTGTGATGGACGACACATGCTCGGCATGAAGGTACGTTTTGATTGTGCCATTCATATAAATGTTTTTTTATGCTTTGAGTATGGAATTCTATTCAACAAGGTCAAAAATTGGTGATAATTATTATCTGTATGCACCTCCATAAGCTGCACCATGGTACTTCAATCATGTTTTAACATCGGAGCAACGCTTCTATAAGGTAAAATTGGCTAGCTATAAGGCCAAGTCGGGCATGGCTCATGACTTGCAAGGAAAACTTATCTGAGCAAGGCTCAATGGCATCCCATAGACCTCAAGATCAAAGTGGGTTTTGATCATGACAATGCGGCAAGGTTGCCTAGAAACAAAGGCAATTCAAGCACGTCCTGTTACTTGAAAATAAAAGGTATACAGCAGGGCCGACCAATGATGGCAATACAAGCAGTCAGCACGCATCTTTCTCTCTAAGAGGGCATGGCTCCTAGGTAGTTGTTTTTCCTCGAATGCAGACAGACATAGAGATGATTGACTCATTGCTAGCTAGGGTGATCTAACACGTTTTTAAAGGTACTTGACAACGAGCATGTGCGAAGCATTCTTGCACAAATACGCTTTTTTTAATTATCTTTAATGTCGTGGTTTTACGCTTTCAATGCCGTATACTACTCGACAAAATTTCTAATCACTAGGATTAATTTTCTTCTAAATTTGTTGAATATGAAAATAGCCTATGATGCACCGAGCAAGGCTACATGAATATAGTTGGCCATTGATTTCATCGGCCAGTATCTCCTTAATGTGTCCTCTTGAACTGTCTCATCAATTACCATGGAGACTTAGATTGAGCACCAGACTGTTGTTAAGACAAACATGCATGAGAAATTTGTGGTTGAAACAACTAGTTCATAGGTACAAGGCAAGATGTATGAAATTCACATTGCAACTATTCCGATGTATACATGTGTACACTTTTGCAGATTGAGTGTCATAGAGCAAATTGTACATGGCTTGCAAGCATATTTACTTTCTATTCCTTTGCTATTTTGGATTGGATGTGAACCATAACATGTTTATCCATCAAAGAAATCTAACTAATGAGGACCTGCTTTGTGTTTTCAACTATCATCAAGATTAAGAGTGAACTATAATTATTGTATCCCAAGAACAGCATGACCATCTAGGTTGACTTTACCTCGTAATTCATTATTGAGAAAATAAAAAAATATTTTTTTTGCTTGTGTTGTAGGTTTCTTGAAAGCGCATAATTGTAAATTGAATGGTATTTCCAGAAGAAAGTCTTGTCTGATTTTAGTAGAGAGTGTGTTGCAGAAAGAGCTCACAGAGAAAATGGCGTGAAGATCTATCACCTTCTTCTGATATAGAAGAAAGATAGCAAGAGAGAGGAATGTTGGAACTACAGAGTGAAAGAAGTACTTCTCATACAATTTTTTCTCTGCCTGATGTCCATGAGGCAAATATAGGGCCACCTTTTGCATTTAGATTTCCAGCTTGAACCATGGAAGATGGTTGTTTAAGCCTGTAATAGTAAAAGTACTAACAAAAAAACTCTCCTTAAAAATCTCTAAATCAAGGATTTTAAAAAAAACATTTAAAGAAAATGACCAAAAAGCTCTCGGGGGGGGGGGGGGGGGGGGGGGGGGGGGGAAGGGTCTCTTTGAGCTACTCTACGGACGCAACTCCAAGCATGCTTGCAAAGACATGAAAACTAAGAAACAAATAATCTCACCGCACACAAATTCACCCATGTGAACTTCTTGCAAAGTACGTCACGACTTTCAAAACGCAAGCCTTGCTCGTCTGCCATTTGGAGGAAGATGCTCACTTTGAATTCTTGGTAGTTCACGAGGTGGCATGGAGCAAGCTACACATGCTACCTACACTCAAGGTTTTGTGCTTATTGTTTTTGAAGTTTAGGGATTGCATTTGCACATTGAAATATATCACTGGTTTTTATGTGCTTTAAAAAACTTGTCACATTTGTCACAAACAGTCTACATACTACTACAGTGAACACAAAAGGTGTGTCAAAAAAATTCTTCAATTGTAGAAGTAAACACATTATGGCGTACATACTACATATAGGAGAAACAAAAAGATGAATGAGTAGCCTACACATGCTATCCACACTTTAAGGTTTTATGCTTGCCGCTTATCGAGCCCACATATCACGTCTCAATGCTAGTCATTACTAGTCAAACCAATCTCACTGCCAACATATGGTACTACTAAAATAAGCAGGTGTCAAAAGCTAGTTGAATACTACGATGCTCTCTGATATATACTAGACCTTGGAATTCAAAACTGTTCTGATGCCCGTCAGTATATCATGTTCCAAAGTGGTTGGGTGTCCTTATTGTTTGCAATGCTACTCTTATAATGATCAATGCGCTTGATTTAAGGAACTAGGAGAATATTCAGAACTGAAAATATTAGCTAGAGCTCTGCCATTGACATTATTGGCTATATTCATGGAATGATCAAATGTGAATGTGTATAAGGGTGCTAGTCACCGAATAATTTTTCCTTATCTTGTGACTAATGAAACATTCAATGTGTGCTTTTCTCATGGCTTTTTGGATAGACAAGTGAGTAAGGGATTATTTTGTAAAGATGGAAAACATAGTACAATTTGTCACTATTTTAAAAAGGTTGTACTCTCTGACTATCCATGTGGATCTAAGGCTTATTATGTTTTTCCATTTGAATCAAGGTTAATTTGACTGATGGTGTATGTGGGCAACCACTTGCACAAGGTCCAATCAGGTATATATAGGGTTACTATAGAAAGAATATGCAAAATGCTAGCAAGTACTTTGAGGGTAAACCAAAACCATGGACCTAAGCGGAAGCAATGATACAAAAAGAGGAAGTGGACATGGGATATCACCAATTTTTGAAACTAAAATGCCTCACACATAACATGTTCCAGCTATAAGACATTGCATGACCAACACTTCAAAGGCACTATTTCCATCGCATGTCTATCTCGGCCCTTGGCTTGCCGCCCGGTCTTACCCTAGGCTTGACATTACCCCCCCTCGGAGAAGAATTTTTATCCTCAAAAAAAAAAGTGATCGTATCTTCATAAGAACACTAATGTTTTCCACAGTGGAATCTTGAATTTTGACATTGTTGTCCCTTTGAAACCATCTTCAAGTATGTGTCATAACACACTCATGCGTTGAGAAGATGGGTCTTACAGTGACTGGGGTGTCAGACTTTCGGATCAGATTGGCAAACCATCAAAATGAAAATGTTTGGGTGTTGTAAAGAGCTTATAAGTGGAGGCATATGATGCAAAGGTGGTGGTTGATTTTCATGTGATGCCAGTGGGGTTGGGAGCATATCCTATTATACTGGGCAGACCATGGTTACATGCAGTGGGAGCTATTCAAGATTGGAGACGTGGTACGATTCTCCTCTATGGAAAGACGGGTGCCAAGAAGCTATACAATATGGACACAAGGAAACGATTGGAGGAGCTTAATGAAGATGAGGATGAGTCTACTGATGAAGACTATTCCACGGTGTCTGATGAGGATAGTGATAGTACTACCAGCAGTGATGAGGATGTTGATGTTGCATTTCTTTTGATGGACAAAGAATTCCAGGAGTCTGGTTTAGTTGCATTTGCGAATGAGGTTGAAGATGAAAGTGAAGGGCCTTATGAAGTGATTGAAGGGCTGATGCAAACCAAGGTTGAATTGTCAAAGAAGCAGAAATTGATGACACAAATGATCAGTGGAGACCTCTCAGCTATGGAGAAGGAGATATATTTGCACATGCTGGCCAGTTTTCCTGATTTTTTCATTACTTCATATGAAGAGATCAGAGGGTTCAAGGGTGAAAAGATGCATATAGAGATGAAAGAAGGTGCTAAGACAGTGCGGCAAAGGCTAAGAAGGATGGGTCAAGAGCAAATGGAAGCCTTGCGGGAAGAGGTGGACAAGTTATTGAAGGCAGGGTTCATACTTCCAGTGGAAATCACAGAATGGGTGAGTCCAGTAGTAGTCAGTCCAAAGAAGGATGGAAGGTGGAGGATTTGTGTAGATTTTAAACCCTTAAACGCAGCCACTAAGAAGAACCCATATCGTCTTCCATTCATCCCAATCAGATCTTGGATTCAGTGGTGGCAGGTTATGAGAGGTATAGTGTGTGTGATGGTTTTTCACGCTATTTTCAATTGACGATTTCTCTTAAAGACTGAACAAAGACAGCTTTCATTACGTCATGGGGTTGTTATTGTTACATGGTATTTCCATTTGGGTTGACAGATGGACCTTCCTTTTATCAAGAGAGAGCAAATTGGGTATTGGAATCTCTCATTGGTAGTTGTGTTAAAGCTTTTATGGACGACTTCTGTGTCTACAACAGTAGGACTGAACACCATGAGAAGTTGCAGATGGTATTGGCTCGATATGATGAATGTGGAGGACAACTAAATCCCAATAAATGTCATCTAGCATAGCCAAGGGTGAAGTTATTGGGCCATATGGTGTCAGAAAATGGCATTGAGGCTGATTCACACAAGGTTAAGTCTATATTCTTCTTCCATCACCTACAAGTACAAAGCAATTAGCAACCTTTATACACAAAGTGAAGTACATGGCGTGGTTTATTCCATTGTCTTCACATCTCCTTTATCCATTACAACAAGTGGCAAAGCATGATCCATTGCAATGGGATGACAAGTGTGAAGAAGTGTTTCAAGAGGTGAAAGAGGTGTTAGGGGGGTTGTCAGCCATGCAGGCTCTTGATTGGGAGAAAGTTTTTTATGTAAATCCATCAGTAGGGTATGATGCCATTGGAGCCATGTTATTGCAAAAGGGGAAGGGTAGCCATTATATGAGGCCAGTATATTTTGCAAGCCGAGTGAAGTTGGTAGCAGAGAGAAAATTCTCGAAAGTAGAGCTAATGATGGCTAGTGTGATATTTGCTTGTCGACGATTTCGTCATTACTTGCTACCACAACCTTTTGTTTTCTTGGCAAGTTATGCCTTTTTGCCACAGTTAATTAATGGCACTAACATGTCAAATGTGGTGAAGAAATGGGTAATTGAATTGCAAGAGTTTGAATTCTCTTTTCTAGTGGAAGATAGTACAAGAGCTACCCTAGCTGATTTGTTGACTTACAAGGAGAATCCCCTTCTTGTTAAGGAAGAGGTGGTGAGAAAGGTAGTTGAAGAAGTGCCACATATCAGCAATGCACATGTGTTGTCTTTGATGGCTCATATAGAAAGAGCCATGATGCAGCTTCAGGGGGTATATCACTTTATGATCCAGAGGGGAAGCTAGTATGCAAGAGAGGGTTCAAATTGGATGCGCATAGTAACAATGATGATGAATACACTACTTTGGAAGCCGGATTACACATTTGTTTGAAGCATGGGGTTAGAAGGCCGAGCATAAAAGGTGATGCCTTGTTAGTTGTGAAGCAAGTGCTAGGTGTGTGGAAGAGCAAGAACACCTCATTGAAGGAAATCTGTTTTAGAATTAAAGGCCTGTTAAAAAAGTTCGAAGCATGGAGCATCAAACACATTGAACGTTGTCGTATAGCTCCGCTCCCATGCTAAGAAATATGCTAGAAAAACGCACATCAAGTTGTTTGAAGCCTACATCATTAATGAACAGTAGTTAAGGCCTGGTAACATGACAAGTTCAATGCTGAATGTATGTCAAATGTGGTTAAAAAGGCCAAGAGATGCATGTTAACCCTCACGGCACACGGACACCCTATGATCTATAAACGTTGTATTATTTAGAGTCAGGTACCGGGCTTGTCGGACCAATAGGAAAAGGGTAGGAGTGATCGCCGATGAGAGGCGCACTCTAACACGAACATGCTAGGGTTAGTTGGCTAAGCATGGGCGCCCAAGTGTGAATGGGGTGAGCTCCTATAAAAGCCAACTAAACCTAATTTTTACTCATTCTCTCATTTGTGCAATAGAAGAGTACTCTTGCTCCATCTCCATCTCCATCTTCTTCTTCTTCACCTCCTTGTGTGTGTGTGAGAGAGAGAGAGAGAGAGAGAGAGGGAGAGTGTGTGTGCGATCGAGCATTACGAAGGCACGATGGCGGCGAAGCGGTTGAGCACGGCACAACTGCAGCTTCTTCTTCATCGCGACGAGGAATCCACCACGAAGGCGAGCGTAGAGCGGTGAGTGACACACCCTTTGCTTCCTTGAGCTTGCTAGTTTAGGCTTGTTGTGTGCTTGGAGCCGTTTGTGGCTCGCACACGGTGTATTGGCAAGTCCCTTGCTTCGACAGTGCGGCAAGGAGCGCACATTTTTGGCGCCGTTGCCGGGGATATGCCCTACACTAAGCTCGGTTAGCACTTTACGCTTTCTTGTGGTGCAATTTCTATCATAGGAAAAACAGGGAATGAGGGTGTGTAGTTGTGTGGAGATTTCTGTTTTTTGTGTTTTCTACGTTTTCTGGTTTGCAGTGCACAGTTAGCATTTCTTGCGTTTTTGCATTTTCTGGTTCTGTCAAGTTTCAATTTCTGCAATTTTCTGCATTTTCTGCGCTTTTTCAATTTTCTGCATTTCTTGCGTTTTTTTCAATTTCTGCAATTTCTACATTTTTGCATTTTCAATTTCTGCGTTTTCAATTTCTGTATTTTCTGCATTTAAAAAAAAAAAAATTGAATTTTTTTTTTTGAAAAAAAAAAAAACCTGGAAAATAAAAACGCGAGTGAGCGGGCGGTTAAATTTTTCAAAAATAAAAAACGTGACTCTCAAAACGGACGGGCTGGTTTGTATAAAAGATAGATCGGGATCGTTTCCCCAAGCCCAAGCCCAAGCCCAGGCCTCAGTCCTCAGTCTTATGATATATACTAAACTCACTCTTATATATATACCCTACTCCCTCAAGAGAGAATGAGAGCATGTGGGACAAGTCCTCCACTGTCCTCCTTTCTCTTCCCACTTGCACCCTTAGACTTTCTAGTTTGGGCCTAGTTCCCTACTGGAAATTGACAGTTTTAGGGATTCCGAGGGCATAGAGTGACCAAACAGAGGGCTGTAAAGCACGGCACGACCCTCTGACCGATACGCTCGTTTTGAGCTATCACACGGCCCATTCCACGACACGCTCTAAAAAATCTAGCAAAAAAACAAACAAAAAACACGCTAAAAACTAGTCACAAGGCCTCCTAGAGCAGCTTTTTGACACCTTAGGGTATCAAAAGCACATGCACTTACGCTCTGGGTGGGTGCTAGAACACGAGCATATTGAGGGTGTCTCTGTTCATACGGACACCCATTACCCATCCACGATAAGCTCTAGACCCTCAGCGGGGACACAAGGTAGCACCACCCAAGACCCTAAAATAGCCGCTAGTGATTCCTCCTCCGACTCAGAAATCATGGAAGCATACCCTACCCAAAACACTGAGAGAGAAGGCCATGCAGCTCCCGAAGCTCCACAGCCTAGTACTAGTATGTTTAGCCGTTTCATGGAAACATTAGGTAGAGCTACTCGCTCGGAACCTGATGCAAATGAAGCACACGAAGGGGGTGGGGAAGTGGACTATCCTTTCACATTGCACGTGGACCCCACACCCCCAAAGAGTGTCCATGTGGATATCCTGCCAACTTCTTACAAAGAAGGCCCTGTTGAGCTGCCTCCTTCAGAAGTTCCCTCTAGAGTACCGTTGGTGACAAGTAAAACCACGGGGAGCAACATTGCTTCTACCTCACAAGAAACCGTTAACACGTCGACTCTAGAAGGATTGTTCATTAATGATCATTGAAAATACGACCTCCACACTGAGGTGTTGACGGATCTACACTCTGGCCACGCCTACCATGTAGGATGGATAGAGATTGTATAATCCACCTCTAGTGCCACGAGCATCGAAGATCAACAGAAAATGATCTGTAATGTTATCCATGGCATTATTCAATCAGAAAGGCAAAACCGAGGGGTAAATTTACTCTCAACTGGCCCCATGAGATTTCTGGATACGAGCAAGGCTCAACAGCCTACTCTATCACAAATGGAGACTCCTCTGATGAGTCCCATGGACCCATCTTACGTCATTTCACCTGGGGTCTCTATGCAATCTGAGCCTCCGAGCGACAACTTTAGCTTCCCTAACTTGGCTCAACCCTCTATTAAGGAAAACACAGTGCTCACTCCAGGGATAAGCCTAACAGAGAATGTACCGATGACATCTAAGGTTAGCGCAGTGCCACTACCTAGTGTCGTAATACCTGATATGGGGCCTCGACCATATGTGCCTCTAGCCCCTTATGCACACATGGCCCCCACACCTCCAATTGTACCACTTGCTTATGCTCCTCGAGTGCCGCTCCCTAGCCCTTATCCGGGTGGACCTATGCCCGGTTATGTTCCATATCCTGCATCATCCACACATATGACAAGACCGGCACCCGTCCCTCTCCCACATATGATTCCAAGAGTACCTCCACCGGCCCTGCCTCCTCACATAGGTGACTTGGCAGCGTTTGCTCAAACCATAGGTTGATCTATCGCGGAAAATATGCGTCATGCATCTGATAGAGAGCCTAGAAGTAAGGCAGTACAAATTGCCAAACTCACGCAAAAATTCAATGGGGACGAAGATGCTAGGAAACACATTGAAGTGTTTGAACAAGTATGTGATTCCTTAGGGGAACGCAATGAACTACATAAGTGCAATGCCTTAAGCTTGACATTAAGTGGGAAGGCTGGAGATTGGTATAGGACCCTAAGGGTGGACGAGAAAACAATCTACCCTACCCTTCGAAGGTTGTTTCTAAAGGAGTACATACGAGAAGGTGTGCTTTGGGGTGTAGCATCTCAGCTACAGAAGGCCGAACGTAAGGAAGGAGAGTCAGTAAGGGACTTCATTAGTCGTCTAAAGCACTTAAACTCTCGTTGCCCTGTAAATGAGCGCTTCAACAATAACCAACTGCTTGATCGATTCATTCGAGGGTTGAGGAATGAAGGAATCTATAATGGACTAGTGATTAGAGGTATCACAACCTGGGAAGATGTCACTGCCAATGCAATCCAATTAGAGGAAAACTTGATGATAGCAGGCATGAGGGTGTCTACTGACACGAGATCCACTAGCTCACAAGCCATTGAGTATGAACCCATGGCTGCAAAGCCCATTGCCAATGAGCCAAAGGTATTTGAGACATTCTTGACAGACCTCACCAAGGCAATCCAAGAGTCTCTTAAGGATAATCGACCCCCTCAAAATAGTCACATGTATCCAAGAAGGGAGCAACAATGGTATTCCATTTGCTTAGGTCCACATAGCACTAGTGAGTGCCCTACGTTTAGAGTAAAATTTAATGGAACTTGCAACGCATGTGGTAGGTATGGTCACCAAGCTAAGGATTGTTTAATGATCAAACGTATGATGGCAAATAGACCACCTGTAGCCTGGACGGATGCGCCTCGAGCTCCTGTATTGATGCCTGCTCCACCTCTTGAGCAACTACCGCAACACATGGTCCCTAGATCTCAAAATGTTGTACAAGCTACACCGCTACCACCTCCTGTGCTAGGACCGCAGCCCCCGCATCCAAGAGTCGCCCCTATGAACCAAGTGGGTTGCGAGCCATCAAATGCTTATCCAGATGGCTGTGAGGAGGAAATAGACACTAGTATTGCCTACGGACTTGATACATTGGAAGAGTGTCCTATATAGTACATGGAAGATTGTTGGGGGCAAGTCAAGCCGGTTTATCAAGCTGCTGCTCTCGCATCCAGAGGTCAAAATATCAACACCCAGGCTAGGAGGCCACCTCTTCAATGCTACGAGTGTGGTGGACCACATCGAGCAGCGGAGTGCGCTATTAGGCTGCAAAAGAATGCTGCACAGATGCAAATGAATCAAGGGAGCACGTCTGCAATGCCAATACTCACATGTAATCGTTGTGGCATAGATCACTTGATTGCCCAATGCCCCTATAACCCAAATGCGCCTAAAATCACACCCCTAAATTTGGTCGAAATTGCTAGTGTGACATCGCCAATACCACCCGTCGCACCCGCTTATGCGATTACACGGTCCATGCTTCAAGGGCCAGGCCATATCCTCGAAGAGAGAGATACCGCGTCAGTTATCCAAGCAAAGAAAAAGAAGACACGAAGGAAGAAGTCGCAGAATACGGAAAATTCAAAGCCAAGTTCCAAAACAAACATAGGAACAGGAGATGACCCCGTGTATATGAATGACCTCGAGGATGATTCAGATTCAGTCGAGACAATGGAGACTAGAACCAATACCACAAAGAGAAAGACCGACAAAGAAAACCGTAACATGGAACCAAATGAAAACCGAATAAGAGAAAACCATAAAGAGCCTCTGAAAACACCACAAGTGTTTCCAAATCCAATCCAAGACCCCCAAGATAAACCGCAGGGGCAAAAAGGTAAGAATCGTAAAAAGAAGATTGGGAGTACCCAAACCCAGTAGACGAGATTGAGCAGGTGAAACATCTAAGAGGTTTAGTGGAGAAGACTCAAAGGAAACTAGAACCAGAACCCATGCAGGTCAAAATTCATGACACAGTGTTTCCCACGCAAGTTCATCCACCCCACATGAACCATAGACTGTTAGCCATATCTAGTATCATCCAAGAAGGGAGTGAGGACGCGACATCAGAAAGTGAGCATACACCCTTCTTGTTGGAAAGGATGTTTAACGAAGGAATACCTGATCCCATTGAGGAATATGAGATTCCATCCTCACCAGTTCCTAGTCAAGGACCTACACCCTGCAAAACGCCAATGAATGTTGCCAAACTAGTGGACTTCATGTCTTCTGAGGTCCGAACCACGATCATAGCAAAGCTGTATGGAGATCCTGAGTTATTCCTTGCACTTTGAGCATTCCTTAACGGAGAGCTACGAACGGGATTACCGCAGTTTGCGCAACCAAATAGGCCTGACTCGATTATGATTGATGAGGAAAATCATGTGCAATCACTTGACTTAGATGGACACGAGTCTGTGATTGAGGTACCCATTAACGAATTAGGGCAGTATTTTGAAGGCGACGAGTCTAATGCGACCCTACCCATCACTACCAAGGGATTAACTATAAAGGGAATTCTTGATGGTGGTGTGGGAGTTAGCATCGTTACAAAAGATTGTTGGGAATCCATGGGAAAACCCCGCCTCAGTGTTACTAACATTGTGGTAAAGATGGCAAATGGTACCATAGCCAAACCTATGGGGATGCTCAAGGATCTTAAGATCAAAGTTCTAGGACACAAGGTACGACATACGTTCATTGTAATGGATTTCTCTAAACACCTTATGTCATATGAAATGATTTTAGGACGACCATTCATGAGGGAAGCACAAATGGTTCACGATTGGTCTAAAAATCATGTCTATTTGCAATTCCAAGACTCTGTCCTTAGAGTGGATTTGGTGACTGGTAAGGTACACCCCTTAGGAGTAAAACCATTATTGATCATCGCTCTGACACCACAGTTCACTTGGCCCCACTACAATATTGTTACACTTGTAAGAAGGATACAGACATTGGCCAAGATTCTCCTTATATGGATATCCTACGTTGGATGACTGAGTCGGACAATGTGGATTGGGTCCACCTAGCAGCAACCATAGACACTTGGGGAAATAGGGGGACGACCTGGGTAACACCTGAGGGGGATGAAATGCCTATACCCTTAAATATGCTACAAGCAATGCATATCGCTTCCGACAAGACTCATCCTAATGTAACGAAGAAAACATACAAGTGGGTCCCTAAAGCTTCTTTAGTGACCATAGCTAGTGCTAAAAAATAGAAGCCTTGTAAGAAACCTACCACTCGCTCCAAGAAAAGTAAGAAAATGTTGCGATGGATCCCTAAACGACTATTGGAAGCCCAAGGCTACTATCAAGGAAATGATCAAATCTGGGTGCCAAAACGTAGATTGTGCTCTTACCTATCACCTGACCCAAGTGAGCCCAATCCCGTAGCTCCAAAACGAATCAATGATCATGAAAAGAAAAAAATCACAGAATGCTACACACCCGCTCCCGAGCTAGTTTGGGTACCAAAGAAAGAACGATTTGTTCCACCTAGCTCAGGAAGGGGGGAGTCCCATGACGATTCTAGATCCTCATGTAATACATCCATAGAGGTAAAAGCTTCTACACAACCATCCATAGTAGTGGACCTCCATGAAGCTACCAAAGAATCCACACCTCCCAGTGTTCAAGAATCACCTGATGAACCACTTCAATTTCGATCCTGGGAGAGTACCTTACCACCCTTGCAACTTGACGAGGCACCTAGGGTAATAGAAAACTACTGGCAAAAATCCTCACCTATTACCAACTGGAACAATTGGTTTCAAAGGGTGACAAGCTCATTTCAAACGGTATGATCTACCCAAAGGAAGGGGGGAGTGTTTGCTGACAGTCATCATTCACTTGCTTCCCTCTCAACCTTTTTCCCTGACCTCTATATCTCCTAATCTTAGGGAATGTACATATAAAGCTTTATACTCACAAAAAAAAAAAAAAAGGGAGCAAGAGCAATTCGCAAACGAGTATGCACAATAAAAGTCAAAACATTGACTGAGACCTACACATTCACATCTGGTACAGTGAAACAGAAACCTATGCCATAAAACACCTTTGATCCTCATCACTTGAGTGATGGAGGGTAGGTAAGATTAGTACGATAGGAGTGTTTCTGTTTTAGAGTTGAGTGATTAGCGAAGTTCTATTTTCCCACTGATGTGCCTCCTGGAGGTATTCCTTTTGTTTCCTAGTGTGTACAGGAGCGTGCTGCTATTGATAGGATTTGGACCTTCATGGAACCTTTCTCTCATTCACACTTCAAATCAAGCGCGACCATCGACACAAACAGTTGTTTCTTTTCCATTAGCATTGCCCTTATCTTTTTGCATCCATGTTTGTCTGCTTTGATTGTGATTGGTAGCATAATATTCAGCGCATTTGCTTAGTATCAAACATTTAATTCAATGTAATGTTTTGTCATAATCACTTGTCTAGGTTTAAAAATCAAGCAGTCCGACTAAGCTAGTTTGACCAAGCTAGGTATTAGAAATCTTCTCTTAATACCATGGGGAATGCCTTCCTAATAAGCAATGGTTACTTAGGTTCTTAATCCGATTTAGGCAGCATTGTATGAAATGTACTAGGGCTTTCTAGTGGGCTTAACCCTAGTGACCTTTAGCTTAAGTATTATAAAGGGAGTTTACTAATGTGATGAGCCTGGGGAGGGTAACAGTGTTATATGACCCCCCAAAGTTACAAAATTTAAATGCTGAAAATGAACAAGCAAAAATCAAAGTGCCACAATGTAAAATTTTAAGCTGGAAGAGAAATCCCTGCTTAAATTGGTACTTCACTCACATGTATCGCCTATGGTACTAGAGCCCTAGAGGTTCCCAGTGTGGGCGCTTTTCCTTGAAAAGCAAAAAATCCAAGGCATACAAAATAAGCACACACATCATAATTGAATCAATGTGAAAAGACTTTGGGGGATCAAAGAAAAAGTAATCAGTCAGGCGATGATTTCATGAGAAATTCCTTTTATGGTAGCTTAACTACAAGGTTTTCTAGATATAGCCTCTAGTCAGCCCTCGAACATCAATACTTGGCTCTCGCGATTAAACAACTTAATTGACCACAAAAAATCAAGAAGCTTACCCATGGTATTAATATTCGATCTCTAGTGCCTTTCGACCGCCAAATTAGCGACCCCAGACTTGTTTAATTTTTTACCTTTACATCTGTTTATGCATTTGATTACATTGCAATTTAATATTCATTGCTAGCAAATTGTTTGAAATTATTTTACCAATCAATTTGTCTACCTAAAACTGCATATGCTTTTTAAGAGAATGCAATTACTGTGCCAATGTTGTTTGATTTTGCAGTGACTGGAGAAGGCTAAGGACATTCATCTCAAATGCTCTTCCACCTCGACGAACCAGCTTCGACTCAATAGCTTCCGAGGATGGAATCTACATCAAGAAGGGGGGCATGTTAACCCTCACGGCACATGGACACCCTATGATCTATAAACGTTGTATTATTTAGAGTCAGGTATCGGGCTTGTCGGACCAATAGGAAAAGGGTAGGAGTGATCGCCGATGAGAGGCGCACTCTAACACGAACATGCTAGGGTTAGTTGGCTAAGCATGGGCGCCCAAGTGTGAATGGGGTGAGCTCCTATAAAAGCCAACTAAACCTAATTTTTACTCATTCTCTCATTTGTGCAATAGAAGAGTACTCTTGCTCCATCTCCATCTCCATCTTCTTCTTCTTCACCTCCTTGTGTGTGTGTGTGTGAGAGAGAGAGAGAGAGAGGGAGAGTGTGTGTGCGATCGAGCATTACGAAGGCACGACGGCGGCGAAGCGGTTGAGCGCGGCACGACTGCAGCTTCTTCTTCATCGCGGCGAGGAATCCACCACGAAGGCGAGCGTAGAGCGGTGAGTGACACACCCTTTGCTTCCTTGAGCTTGCTAGTTTAGGCTTGTTGTGTGCTTGGAGCCGTTTGTGGCTCGCACACGGTGTATTGGCAAGTCCCTTGCTTCGACAGTGCGGCAAGGAGCGCACAATGCCTTAATGATACCAAAAATGATTATTCTTGAAGTGAGAACAGAAGAAAGATTATGATCTAGAACTGCAGTGCTTGAAGTTCTCTACCGGCGTGTCTTTACGGCTCGTCGATTGGAGCTACGGTGAAGAAGTTATGGTAGTTCAAAGTTTGAGTCGATTACAGATCCGTACCGGATCGGGAAACTATAGCCGAGGTGACAGAAATGAAAAGAATGCACAGTCTTGAAGTGCTCACTTTGTGGAGCCCATCAGTCTTTTCAGTTCAGTGATCGAATCCCGGTTGCCAAGATATTGGCCGATTAAGATATACCGAGGGCCGGCTCCGTACCAGTCTAGTTGGCTCGGACAGTGTCTCAGTTGGGAGTTTTGTCTATTTTCCAGAGTGTGGGATGCTGGAGCAGTAGTAGCTTGATGAGTCTCATGGCCGGGATATCATTTCATGCAGTGCTTGGCCGGCAGTGGTCGTAATTGGCAATACCCGGTTGTTGACTAGAAAGAAACTCTGACACTTTTTATCGGATGTGATGGGAAGGCCTTACTTCAATGCAATCACCTATACTTGCATCTTAAAGGTATGCAGGATTATACGAGAGGTTGATACGGGCATCGAAGGTCAAGATGAAGGTTAGACAAGGACTTTGGGGGAAAGATGTTGTGCTTGGCATTGCTTTGCTCAGTGTGTATGCCTAATGTTGTGGCGATTTGATTAAGGTGGCCGCCCAAAGAGCCGCCCAGTGGAGCTTGGTCAATATGTAAGTGGAGCCCGAAAGCCACCCGGCCAAGACAACCAAGGCCCGCCCAAAGGCCTCCTCAATGGCCGCCCAAGGGACTAAGGATGGCCGCCTAAAAGGGTTTTTTTAAATAAATTTTAACCTAATGTGAAGAAAAAGGCATGGCGAAGGCGTGCAGGGAAGAAAAAGCCGACGAGCAGCAGGGGAAAAGCACTCGCGTTGGGCGCTACGGTGCTCGGATGCGGTCGCTGCAGAAGCATAAAGAGACCAGGAGGGCCTCACGAGCGGATTTGGAACCACTCCCGCCGCAAACGGTGCTTCTCGCGATTCAGCTTCCACGTCATCACCATAAGTCACGCACCACATCAATCACGGTGCCGTGACTGATGGGCTTAGCCAAATATAGCAAGGGAGGTTTAGAGAGGGCAGGAGACAAGTACAATTTGATGTGAAGCAAGAAAAGGAGGGTTAGAAGAAGCAAAGAAGAGAGGAGGGGAGAAAAGCGGTAAGCAGGGCTCTCTCTCCCGATCTCCGGACCAAGCAAGGCAAGGCGTGAAGGGCTCTCTCTCTCTATCTCCGGCTCAAGCAAGGTGAGGCGAGGAGGTAATCAAAGCGTGAAAAACTCTCTCGCTTGCTCGACAATCAAAGCCAAGCAAGGTCTTTGCAACCAAGGCACGGCTCTCGCTCTCGGCCTTTGCTAAGGAAGGAACCAAGGGGATACTCTCTCTCTCGGTTGAAGCAAGGAGAGAGCAAACAAGGCTCGTAAGCAGTCTTCGGGGAAGAAGGCCAAGGTTTAGCATAGAAAACCGGACAAGTTTTGAGAGCTCGGAGCAAGCCGACTATGAAGGGAAATTGGAAAGTCTAGTGCTAAAGAAAAGGCAAGATAGTGTTAGAAGAGAAATCGAACAGATGGAACCGGCACATTAGGATTTTTCTCGTTAGCAGGCAACCTAATTTAATTATTTCTTTTTGATGAATTGCGGAGCCGTTAACGGCCCGGAGTGATCTGTAATGGGAGTTAAAGCTCCTAAACTATCATTAGCATTATTTAATGGTGTCGTTAACGACACTTCTTCTTGATTGCATATCAGTTTCGTTGGTGTTACCAATTTTCAAGCAAGTTTTGTACGTAGATAGCATTACCAAGTAATTAACTGCTGCTGTATTGTGCCGTGCGAAAATTTTTCGCTCTCAATTTTTGCACAGCCAGCAGCCCGACGCTGACCTGGCTCAAGTTTCGAACACTTATCCCCCGACACCTAGTGAACCCGATTCGAAACCGAGCCGAGGTGGGAAACTTGTTGAAGCCTATGTCTACACCACAAGAGGCAGCCATGCAGCAGATGATGCAGCAGTTTGTGGCATACATGCAACAGCACAACAGGCTGCCCAGCACCAAGATAATTTGCAAGAGCAGATTCGTAAAGCTCGTCCAAATGTTACGGAAAAGCTGCAACGGTTTGAGGGCTGAGATATTTCAAAATGTTGCAATTTGTATGAGCAGTCTATGGAAGATAATGGTATTGAAGACCAGGATTGAAGACAAGGATTCAGTGGAAGGATTTCATCTGATTGCAGTGCCAGAACTTAGGGCTCGGATTAAAGAAATTCAAGCGGCTCAAGGGCCGAACTGGTAGGATTTTAAGAAGGCGCTGCAAGAGGAATATTTTCTGGAGGATTCTCAATGGGTGACCAGACAGAGTTTTACGAAGTGGGTGCAGAAGAGGGGTAAAAGTTTATCTGCACGAGAACTGTTGCGAGAGTTTGAAAAGAAGTTTGATCAGTTATCATCAGTAGAACAACGTTCCTTGAAGGATCAAAAGGTGGAATTGTTTATTCAAGCTGCTGATCCGCGACTACAAAAGAATTTGGTGCAATTATTGGAGGACTCGGCTAGAGAATTGGGGTTGACATCGGATTGGAAAATAATCTGTGAAGCGGTGAATATGATTGTAAAACGACAGAAGCGAGCTAACAAGCAGATCGTGGTTGAGGTTGTAGATGATGATGAAGAAGAGATTGAAGAGAAGCCGCCCTCTGCAATACCCAAAGTGGAGGGGCCTATTCTTGACAACCTGGTTAAAGGTATTCAAGAACTAAATTTGAATTTTAAAACTATTAAATTTGAAGGGTTAGCTGCAAAGGCGTCTACTTCTGAACCTAAGCAGTAGACCTCCATGTAAAAATTGGGATCGATGAATGTGGTGCGATAGTAAAGACCACAGGTTTGTGAGAGAGTGTAATGAGTTTGATGAAGCTTATAAGAAGAATGTGGTTTTCTGGAAGGACAAGAAGATTCATCTCAGGGCGACAGGGGAACTGCTCCACTTGAACTTTGGCAGAGGCGGAATGAAGAAGATAGCGGAGGAAATACAACATAATGTTGCCCTCATGGAAGCAGCTACATATGGGCTGCAAGTTTGTGGTAAGTAAGATGATGATGGTATAGGTACAAAGGTCCAGTTGTGGCCATATGCTTTAAAGATAGCAGAAGCAGGTAAGGTAACATATGGGAAGTAAGGTCAATTGAGAAACTATTGGGTGGACCGATCTAGTGGATTCTCTTTCAGTATATGCTTATATTGCTAAAGCTCAACCCAATGAAGCTATGGTGGAAGAGAAGAGGAAAAGAGATGAAGAGGTGGTTGGGACGTCAAAAAGGCAGAAGAGAGATCCAACAATAAGAAAGAAGAAGTGCCAGCTCCTAAACCTGCTCCGGAGGTGGTTATGGAAGAGGCTCCGAAGGACAAGAAGCAAGGTAAGCCTAAAGGACCCTCGTATAAACTCAAGTCTGATATTGAACTGGCTACAGATTTGAAGAAAGTTTTTGAAGAACGTATCCTAAATAGAAAAGTGGAGCTCACCTTGGGGGATATTCATGGAATTGCTAAGCGTGAGTTCCACGAGGAGATCATCGACATTAAAAAGGAAGCGACAAGTACCGAGTGATCAAGAGTCAGATCCAGTGAAAAGCCAAGTGGTTCATCACATTGAAGCAATTTTGGAAGATTATGAAGAGTACTTAGCAGATCTTGAAGAAGAAGAGACAAAGCCTATGGTGGTTCCCAACCCGATTATACATGAGGTAAGAAACATGCATTTTAATGACGGTGAAGATGAAGAACTTATACCCAAGAGTCACTTTTCGAGGACTCATTGGGCAAGGGCAACGATAGAAATAGTGGTAAAGCTCGGTGACATTGAGGAGCCGGTCTTAGCCCTCATAGACCATGGGTCAGAAATCAATCTCATGGCAAAGAATTTGCACCAAAAGGGGAAGTGGCCTATTGATGTAGATCACGGGTGGCAGATTCGAGCTCCCAACATGCTTCTTGGAGATCTTTACGGTGCATGTGAAAATGTTAAGGTAACTATTGGGGATGTCTGTGATGAGCAAAACTTTTTTATACAGGAGCATTCCTCCTATCCATTGATTCTAGGACAACCCTACATTACGGCTGTGCGGATGGAACTAAGGTGCTGGATGATGGCTCGGCCTATGCCAGGGTTTGAAGCCGAGATGGTAAGAAAGCGGTTCAATTTCTAACTGTATGTGTTGATCATGAGAAACAAAGACAGTTTACGTGATCGTCCAATGCCAAAGATACATAAGGAGTTTAAAGAACAAAGATTTTCTCAGGATTTTCTTGGGGTGCCACTATAAAGCGGGACTATGGTGGTGCAAGTGAGGAGAAGTTCTCGCAAAGAGAAACCTTCTCTTCAGGATTTCTAGGGTTGACATCTGAGGGTTCAGTATCTTACAGTAAATTTAATGATTTAGCTAAGTGGGAGAAACAATATGTTTCAAGCATTCAAAGTGACTTGCAGGGATGTGATGTGCTAGAACCGGATGATGCGATTTCAGGAATCTTCGAGGAGATCTCTTATGTTGATACTATGTCAGAGCTTGAGGATATCAAGCAGAAAAGGTTTGAAAGTGGAACTGAAGTTGTTAAAGTGCACTCAATGGACATATACAAGGCACTTATGCATATTGAGGATGACTTGGATAAAGAAATTGAAGCACAGGTAGAGACGAAGTACAAGACAAGTGAGACCTGTGGCTACGCCTCTACCAGAGAGAAGTAATGAAGTAATTAAAGAAGCTTCTCGACAGCCTATGCTCAGAAATCCTAAGAACATTGGGCACAAATTCACTAAAGAGACATTGCAGCAGCTAAAGGTGGGAGAAGATGGTTTTCTCAACGAAGAGGAAATCAAGTGTTTTCAAGGTATTCTTGAAAAACATGGTAAAGCTTTTGCCTTTGAGACAAGTGAGATTGGGTGTGTGGATCCAAGTGTTGTTGCACCTACGGTTATACTCACTGTTCCTCACATGCCATGGAGCTTATGTCCTATTCCAGTTCCTAAAGCTCACTTGCCAAAGCTTATCAATTTTCTTAATGAGAAGATACAAATGGGAATCTTGGAACCATCATGTGCGCCATACTCTAACCTATGGTTCACTATTCCGAAGAAAAATGGTACTTTACGGTTTATACAGGATATGCATCCTCTTAACAAGGTAACAATCCGCAATGTGGGTACCGGCCCAATTGTGGATGAATTTGCTGAGGCTTTTGCAGGTAGGCCAATTTACTCTATGGGTGATCTTTATTCTGGATATGATCAATTTCAGTTAGCTTTGGAGAGCAAGGATCTTACTACGATGCGTACACCTCTCGGCTTGGTAAGGATGTGCACTCTGCCGTAGGGTGCTACTAATTCTGTAGCTCATATGATGAACGGCATGAATAAGGTATTAACACTAGAATGGTAACCTAACAGGACATAAAAGTGTCCTTTTAGGGTTTTGGGAAAAAATTCCAAAACCATAGTAGATCCACTCATTTTGAAAAATCCTTTCATGAGCTTATAGTTCAATAACTACTACATATGGGAAAAATGAGAAACTTGTAATTTTTCTCATCCCTTGGTCACTACAAGCCTCCAAAGTTAATGGACCAGTGCATTTTGCCCAAAAAAACAATTTCTTACGGTTGATTGCATATAAAAAATAGTGGAGATTTTTGTAGGACATGAGATAAAATGCCGCGTTAACTTCAATGGGTTGTTTACTTTTTTTTTTTGGGCAAAAAAAATAGGTACAAAAAAGTTGCATTTTTGCCATTCTGCGGACAAGTTTCTATAGTCACGCTCAATACAGATACTATATACATGTTTTCTTAGTTTCCTTTGGGCCTCTGGATTCAAAAGGAGCCATGGAGCATGTCAAAAGGATAATGGATCTCTTACAATTGGAACCTTGGGGGCAATGATAAAGTGCTAAAGACAGCAAACATGAAAAAACTGGGTTTAGCATTATGACCTCTAGAAACCCATAGAAACTACTCAATATATAGCCAAGTTTGTAGTCTATGATTAGATATGGTCACTACCTACAAAATACACACAATTGGCCTAAGAAACTAGCAATATGGAGAAAGTTATACTTGCTACTCGAAAATGTATCGTATTCTTCAGCAAAAAACTCAACCATCATCATATACAATGCTATATAGCATATTAGGTCCCCCAAAACTCAAGGAAGATTAGCTTTATGTTATAAATTACACTTACACAATCAAAATTGAATTTGGATATCAAGAAAGCCACCAAAAAAATCATAAAAGTGCTAATTTTGGTCAAAAAACAGGATTATGCAATTCTTGTAAATTGGTCATAACTTTCAATTTTAGCACTTAGCTCTCCCTACAAGCATCAAAACATGTTGAGAACTATGAAGTCCTAACCTCTATCCATCTAAACCTCACAAACATGAAGTTTAGAGTGGTATAGTTGCCAAAAATTGAAAAAAAGCCAAAAACAGGACCCGTTTTTTCACACAGTTTAGGTTCAAAAATGTTGTGCAAGAGTTACTATTCCTTTCATTGATGATCTACTGATTAAGGGCTATGAGGAAGGCTCAAAAGATGAAGTAACAGATCAGAGGGGGTGCCGACAGTTTGTTGCTCAAAATATTGCTGACTGTGATGCTATTTTATCCAGGCTTGAAGAAGTTAACTTAACACTTTCAAGGAAAAAATCAAATTTTGGTGCCAAAGAGGTTCTAATTGTAGGGCACATGTGTAGTCCAGAAGGTAGAAGGCCAAGTCCAGCTAAAGTTGAAGCTATTCAAAAGATGAAGGAAACGTGCTCTTCGGTTACTGAAGTTCATCGGGTTTTGGGTGCATGTGTATTCTATCTTATTTGGCTGCCACATTTTGCTCATGTTGTAGAAGTGCTTTATCAACTGTTGAGAAAAGGTAAAAGATTTTTTAAGGAAGAAGTTCACACACGAGCTATGAGGAAATTAAAGAAGATGCTCCTTGAGGCTCCAACCTTGGGGAAAGTTGACTACAAATACGGAAGGCAAGTAATCTTAACAATTGACACTAGCCCGACAGGTATTGGCTGGGCTATAGGTCAAGATGATGATGAAGGGAACAAGTATGCGGTTCGATTTGGAGCAAAAGTGCTCAATGCTCGCCAAAGAGGCTACCCACAGATTAAGAGAGAACTTTGGGGCGTTGCTACTGCTCTAAGGTCTAATAAAGAATACTTTATTGGAGCGTCAATCATGGTCGAGACAGACTGCTTGCCACTGATAGGGATGATTGCAAATTGCTCTACTCCGGATATTGCTATGCTGCGATGGATAGCCTACATTAAATCTCTTCATCCTGAATTTTGTCATATTGCAGGTAGAGATAATCCTGTTGAAGATATGTTATCAAGAGCTAGATTTGAAGATGAAGAAGAGATGCTGACCACAAGTGATGATGTTGGCTTGAAGTTCTATTCGTCTTCTTATCTGCATGCAAATTGTGGCAATATTGCTAGTACTTTTGAGGTATTTTCTGAAGAGTTCTATGAAGGAGAATGGCTTTTAATTGGTCGCTACCTTAGCACTCTTACTAAGCATGAAGGGTGGACGGATCAAGAGTACAAAAAGATCAGGAAGAAAGCTTACGGCTATTTTCTGAACGATGGCCATTTATGGAAGCAACCAAAACGCTCTAAAGGAGTACCGCATCGGGTTGTTTGTGATAAAGCGACTCAACAGCAGGTTATCAAAGAGTTTCATGAAAGTTTATGGGCTGGACACAGAGGGGTCTGGGCAACTTTTGTCAAGATTAAGGATCGTTACTGGTGGAAAGGTATGTATAAAGATGTGTCTCAGTTTGTGGAGACATGCCTAATATGCCAATAGTATTCTAATGTGCGGCATCCCACCTATCCACTGGCTATGCACTACAAGTGGGTGGTGGACCTGATTACCATGCTAGTAGGTGTCTGGCAGATGTGGTATATTGTTCTTGCAAGAGAGGATCTTACTAATCAGGTGGAAGGTAGAGCTTTGCGTACCAAAGCTACTAGTTCTGTATGCAAGTTCTTGCTTGAGGATGTTATTTCCAGGTACGGATGTGTTGGTAGAATTACTGCTGATAGAGGAGAGTTGGATGCAGATGAAGCTTGGGATTTCTTTGCTTGCTTGGGCATTAAATTGGCTCTCACTACAGCATACAATCCAGAGGGTAATGGTAAAATTGAAAGAGGGAATCCGCCTATTGTTAACGCTTTAGCAAAGGCATGCTAGGGACATATTGGTGATTGGCCTAAACTCCTACCATTTGATTTATGGGCTGATCGAACTACACATAGTTCTGTTACAGGTTTTAGGCCATTTGAGCCAATGTACGGGCAAAAACCCATTATGCCTACAGAGGAAGTGGTTATCTCTTGGACTGTAATGCCATGGGAAGAAGGTATGTCTACAAAAGATTTGATTGCATTGCGCATACGCCAGCTTGAGAGACGTCAAGAAGATATTGAACAGGCTAAAGTAATGCTTAAGGAAGCAAGGTTGAAGAACAAGGCAGCGTTTGATGGTAAGCACAAACTACGACCTCGTGTTATTAAAGATGGGGATTGGGTCCTTGTATATGACAGTAGCCTAGAGAACCAGTGCACTGCTATGCGGAAAATGGTTAAACGATGGTTTGGACCATATGTTGTACTTCATGTTTATGATAATGCGACCTACAAGTTATGCAAGCTTGATGGCACTGAGCTCAAGGTGCCTATTGCAGGAAATAGAGTTAAGTTGTTTAAGCAACGAGATGGTGAGATTAATACTGGAGACTTCAACACAGATCAAGCTCCTGAAGACAATGTTATGTATGCATCACACGATGAGTCTGATGATGCTTTATAAATACGATTGGCACAGACCGGAGGCTGTGCACGTTTAGAGGGGGTGGATGTCGTGCAGCTCCGCTCCCATGCTAAGAAAGATGCCAGAAAAATGCACATTAAGTTGTTTGAAGCCTACATCATTAATGAACTGTAGTTAAGGCCTGGTAACAGGACAAGTTCAATGCTAAATGTATGTCAAATGCGGTTAACAAGGCCAAGAGATGGCTAAATGATGCCAAAAATGACTATTCTTAAAGTGAGCACAGAAGGAATATTATGATCTAGAACTGCAGTGCTTGAAGTGCTCTACCGGCTTGTCTTTACGGCTCGTCGATTAGAGCTACGGTGAAGAAGTTATGGCAGTTCAAAGTTTGAGTCGATTGCAGATCCATACCGGATTGGGAAAATACAGCCGAGGTGACAGAAATGAAAAGAATGCACGGGCTTGAAGTGCTCACTTTGTGGAGCACATCGGTCTTTTTAGTTCAGTGATCGGAGTCCCAGTTCACCAAGATATTGGCCGATTAAAATACACCGGGGGCCGGCTCCGTACCAGTCTAGTTGGCTCGTTCGGTGTCTCAGCTGGGAGTTTTGTCTATTTTCCAGAGTTTGGGATGCTGGAGTAGTAGTAGCTTGATGAGTCTCATGCCCGGGATGTCATTTCATGCAGTGCTTGGCCGGCAGTATTCGTAATTGGCAATACCGGACTGCTAACAAGAAAGAAACTCTGACACTTTTTATCGGATTTGATGGGAAGGCTTTACTTCAATGCAATCACCTATACTTGCATCTTAAAGGTATGCAGGATTATACGAGAGGTTGATACGGGCATGGAAGTTCAAGATGAAGGTTAGACAAGGACTCTGGGGGAAAGATTTTGTGCTTGGCATTGCTTTGCTCAGTGTGTATGCCTAATGTTGTGGTGATTTGATTAAGGTGGCCGCCCAAAGAGCCGCCCGGTGGAGCTTTGATTAAGGTGGCTGCCCAAAGAGCCGCCCAGTGGAGCTTGGCCAATATGTAAGTGGAGCCCGAAGGCCGCCCGGCCAAGACAACCAAGGCCCGCCCAAAGGCCTCCTCAATGGCCGCCCAAGGGACTCAGGATGGCCGCCTAAAAGGCTTTTTTTAAAATTATTTTAACCTTATGTGAAGGAAAAGGCATGGCGAAGGCGTGTAGGGAAGAAAAAGCCGACGGGGAAAAGCACTCGTGCTGGTCGCTACGGTGCTCGAATGCGATCGCTGTAGAAGCGTAAAGAGACTAGGAGGGCCTCGCGAGCGGATTTCGAACCACTCCCGCTGCAAACGGTGCTACTCGCAATTCACCTGTCATGTCATCACCATAAGTCACATGCCACATCAGTCACGGCGTTGTGACTGATGGGCTTAGCTAAATATAGCAAGGGAGGTTTAGCGAGGGAAGGAGACAAGTACAATTTGACGTGAAGCAAGAAAAGGAGGGTTCGAAGAAGCAAAGAAGAGAGGAGGGGAGAAAAGCGGTAAGCATGGCTCTCTCTCCCGATCTCTGGACCAAGCAAGGCAAGGCGTGAAGGGCTCTCTCTCTCAATCTCCGGCTTAAGCAAGGTGAGGCGAGGAGGTAATCAAAGCGTGAAAAACTCTCTCTCTTGCTCGGCAATCAAAGCCAAGCAAGGGCTTTGCAACCAAGGCACGACTCTCGCTCTCGGCCTTTGCTAAGGAAGGAACCAAGGGGATACTCTCTCTCTCGGCTTAAGCAAGGAGAGAGCAAACAAGGCTCGTAAGCAGTCTTCGGGGAAGAAGGCCAAGGTTTGGCATAGCAAGCAGGACAAGTTTTGAGAGCTCGGAGCAAGCCGACCATGAAGGGAAATTGGAAAGTCTAGTGCAAAAGAAAAGGCAAGATAGTGTTAGAAGAGAAATCGAACAGATGGAACCGACACATTAGGATTTTTCTCGTCAGCAGGCAACCTAATTTAATTATTTCTTTTTGATGAGTTGTGGAGCCGTTAACGGCCTCGAGTGATCTGTAATGGGAGTTTAAGCTCCGAAACTATCATTAGCATTATTTAATGGTGTCGTTAACGACAGTTCTTCTTGATTGCATATCAGTTTCGTCGGTGTTACCAATTTTCAAGCAAGTTTTGTGCGTCGATAGCATTACGAAGTAATTAACTGCTATTGTATTGTGCAGTGCGAAAATTTTTCGCTCTCAATTTTTCCACAGCTAGCAGCCTGGGGCTGACCTGGCTCAAGTTTCGAACACTTATCCCCCGACAACGTGCTCTAAATGCAGAGGCACATGAACCAGCTCAAAAGCATTATCGGGGAGCTATTTGTTTTGAGGACCAATTTACCTCTTTATCATGGCCTGGAAAGTTTGGCTCAAGAAGAGGAGTTTTTGTTAACAAGGGTCATTCCGAAAGACATTCATAAGTCTAAGAAGTATGGTTTTGTACATAGAGCATACAGGTACAAATTGATTGGTGATGTCTTGTACATGAAAGGGGCTGATCTCGTGTTGAGACATGTACCTTGGTGGGAGGAGCTTTATAGAGTGTTAGAAGAGAATCATGAAGGTGTATGTGGCGGATATTTTGCTCTAAAGATCACCTTGCATAAGATCCTGCAAGAGGGGCATGTCTGGCCTAGTTTGCACAAGGATGTTCACCAATGTTGTAGGTCTTGCAATAGGTGTCAAGCATTTGGGAAGAGAGTGTTGGGTCAGAGCTACGAAAAACCATTATGGCGTTTGATGTGTTTGAAAAGTGGGGGATTGACGCAATAGGCCCGTTACCTATCACAAGTAGGGGCAAAAGCTATATTTTGACTGTAATGGACTATCTCTCTAGATGGGCAAAGGCTATAGCAGTAAAATAGATCACTGCAAAGGATGTGGAAAAATTTGTGTACGATGAAATATGTTGCAAGTTTGGGGTGCCACTAGAGCTATTTCGGATAAGGGGCCAGGATTTAGAGCTAAACTGTTAGACTATTTATGCATGAAGATGAAGCTTAGGCACCAGCATACCACCCCTTATTACCCGCAGTGTAATGGCTTAAATGAAGGATTCAATTGTGAGTTGGTATAAATTCTTCCCAAAGTGACAGAGCACCAAGGAAAGATTTGGGATTTGGAATTGCCTAGTGCATTATGGGATTACCGTACTTCGGTGAAAACAGGTATAGGGTTTTGCTCCATTTGATTTGGTATATGGAAAGAAAGCACTATTGCCTGTGGAAGTAGAGTTTCCTACGGTCAAGATGTTAGAGAAGTTGCTTGGGCAGCCTAGTGATGCATTCAAAGAGAGGCTCTTACAGTTACAAGAGGTTCAGTTGGATAGGATGAGTGCATTGGATCATTATGGGCAGATGCAAGAAAAGGCTTTGGCAAAGATAAATGAAAAGGTCAAAAGTAAGGGTATCAAGAAGCATGACTTGGTTTTGCGCTACAAGAGTAAGCTGGACAACGCCTTCCAAAAGAAGTTTCAAATTAAGTGGGAAGGCCCTTTCAAGGTAGTGAAGTGTTTTCCGAATGGTACATATCAGCTGGCTAACCTGGATGGGATTCTATATAATTCAAGGGTAAATGGATGGCGTCTTAAATTGTATCATGCTAGATTGATGATGGTGGAGCAAGTAATGTCTGTGAGGGATGAGGAGACCTGTGATGCGGCGAGTCTCATATCGCTTTTTGTTGCTGTTGATCATAAATCATCTAGCAGGCTAGGGGATGGGCCAATTATGTCAGGAGTTTTTTGGAGCAAGGGATTGCGCATATGTATATACACATGCATGGTGCATAAAATAAAGAATTGGCCATTTTCCAGAGCCAGGTGGTTACGTGGGGCCCACATGTGTACAGGTAGGACAGCATGTACATAGTGCATCGATTTTCACTATTACCAGTGTGTTTTTTCTATAATAATGATGAGTTGCTAGCGGGTAAAACTTCTCGAGCAAGCTATCCGCGGGCCAACGACATGAGGTAAGCAGGTGCGTTAGATGACATCTAGTGGCGTCAAGAGGGCGAATGGGGTCAATACTTGCACGTGGATAAGTACGGACATGACGTGGGTGTTTTCTTGTGCTAATTATGCAAAAAGGTCATCATGAGAATTGTATTTGGGGTCCACTTCACATGGTTGTGGGATGCATTATTGGAAAAAGTTGAGTGCCAGGTGTGCGGATGGATGCAGCAGGGTGACAACTATGCACTTCGAGGCCACTTTTTGGTCTGTTCGGGGTCCGTTTGAGGTCAACTTAAAGGCCAAGGGTGCCCAAGTAATAAAGCTAAGTTTGGGAACTGAAAAACCAGAGAGAAGACTAGAAAAAACATTGAGAGAAGAGGAGGAACAATCGCAACTGTGTTTTTGCTGTTTTTGGAGCTTGTTTTGGCCATAAACTGCTCATCCGAGGTCGGATTCGAGCACTTTGACATTGTAGACTGGGGTTTTGGGCCGTTCCATACCCGATGGAGCTGTCCATTTTTCCAAATTCCTCACTATTTTTTTGTTGTTTTTGGTGTGTAAGTTTCTTCTATGAGCGAAGCTTCTGCTCCAATTTGTGATTGTATCTTGCATATTTTACGCATATTCTGTGAGCTATTTGCCCCATTGCTGTTGTCCCAAGCTCAATTGTATCTAAGCATCAGATATTATCCTCTTTTGACCTGATTTTTTTGGGTGTGTGTGTGTGTGTCTCTCTCTCTTGTGGAGTGGGTAAATGGGTAGTCTCTCTCCTCTCACTCCATAGGTGTGTTCCCTGTCTCGGCCACGTGGGTTGTGTAAGCCAAGTGGTGCCCCATAGTGTGTGTGTATTTCATCCCAAGAGTGTGTGTCAAGTCATTATAGAGGCGTTCTGTGTGTTTCCATCCCGCTCACAGCGCCTTGAGATTGAGAGTGAGAGTGAGAGTGCGATTGATAACTGTGCCCAAGATTGAGAGTGAGATTGGGAGTGAATACCTTGTGGTTGGTCGGAAGGTTGATACGAGCTACGCTCTACTTGTACCCATGAATTGATTCAATACAAATCTCTGATTTCCTATGTCTACTCTGTGTACTTGCAAATTTTTGTTATTCAGTTGTTGTACTCCCATGTCTCGTTACACAAGTCAAGGAGAGACTCCAGCCATGCTGCGCACTCGTATAACAGTGCTAGAAATAAAATTTTCATGGTACAAGGCAAAGTATGGGTCTGCTATTGAAGAAGAAATAGGCAATGTGGGTGCAAGCGATTCATTTGGAAAATCAAAATTTTGTGTATCTGATCTTTTAGGAGATGTAGCCCATGATTTAAATTGAATATCCCTAACAATACTAAGCTCTTTGTGTATCTTAAATCTCAAGATTTGTAACTAAAACCTTATTTTGGTATGTAAATCTGTATTTATTGCAACAAATGAACATGTTGGATGTTGTTGCAATTGTGTAAGTTTTGTTCTCTCTCCCTCCCTCTTTTGACAATGATATGGAGCAGATGGAGAGAACGGGAGACAATGAAAGAGAGAGAGAGAGGGAGAGACAGAGAGAGAGAGAGAGAGAGAGAGAGAGAGAGAGAGAGAGAGAGAGAGAGAGAGAGAGAGAGATTGTAAAACTAAACTCTACATAAATTTTGCATTGCAAAATTAATAGAGAATATAATACAAACTTATAGCTTATCCATCGCTTCAACCACAGGCACCATGTCATCAATTTCTTGAACATTTGAACATTCTGGATCAATATCTTTCGGGCTCCATTCCAATTCATCATCAAAGTAAGCGCCCAAATCTTTCTTCTGTGGCACGTGTGGCTAACTTTGCTTGCTTGTGTACATACACCAAGTCCGCAGCTCCTTTAGGACTTAGTCAAGTTTATTTTTTTAGTATGCACAAAAGCAAATGAAGACCAATTTCTTTCACAGCTACCACTTGAGGTGGCAACAGAAAATACTCTCACATCCACATTTTGAAGTTCCATTTTTTCTCCACCAAACTGGTGCGCTCATCGTCTTGATAGCATCTATATGCGAAGGATCCCCAAACATTCCTTCTCGGCTAGAAGATGCTGTCTTTTATGTGTATGCCACCTATCCATCCACATTGCCTAAAAGTTGAGCCCATAATTTCTTGAAATCACTGATCACTTCATTGTTTGAAGATTGCTCGTGCATCTGGAACTTAGGATCTAAGACAAAATGTGCTCCATGTAAAGGAGTATGCAGTTGCTCTCAGCGTCTTTTGACAAATGACATCATCATGGCTCTCTCTTTTCTTGCATATGATTTAAAGTATTTTAACTTGCAAGTGGATTCATGCATGTACCAATAAACCGGTCCAAAGAAAGAGGCTCTTTTGTCCACTAATTGTATCAGATGAGTGAAGGGTTCTGTGACTAACAATTGTTTCTACATTTCTCCAAAAATAGGAAAGTTTACAAGCTGATAGTATTTGGAAACAGAAGGTTCATACTTAAGATATTTATCAAGCCAAATGGCCCATCTTATATCTACCACTATTTCAACAAGGGTTGTTTTAACCTGCTGCAGCATAAATAGAACGTAATATGTTGTCGCAAAAAGGGTCACACAAAACATCTGTAAATTTTTGATTTGGGACTTTGTTTTGAACAAAGCATAAGAAAATGAATTCTCTCTTATAAAATTCACCAAGCGATTTGCATCTAGACAAGTTTTCTTAATAGAAGGAACTTTTCCAAAGTCCTTTAAGAGCAGATTCATAGTGTGAGTAGCACATGGAATTCATATTATCTCTAGATACTTGGCTTCAATTGCTTTTCCAGCTGCTTTGTAGTTAGATGCATTATCTGTGACAATGGCTGTCACATTTTTAGGTCCTCTTTCTCTTCTGATTGAACGCTCATATACACTAGCAAGATATCCACTAGTTTTCTCTTTCAAGGATGTATAGATCACCTCAAGAAAGATGGAACCTATTCGAAAAATCAACATCACATTAATCAATGGTTTCTTCTGACAATTTTTCCAACCATCTAGAGAAATTGTGCATCCACTCTATGGCACATAATCAAGAGTTGTGCACTTTAAAATATTTTTTGATGTAGTTTTCACTTTATCTAAGTATTTTGTACGCATATTATTATAATCAGGTACCACAAAACCCTTTTTCGCCATGCTCATTAAAGCATCCTTGAAGATAGGATTTTGAATGACATTAAAAGGAATTCCACATGCAACAAATGCTTTCATCCACTAAAGATGGATTTCAAGTAGCCATGGTTTATGAAATGTTTGATGAAAAGTAGGACCACTTGGTGCAGGTTCTCCACCAGTCCATGCTTCACTTCGACTTATGTTAGGAGAGCTTCCAGTAGGATTAGAGCTACAATCCCCAACAAAGGATAAATGACACCCTCCTTGACATGAAACAGGGGTTGAGGGAGGGTTTTGATCATTCTCGATTGTCATCTTGATGTCCCTAGCCATAGATGGAGCCTTAATTTTGGGACCTCCCTTTTTTTTGCCCTCAAGATATGCTCTCTTTGCCCTGAGCGCCCACTCGGGAAATTTTTCTTCAATACCTCTTGGGGGGTATTTGCAAGCTAAAACGTCTCCAAGAATTTTGAGCACAGGTTCTTTTATCTTGTGAGCATTTCCGCTAAAATTATGGTCGTAGGTCTTACACCTCAACTTTGATGTAGTTTTTTTACTAACCAATTCATCTATGTAGTTTTACTCATATCCTTTCACCATCTTCTTAAGATTTGCAAATTCAAACATAGCTAATTACTAAATACACATCTAAACTCAAACTCTAATACCATTTACATTACTTTATTCGTCAGCGTCTTCAAACTCTTTAATTAATAAATACCAAAAATATTTTTTTTTCAAGTGTGAGCTCTCACTCTTCACCTAAATCATGATAAATACATTGCTTAATCTATCCGAATAACTTCCAAGTGTGAGTAAACTCTACACATAGCAAGATATTTTTTAAAAACCTATCTAAACTACCTCCAAGTGTGAGTGTAACACTACACATGGCAAGCAATCAAAATTCACTATTTCTATAAATCTCTTCTAGGTGTGAGAATACCTCTAAACAAAGAGAGAGATTATTATTTAATCTACCTAGATTGTCTGTAGTGTGAGTACTACTCTACACATGACAGACAATCATTAGATAAATCTAACTTAAGCTACTTCTAGGTGTGAACATAGTTCAACACACAACAAGTAACTCTTAACTTTAATTATCCAACTTAAACTACTTCTAAGTCTGAACATAGTTCAATAGAAAGCAGATAATGACTAATTTCAATTTTATTAAACCACTTTCAAGTGTGAGTTTCCTCTACACAAGGCAAGTAATCATTAACTGCCTTACTTAATTTACCTCCCAGTGTAAGATATACTTCACATAGAGCAAATAAAGACTAAACTCAAAACTCCAAAATCTAAAAACACATTTTGTCCAAAGCTCTAAATTTCTATTAAATAAATTTGATAACAAAATTTAGATTATTTTTTTATATATTTCTTGTTACCTATAGATGAGAAAAGGGAAAGAGAGCTCAATGGAATGAAGAAATCAAGCCGTTTTCACAATATATAAAGAACTATATTTCAATCAAAATATTATTACGATCGAATAACATTTCGATCGAACTAATATTTTGATAAAAAAATGTTATTCGATCAAAATTGTAAGAAATTATACCATACGGTGGTTTTGCTAATACAGCCGAATAAAAATAGGTGTTGTATAATACGTTCGTTTAAAGCATATTATATGTACGCCGTATAACGTACAATGCAACTTAGGCACCTCCTTCTATGGTCCCATCTTTCCACCCTACTCCTCTTCCATTGCAAGGTCCCACTCACCTTCCATCGCACGACCCCACACCACTCCATTTCACTATTGCTTCACCTGAGCATCATCAACACACTTCTTCTCGTAGTGTGTGTTGATGTTCCTCACATGGGAGTGAGTGCCAACAAAGGTGGAGGAGCCGGGGATCATGTGGCTTTGCTTGTTTTGGTAGTGTGTGCGGGGGCGGGAAGGAGGGGAGATGGAATCCCCTATTTTAGAGCGTCTCACCCCAGATATAGAGGATGAGGATACTAACACACTCGTGCCAGAAATGCATGGGTGCTACTATAGAGGAACGTATGGCGGGGAAGTGGACTTCGAGACAGCACAAGGCATGGCATTTTGATGCCATCTTTGAATTCTTATACACTTGATGTATAAGAATTGTTTTGTAAATTTCAGAGATCAAAAACCCGAGCATGCACTCTACATCAAGAACATATTGCATGGATTGGGAAAAAACAAGGCATAGAATTTTGATGCCATCTTTAGATTCTTATACACTTGACGTATAAGAATTGTTTTGTAAAGTTCAGAGATCAACAACCCGATTATGCACGCTACATCAAGAACGCATTGCTTGCTCGACTTCTAATGGTCCCTAATGAGCAATTTTTCGCACAATGGTTGGAGATCTATATTAAAACATTTTTGAAAAACAAGGAGTCTAGTTTACGACACACAATGGCCAAAATCTGGGCCTTGAATAACCTAACCTACAATCCAATGTGATTTGTGTCCCTGTTCGTCCGATTAGAAGCTCAATTTGCAATGCAGTTACTTGCTCTTGCCTGTTTTTGGTCGGTATGATCAATTATAGATCCTTGACTAAATGATGGAAACTCGTTCAAAAATTGGTTAGAACAATGATATTCTTGACCAAAATAATTTAGTCCCAATTCCTAGGGATTTTCCTCGATTCTAGGTCAAATTTTAGGTTTTGGTAAAACCTACGACTTAAATTTTGCCTGTTTTTTTACAAAATCTGCTAATCTCAGCTCTAATTCGCAATTTCGACGCTTGAACAATTTCCTAATGGCTAAATTTTATGCGAAAATTTAATTTTGAGTTCAATTTTGTGTGAATGTATCTTAGCCGGTTAGCTCTCTACATGCTTCGATTTCCTAATGGCTAAATTTTATACATTAGCCGGTTAGCTCTCTACATGCTTCGATTTCTCAGCACACTCGGTTCGTTCTCTGCTTGATGTTGACAAATCTAGAAATTTTTTCTGCCTCGCACGGCTTTGAGTTGGTCTCTTTTTTTACTCTTTTTGGGTTTTTTTGATTGTTCTTTTGCTAATCTCGTTTGCTTCTTCTTGGCTTTTTCCCTTGTGATTTCCTACTGTTTCTGGATTTTTTGTTGTTTGCTCAGGCTTTTTCTTTCGCTCTTGCAATGCGTGAATTCTTTTCAGCAGTGTTTTTTTTGTTTTTATACCTCTTTCGATGACTCCTCTTTTTTTTCTTTTTTTTTACATTTTATTTTTAATTTTTAGATTTTTTTTTTTTTTTTTTTATTTTATTTTTTATTAATTAATTTTGACTGTATTATTTTTATCATTGTGACGCATTGATAAAAATAATTTTATTATTATTATTATTTTCCCAAGTGACTAAAGATAATAAAGAATTAATTATATAAAAATAAGAAACTAACTAAAAATAAAATAAATAAACAAACCTTGACTTTCCTATTGTGGTGGGGCCACGGGGATGATGGTTGAGCAGCAGCTCCGCGCACAAAATAGAGGGAGAGAGAGAGTTGATCGGCGGAGAGTTTGTTAGCGTCAACAATGATAGAGGGGCACGCAGAGGAGAGAGAGAAGAGAGAGAGTGTGAGTGTGAGTGCATGTGTGTGTTGGTCCCCACGTGGTAGGGGGAGAGAGAGTGTACTGCAAGGGGAAAGAAGAAGAAGAAGAAGAAGAGTATTTTAACATCGTAGGAAACTATCCTAAGAGACCTTAAAGATCTATCCGACGATGAGGAGAGTTGTGTGAGAGTTAAGAGAGAGGGATCCACTCCCTTGGTGGCTTCTACTATCACTAGAGGAGAGAGAGGAAAAGACAAGAGAGCAAGTTGGAGAGCTTTCATGCATCGTAAGGCAGGACTCGGAAAAGATAGGTTTGCTTTATCCAAAGCCGAAGCTCGAAATTTGAACACCGAGTCCGCACAACTGTTGAAATCTTCCAGAATGTGCACCCAAGATCAAGATCAACCACTGACGCTTGCATCGAAGCAAATCTTTCTTTTGTTACAATTTTTCAAATGCTCGAAAATGCCAAATTTAGTCCGAAAATTAACCAAAAACGTTAAAATCACCAGGAAATCCAAAAAATCCCAAAAATCCAAAAAAGTCTTGAAAATTTTTAGAAATCTCAAGAAATAATTTAAAATCACAATCGAACACTTTCAACTCGCATAATCACACGAAAAATAGTAGTTTTTATCAAAAATATGATTTACGACAAAATCAACAACCTGACCCCAAGAAATAGTAAAACGCTCAAAACACGATTAAAGAGGATACAAATGCGCTCAAAATAATTCCGTAAATACAGACACAAAACAGCTTGTCAGGATCGCAAGATATGAAATTATTTATGGAAATTAAGCAAAAATTAATGAAAAATTTCCAAAAATTTTACCAAAACTTTGTAAACAAATATCCAAAAAATACTCAATTTTTTAGAAAAATTCTCCACATATAGGGGATTAGTGACGACAAATCAAATTACAATAATAACATCGATTCAATTGCCAAATAATTTCATCAATAAAATCCCAATCAGGCAATTAAAATCGGCAAACTTAGGTCAAATATTGACGCATTTGGAGTGTGTAAATCCATGTTTTGAGCTAAAAATAAAGCAATTAACTATTAACATATCAAATATGCAATGAAACATTGAATTAATCATGCACGTAAGCACGTTTTAAGCACACACACACTAATAAAATTAACAGTTTTTACCAATTTTTAGGTGCGCACACAAAAGGGTTAATCTTGTCAAAAGTGCAATTTGAATTCACAAATCTCTAATTGGTCATGACCACAATACAATATAATCATCACAATTGAAGAATCATTAAGCATACATTGATTTCTAAGTGCACAAACAAGGAAAAAATAGTGCATATACACCTAAAATTAGGCATATTCACACTCAATTAGAATGCACACACACTTGATTTTAGTGGACACACACTTGCAATTGACCATTCAAGCATGCAATTAGATCAACTAGGAACACCATCAACAATGTACATTCACCCATTAGCAATTCAACTGGCGACATGGTGGTAATTAGCATAGCATAGCATAGAATCAACATGGTTCTAACTAGCATAGCATAAAATAGCATAACATAGAACCATCATGGCGTATCTACTCATTTGTACACATGTTTAGATTCTAGGGAGGTTGACAATACCACCTTGTTTACTTTTCCTGTGAAGATTGGTTGAACGGTTGGAAGCTCCAATCCTTAGTAGAAAATTTGTATATAAGTTAGTAAAATTAGTGAAATTAGCAAGGGGTTAATGTGAAATTAGAGTGTGTAGACACACAATTGGTAAGATATGGTGACAAATTAGGGAAAAATAAACACATTGCTTCATGTACACACATCCAAAATCCACTAAACCATAAACACACAAGTGAAACTAGTGAGGAAACACATCCGATTATGCCATAATTGCACTAGTCTAGGCCATTGTCCCTGGCAACGATGCCAAATGTTGAGGAGACCATAGTAGCATAGCTCCAATGACCAACAAAATTATCAATACGGAGAGATGAGCTACCCGGCTAGGGCATGGAGACACTCACACGATTAGTGAGCTAATCATGGCAACACGAATGGTGACTCTATGAGGTAAGATTCTCCGCCTATGGAGGAGCTAAGACACAATGATTGGCAATCTCCACAGCCACTTCCCTTCACTTTAAATCAATTCAATCACATGTACACTAAAGATTGCAAAATGCACACAACACTAATCCTATCATGCAACACACTAATCACAAGCACACACACATATATCTATCAAGCATCACACTCCAATCATACCTACATGCACACACAAGAAAAAGAGAGCAATCACACAAGATTAGAGAGGGATTAACCACATATTAGTTGTGATCTAACTAATCAAAACATCATTAGCAATCACAAGAAGTATGAAAGAGGCATAGTTAAAGAAAATTAAGCATTGATTATTGTTAATCAAGTCACATGAGCAAGGAGAATCTCAAGGACTCCATAGACACACACCTCAAAATCTCTCACCAAAGAGTGGTCTCAACAAATGAGCTTAAGAACCCTTGTTTCTTTTAACACTGCCTTATATACCTAGGGTAAAAATATGCAATGTCCGAGCACCCAAGGCCTTTAGGGCTTCACCACTTATTGATTTGCAACCTATTCACACTAATTGACCTATTCTTTACATCTTACAGCTCCCATTGAGCCCATAACACATAAAAATTATTATAATGGCTGAAAAAATTGGAAAATTATAATACATGACCATTTTGGGAAAATGTGAAAAATGTGTAGCTCCAATCTCTACTGCTTCTTCAGGTTGATCTTCGATGTGCATGCATAAGGCTCGGGCCTTTAGCATCTTCTATTAATTGATGTCGACTTAGTTAACACTCATTCACATAACTGCCATGCCTAGGAGACATTGGGGACAACACGTTCAGCGTGTTCAACCCCCTCCCCATGTTGACCCCATCAACAATGTGCATGCGAATTACATTCTCAATAGTGTATATGATATGAATGTTGTATGCACAACACAAAGTGCACACAACTACACGGACACTCTCCTTGTAGTTGATGAGGCCAAAAGCTCAATATTCAATGCCATGCAAAACCTTGATTTCAATGCACATCCAACCAAAGGGGACATGGATCAAGAGCCAACAATGCAAGTATGATTTGGGAGAACATAGTTTTTGCACCCCACAGGAGTGTGCATCCTTCATAAAACATGTGGAGGCTTGGATAGAAGTGTGGATGGCATACATTGTTGTGGAAGGATTAGCCAGTGGAGCCAACAACAACAATTAGATCTCACCTTTTCTCACTAATGCTGGAGAAAAAAGGCCTTGCCACCATATTCGCATATTGTAATGTTTTTTCTCCATATCTATCTTATTGTAGTTGTTATTTTAAGCTGTGTTCTTTAAACTTTTTTAATATCAGTATGTGGTTTTTTATTGCAATCTTTAAATGTTGTTCAAGATTGAATCTCATTATTATGGAGTGTGAATCATTGAAATTGATTTGTTGCAAAGATTTTTTGTCCATGTATCATTGTTCGATTGATGGCATGATGTTTGAAAAGAGTGTGTGTGCTCCGCTATGGGTATATTTTTCATGTATATATAAAAATGTGCATGTGTACAAGTGCTCATAAGTGTGAGAAAATAGAAGGACACTTATCATGTTGGTGGTTAATCTTGTTTCCCAACATATATCACATTATCTGAGAAGACAAGTTGCATGTATGAGTGAGAGGATTGTGTGTGTGTGTGTGTGTGTGTGTGAGAGAGAGAGAGAGAGAGAGAGAGAGAGAGAGAGAGAGGGAGAGAGAAGCAGATGATGATGGAGAAGAAGAAGCTTGGATGGTATAGTGATAGAATCATTTACCACTTTTTTTAAACATTTATACAACCATCAAAAAATCACACACACCACACAGAGAGAGAGAGAGAGAGAGAGAGAGAGATAGCAATGGAGGGTCAAGGGAGATAATAAAGTTGAGAAGGGAGAAAGAATCTTCTTGGAATATGCTCATCAGACTCCAAAAATGCGCTCTTTGGAAAATGCTCACAAAAAAAATATACCCATTTTTATCATGGATCTGAGCTTGATGCATTGGTTGACGTCAAAACCTTTCAGTTGCATGTTATGTATGCACCCAAAAATGGCAAAAAGTTGGTTTTTGCATAAGTGTGAAGTTATGGTTTATGGTCGATCTAAGTGTCGGACCTTTTTTGCTTCATGTTTATGCTAATGGAACTAGAATTTTTTTAGCAAAAATACGATGCACAAAAAATTGGTTATGAGCCTCCTTTTTATTCAAGATGTCATTGCCCACTAGATTGGTAATAACTTGAGAATATTACAATCACATATCAAGAAGATGTTGTACAGAAAGATGTTTGGCTCTCCCCCTACTGGTTTAACTTTAGTTTTACCTCTACCAAAGCTAGAGCTAAATGTAATAGAGGGAGTCAAAAAAGAAGTAAGTGAATTAGGAGTGTTAGTTCAAAAAAATAGGTCTTTTTATGGATGGGGTAGATTCTTCCTTCGTCTTGGGCTTAAGAAGATCAAGAAGAGTCTTCGCTCCTTTGCCATAGGATGTTAGAAAAGTTATAGGTTCATCTTGTTTAAGCTCTTTGAGAACTTCAAGTGTCATACAATCTAATATCTAACTATCCCAAATGGTTTTCTCATATTGAACTGATCATTAAGTGTGGGAAAATGAATGATAATAAGAGTTAGAGTATACATATGTTTCTTTTGGACCTATCTTAGCATGGGACCAAAGGGAGAGAAGGATACATTTCATGAAGGGTCCAAAAAGGGAGATGGTCTACCAAAGAGCAATGAGTAGGTAGTGGAGCTTAAAATTGCTTACCTCCAAAGGTTAGTGGTAAACGTTCTTAGATCTAAGACCTTTTGAGCTAGGCATATGATTGAGGTTCTTGAGGTGCTTGTGGTGCTTGAGATGACTAAGGTGCTTGAGGTTCTTGTCGTGCTTGAGATGACTAAGGTGCTTGAGGTGCTTGTCATGCTTGATGACCAAGGTTATTGTCGTGTGCAAGTCAAAAAGGGTCCCCTACAAAGGAGGGGGTGATCCCTAAAGCTAGATGCATGAGAGAGAACATGCACACACACGTGCACACACACACACACACACACACACACACACACACACACACACACACACACACACACACACACACACAATGCAAGCCCAAGACTCAAGAGGCAATAAGGACACATGTCAAGCCCCTACCCATTCTACCCTCACTGTATGCCTAAATCCTATTGGATGGCCTTTAGGGAGGTCCAATGAGAATTTAGATGCATGTAATTAACTAATAAAGCTCTCTCTCTCTGAACGGGAAAAGAGGGACACTTTTCCAAATGCTATCCATATTGCTTGAAATGACCGTAGCCTGTGATTGGCCAAGCTTGGCAAGGGTCAATAGGGATCAAGCTAGAGTAAATAGAGAGAGGGTTTGACCGAAGCAATGAAGAGACTCATTTTTGATCATTCTTTCACACTCACACATTCTCTCATTGCATTGAGCAATAAATCCATCTCCTTCTCCAAGATTGAGAAGTAGAGAGCCTACACCACCACCTCTTGGCTATGGAATGCAAATCCAACCAAGATTCAAGCCTCAATCACATACTACCATCTATAATAATATGATAAGCTAAGCTCCAAGAGTAATCTAGAAATTTGAGGAAAGTACTTCTTTCTTGTATGCTACTTATTCTTCCTCTTCCCTTCCTTCACTCCCTGCTATCATTTCTCCACCTTTGAAGGTGTTTGAGGTCTTGGAATTATGCGGGGGACAAGTTAATGCTTTTACAAGATTAGTTATGAGCATAATATCCTATCAGTTATTATCTCCAGAGGTGTGCGAAAGCGGCAAAAAATGTGCTCAAATATAAACCACCACTTCTTGGGCTAAAATGCATGTGGTGGCTGCTGTTGCCGCCCATCGAGTCATGTAGTCTACCCCAACTAGAATGTACAGTTTACCTGATTGTGCCCCTGATAAATTACCCACTGCATCTATTCTCCACTTCTCAAACGGACCATATGAGATGATAGGAGTCTATGTCTCATAGGTTAGCGCTCAGTGGATACTTGACAAGCTCTTCATGTTCTACACCAATGATACACATCCCTGTTCAGACTAGACCAAGAATATCCTACCTGTAGAATCCTCCTACTAGTAATATCTAGAGAATAGTGGCAGCTGCAAACACCATCATGGAAACTTGAGATTACCTCCGTGATTTCACTGGAGAGTGGCACTCGCCTAAAAATCTGGTCTTTGCCCTTGTAGTACAAACTGCTTTCTATAAGGTGGTATCTTGTTTCCTTTTGGACAAGCCATTGTTTTTGGCCCTTAGTCTACCCTTCACAACATTCTCTTGTGTCTAAGAAGATAATGATATCAGGCATAGCATCGCTACCCTAAAAGAGAGGCAATTTCAGTTTGATTGCTGCTATGGGAACGTCTTGTATTCTTTCCTTGGCTAGAGCATCTGTTTCTTGATTTTCTACCCTAGGGACATTAAATAATTGCACCCCTTCAAACTTTCTTAAAAGATCCTTAACTTGGCATAATTGGGCAAGAAAAACTTGATTTTTACAAATCCAAGTGCCATTTATCTGCTTTATCAAGAGCATCGCATCACCAAACACATTTAGGCACCAAACCCTTGCAAAACACATTGTCCTAATCCAAGGACGTTGCTTCATTGTTGGAGTGGGAGTGTAGTAGCTGCCAAATAGAGAAGAACTTTTCCTTTTGCTCCTTGAAAATGAAAATTACAGTTGTAGCTTGGTCCACTGTCTATTTGTAAGCTCCATTAAATAAAAGAGAGTGAGATCCTTCTAGCTTAGGAACTTCCACCATTGGTGTCACTCCTTTGCCTTCTGTGTTGACCTTTAGCTTCTTCTCATAGTGAAGATGAGTAGGAGTATGTGCTAGACTAACTCTTGTGGAGATCTCCACTTGTATATTGTAATCAAGCTCTTGTAATCTAACAAGACACTTAGAGATTATAGATAAGACATCCATGTGTTGTAGTACATACGAAAATAATTCTTCCATTGTTAGACTTACAAAGGTTCAAGGCAATAGATTAGACCAGAACTATGTAATGGAAAACATTAATGCAAGCACCGTGTGCTCTACCGTGGTGAATCCTTTTTTTGATGGGGTCATGAAACGACTAGATAAGTACATAGGACGCATGAAAGAGGTTTGGGGGTCCTTTTGCATTAGTACGGCCCCAAGTGTATCACTTCCTACACTGGGGTTAACATAAAATGACTCGTCCCATCTAGGGGGTGCAATAGTGGGAAGTGAATCAAGAATATGTTTTACTTTGCTGAATTGTTGCTCATTTTTTTCACTCCATAGAAAGACATCTTTATAAGTGACTTGTTGTAAAGGGAGAACAACTTGAGAGAGCAAGTGAATGAACCTACTCAAATACCTTACCTTGTGAAGGAAAGAGACCAATTTCTTAGCTATTGTGGGTGATGAAAAAGATACTAAAGCTTGAACCTTGCTTCGGTCAGCCTCGATTACTTTTTTGAAATTACATGACCGAGAAGAGTGACCTTACTTTCATCAATGTGACACTTATCTATGTTAAGTTAGCCACCCAAGGTTTGCAGCCTAGCCAAACAATCATAGACCTTGCTCAAATGGAGGGAGCGAGAGCTGTAGATGCAGAGTTTTGAAAATCCGTATTGACTTACCAAAGTATGGCTGGAAGACAAAATTTACCTAGCATTGGAATGTGGCCTTAACATTGGTGAGGCTAGAAGGCATCACTCTGTAACCAAAACCTACCCATGGTGTTATGAAGGTTGTATTTTCTAGTCTTCTTTTGCAATGCTAATCTGGAAGTAGGCTAAGTAGCCATCACATACTGTGTAGTGCTCATGCCCTTCTACCTTGTTGAGAATCTTGTCTTGGAATGGGAGGTGAGAACAATCCCTATTTGTTGCTGCATTGAGGGGTTTGTAGTCTACACAAACCCTCCACTTACCATTCTTCTTTGGCGTGACTACCACTGGAGAGACCCACTCTAAGTCTTCGACGAGGTAAATGAAACCTGCTTGTAGAAAATTCCTCACCTCTTTGAGCAATGCCTCTTGTTAAACTACCCATGCCTTCTGAGCTTTTGCACTATAGTCTTACTTCCTTCCTTGAGTATTATGCGGTACTACACCATTGTGATGCATACGATCTTGTGATAACCATAAATTAAAAGTGTGATGAAGTTACCCAGTGTAGAGATTTACTCTTCTTTCTCTTCATCACTAGCTAACTCACTGGAGAGGATCCACTGTAACTTACTTGTATCCAACAAGGGTTGTGTACCTGATGGTCCCTCTTGGTTCTTCTGGTGGTGCTTCATATTGTCTCAATCTCTTTGGATCTCTGAGGATGACTCCCATCCCTTCGATGCTCGAGTCGATCTCCTTAGTTGTTGTTGTCTCTTCTCCCAAGGTGGTTGAAGAGTCCTTGGTGTATTCATCTTCCGATGTCTCCAGGATTATGTTGTGTTGCTTTCCAATCTTCATGTCGTGGAATATGGGCTTTCATTTAGCATTCTTTATCTGGATCATTCCTATACTCCAGTCTTACTTAGTTTCCATAGCCATGAGCCATGGTCTTCCATGAATGATGGGGTAGCCCTCCCCTTTGTATGGCATGACAAAAATGTCTACCTCCACTTTTGTGTTGAATGCCTTTACCTTGACTGCATTCATAATGCCTACGCACTTCACTTTGATGTTATTTGCCTTTTTAGGTTGGCAAGGTGCCGGCCTACTTACCTCTAGGCATGGATGGTGCATCATTTTCTCACTAATGATGCATATTTGTGTGCCACCATCTATGTAGATGTTTGAGATATGTTGCCCCTTGATGTGGACATCCATGATACGTAGGATGTTGTCTAGATTCCTCCCAGAGATAGCCCCAGCTATCCTTGGCCTCAACTTCCTAGTACTTATCATCTTCATCCATTGTCTCCTCATCCTTGGTGCAAGATAGAGTAATTGGGGCCAAGTTATTTTTGGACCCTGCATCAAAAAATCTTGAACTAGGTCATATGGTTTAGAATACTGATCACCCAACAAAAAATCCACGATGTCAATCTTCCGTCGAGGCTTGGACGCATGTTTTCTAGAATCTCCTTTTCCCTTCATCTTTTCCTCCCTTTGAGAGGCCTCTTCCTGCCTAGCACGCTTCACTCCCATGGCATCCACTTCTTGTACTTTTTCTTTTCCTTTGTCCTTCTCTTTGACACGCTCTTCTACCTTTGTATTTCCTTCAGATTCAAGACTGATGAAACTTACTGCTTGGTTTCCAATAGGTGGTGGAGGTAGCGGTGGAATGAGAGGTTTTGATGGTGGTGGTGGTTGTACGGATGGTCAAAGGATTTGAATTGGTGAAATTTGCTCTAGTTTCCTGGGTAGTGGTGGTCTCACCCTTGGTGGAGAAATTTCATTCTGCCTTATGTCTCTATTGAAGTTCTGCCTTCTTGGATGAGGATAGTAGTACATTCCATGGCTTTCCTCTCCATAGTTGTAACAATGGTAGTCCTGATTCTGTCTTTGCTACCCTCTTCCCTGCTCTAGATTTCTGGCCGGTGCATGTCCTTAATGCACTAGATGTACTGAAAGATTCTCTAGCTGGTTGGTGATTTGATTGAGCAGGTCCTTTTGATATTCAGTCAGTTCCTATGGTTGATTCCTCTAGACGACTATTGCAGGTGCAACTAGGTGTGGTTGGGCCCTTCTCGTTTCCTCTTCCTTGATAGTCCCGGCTTGTGAATGCTACATCTTATCTTTAAGGTGGGCCACTTCAACTGCTACCTCATATGTAGCAGGAAACCTTCCCTTCACCTTCTCTTTAATAATTGGCCATAAAACATCCACAACCGGTATTTCTTTAGGAAATCGGGTGCCCCTTTTCCCTCCCTTAACAATGTAACCCATTGCCCCCATAGATCCACGAACTTTGATTTGTATGCTACATATTCAGCCATACTTTCTTGCTTCCACTCCATCGAAAATTGCCACAATTTCTCTAAAGTGGCTCCCTCTCCAAAGCACCTTAGAAATGCTGCTCTTAGCAGGTCCCACCTCTCCTTGGTGGCTGGAACCAAGGCATTGTACCATGATCTTGCTTCCACTTTTATTAAGAAAGAAAGAATACGTAGACGTGAAGCATAGTCATCCTTTCTAGAAACGACACATGCTATTTCAAGATTATCTAGGAAATCCGAAGCATCTTCCTTCACCTTACCTGTGAAGGTTGGGAAGGAAACAATTGCCATTCCAAAACACGATTCTCAAACTCTTTCTTATTTTTTTTCGTAAACACGAGCAACTTAGCAGCTTATAGCGGCTTTGTTAGAAGGCTGAGTGGATAGATTAAAACAGGATCAAAATTGAAACATTACTGAGGAGTGATGGTAATCAACATGGGGAGGATGATGGGATTTGGGGAGCTAAGAATCTCTCCTAGCACCGCAACACCAAACAAATATACAATCTTTTGCTGATAGAAGATCTTCCTACCCATATATATATTTACGTGCATGTGTTGAAAATATCTCAACGAAAAAGCAATTGGTCCTTTATCCATGATGCACAGAGGGTAGAGTCCTAGCTTATACCCTTACCATGCCGATGTTGACAAGTTGGCACATCCACAGGAGGTCATTGCCCTTCATAGGCTTAACCTTCCCTTCATTGCTCAGCACCATGTATGGAGTGATGACAATGTATTTGATCACTCCTAGTATTTTAGCTACTAGTAGTTTCAAGTAGTTACCATAATTGGCTCGTTGTATGAATTCCATCTAATTGTAGCTCATATTCGGCCCACTAGGTTTCACCCTTGGTAGATAGCTTCTTCAGGATGAGTTGTATGAATTCCACACCATTTAATTGTAGCTCATCTTTGGCCCACTAGGTTTCACCCTTGGTAGATAGCTTCTTCACGATGAGCTGTACGATGAGATAATGAAGGCTCTCTACCCACCTTCCAAAATAGGAAGGAGAGTAGTCAAACCACTCCTCTCTAAGGCATGGGAACCTCCTTATCGTCTCCGCTTCGGGATTGTTGAAGTGAAATGGCAGCACTCGCATGCGTGCTGCAAATCGATAGGCGATCTTCCACCACTTTGCCTTGGTTGACTTTATTTTTGGCAGCCTAGGCACAGGATTCTGCTTTTGAGAGCTGAACTTGAAGCACTTGTGTGGCCAAGTGTTTCTTCTTCCTTGGGGGTCATGTGATTTAGGATTGGCTTAGCCCTCCTTTTTTTTTCGCACGAGAAACCCCTTTGGGACACTTAGGAGCAGAGGCTACACTTTTATTTTTAGATTCCTTTGGGCAAGAGAGGATTTACCAACCTCTTTCCTTCCTTAGTATGGATGATTTAGTTGTGGTGGATGTCAACTAGAGGATTTTTGCTTCTCCTTCACTTTCATTGTTGGCACTCATTGACAAAGTGCACCGGGTGACGACAATGAGAGCAGCCTGTTGCCCTCCTTCTTCTGGCTCTTGATTTTTGGTTAGAATGAGAGATGCGAGATGGATAAATTATTTTGTGTATGTTGACGATGGTGTACTCCCGTATCAGCAAATCAATGAAGGCTGTCAATGCTTCTTCAATTTCTTCCTCCCCCGTTCTCCGATTGGAGAATTCCTAGAACTACTCATCCATGGTCAAAACGTGCATCATTTTTAGCATTGTAAACTGAAGGGTTGTAAGAATCCCTCCTTAGTGGGGCACTAAATGACAAGCACAAGTGGAAAACGGACCCCAACAGTCTCTACGCCAGGACCGTGCACGCAAAACTCATCACGAGGAGTGAAGAGGGGGCACCACCTAGCTTTGCACGTCTAGGATGCAGACACCATCGATTTAAATAACACACCAGAGAGAGAGAGAGAGAGAGAGAGAGAGAGAGAGAGAGAGAGAGAGAGAGAGAGAGAGAGAGAGAGAGAGAGAGAGAGAGAGAGAGAGAGAGAGAGAGAGAGATAGATAGATAGAGAGAGAGAGAGCCTATAATGCATTCTCTAGGGAAAGTTCACGTGTGCAAAGATCCTACTCTTGTGCATAGCGACCCTTGGAGTCTGTGTGTGTGTATGGCTTCCCCCTCAAGTGCTAACTCCCTGATAGTGACCTCTCAATGCTCTTTTATAGGTGCAGGGTGCATTAGTTTAGCACAAATTGATTCGGTTAAAGAACCTAAACAGGAGAGACAAAGCAGGCAGCCGGCGGGTCGCGAATGGTTGACTGGTGCTTTGTTTTTGGAGGAATTAGAAAAAGATACTCTCCTGGGTGGGCCTTTGTGACCATCACCTAGAGAGAGGTGGAATATAAAAATGATTTTTTTACAAGGTTTGGCTTGAAAATGAAAAAAAGGATTACCCTACGAATGTTTAATGAGGAGATGTGTCATAAACGAGATGGCGGTGGATCGCAGGCTTTACTCATGCATCGATGTAGCACACTCGACAACTTCGGTTATGGCATACTTTCGACGTCTTTCTTTGAATCAAGGTCGCCATCGCATGTTTTGGTCCGTTTGTCGATGCATCACCGTCCATTTTTTGTTACTTTTTCTACTTCCGTGCATGCTGTGTGTGTGCGTTGTTTGTATGTACGTGTGCGTATGTGTGTAGTGTATGTATGTGTTTGTGAGTATGTATGTGCTTGGGAGTGTGTGTGTGTGTGTGTTTATAGAAACGGAGAGAGTGGACTGAATTTTATAGGACGAGAGAGAGAGAGAGAGAGAGAGAGAGAGAGAGGGAGAGGTGGACGAGAGAGAGAGAGAGAGGTTGAGTGTATGTGTGTGTAGATGTGAGTGTGTGTGTATGGAAAGAGAGAGAGAAAGAGACTTTTTTAACACAAAATGAGAGGCAGAGAGTCTATGAATGAACGAGAGAGAGAGAGAGAGAGAGAGAGAGAGAGAGAGAGAGAGAGCGACATAGTTCTAGGGGAAGGATTGAGAGAGAGAGAGAGAGTTGGAGCTTGGATAATGGAGGAGAGAGAGAGGGAGGCAGCATCTTAGGTGATGACGAACGTGAGAGAGCGAGAGTGTTGGCCGCTTGGATAATGGAGGAGAGAGAGAGAGGGAGGGTAGGCCCAGCTGTGTAAGAGAGAGAGAGCTTGATATTGGAAGAGGGGGAGAGGGTGGTGCCAAGGGGGGGTGGCCCCTTCTGTGAGCGTTGAGACAAGGAGCGGGGTGGTGGCAGTGCAGGGAAATTTTTTTTTAATAATATTTTTTTACAATGCTTCCCCCAATTGGGGTTTGTTTTGATGGCCATGGCTCTCAAAAGCCGGCCATCAGTACCAAACTTGAGAGACCAGAGGTCAATGAATCCTTCCATTAGGGAAAATTTGGACTCACAAAGGGGCCTTAAACGGAGTTTGACTTCGTCGCTCATGTCCAAAATGGGCGTGCGGTAAAATTTTTGCAAATCAACTCTAAAATTGGCGGAGATTTGACAGTTAGAATCTACTCTTCAAGCTCTTTCTATTGATATGTAGCACGCCATGAAATACCTCATTTTTTGAAAGATTCTATCTTTTATTCTCTTGTGATGTGACAACTCCGACTAGAATCTAGAGAATCAAAAATAGAATCTTTCAAAACATGAGGAATCTTGTGGCGTGCTATATATCATTAGAAAGAGCTTGAAGAGGAGATTCTAACTGCCAAATGTCTGCCATGTTTAGAGTTGATTTGCAAAAAATTTACCGCACGCCCGTTTTGGACATGAGAGAGGAATTCAAATTCCTTATAAGTCCAAATTTTCCCTAATAAAAACGTAACGGCAGGAAACAGGACTCTTCAACTATATCTTATCGCGTCGTGCAAGAGGTTACTTGAGAGACAATTAGCAAACAATTCAAACCCAAACGACATGAGGCAAACTTTGCAAGTACCACTTATCGCGTAGTTTAGGAGTTATGGATGGGATAGGAGGGAGAGAAGGCTGGATTGTTGTCAAGAGCCCCTAGGGGATATAATGGAGGATGTATAGGATAAAGAGGAATGGAGTTAAAATATGCAAAAGGTGAGTGTATAAGAGTGCTCTAAAGGAGTTGGAGGAGTTAATAAACTAATGGGTAAGAAGGATACTTATTGGGGCTCTGAGTCAAAGCCTTGATGGCATGATCGTCCTCCTGCGACCTAAGTCTTTCAACACTGCCTACTCAGGCCGTGTGGGGGGCTCGAAAAGTTGTGAAGGTATGTGTAATCATGTCATAAGGGATTGTCGTAGGGTGTGGGAAGGGAGAGAAAACGGCCAAGGTAAAGCTTAATATAGGTGACTTGAACATGACCATTTGTGTCACGTGTCATGCATGCACACGTCCCACATGGCATAGTTCCAACGGTCACTATACGGATGGTCAAAAGCATAAAACTTCGATGTCACATGCTCATTTCTCACCTCTCTCAAACCATCCGGTCAAGTCATTTTTTCCTTACCACATCCCCCACACATTGCATCATTAATGATGGTGTTGTAGCTATTGCGGGTGTTGGCCGTGAGGAGCCATGCTTTGGAGATAGCGTGCTGCAGAGAACGAAAGTGAGATGGAGGGAGAGACTCAGTAGAGCTGAAAGTAAAAACACCCTATGATTCATTCTTTGTGTAAACATAACCTTACATATAAACCAATGTTTTCCATGCAAACTTAACTTGCAACAAGACTACTGACTACATGTTATAGGGCTTGTTTCCACGAGCTAGACACTATACATTGGACATTCCCACAACTGGGCTTGCATACCCAACAAACCCACCCCCTCAAGCCCAAACTACTGACTATGGACTTGATACAGACCATGGCAGAGTCCAATCACCCAAAACCTTGAGTAGAAGTCCCCCCCTTGATAATAACATAAGTTTCTTCCCTCAAACAACTATCAGCGTGAGACAAATCGGAACACGACCAAACAAAGGGTGGTCTTACCACTTTTTATGTGGAAATGTCTATAGCCCGTACAAAGTTTTTAGCATGACAGTAACCGACTACCAAGAGGCTAAAACAAGGCTTTGAAATTGATGTTGACAACATACCAAATTTGAAATAAACCTATGACACTGAACATGTAAAATCGACTTTGAACTTTGCAGATTGTTGATGGACCAAGTTCTTGAAAGCAAATCTTCTTCTCTTGTGGTTGTGCCGATGTGTTTGAGCATGTTGTAGACCATGATTCACACTTTGAACATGCCTATGAAGCTAGTAAAGACTCTTTCAAATAGATCTTCAGTGTCAGTTTTGTCTTTGCTTGCACATATTAAGCTATTGTAGAAACAGGCTTTAGAAGTAGAAGGGTTGCCTTCAACTTTACGAGTCAATAGGCTATTGATCCGAGCACGAAGGGCGTGTCTTGAGGGTGTGACTGGCCTTATGTGTGAACCTTAGCTTAAAGAAGAGATTTGTTGATGTGTTAAGCCAATCTTTTGAAAAAAAAACAAAAAACAAAGAATAACGACCTGTAATAGTCTGCAGACAAACGGCTAGCTCTCTGGAACACAGCGAGCAGTTTTAGGATGGCACTGTAGTAGTTTCGCAGGTTATGCAAGCTTCGGAGGCTTTGGCCTTGTCTGGGTTGTAAAGGTTATGCAGTCTTTGGCCTTGTCTCGTGATGAAGCTCCCAGGCTCTAAAGCGAGGTTTGGAGCACCAAGAGCTCCTCTCCTCCTTGCTTTGGTGGCCCACGTGGGCTCTGATACCAGTTGATGGTGTTGCTGGCGTTGAGGTGCCATGCTCTAGAGGTAGCGTGCTGCAGATAACAACAGCGAGATGGAGAGAGAGACTCGGTAGATTTGAAAGTAAGAACATGCTATGATTAATTCTTTGTGTAGACATAACCTTACATATAAACCAATGTTTTCCATGCAAACTTAACTCGCAATTGGACTAGTGACTACATGTTATAGGGCTTGTATCCACGAGCTAGACACCAAACATTGGACATTCCGACCCTGGGCTTGCATACCCAACAATTAAGAATATCCTTAATTCATAGTTGTCTCGTCCTATTCTGTTTATAAGTTATCTTTCACAGAGCAATAAGGTGTGGTCTTAAGCAATGCTTTGTTTGAGCATGTGGACTTTCTATAATTATCCTTCACCACACAAAACTACATTGTCATGAACATCTACCTCCAAGGTGTGATGGTCTACCCGCACGACGAAATAAGGCATGGTGTGAAAAGTTGAAAGAAAGTCCTATCATGTTGCTTGGGCATCTTATACAGTGTAACCACTTTCTTCCCATCTACTCACATTATGCGATAGTGCATAGTTTGAAAACATGCAAACACATATTATTGTGTTGTTTGGGCAATATCAGAGCCTGTGACATTTTCATCTCATCTTCCCGCATGATGCGATAGTGCATGTTTGAAAATATAAGACCACCTCCTATTGCATTGTTTGGACATTTTTTCCGGCTTACTCCTTTTCGACTATCAGATGGCAAGAACAAAGAAAATTGCAAGAAAAGTTTTCTGAAGGATTCAGAGAAAGACAATGACAACCAACAGGATGCAGTCAAGCCAAAGTTTGGGAAGAAAGTGGAGGAGAGGCCACTTACACAACCTTGCTAGAGTCCTACTACTAGGAAGAGAATGAATTATCAAGTCAAATCTCTAAGGGAGATAAGGAAAGAACAAAAATCTACTTGTCTTCTTATTCCTAGTCTACCCTTCATGAGAGTTGTCCAAGAGAGTTTTTAGATATTTTGATGACCATGATGAAAAAAGAAAAACTTTTGTTTCAATAAGGTGGAAATCTCAAGCCTTGATGTGCCTTGCGAAGGCTGCTAAGGATTTCTTAATAGACTTTATGAATGATAGCTACATTGGATCTCCATTTTTTCACAATGTCACATTGATGAGCAAAGTTTTTGTGCTTGTGTCAAGGCTAGGGTACAAGTTTCATAAGGCTCTGGACAAAATTCCTAGTGAGGATCTTAGGGACTATAAAATTATAAATATTCCCCATGCCAAGAAACAAAATAAGTCAAGTGTTGTCATTGAAGATGTTACGCATCAGTATGACACAAGAAAGGCCAAGGATATCAAGCACGAAAGAAGGTTGAGAGGGAGCAAGACATTATTTTAGAAGATGCTATCCTTATAGAGCAAGCAAAAATTTTAAGAGCATCTAACTCTCTCCTTTATGAAAAAGTTACATGTCAAATGGTTGTGGATGTCTCCAGGTATGGGGACGATGAGGTGTACTATGACATATTCTCTCAAGACACAAGTATGCTTGCAAACCCCAACATTGAGTTTGGTGGTACTATTCTCGTTATCTATCTCAGGTATGTCTTGCCCTTTTGTTAGTTATTAGAGCATATGCAACTACAAGGGCCTCATTGAGGGATGTATTTTCTTTGGCTTCAGTTGTCTTATGACGGATCTTCTAGAGGCTATAGGCTATAGCTATGCAAATATTCATACTTGATCCTCTAGTGACAAGAGACTATTCAACAAGCAAGGAAGCCTTTTAAGTTTTCTTTAAGAGTTTGACATGCTGACCTGCAATTACATAATAGACCCCTATGTGAGGGGTAAGTCTTAACTCTTAACAATTTTCTATATTTTGTGGCATCCCTATCTATTTTTTATTTTCCTATAGAGGGAATTGGAGCATTATTATCTTCAATCTTTTGGAGAAATATGTTATATTTATGAATTCATTGTCATCCATGGGAGAAGTAAACTGTAAATCTGATGTATGATCTATGCTTCATGACCCCTTGTTTTCTATTAGTATATTTTTTATTGATGTTTTCTTGCAGTGCTGCCAGACTTATTGTTGGTCACTTGAGTACCACAAATAAGGATTACAATGTAGAATCTTTCAAGTACTACAATAAAAAATCTCCTTTACAAACAGACTCAACATCTTGTGGATGGAGGGTACTTGCCAATGCATGGAGATATTCATTGATTTGTTTTGACTTCGTAAGTTATGCATGTACTCATGTTCTTTATTTCCTTATTCTATTTGTTGCAGTTTCATGAATATCTAAAGTCTTGGGTCAAGTGGGTGAGAGAGAAGGTTGTTTCTATGGTTTTTGTAAAGATCAATAAACCCAAATGATCAAGACTCTCCTATGGCACCACCTATAGATGAACCAAAGTCTCCTTTGCTACCAAAGAAAGATAGAGGCACCAAGGGGTTGGATGCAAAGAAAAGGGATGACAAGAAGAAGAGCCATACAAAGAAGAGCCCTGCAAAGAAGATCCATACAAGGAATATCCATACAAATAAGAGCCCTGCAAAGAAGATCCCTTCAAAGATAATCCATACAAATAAGAGTCCTCCAAAGAAGAGCCATGCAAAGAAGAGACTTGCCAAGAAGAGCCCTGCCCAAGAGGAAGAGTCCCACCAAGAAGAAGAGCCCTGCAAAAAGAAAAGCACATGCAAAGGGCGATCCATTCACCATTGAAATTTAAGGTTCAAAAGTGTCATTCAGCTAAGAACAGTAAGGGGGAGACACCAGGATCACCTTTCAAACTACCATCCATGTTGCCAAGGAAGGTTGCCAACTCACCCAAACCAACCAGTCCTTAAGAGCCCAAAGCACCAACCCCCATAGAACCCACTTCCAAGTCCCCCATGTCAAACCTTGACAAGCCCAAGTCACCACCACCCCCTCCTGAGCTGACTTCACCCCCTCCTAAACACAAAAGAAAAAGGGTCTCTATGGATGGAGGATCCTCTCAGGCAAAAAGAAAAGTGGACCTTCATGATTGATTACTCCACAAAAGTTATGTAAACTTTTGTTCATTTTCTCTGGTGGTTCACAATTTTGTACTTCAAAATTTAATACCAACTATTTGATTCTTAACTATGTATCGTGGTGTCATGTAATTTAAAAAAAACATAAATAATGATCACACAAGGTAGAAAAGACATGTATATTTGCAAAGTGCAATGATTTTGTGAAATATAAAATAGAATAAAAGAGGAGACTTTAGTACTTTGGGTCGCAAATCTAATGAGCTTACTCGTCGAAAGCACCTAGATATAGCTGTTTTGACCTTGTGATCAAGACATTTGGTCGTTCTCTACCAAAATAGGACCATCAAAACCCAAGATAGAGGAGACAAGAGTGCCATAGTTTTTTATATGTGTCAAATGACTATTGGACTATTCCTTAATCCTTAAATTAACGAAGAGCCCATTTCTAGCCCTTTTTTGCCCTAATAAGCATGCGACACTTCTGAGTCACTATTGTTGTGTAGGATTGACCAAAGGTCACCTGCGTGGAAATTTTGTTTAGATTAGTCACGTTGAGCATTCGTGCATACCGATGTTGACATAGATGATGACCATGGCCCCTACGCCTCCGATTTAGTATTGTTACAATTAATAGGAGAGTACGATGGATTTTTATGCTATCGTGAATGACCTATTCGTTGCTATCATGCTATTTCTCTATATTATTTGAGGCTTTCGCCTCATGACCATTCTACTCCTGCTTTCCAAATGCTTAGAGCCAGTGTACACCCTATGATGCATGATCATATCATAGATTCCATAGAGGTACTCTATTGAGTCTAGAGGTTAGAATACAGACATGAGATTATAGCAGCATCTTTTGAGAATACTATCGACACATGATCCCAGCCAGTGACTGTTTAGTTACGACAGATGCATGATAACATGTTATATACTGGTGAGGATGATCGCATGTATTCTAGAGATTCATGGATGCTTGTCCTAGAGAATCAGGTAGATTTTGGTACATCCATGGGTAGTAGGACCTATGTCAATCTTGGTCGTTGGAGCACCTACAGGATGATTTTTGGCTTTCTACTTAAACTTACTCCTAGCCCTAGATCACCTATTCCTAGTGCCATATCAGAGCTAGAGACAATGTCTACTCACACAATGAGATCACCCCGAAGAGAACCTCCAATATTCCCACCTAGACCCATTGAGCCACCATGGATGACACCACCACATTGTGTATCCATGAGAGAGAATCCATGGCACTTGATGAAAGCGTTCACCTTGCATTTTCTCAGGTTGTTATGACCACAACAGCTTTTAGAGACATTACACGATCACATGACCATGAGAGTTGTGTCACACATGATTACAACTTTGATGAGTGACGTGAGTCCTACAACAAATGATCTCCATAGACTAGCTATTTTGTTATCCATAGATGGACCCATGCTAGTCTTGTGTGGTGAGCAGAGGATTATGCATATTTCATGATCTCAGTTGGATCAGTTTATTTCAAAAACACAAGGGCTTAGTTGAGGATACTCCCACACATCAATTAGTGCAAGGTAGACCTAGGTCAAGACTACCAGGATCCTTCAGAGATGAGTATGATACAATGTTCTTGCCGATGCTTGTTAAGATAGACTTACACAGCACATAACCTCTATTTGACAAGGAGTCTCTAGATACACGTACTCATCCTACACCAATAGAGTTGTATAGACTTGAGCATACACAAACATATGTTGACAACTATGGATTTAGGTATAGACAAGAGTCTATCACACCTTGCAAGTCACCTCTGAGTGTGAGTGCCATGCTATTGTTCGACCAAGATCCTTGAGAGCGAGTATATATAGGCAATGATCACACCATCTATGTGTTGATCATAGAATTGTGATATACGCCCTGACCACTGCTAGATCCAACATGTTATAGAGCTAGAGTGCCTACAACAGCTCCCACCCAGTCAAATCATAGATCACTTCCTAGACCAATTAGTGATTGTGTTCCTTTGACTACCACAAAGTGAGCCTCCTCATTATGAGACTGACCCCATTAAGTCGACAAATGTTGCTCATCACTTTGATACGTAGCAGAGTGACACACCATCAATTGATTCACCTATAGTGCTAACATATAAACAAATGTTTCCACCTATCCATATACTATTTGTGAGACATGACCACATTCCTCGATCCTTGAGCAGGTAGATACAACTTGTGAGACACTGTCACTTTAGGTTCCTCTAGAGCACATTGACAAGACAATCGTAGAGTTCACACCAGAGATATAAGATCCATTAGAGTCTATTTTAGCCTCTATACACTAGTGTAGTTCTACTTTAGTAGGGCACACGTAGGATGCTAGCCATAGCTTGCCTCGTAGAGCTTACCATATGACTAGAACAACTTATGTTCCCGATAGAGAGCTTCATGATAGATATTTTTCTATTGATGACACACTTGCATGGATAGCAATCCATAGAGAACATGAGGGTGCACCACAGGGATGGCTAGCTTCTAGTAGACGGTCACTACACTTGACGATGGGCTTTCATAGCTCTTCTACACTTCATAGAGAAGATACATTACATTAGACGTGTCTAGTAAAGAAACCACAGCAAGAAATCCATGGCAATGACAGTGGCCATCTACTATGAGACGGTCTAGACCTAGAGTTAGGCTCTAGCTAGATAGTCACAACCACATGTGAGGAGATCTCGACCACCTATCACTATTAGGAGCAAGCTAACACATACACCATTTAGCAACAAGCTAACACGGACACCATTTTTCGGAGTTCTCTTTGTAAAACATTTATTATTTTGATAAATCGGGAATATTGTAACTCCTATTTTCTTGGATAAACTTTTTAATTAATGAGTTGGGGCTACAAGATTCCAGATTGTATCAGCCAGTCATCACCCAACTTTAATAGAACTCCAAATTATTAGTTTTGATCACCCAAAAACCTTGGCTAAGGTATAAAAGTCAATTTTTGTAAGTTTTTGGATAAGAAATACACAGCGTAAGCTAACGACACTCACTTCTCCCCTTCTCGCACTTCTTACTCCCTCTCGGATTGTCACATTGCGACTGTGTTTATTGCATTGCAACCGTAGGTAAGAGCTCTACGCATTGTAGTAGGCCATTCACAGTATTTTGTAGCTTTTGGCGTCGGCGACCCGCGGCCTAATTTCATCATAAATAGTAATTTACATTTTTTAATCAAAAACTAAGCATAGGCGGGGTATTGGGGCATCATTGCTAAGCATTTAGATGGATTCTGGGACAAAAACAACTAGGTCCAAGATCCATTGCTGTTAATAATTGCGATTTTGGAACTTGACCTAAAGTGGGGTTTGAGACCATAATCATGTGTGCTTAGGTCATATAAACTTGTCCTAGAAGTTTCGTTACGTTTGGATGTCATCTGATGTTGTAACGGATGTGATTTGTTTACCAATGAGCGATTGGCTTTTGGTGATTTTAGTCACTTGAGTGTAGCCTGAGTTAGATGTGAGTTGTTAGTTGTTTTCCAAGAGATTAACAGCCTCTTGTAGCCTCTACGCACTAGTCGAGTCATCTTTGTCCCATGGTTTGACAAATTATTCATGGTTCTCACTAATACTGCAATAAGATAGGATGGTGAGGTTAGACATGTGTCCCACATTTGGCGCCACTGCCGGGGATCGAAGAGACCTAAAATAGGGAAAAATGCGAGCGTCTTGTGTAGTTGTCCTTTAAATTCCTCTAGGTTCGCCTAGAGTTCAAAACTTTCTTTTAGAAACCGCATAGCTTAAGATTGTCGTCTTTCGCTATGTAGAGGTATCTTGTAAGTAATCGTACTTGCTGAGTACCTTTAGGACTCTAGGATTGTAGATCTAGATTACTTTCCACAACCACATTGCATGAGAATCTAGGAGTAGGGTAAGTAGGATCCGAGATGGATTTCAGAACATTGCTCTCTCGAAAGAATCAAGTGTGAGTTGTTATTGGAAGCTGCAAAACTTCAGGTCTACGGCTAGAAATAGCTCAAAAAAACTTGAATCCACTCAATCCGATTGGAGAGTAAGCCTAAGAGTTGTTTGAACTAGTGGGTAAGCTCAAAGACACTTCGAGGTAAAAAATTTCAAGAGTTGGTCAAAACTCAGATTATTTACTTTTTCTTGATATTTTAGGCCAAATTAAGTTTTGACTTGATTTATAGGCTTAAAATACATCATATAAAGACTGTCCTTGAGAAAATTGCAAAAAAGTGCTCATTTCAAGCCTAAAGTTAACAATCGTGAATATTAACTTTCTGCTCTAAATTGGGCAAGGCTCATACCATTGACTCATTGCATGTGTACAAACAACTTTTGTAAAGGCCCAAGAAATTTGCATCATTAAACTGACAAAAAATTTGGTAAAAACTAAAGTTTTTACTAACTTTTTGAATTTTGAGTATAAATTGGGGGAAAATTTATCCAAACTTGTTGAAATTTGATTCATAGGCTTAAGTTGGTGTGATAAACATGTGGACATGCTCAGTTGACCAAAAATTTATAAAAATTTATCAAAAGTAAATAATTGTGATTATTTATATCTGCCATATTTTTCAACTTTTTTGACCAAGTCATCTTACCACTAGCTTCACCATGTTGTAATAAGCCCACAAACCAAATTTGGAAAGATTTGGATCACTGGAGTTAAATTTGTGACTAAAATTGCAAAGTTAGTCTGCGGACAGATAATTGATGACCATTTGACCAAAAATTATCCAAACTTGATGAATTGGCTAGTGACCTTAACTTAAGATGCTTAACAGATGTGTGTCAAAATTGGAGTAAAAATTTGCAAAAATCTACCTGGAGTAAATAATCGTGATTATTTACATATGCTTCAAAACTTGATGATTTTGCAAATTTGAGTGCATTACAAGTTCAAGCATATCAAGTAGACCTCACAAATCAATTTTGGTAAAATTTGGATCCCAAAAGTGAGACTTAAGCCAGATTCTCGAAATCAAAGTCTGCGGTCACCAAACAGTTGATAAAATTAATCAAATTTTGGTCAAATTTGTTGAAACTTGTCGAGGGACTCTAACAAGTTGTATACTTGCCAAACTTATCAAAAAAGTGTACAAAACTGATAAAAGTAAATAATCGCGATTATTTACTTTTGCAATCCAGAGATATCATTTTTGAATTTTGAACTTATACAGTGATAGACCAAGATAATATAAAGCCACAGGGCAATTTTGGGTTCAATCATATCAAAATTGATACATGTACAATTAGTTTTCAGGTTGCAGATCAAACCTTTGATTTTTGCTAAATTCGAATTTGAAAGTCAATTTTTGACTCTGATAGCTCGATTTGAAGTGATACACAAAGACCAATCAAGAGAATAGCAAAAACACTAATGTCTTTATAAAACAATAGCTAACTTGATCCAGATTGTACAGGAATTAGGTTGCACACGAGGAATCGGTGGCTTGACAAAAAGTTGCAATTGTATCAAGTGGAAACTGACGACAAGTCAATCCAAAGGTGAATACTCTATCCAGGGCTTCATAAGTCTATATGAACCTTAGGTCTGGTCGGGTACTAGGAAATCAAGGCATACTCGGAGAAACCTCCAGTAGAGTATCAATCGAAGAAAGCGTGAATCAAGGCAATTCCTTGCACACAATTCCTGAAGAAGTCTGAGACACTTTTTCAGATTCAACATCGGAAATGTCTTCTTACTCAACTCGCTCAAAAACCGGAACGATAGTGCACTATAAGCATATACTATCTTTTTACAAGACTAACCGTCATGGAGCCCAGGTTTACTTGGACCCTAACAAGAAGTATGCTATTCGGATTGATGACCATGATATTGAGTTCGAAGAAGAGGTTAGGACAAACAAACAAGAAAAAATGTACATGGATCGAAATGGAACTCAGTATTTACAGATTGAAAACCCTGACGTGATAGACAAATGGGGGTTAGAAGTAAACACCATAATCCCAGATATGTCAACAGAAGAAGGACCACCAACCTTAGAATTCGAGGGAAACGATCAAGTAGACTTGAAGCCTTTGAAACGGCTTAGTACGTATAATCGTAGGATCGGAGTCTATTGTTGGGAAGATAGAAACATAAAAGATCTTCTGTGGACTTCTCATGCCAGACCAGGAAAATTAACCACCATGAAGATCATCTATATCTTCAAGATCAAAGATAAGGGATCAATAGACCTACCAGCCTACCTGTTTAGGGATTGTTATAACAACAACTTTGTTATGATGACTCCTAAGGAGGTAGAACAAACCAAATACCAAGGGTATTCCATACAGGATTGGATATTGGGGCAAGGACCAGAAACAGTTCCAAGGGGATGAACACCGTGAGAGATCATCTGAGAGTAATGTGAAGAAACCAGAAACCACCTCATCACGTAGAAAACCAGGTGACACTAAGGCCAGTCCAGGGCTACATGAGTCACTATTTCCAACAAACTGGTTTGAAGGACTCAGAATAGGACCAACTCCCAGAAGACCCGGAGTTGAACTAAACAAATGCATCAGATGAGTTGATTTTCAAAAATGGGTCAAAAAATACAATGGATCAAGGGATCCATACGACCACTTAGCAAGTTTTAAGCAAGTGCTAAGAGTAGAGCGTATATTCGATTTCCATACTCAATTCAAGGGATTTGGAATGACATTAGAAGGAAAACCATTGACATGGTTCCAAAACATTCCACCAAGGTCAATCATGGACTTGAACACAGTAGCTCAAGGATTTGTAACTGCTTGTTCCAAAACGGGGATCAAACATAATACGGTAGCTAAAATCTAAAAATTTAAACAGAAACATGGTGAATTTGTTAGGGACTGTGTAACCCGAATGAAACAACACATTGCCAGATTCCCAAAGATGGAGATACCTGTAGAAGAACGACGCGTATCATTGTTTTTGGAGGGACTGCTAAACAAAGAACTTCATGCTATACTCTATAGTAAAAAGCATATAACCCTAGAAGTGTGTATGTCTGATACTATTGATCTAGGAGACAATTGCAAGATCTTCAACGAAGAAGATGTTCCTAAGGATAACCAAAGTGAGAAAACTGTGTCCACAAAACCAACACAAGTGGGAATGGCTACTACAACACCACTCTCATCCATAGAAGATATGCTAAAAAGGATGAATGACATGATGAACAATATGCAAAAAGCGCCTATGAGAGGACTAAGACAAGGGATACCTCCATAGGGACAACCAATTAGGTCACAAAAATAAAAATTGGTGTGCAATCAAGGATAAGTGGACCAACCATGAGACCCATGAGTGCTACTTTAAACCAAAGTATGATGGGAATATTCAGTACGTGCCCATGAGACCATAAGGACAACCCATGTACAGATATCAGCCTAATATGGCCCAAGCTCAAAGACCACCAATGAGTATGGAATGACCTCAACCTATGTTGGGAGAACAACCTCCATATCCGGGACATAATGCACTGTCTGTAAAGTACATGCACTCTAAAGGAGTCATAGATGAAAAGCATTAGTGCGCGTTACACCCTATGGAGAGCCTAGTCCATCTACACTAATCGTAGAAGGAGATTGGTATAATCCACATCCACCACCAATGGAAGAAATTGTGACTTATGCTCCACCAACGCTAGCACCAATGTATTATTCAGCTAATCAAGGTGTCAGACCTCCCATGGGAAGACCCATGATGAAGCCAAGAACATGAAACTATCATAACTGTGGTGTTGATGACCATTAAAACGAATGTCCAGAGCCTGACAAAAACCTCAAACCAATTGAAGCCTATTGCATACAATGTTGCAAAAAGGGAGGACACTTTCTGGAAGATTGTCCTAAAAATCCTCTGAATAAGGGCAAAACCGTGTTAAACGTGATACCTAGTAGCTCATCAGAGAGTGAACCGATTGTTCCAATAAAGGTAATCACTAGAGCCCAAGCAAAGAAAAAGAAAAACAATTCCTCTGATGATTGAAAGAACACGAAAGTTTCTTCTCAAAGAATCAAAAGGAGCAGAAGCAAAAGATATGAGATGAAAAACAAAAACAATGGGTTGAAATCGAAGAGAAAGCAAAGAAGCTAGCCCAGGACAAGATGAAAAGAACTGGCAGTGAATTCAAGTAAACAACCGTGAAATTTGGAAGATCCATTCTGGTTGATAAAATTTTTGAGCCTATTAATGCCGCCTTGGAATCCTACCAAGCAAGACTTAAAGCAGGCCAAAGCATGGAAAATAAGTAAAAAAACTATCCATCTCCAAACATGGAACCGGCTAAGATGGAAGCTTATCAAAATTTGGTAAGAATCATGCAAGAAATGCTGGAAAAAAAAAACCCCAAGCTTGAAAGTATTGCAAAACCCGAAGAGCTTGTGGTAGAAGAAACGAAAGCAAAATCCGATGTGGTGGCAAAACCCCACCTTGAAATGGATGAACCAGAGCTTATAGTGCCAGACAGCGAAGATGCCTTAAACGAAATTCCATTCGTAGAGGAAGACTAGCCAGGACACTTATGGGAAAAAGTGAGAGAGATCAATGATGGGAGCCTAACTCTAAAGTCAGTTCCTATAGAGGAAGTCTGGTTGGATAAACTACCTTCTGATATGAACATGGATTTACAATCCTTGTATGCGGATTGCGGATTGGAAGCTCCAGAAATGTCAAAACCATTGACATTAAGAACATTACCTTCTTACTTGGGAGATAACGAAGACGAATCTATCGTGTGCAAGACCACTCAAGTAAAAAGAGCTGAGCAGACCCTAGAAGTAGACAACATTCATTCAATCATGTCTACACCCATTAAATGCACTCTTACTCTGGGAAAATTGTTAAAACTCAGCCCATACTTGTGGAATGATTTACAGAAAACCCCAGAGAAGGTGGGGATAACGGGGTTAATTTCAAAGAATTTGGGAAAATTGAAAAATGAAATGGAAAACAAAGAGACTCAATCAGTTCCTATGAACAAGGTCGAAGAATAAGGAGAAGGGGAAGAAGGAGACACCACCCTCCGAGTGAAATAGAATGACATTGAAACCATGGTGATACTGAATACTAGAGTTGGCATAGCCATAGCCACTTAAGCAGTATGGGAATCTTGGGGATAGCCAGACAAACTCGAATTGAAATTGTAGTTGGCTGACAGACACATTGAGAGACCATTAGGGCTGCTTGAAAAAGTGATAGTCAATTCTTGTGGAATTAAATATCAACACACTTTTGCCATAGTAGACTTTGTAAAAAAACTCAACTATGAAATCATATTGGGAAGACCTTTCATGCAACAAGTACAGTTTATCCAAGATTGGGGAAACAACTATCTTACTTGAAGCAAGTGGGATCTATAACAAGAGTAAATCTAAAAGATTACACTTATAGAGATGTCTTGAAAACACCCATCCAACAGTTTGATTCAATCTCTTCGGTTTTAAAACTAAACTCCCATCCTGGTTAAACAAAGACACTCCTATTTGGATGTATGGAGTTTCAGAAAATGGAATCTTAAGAATGGATCCTAGAAAGGGACTGCACTGACAAAGCCTACGTACCTAAACCATTTCCAGAGCATTTATTTGAGCCATTCGAGTGGACTCAAATTTTAGCGGCAATGGATGTATGTGTAAATACATCTATGCATACTCAATTTTTCAATGAGGATGGCTACGATATAAATCCCATCCAAATGATGTCAATCCTCAACATTGAAAACAAAGATGAGAAACCCAAGGACTTAATGGAAGCTCAACAAGTCTTTTCAGGCCTCTATCACGATGCAACTGATGAGTTAGATGAACACTCAGCTACGTCAGAAGATTCGGGGTCAAAAAAAGAGCATACGAGAGCTAAGTTACTCTTAAAGGGAGGGGAGGAAAAGTTTTTGACTTTCCAAACCAAAAATCAAGAAGACAAAAATGGTATAGACGAAAGAGAGACACGAGAATTGTGAAAACACGACCTATGCCACCAATCTCCAGTAAAACAAAATTTTTGATGCAGATAGATGCTAATGATTGCGTCAAGGAAAAATTAACTGGCAGATATCCTTCAAACCAAAACTCAAAAATGTCTCAAACATCGAGAAAAACAAGGAAGGGTACTCAAGAAAAATCACAGGATAAGAAACCACTCATAACCAGAGTCAAGCGGAAAAAGAAATATCAAGAGTTGAAAAAAAGCTCTAAAGGAGATATACACAACTGAAATGGAAACCACGGAAGAGGATGGTAAGGATGTAATGCATGTTCCATCCCATCACAAAAAGTATACTCTCCAAGATCAAAAAATCATAATTGAACAACTTGTTAGGGAACTACGGAAATAGGGCAAGTATTACGAAGGGCCTGAAAACTCTAAAAGGGTAGACTTAGTTGAACCAGGAGAAGAGCCTAGAACTTCTTACATTGTGAATGACTTAATAGAAGAAGAAGAAAATCTTTTTCTGAACTTGCTAAAGGAATACTGAGATATCCTCACTTGGTCTTACAAGGATCTCAAGGGTGCTGATCTAGAAATCTGTCAACATACCATACCCATGAGAGATGACGTGAAACCAAGTAGACAGAGACCATACATGTATAGCGAAACATTTGCCAAGAAGATCAAAGAAGATATTGAAAAACTAAAGGAAGCCGAATTCATTTACAAAATAAAACACACAGATTGGATGTCTCCAATTGTGGTAGTACCCAAGAAGAATGTGAAATTACGAGTTTGTGTTAATCTCAAAAAGGTGAATGTAGCTACCATTAGAGACAACTTTCCTCTTCCGATAACTGAGCATGTTTCATAACGAGTTGCATGAAAAGAAGCTTACAGCTTCTTAGACGGATTTTTGGGTTACAATCAACTTTTGGTTGACCCAAAAGATCACAAAACTGCTTTTGCAACAGAATGGGGTATATTTTCCTACTGGGTTATGCCGTTTGGGTTAACTAATGATCCAGCCACATCTCAAAGGTTGATGAGCCATGCTTTCAAAGAATATCTTATGAAATTCTTAGAAGTGTATATGGATGATCTATGCGTACATTCATCAATCCGGGCTGATCATTTTGAAACCCTCAAAAAGGTATTTAAAAAATGTAGACTTTATAGGATTTTCTTAAATCTTGAAAAGTGCACATTCATGGGAAGACAAGGAAAATTTCTTGGACATATAGTCTCTAAAAATGATATAGCTCTACTGATATTGAGAAGATTCATGTCATTGTTGATTTGCCTAGACCAACAACAGCCAAGCTGGTACAATCCTTCATGGGACATTGTGGATATTACCGACAATTCATCTACATGTACGCTATAATTTCAAAACCCATGTATAGCTTGATTACGCACTTTGAATGGACCGAGGCCTGTGGACCGAGGCCTGTGAAGAATCCTTCATGAAGCTTAAGTGCAACCTCTCACCTCAACTCCAATATTGAAAGCACCAGACTGGGATCAGGTATTCCACGTACATGAGATGCTTCTCATTTTGCTATTGGTTGTATACTACCTCAACCAGGAGATGGCAAAATTGACTTTCCTATTTCTTATACTAGCCGACAATTGAACATGGAAGAAAAGAATTACACCACTACTGAAAGAGAAGGACTAGGAATGATCTATGTTGTTAAAAAATTATAGACATTTACTATTAGCCAGCAATTTTGTGTTCTTTGTGGACCACCAAGCTTTGTTGTATTTGGTCAATAAGCCATGCAACACAGTGAGAATAGTAGATGGTTCATCATTCTTCTCGAATTTGATTTCACTGCGGTTGTAAAAAAAGGCACTACACATCAACCAGTAGATCATTTATCGAGGATTGTTTCAGGGGAATCACCTAAAGGGGTAGACGATGATCTACCATATGCCTATTTGTTCTCCATAGAAATGATACCTAGATGGTCGGAAAAAATTGTGTCATTTATGAAAATAGCTCAAGTGGATTCACAAATACCACTTCCTATCACAATCGGATTAATGGAGCAATCGGCTATGTATCAATTACTAGCTGAAAGTCTATACAAAATAAATCGAGACGGGATATTTCTCTTATGCATTAACCCTGAAGAAAAATAACAGTACCTAAGTCAAGCACATGTTACCATAGTAGGTCTTAACTTTGCGGAAGACCAAACTATGCAACGAATCTTGAGACTTAGAGTATTTTGGCCGACTTTGAGGAGAGATGTTAGATCTTTTGTAAAGGATTGCCCTCAATATCAAAAACAAACACCCATTCCTCATGTAACATTGTTTCAAATGTCACATGTTCCTAAGTGGAGTAATTATGTGGTTACTTACTTATCGAGCCAAACATTTCCTGAGGATATGAGTAAACGCCGTCAAAGAGAAATTAAAACTGAAGCAAGACACTATGCTCTTATTGGGAACCAATTGTATCCGAGAGGTAAAGATCAACATTTGCATCTTTGTGCAAATGAAAACGAGTATATTCCAATTATAGAAGAAGCACATGCTAGATTAGTTGGAGGCCACTTTTCTAGTGAGACCACTGCAAGACCAATCTTGATGGCATGCATATGGTGGCCAACACTTTTTGCAGCTACGAAAGAATATGTTCGAAGATGTGATGCTTGTCAAAGAGCAAAAATGCCAACATGAGTCGATAGCATGTCCTTCAGACCAATAATGGGGGCTAGAGATTTCGCAAAATGGGGTATAGATTTTGTAGAACCAATACAACCACCTGCTTATAGAACCCAAGCTCAATATATCATTGTAGCTACCGACTATTTGACCAAATGGACCGAGGCTAATGCAACTAAAAAGAATGATGACAGAACCACTGCTGCATTCTTATATGAGTATGTATTCACAAGATATAGACTACCAATAGAGATTGTCAGTGATTGGGGAACTCATTTCCTCAATGAGGTAATAGAGTATTTGCTTAATGAGTTTATGGTCATCCATAACAAATCAGCTCCCTGTCACCCACAAGCAAACGGACAAGCTGAGCATACGAATAAAATTCTTAGCTCGGTGCTGACTAAAGTGGTTAGTTCAGGAAGCACAGACTGGGAAATGAATCTCCATGCTGCTCTATGGGCTTATTGAGTTTCATTCAAAACAGCTCTAAATGCCACACCCTTTAACCTCGTTTGTGGTCTTGAAGCTATACTGCCAATAGAATTTCTATTGCTGACATTAAGGGTAGCACATAATCTTGAGTGGAATGGCCATGAATTGTCAGAAAGACTCGAAGATTTGGAAAAGCTACACGAGCAAAGGCTAATTGCTGTAGCTCATATCTATGCACAAAAGCAAAACAAAAACAATTTTTTGATTCCCACTTAATCACAAAGATCTTCAAGAAAGGGGACTTAGTTCTAGTCTATTCCCTTAAGCAACACATTCTCAAGTTTAAGAAAAAGGGAAACGGACCATTTATCATTGAAGATGTATCTCCAAGTGGAAGAGTAAAATTGTCTACCCTAGATGGTGAGACAATGGCTAATTGGATTAGTGGATGTCGTTTAAGAAAATACAATTTGCCACTAACCAATGAATTGCTAGAGAGAATGCATGCAACCAAACAAAGGAAGATCAAATGACAACAGGTTATTGATGAAGCCAAAGAGGAAGCTAGGCTTTGAGTTCTCAAGAAAAAATCTGCTCTCAAGAATCAACAAATACCGATTCCCATCAAAACTTTGGAAATAGATGATCGACAATGGGAATTACCTAAAGATGCAGTTTCAATAGAGAATAAAAAATGGTTAGATGGAATGGACATGCACATCAAAGCTAGAGTAAATGCAATGAGTTATTCCACATACAAGAAGGCAACAAGTCAAGCATTGATAGCAGGAATAACGACAATCAAAGGATGCAACAAGAACCCAACTCCAACATTGGGCGTAATCAACTTGAACGTCATAGTACATGGTTGTTCATGTCCTCATTAGTTTGTATGCTTACCAGATGAACACATGAATGAGACGATGATTCTTGGAATTCCCTAGACGCTGTTCCGAGTCTATCACAAATTTTTTGGTTACTATATTTTGTTGGTTTTCCCTGCTTCTAGAGGTTTACAATAAAAGAAAGAGTGAGAACAACCTCTTGGAAAAATTCAAAAAATGACCTGATGGGAATTTTTCCTTGGATGTGAAAGGTAGAACCTAGTGGTAAAGGGAAGGAAAAATATGTAAATGTGAAAAGAAAAGATATGATGTGTTTGTGGAGCCATGCACCCACGACTCAAGGGTCATGAGTGGCTCATATCATCATGGCTTTGGAGCTATATGATCATTCAAACAGATGGGACCCAGGTGGAAGACTTGGTAAAGAAAGGAACCAGACATATGATTTTGCTGGATTTTTAAAAAATACTTCCACTCCGATCCAAGAAAAGTTGTCCTTATCAAAGTTGTAGCTGATGAGCTGGAGATTCTGACCATATTTTTTTTATAATTTTTGCATCTACGGTCTAGGAGACATGGCTAAAATGGCGGACGCTAGTTTTTTCAACTGTGGTGGAGACCACCCCCTCTACCTTTACACACACACCCTTCCTTTTCCACATTGAGTCCTTCTCTAAAAATCAGCCATTAGTCTTCTCACCCTCCCCTCCTTCCTCCTCTCTCTCAAGCTCATAAAACCATCACAAATTCCTCTTGCAACTAGATATGCATTGATTTTATGTAGATTCTTTACATTTTAAAATAAGGAAGCTCTTGGACTCAAGCTATGGAGGAAGGAGTGAAGACAACACAAGTGATGATGGAGCCAATTAGTTGCAAATTGGTCAACAAATCACTTGGAAGGAGCTTCTTCATTGGTGGAATGTCCCTAATCAAGCTTCATTTGTACAAATTGCACTTGGATCTTAACCTCACTCCTAATCACTCTCTTGCCTATATAAAGGGGCCCCTCCCTTTGTAATTTCAAGTCTCCCTCAGCCTCATTGAGTCTTTGTATCACTCATCATGAGCCCATAAAGCTCATTCATTCACTCTATTCTTTGCACATTCTAGAGTGCAAATTGTTTATGCTAGTAATCTCCCCTCCTCTTACTTATGTTAATTAAGAGAGATCTTTTATGTGTGTGTGAAAGTGCTTGATGTGATTTTGGCTAAATCTTGAGTTGTTGTTTAGTAATCTACATGCTATTTGTGTTGGGAGTGCTTGAAGTTATCCATTCCTTGTACACACATTGAGGTTAATGCTTCATTCATAGTGATAGCTCTCTCTCTCTCTCTCTCTCTCTCTCTCTCTCTCTCTCTCTCTCTCTCTCTCTCTCTCTCTCTCTCTCTCTCTCTGCGTAGCGGTCCTAGTCCATGCTTCCAAGACTAGGTGGTGCCCTCATCTCATTTCCCTTGTGGCGCAATGGAGTTTATTTTGGTGTAGAGGCCGCCATTCCAAATTTCCTTCGTCATAAATTGGTGCCCCCACGGAGGAGTTCTCAAGTAGTGCTCTGCCAATCCTATGAAGGAAGGTCCATCAAATTCTCCAAGACTTCCACTATGGTCTTCCCAAGAAGCTCGAGAGAAGAAGCGTCTTCATCGACAAACGGCACGTATGCGGGTAAAGAGAGTTAACTATATACACCCTTCTTTGCTTCAAGGAAAATCTTGTAGTCATCAAGTCCCTAGGTCAAAGCCTTGTGTTGAGTGCTTCGTGGCTAGTGTGAAGACACTTTCTTTGAAGCCTCAACTTCAGGTGGTGAAAGCACTCTCAAAATCGAGCATTAGCAAGTTTTTGGAGGGGGAGCTACACATCAATGGTGTGCGGTATTGGAAAGAGGCTACATATGGTGATGCATTCCAACTACTACTAGCAAGAAGGCTCAAGGTGGTTGAGAAGGTAGCCATTGAACCCTATGAACTCTACAAAGCTGAAGATGGTCACACCAAAGCTAGGCTAATCACTGGTGAGCAAATTCTTCGCATCTCTCAAATGGTGGGATCCAAGAGAGATGAACTTCAATGAAGTGCTTCATGGAAGTTTGTAGTTAATGCACAAATGAATAATCCCATTTTCTACAACTTTCAATCAGTTCAGAATATTAGGGTGAATGTGCGCATTGATAGAAAGATTTTTTTCCAACAAAGATTGGTCTTCTATTTTGGAGCTGAGAGGTTGAGAGAGATATTGTTGTCCCCTGACCCTATAATATTTCCTATTTTGGAGTATAATGTATCTTTTGATGTTCACATCTTCATCTTGCTTTAAGCACACTCCATGAATCATAGGGATTTCTATGGACCTATCCAACCTCTTGCTAGACAAACTGTGCATATAATAGCTAGCACAAAGCTTAGGTTCCAAAATGTCATAAGGAATTTACTAGGCCCTCGTTGTCTAGCTAAGATTAATGCATCTATCAATCCATTTATTCTACCCTTAATAAGATATGATTTGGGCCTAGACGTTTTCATCTTTGTGCTGTATTGAGAGGAAGGCAACCCATCCTATCATGGCTTTCCCTAATTTTTTTGGGCATAGTGGGGATAACTTGGAGATGGCTTTTCTTGTCTCTGGGAGGGATGACGAAGCATTGAAATTGAGAGCTTTTCCTTTGGTGCTCAAAGAAGAAGCTAAGGTATGGTTCCGGGCTCTAGATCCAACCCAAAGAGCTGAATGGGAGGGATTGAAGGCGGCTTTCCTACGAAGATTTCAACGCGCCAATTCGGCAGAAGAACTATGGCAACGGCTTCTGGCCCTTCATCAAGTTGACCCTCATGGTTATGCAACCTATGAGGAAGGTTTTCTGAAACTTTGGGGGCAATGGTCAGACTCACTAAACCCTAGTGAGAGAGCTCCCAATTGCCTCCAAAAGGATCGATTTATCTCAGGTTTGTACCCCTTGCTAAGGGAGAAGGTAAAGAGAAAATTTCCAAATACTTTTGAAGATGCCTTAAGGATTGCTAGGGAAAAGAATCGAAAGATTCTCTATCAAGACCAAGCTGGCCAGCTAGCTTTGGGAGGCAATATCACAACTATGGAAGCTTCTCACGTACCTCCAAATGTGCTTAATGCACCAGACCTCAATAGAGGTCAACAAGAAGATATGCTCCAACAAATAAACAATATCACAAACCAGCTAGAGGGTTTGAGAGTAAATCTTGTGCAGGGTGCAAGAAGGCCTATTGAGGGGAATGGTGGGAATCAGCCACCAATACGACGTCAAGCAAGGGAAATGTTGTGTTACAATTGTGGGGAAAATGGCCATGGCATGTATAATTGCCCTCATCCCAGAAGATATGACTACCTTGTTAGAGGTCCTCAACAACAAGTAAGTCCTCTCCATGCTAGAGCTCAAGCACAAGAGAAACCACAACCTCAAATTTTGCAGCCACCTTGTGCTCAAGCTCAAGCCCCTGCTACTCAAACAAATGTGAACATCATAAGGATGGAGGAGGTCGTCAAGGGCAGAAGCAACCAGGAAGAAATAGCTAAAGGGAAGATGAAGATAGATGAAGTGGCTACAATGCCTATCAAGCGTGTGCGTGTCCAAGATGAAGTAAGTAAAGAAATAAGCAAGGATGCAAGCAATGAAGCAAGTACATCTCGGGAAACTAAAGATGAAGCCAAGAAGAGAAAGACCCATACTAGGTCTCAAATTGACATCTCTGATTTCCCTATGGGATCTCGGACACAACCTTATGACTTGACAGCTGATGTAAGTTCTCAAGGACCAAAGATTACTTGGCCACAACTACTTCATATCTCCTCAAAGCTGCGACGACAGTGGTAAAAAATGGTGAGCACGAGCGCAAAGCAAAGTAAGCTAGTAAGTGTAATCAAAGCCTATGGTCTCAAGGATATAGTGCCGTTGGTGGAGGCTCAAATCAAGGGACAACGGATTCCAAAAACTTACATTGATAGTGGAGCAGAGGTTTGTGTCATGACAGAAAAGCTAATGCATCAATTGGGTTTAGAGGTAATGGAATCATCAAACTTTAGGGAAAAAATGGCCAATAATGTCTCTGTCACTTGTGTGGGTGTAGTGAAAGCTTTCAAAGTTTCTGTTTTTGGAATCACTACAGAGGTTGATGCTTATGTGATGCCAGTGAAGGGAGAAGGATACCCCCTTATTTTAGGATAACCTTGGCTCATGGGTATAGGAGCTAGGAAAGATTGGGCAACAGGAGACTTGGAGTTGAGGCCTCATGTGGGTGGCCATAGTCGGAAGGTGGTTTATAACTTGAAGAATGGGCGACAAGAGAACCTTGAACTAGAGACGTCAATTGATGAGTGGATCTCAAGTGGATGCTCCTCATCCATGAAAGAGGAAGAGAGTTCAAGTGAAGAGAGTGATAGCACTCTCGAAGTCATGTGCGTCACCATAAAGGAAACTACCTCATCAGAAGACAACCCAAGGATCCAAATGGAGAATGTGTGGGATGCCAGCCTAGAGAAGATGTTATCCAAAGATATAAAGGAAGAAGAAAGGGAGGGTTATGTAAATGTTCTCAAGAAGCATGCATCATTGTTTATTTCTGATTACACTCACATTACAGGTGTCACTGTAGTGAAGCATCATATCCATCTAAAAGAAGGGAGCAAGCCAGTGGTACAAAAACTAAGAAGATTAGGAGTTGTGCAACAAAATGCACTATTGTCCGAGTTGAAGAGACTCTTAGAAGTAGGATTCATATACCCAGTAGAAGATTTAGAATGGGTCTCCCCAGTAGTGGTGAGGCCAAAGAAGAATGGTAAATGGCGAGTGTGCGTGGATTACAAGCCACTAAATGCTGCAACAAAAAGGGACCACTTCCCTCTCCCATTTCAAGATGAGATTCTAAATGAAGTAGCAGGCCATGAGCGATACACAGTGTGTGATGGCTACTTTGCATTTCGAGTCATGCCTTTTGGTCTCACCAACACTCCAGCCACCTTTCAACAATTCATGAATATGGTCTTCCAACCTTACTTTGGTAAGTCCATAAGGGTTTTCATAGATGACTTTTGTATTTACAGCTCCAAAAGTATGCATCTCGGCAAGATTGATGAAGGATTTACTCTTTTAGCTAAGCTGGGTGGACAACTAAACAAGGACAAATGTCACATTGGGGAAATCAAGGTTACACTATTGGGGCATGTAGTGTCCATTGATGGAATTGAGGTAGATCCTGAAAAGATAGAAACATTGCTAAATCTACCTTCCCCAACTTCCATCAAACAATTAATCTCCTTCTTGCAAAAGCTAAGATATTTGAGTAGATTCATACACTTACTCTCCCAAGTGATATTTCCTCTACAACAGCTGACTCGTCAAGAGACGCTTGTTTGGAGCGAAGAAAGTGATGGGCATTTTAGAGAGATAAAAAAAATGTTAGGGTCACTCCATGTAATCCTCCAACCTTGTTGGGAAGAAACATTCTTTGTGAACCCTAGTGTGGGAGAAGAGGCCATTGGTGCTTCCCTCCTACAAAAAGATCCAAAAACATCCTTTACGAGGCCTGTGTATTTTGCTAGCCACCTCATGGAAAACACAGAGAAGGCCTACACCCTGATGGAACAACTAGTGTTAGCCCTCATGTTTGCGGTAACCAAATTTCGGCCATACTTGCTGCCAAAGAGGTTTGTAATTATCATTGTGGAGGATATGTTTCCCTATGCACTACAACATATGGAAATATCTGACAAAATAGCAAAGTGGGTGGTGCGACTTCAAGAGTTTGATTATATGATACAGGTTGAAAGAACAACTCGAGCATGCTTAGCTGACATTTTAACAAACAAGTGCTATGAAAAAGTTTTCCATTTGAAGAGAAAGGAACTTCCACCACCTCCAGCTCTAGAGGCTCTGGTCAATGCTTATAGCCTCTACTTTGATGGAGCATACAAGAGAACCAAGGATAAGGCAGCTGTAGGCATCATGGTCTTATCTCCATTGGGAGAGACAGTCCATGGTGAAGGGATCACTCTAGAAGATGTCCACTCCAACAATGAAGCAGAATATCAAGCTCTAATTCATGGCCTTTGTTGGTGCCTGGATAATTCAATTGAGAGATTAAATGCTTTTGGTAAGGTAAATGCAAGGTACATGGGCTTGCAAAAATGCCAGTCTCTCTACTAAAATGATAGAAGCCAAAGCTCTTATGAGGAGATTTAGGGAGGCACAAGTACATCATGTGCCAAGAGACCAGAACAAGGATGCAGACCACCTAGCATCATCAAAGTTAAATAAGTCAATAGTGGGAGCAGTGACCATCAAACTTCCACTTCAGCAAGGCAAGGAGGACTTAGAAGATATTATGCACATTTTGGAGCAAGGAGAGGCTCCTAAACACTTGAATGCAGGGGAAAGGCGATGGTTAGCTAGGAAGGCTACTAGGTATCGCATAGTAAATGATAATTTGTATTGTCTTGGTAAGGATGGTGTGCTTAGGAGAGTGCCTTTGAAGAGTGAAATTGAAGAGATTTTAAAATCTTGTCACGATGATGTGTGCGGAGGACACTTTGCACACGACTTCACTAGTAGAAAGGTTCTACAAGCTGGGTTTACTTGGCCAAGTCTTCATCGTGATGTCAAATACTGGTGTCAAACATGTGATGAATGTCAGAAAGCAGTACCATGACGGCTCATAGCTGAACCTCAGAACCCAATAAAGGTATATGGGCCCTTTGAGAAGTGGGGAATTGATACCATAGGGCCTCTACCACGCACTCAGTCAGGTAAAGAGTACATCATTATGGGAGTAGACTACATGACTAGATGGGCTGAGGCTATGCCGACCAATAGAATTCCTGCTAAGGATGTGAGTCAGTTCATCTTTGACCGCATCTGTTGCCGGTTTGGCACCCCTCTTGAGATACTATCTGATAGAGGACCCGGGTTTATAGAGAAGACTTGGTAGGAGAACTCATGCAGAAGCTAAATATTCAGCATCAACACTCTACTCCTTACTACCCTCAGTGCAATGGCTTGGTGGAAAAGGTAAATGGAATCATTTGCAAAAGTCTCACCAAACAGGTACATGCCAGTCCCCAAGATTGGGACAAACACCTGAATGGAGCTCTATGGACCTATAGAACCTCCTTCAAAACCGCATTAGGGTACACACCCTTTCATTTGGTTTATGGAAAGGAGGCGCTTTTTCCCATTGAAGTGAAGTTAACAAGTCTTCGAATATTGGGTAGCCAGGTAGGCTCTCAAAAGGAGAAAGTACATCAAAGGATCATGGATCTAGAGAGGCTACAATTGGATCGTGAAGAAGCCATCAACCACTACTCTCAAGAAGCAGAGAAGCGCAGAGAAAAGTTCAATAAAAAGCCAGAATCTAAGACATCAAAAAGGGATCTCTAGTGCTTTGATATGACAATCGCTTCGACACTCGTAAGGATGGAAAGTTTCTTTTCCGATGGGAAGGTCCGTTCCTGGTCACCAAAAAGTCCAAAAATGGCTCTTACAAACTTCAAGACATTGATGGTAAAGTGCACAAGACCAGGACAAATGGATGGAGTCTAAAGCCTTATCACATCAGAATAAGGTCAGCCCAAGATCAAAGAAAGTAGGCTAGAGGCATAAATACCTCTAGCCAGGTTGGGGGGGCTATGATCCGAGCTTATCACAAATTTTTTGGTTACTATATTTTGTTGGTTTTCCTTGCTTCTAGAGGTTTACAATAAAAGAAAGAGTGAGAACAACCTCTTGGAAAAATTCAACAAATGACTTGATGTGAATTTTTCCTTGACTAGTTCAGAGGAGGTGAACGGTAGAACCTAGTGGTACAGGGAAGGGAAAATATGTAAATGTGAAAAGAAAAGATATGATGTGTTTGTGGAGCCATGCACCCATGATTCAAGGGTCATGAGTGGCTCATATCATCATGGCTTTGGAGCCATATGATGATTCAAACAGATGGGACCCAGGTGGAAGACTTGGTAAAGGAAGGAAACAGACACATGATTTTGCTGGATTTTTAAAAAATACTTCCACTCCGATCCAAGAAAATTTGTCTTCATCAAAGTTGTAGCTGATGAGCTGGAAATTGTGAACATATTTTTTTTATAATTTTTGCATCTACGGTCTAGGAGATATGGCCAAAATGGCAGACGCCAGTTTTTTTAACTGTGGTGGAGACCACCCCCTCTACCTTTACACACACACCCTTCCTTTTCCACATTGAATCCTTCTCTAAAAATCATCCATTATTCTTCTCACCCTCCCCTCCTTCCTCCTCTCTCTCAAGCTCATAAAACCATCACAAATTCCTCTTCTAACCACCTCTCAAATCATGCTTAATCTTGTTGTAATTCATAAGTTTTCATTCAACCCCTTTCTATTATTACTAGATATGCATTGATTTTATGTAGATTCTTTACATTTTAAAATAAGGAAGCTCTTGGACTCAAGCTATGGAGGAAGGAGTGAAGACAACACAAGTGATGATGGAGCCAATTAGTTGCAAATTGGTCAACAAATCACTTGGAAGGAGCTTCTTCATTGGTGGAATGTCCCTAATCAAGCTTCATTTGTACAAATTGCACTTGGATCTTAACCTCACTCCTTATCACTCTCTTGCCTATATAAAGAGCCCCCCCCCTTTGTAATTTCAAGTCTCCCTCAGCCTCATTGAGTCTTTGTATCACTCATCATGAGCCCATAAAGCTCATTCATTCACTCTATTCTTTGCACATTCTAGAGTGCAAATTGTTTATGCTAGTAACCTCCCCTCCTCTTACTTATGTTAATTAAGAGAGATCTTTTATGTGTGTGTGAGAGTGCTTGATGTGATTTTGGCTAAATCTTGAGTTGTTGTTTAGTAATCTACATGCTATTTGTGTTGGGAGTGCTTGAAGTTATCCATTCCTTGTACACACAGTGAGGTTAATGCTTCATTCATAGTGATAGCTCTCTCTCTCTCTCTCTCTCTCTCTCTCTTTGCGTAGCGGTCCTAGTCCACGCTTCCAAGACTAGGTGGTGCCCTCATCTCATTTCCCTTGTGGTGCAATGGAGTTTGTTTTGGTGTAGAGGCTGCCATTCCAAATTTCCTTTGTCAATGCGTACATACAAAGCACTACCAGATTGGGATACGAATCAACTAAAGGTATCACCTAAAGGAGGGCACCTCATTATTCCAATTGCACCAAGCAAGGAGGAATGGAAAAGAATCAATGAGCAGACCAATCCACAAAGTCAATCTTCTCCATCCCCTCGACAATCAAATGCTACATATAGCATGCAAGGATTCAGGCAAATTTGGGTACCAAAAGCACAGCTTAAGGATAAACCGATGCAAATCTGGGTGCCTAAAACTTCACCGATGAAACAAAAGAAGGTTCCAAGCGTTCGAACACTGAGACGAGCATCTCCAAGCAAGGAACCTAACATGAAAATGGTTTGGAAGAAAAATGATCACTTACCTTCTCCACAACCCGCGAAACCAATCAAGCAATGGCGAGTTAAGTCTCAATAGACTCCACAACACCATGCAGCACCACCCGACCAACTTACCAATGGAGAGAAAAAGTTCGACAAAAATCAAAAGTGCTACCAATAGCTGAAGAAATCAGTGTGCTAAAGCATCCTGATGGTACCATCAAACAGAGAGCACACAAGCTACAAGATTTGCTCTTTGGTAGGCATCAACAGCAAGCCTTGACATCGGAAACCCTTGAGTTGATTACTCAAGACCCATCTCTTGCACAACATATTGGTCTGAATTGCATGGATCTTCATATCATGGTAGAGCCAATCATGGCTATGCATAGACACGATTGTTCAACCCATGCACACAGTTGTCCCGGAGTACGCCATCTAGGAGGGGTGGAACGGCACTAGTACTAAGTACTAAGTAATTAAGGGCAATGTTTGAAGAGGGAGGAAAAAGTTTCATGTTAACATGTGATTTTTTTGCAAAACTACCTAAAAATGCCCTTATAATTCATCACCAAGGGAAAGTTCACTGATAATATCTTTTCGATGAGTGTAAATAGTGTATATACTATCAGAAAATTATTTTTGTCCAAAAAAGACTATTTTTGATGATTTTTAGATAGTATATATCCTAAAAAAAACAATAAAGTCCAACAAAAAAAAATAAAGCTGTGTTTTTCAAGGGATTTTCTTAATTCTTGGATTTTTACTTTACTTTTTTAGAGCATTTTTCTATGTTTTTTGGATTTTTTCAAATAAACAGGTCAAAAATTAATAATAAATAGCAGGGAAGCTCAAATGGAAAAAGGGAAGACACGATGGTGATAAAAAATACAAGGCTGACAAGCACAAAAAATTTCAATGAAATCAGAAGATGGAAGCAGGAAGCCTAAATTAGGCGGCCAGGCCTACTTTTGTAAAATTCTTGCAAAATGAGCTACAGGAATCCGATCAGCGAAATTTTTGAGTCTAACATAGATTTCACGTCCTAGTAGGACTAATAGGGGAATCTGGGGAAATTGGTTTTGGAAGTCCGGGTATAGATATCCATGGTAGGCTAAAACCACCTCATGTCCACTTGGAGTCTTTGCAGAGAGAGATTCCGGTCTCTTTCGTGCGACTTTTTCGGAGCCCACAGTTGACCATTTTCAGCGCCGTCTCACACGAGACATGAGGGGTAAGTTCTTTACTCGACAGTGATCCATTTTGTACGGCCGGTAGCTAGTCTAAAGCCCTAGAAAAAACCCTAGAAATCGAGCAGTGCACAAAGACCTACGACCTAAAACTGACCATAACGACCTGCCAGCTTGACCAAATGAGATGGGATTTGAACCATAGCATGCCCTAACATAATAGAACCTTTCTATACAATCAGATGACCATCAGCAAGGGTCGAGGGAGTCCCTAGTAGAAAAGTTAGGTTTTTGGCAAATGCCAGAATTTTGACCTGGCTCCACAGATGGCTTGCTTATGAGGTCCATGTGCAATGTATATGATTGGTTTGGTGAAATCCATCAAGCAAAGCCCTTAAAAAGCAAAAAAAAACTCGAAGGTTACAAAGCGTCAAATTCGACATACGAGGCCAAACTGACTCCCAATGAGCCAGAATTGGACAGGCTGCTTCACGGACTATGTTGCGGACAAGTCCAAAGCTCAAAGCTGACCGACCAACCCAACAGACAGAGTAGTCACCAAAAAACGGGGATTTCAGAGTCGATAGCACACAAAGTGATGCCGACATGACCAAACTTGACCAAATTCAATTTAGGACTTGTATTAGGTGTATGAAACATGTCTAGGTCAAAATTTGTAGGGGACCACATTTCTTGATCCAAATCACTTTATATCTCATACCCAAGGTCCATACAATGCCTAGAACCGATTTGTACCAAAAAATGTCAATTTTGGAAGAAAAGTTAATAATCACGATTATTTACTTTCTGGTTAAAATTGGGGAATTGGATATTGTGTCATCATACATCCAAAGTACATGATGTGATAAGCCCACTAGCCAATTTTGAATTAATTTGGAGTTCAAAATCTCAAATTTCCTTTATATTTACTATTTCAGAGACCTAAAGCCAAAATCTGGTACCATTTTCACCCTATGCATCCAAATGAGCCCATATTTCACTTAGAGTATGTATTTGGTATATACTTCAAGCCTATAAAGCCAAGCAAAAAGTTGGAAATTTTCCTCAACTGTAAATAATCACGATTATTTACTTTGGCTGTAAATTTTTTTTGACTATACAGTTTTGTTCCTTGCATGTCTTTGCTTGTTCAAAAATTAATTTGAAGCAAATTGGACCAAATTATCATCATTTTAATCTAAAAGGACATTCTAGAGAAAATTTTGACAAATCTGCTAACTTTGCACTCTATTCACGGAAGAGGAGCAATGCAAGCAGCCGAGAGGGCCAAGAAGAAGCTAAACCAAAAAGAGAAACTACAAGAACTACCCGTTTATCAACTAGACCCCGAGTCATCAAAGCAGCAAAGGCATCCTACCTTTCCAAATAACAGTTAGAAGAGAACCACACTACGGTCTTCACTGGCAGGTTCAAGAGTGAAGAGGGGCATCAAGTGGAGTTGCAACTCCTGCTCAAAGAAGTATATGATGTAGCTGCCAAGCCAGAGACAAAAGAGTCTAGCTGCAGGTTGGGGCTCAGTAATTTTTACGAACAAGAGCCTTGTGGAGTGGATTTCAGAAAGCTTACAAGCTTCTATCCACCATCAAAGAAGACGGAACCGCACAGATATCAGACACCAAAGGGAACAAGGTCGAAGTAGTGACCACAACAGAGATAGTGGCAGAGGCACTCAGACTGCCCACTGAAGGAATGACCATGCGAGCAAGAGACAGGAAAACCACAGGCACATTTACCAAAGAGACAACTGTGGCTACATTCATCGATCTTATCCACAAACAGGTGGAAGAGCCAGCCCGTTTGTACCACCAACACTTCCATTTTCTGGCAAAAAGGCCACCAAGGTACACTACACCAAATTACGTCGTGGCCACCACATTCACTCAGGTTCTCAAGTCGATGACAAGGCAACCAGTGGACCACGTGCAGTATGTCTTGACAACCTTGAAGGGCACCAAGAAGGAAGGAAAAATCATGTACTTGGGTGAACTAGAGGTCTTGAATCGAATAGCATATCATGCCATCGGCATGGCCGACAACCTACCGCCTGCCCCTGATCAGAATACATGGATATTGGCAGCACAACCCTCTCCATGAGCTACAAGGTAAGGTAAAAGATCACATAAATCTGATGATGAGTCAGCTACTGACAGCTCACCAGAACGGCACACCAGCGAGAGATTTGACAACGAAGAAAAGAGAGCTCGAAGAGAAGAGATGAAAAGAAAAGCTGTGGCCGCACACCAAGAAGAGACAGCTTGAAAACAAGCATGCTTTGAAAGAAGAAAAGAGGCGTACTAGCGGAGTAGGCAAGCACAAGGAAAGGACCTAGAAAAATGGGTACCTACCGGACTTAAAGGCCCTCAAACAAAGCATCATACAAGAAAAGAGGCGGATGATCCAACATAATATTTGGAAAGGATGTACCAAGAGGCTGAATCTCTAAAGTTGAAGGAAGCAGAAGAAGCTGCAAAGAAAGCCAAGGAAGATGAAGACCAAAGGCAAGCTGAGGAAATGGCTAGCCAAGAGCAAAGTCATGGATTTCCTCGGCCCATCTCACCGCATATAGAACAACAAGACCATCCCATGCCTAGCCCACCACCATCAAGTGCAGGCAAAGACACCAATGAAGAAGCAGAGCCTCAGAAAGAGAAAGATTCTAAGTCCACCCAAAAAACAAAATCTTCACAAGAGGATGACCACCATGATGAACAAAAATAAAAAGAAGCCGAGTCGGAACAGGAGAAGGCAGTGATGGGGGCTTTTCACAAGCCAAGCTCCCATACCCCTCTTCTCTTGTCCCCACCCCATGAAAACCCCCTCTTAGGGAGGGAGTGATAAAAGGCATTGGAAAAAGTCAGAAAAAAATAAAGTATGATTATGTAAATATATAAGAAAGGTAAAATAGGCCACCTCATGCCTGCGGGGTAGCCCATCCCCACCTCCCCTTTTTTCTCTTCACTGTTGCCCCGCCGTGTGTCCCTTTTCCTCTCCTCCACTCAAAAGGTCAACCCCCTCTCTCTTCCCCTTGTCCTTTCTCCTTTCTCTCTCCCCTCAAGCTACCCCACCTCTCACCAATAATGCATTATAGCTCACCAATAATGCACCCTAACTCACATGCAACTTACCCTATCTTCCAAAATAGTATACCCCACCCCCTCTTTCTCTCTCCTATCATATCCCATGACCCAAATACCCCCCTCTCTCTCTAAAGGGCACCATGTCTCTTGTCGTGTAGCTCACTAACCTCCCCCACACTCACACACACTCAGTTTCACTGAAAAAGGTGCCCACAGACCCATCCCCACCCGGTGGTTACCTGATTTTTCTTGTGTTCGCACACATCTGCACACAGATTCACCTCTGAACACACTCCCCTCTCTCCCCTCTCGTAATTACTTTATTCTCCATGTCACCTCTCACTTTTTTTCATCAACCCATCTCTCTCTCTTAGTCTCTCTCTCATGAGACTGCTGTTCTGGCACATATACACACAGCCAGACAAGTGGGGCCCACAGTCACATGGCCTATGTAGATAATGATTTCTTCATTTCTAAATTCTAGAATTTCTCCCCCCTCCTCCCATATATAAAGAGGGGTCACCATCACACTAAGGACACACACAACATCACCAAAGAACACACTATGCACTGTGTGTGCCTAGTGCACACACACACACCCACACCATCACCATCACCGCAATCACCATGCTTGTCTTGAGCATGACCTCTACACCCTTGGCTATGGAAGATGAAGGGCAACTAAATGAAGGATGATGGCCATAATCCTCGTGTGATTCTTCGCCATCAACTCCCACCTATCCGCCATGTGCTCTACCACTCTCTCCCTTCTCATTCCCCTACCCTATGCTCCCCATTTCATCGCCTAATTCTCTAAATAAAGCTTGAGGTTTTGTGAGTATGTTTTCTTGCAATGTTTTGCCCATGTGAGGTGTGCGGAATCGCCACCTAGTCTTGTGTTTTGGAGTGAGCTTGTGTATGTGTGAAGGGTGTGCGGATTCGCCATCCTTTTGTGGTGCCTAAGTACTAAGCAGCTATACCCCCTCCCTCACTCTCTCTCTCTCTCTCTCTCTCTCTCTCTCTCTCACTTGATCTCATTCCCTTTCCTCTTCATCATTACTCCCAAGCATCCATCTCTCTTGGATGAAAACTTTGTTATGGTGGTGTGTTGTTTGCGTCCTAGCCGCTGAAGCTAGGTGGTGCCCCCCCTGTTTGCTTTACCATGACAGGCTCGAGGCGCGCCATTCAATCCCCGGTGTTTTAGAGGACGTCGGGGTTCGGGGTTCGCTTTGCTCCCGTGATTGGGTGCCCCCACGGAGGATCGAACTCAAGACCTTTAGTTTACAAAACTGAAACCCCTAAACTATTGTGAATGGATGAATGGCTAGCAGGATTTGCTAATTGGACGACAGAAGAAGAAGAGCTCCAAGCACAACTAGACGAACTCCGTATCTCCATCGAAGCGCGAGTGCCAGGCGTAACGGTAACCGATTTGGAGTGGGAGAGTCAACCAACACGCCAAACCCAGTGGATATACATAGGCCAAGTGCCAAGAAGAAGAAGGAGAAGGTCGAAACCATGTCCACAACCTACAACCAACCCACAACAACAAAATGGAAGGAGCTCTACACAATAGAGAATCAACACTATTCTACTTTGAGAATCGGGTAACTCAAGTCACTGAGGTAATTATCACAGTCAGTTTTCAAGTCGCACCTGATGCTGCAGCACAGATAACGGAATTATTGGCTCACACTCTCACTAGAGAAACTAGGGATCTACTGAGTTTGTTTCAGGAAAGAACACCACCCTCTCCCACAAGCTTGGACAGTGACTAAGCACCTCTAAGCTTCACATGAATCAGTACAACCTACCTCAAGACAGATCACACATACCAACACGTGTACGCTCAATCAAGGTAATACTGGATTTGAAGGCTCACTACCAGCACGTCATTGACACCATGCTGGGTGGGGAGCGATCTTTTGAGGTTCTGGCATCAGATCAACCATTTGTCTTACCTTTGGTACAAGGCAATGTACCGTTTGAAGTTTTAATCTATGTCCTAGTATAAGAGAGTATACACGCCTCCTTGTAAAGAAGAAAAAAACTTTTGCAAGTTAAGCAGTGTGTCTTTCTAGCTCTCTCTCAGTAATCATGGCAAGTGTAGCATTTCCAACATTTAAAGGAAAGAAGGGGGAGGATTTGGTAACAGACTTCCTAGATGACTTTGAAGTAGCATGTGTAGTGAGCAACAAAGATACGGATGAATCCCGGGTTAGAATCTTTAAGCATCTCATGAAGCTAGAAGCTAGATCATGGTACAATGCACTTCCACAAGCAACCAAGGATGACTGGGAACCCTTAAAAACCGCTTTTAAGAGGCGCTTTGGGGGAGGTACCACTTCAGAAAAGTTGTGGGACAAGTTGAGAGACTTGAAGCAGGAGGGTCTTTTAGAATATGCCACCTATGAGTCCAAATTTCGCCGTTGAGATTGCTCGCCTTAAGGACAAGAAGCTGCGAATGAAAGCCAAGAAAACTGAATCAACAGAAGCAGGAACATCGCGTCGACCAACAACTACGACAACCACCATACCACCACCACCGGCTCTTGGGGTAAGAGATGACCAACAAGATATGTTGGCCCATATTACTGACCAACTGCAGAATTTGTGTGTCCACTTAATACAGCAAGGGAGGAGTCAAGAAAGAGATCAAGACCCTGGAAGAGCACAACGACAAAACAGGGAGTATCATTGCTACAACTGCGGAGAAGACGGTCATGGTATGTACTACTGTCCCAAACCACGACAAAACTATAATAGAGGAGGTAGGAGGAACCAATTGTCACCCCCTAGAGAGAGAACATCCCCACCCCGAGCACCAACCCCACCAACACAAATTCTACGTCCACCCCAGACACCACTACAAGCATCCATTCCACCTCTTCCACCAACCCCACCACCTGATCACTCTGTAAACATCATAAGGCTAGAAGAGAAAGGAAAATCCGTAGTAGTGGATCCACCCAGAGCAAAGGAGAGGGACAAGGGTAAGGAGAAGGTAACCTTTTTAGAACCACTTGAGGCCATGACTGTGAAAAGAGCTAGGAGGGAGAAGGCTACACAATCAGATGATGAGAGAAGCATGAGAGGAGAAACTAGCAAGAGGCCATCCAGGCCACGACGAAAATTGGGCATCACTGACTTCCAGCTAGGGGAAAGTTCTAAGCCCTATGATCAAACATTGGATGTGGCAGAGCAAGGACCAAAGATTACATGGCCACAGCTGCTACATCTTGCACCAAAAGTAAGGCGACAATGGTCTAAAATGGTAAGTACAAGACGCTCCAAAACAAAGGTAGCCGGAGCAATTTCGGGATGCAACATGGACGACATCCTTCCAATTGTCGACGTAAACATAAAAGGAAAGAGGGTTGGAAACACCTACATTGATGGAGGTGCACAAGTCTGTGTAATGAGCGAAGCTATGATGCTTCGATTAGGGCTCGAGGTTGACAGGCCTTCTCCATGCAAGGCAAAGATGGCAAACAACGCAAAAGTAAAGTGTGTGGGTGTGCTAAGTGCCGTGAAAATCAAAGCTTTCAACACTGAGGTAGAGGTAGATGTTTTTGTAATGCCTACTAAGGGGGAGGGCTATCCACTAATTTTGGGAAGGCCATGGTTGATGGCCATGAAGGCAAAACAGGACTGGGATACTGGCCTTCTACGCATGACCGGCAAGAAAGGGGAGACAATCTACTACGACATGAGGATTGGCAAGCAGAAGCAAATGAATCTGGAAACATCGGCAGATGAAACCACTAGCGAATCTTCCAGTTCTGAGGAGGAGACCACATCCATCGACGAAAGTGACAGTTCCATTGATGTGATGGGTATCATTATGAAGGATCCACAAAGGGTAAGCACAACTGGTGATCCATCACCAAAAGGGAAACCCAATGAAGAGGAGAGAAAATCACCTGGCCTAGGAGGAAGTAGGTTGAAGGGTATGTTGTCTACGGAATTAACACTTGAGGAGAAAGATAGTTTTTTGCAAATGTTGATGGGATTTCCTAACCTGTTCATTGACAACTATGAAAGAATCACAAGAATTACAGTGGTGGAACATCATATTAAGCTGAAGGAAGGGGTAAAACCAGTTGTGCAAAAGCTATGACGATTGGGGGTCATACAAGAAAAGGCACTCTTGGCCGAGGTAAGGAAACTGCTGGAGGCGGGATTCATCTATCCTGTAGAAAACTCATAATGGGTGTCACCCGTAGTGGTGACGCCTAAAAAGAATGGTAAGTGGAGGGTCTGTATTGACTACAAACCACTAAATGCAGCTACAAAGAGAGACCACTTTCCTCTCCCTTTCTTGGATGAAATTCTGAATGAAGTAGCGGGTTTTGAATGCTATACCGTCTGTGATGGTTATTCTGGATACTTTCAAATACGCATAGCCTTGGAAGATCAGCTAAAAACTACTTTTATCATGCCATGGGGTTGTTTTGCATACAGGGTTATGCCATTTGGTCTCACAAATGCACCTGCCACATTCTAGGGATATGTCACATATGTTTTTCAACTGTTCTTTGGAACATCCATAAGAGTGTTCATTGATGATTTTTGTATATATAGCTCCCGTATTTCACATTTAGAAAAGGTAACTGAAGGTTTGGTCAGGTTGCAGAGCCTAGGTGGGCAATTAAATGTGGATAAATGCCACATTAGGGAGAGTAAAGTCATTCTACTAGGCCATGAAATTTCAGCAAAAGGTATCAACGCCGACCCAAGTAAGGTGTCCGCACTCATAGCCCTACCTTCACCAACGACCGCACGTCAACTGGTCTCTTTTCTACAGAAGGTGAGGTACTTAAGTAGATTCATACATCTACTATCACAACTTGTTCTACCACTGCAACAACTCACTCAAAGATCAACTTTCACTTGGGACGAGGAAAGCGAACATCACTACAACAAGGTAAAGGAGGTCTTAGCCACTCTGCCAACTATCTCACCACCTAAGTGGGATGAAAAATTCTATGTCACCTCAAGTGTTGGTGATGACTCATTGGGGGCTGTGCTACTCCAAAAGGATACGACGACATCTTTCATGAGGCCAATCTACTTCTCTAGTCAAATGATGACAGCAGGAGAGAAAGGTTTCACCCATGTGGAACACTTAGTCCTAGCTCTTAGATTTTCAACTACAAAGTTTAGGTCATATTTGCTGCCTAAGCAATTTGTGATTCTAACCACGGATGAAATATTTCCCTATGTTGTACAACACATGGATGTGTCTGCTAGAATTTACTAAATGGCTAGTTCGTCTACAAGAGTTTGACTACACGGTACAGGTAGAAAGCATTGACAAGGGCAAGTTTTGGGGGGGACTCATGACCTACCAAGTCTTTGAAAGAAGGAGAAGCAATCTAAGGAAGGAGAAGTACGATTACTCCAGTACCACCGATGGTAGAAGGAGCATACTCTCTCTACTTTGATGGAGCCTACAAGTGAGCGTCGACAAAGCAACTGCAGCATAGTGGTCTTTGATGACAAAGGGACAAAGGTATTTTCGTTGGGCCAATTGTTAGATTCACATTCTAACAATGAAGCTGAGTATGCAGCACTAACCAAGGGTCTACAATGGTGCATCTCGCAAGGTGTACAACGCCTTAATGTTTTGGGGATGCTCTACTTTTGGTAAGGCAAGTAAATGGAGCATGGACATGCAAGAATCCTAGTTTAAGGACTCACTTAAGTGGTGTAAAAACCTTGTTGGGTAAGTTTGAAGAAGTTCAAATACACCATATCCCAAGGGCTCAAAACAAGAAGCAGATGCCCTAGCAAGTGAAAGACTACAGGAAGTGGTGGTTGGAGCAATAAAACTAAAGCTCCCTCTATTTCAAGGAAGTGATGCCTTTCCTGACATCATGCATTTTTTGGAAACAGGGGAATGCCCATCAGATTTAACAAAGGGACAGAAGCAATGGTGACGCGGAAGGCCACAAGGTATCGACTCATCAATGACGGTTTGTACTGTAAGGGTAAGGACCAAATACTCAGGAAGGTCCCTCTCTCTCAGGAAATCACGGGAGTAATTTCTAGTTGTCACGATGGGGTTTGTGGTGGTCACTTTGCCCTAGACATAACAAGTAGGAAAATCTTGCAGGCAGGCTTCATATGGCCTAGCCTCAACCGTGATGTACACCACTGGTGCAAAACATGTAAGTTGTGTCAAAAGGCCGGCACTAGATCACTTATGCCTGAACCACAGACACCTATTCTCTCATATGGCCCATTTGAAAAATGGGGTATCGACGCCATTGGGCCATTACCTAGGGCCAACTCAAGAAAATTCTACATTATCATGGGGGTCGACTACATGACTAGATGGGCAGAGGCTACAGCCACCACTAGAATCACAGCAGTAGAGGTAGCTAAATTTATCTACGAGCACATATGTTGTAGGTTTGGCACACCTTTAGAGATCATCTCTGATAGAGGGCCAGGTTTCAGAGCAGACTTGGTAGGAGAATTAATGCAGAAACTGGGCATTACAAGGAGGCACTCTTCACCATATTACCCTCAATGCAATGGCCTAGTTGAAAAGGTAAATGGAATGGTTTCTAAAATTATTACCAAGTAGGTAAATAGTCATCCTGGAGACTGGGATAAGTATCTACTACCAGCTTTATGGGCCTACAGAACTTCATTTCGTACATCCTTGGGATTCACACCGTATCATCTAGTATTTGGTAAGGAAGCAATCTTGCCCATTGAAGTGCAACTACAAAGTCTCAGAGTAATGGCAAGCTAGCTTAAACAGCCCAACATGCATTTGAGAGACCACATCATCAACTTGGAAAGACTGCAGCTAGATAGAGAAGAAGCAATAAATTATTATACAGCACAAGCAGAGCATAGACGGCTTAGCTTTAACGAGCATCTCCGGAAAAAAGAATTGAAGAAAGGAATGTTGGTGCTCCGCTACGACAATCGCTTCGACACGCGCAAGGATAAGAAATTCCTACTCCGATGGGAAGGTCCTTTCATCGTCAGGAAAAAGTATGCCAATGGAAGCTACCAGCTTATGGAGGCTTATGGAGAACTTCATAAAACCAGGGTAAATGGTTGGTGACTTAAACCTTATTTTCTTCGATTTGACCAGGCTCCACCAATTGACATTCCAGATGAGGACACACCATCAGCCACCACCTCCAACGATAATGATCAAACAGATGTGCTAGAGACATGAATGCCTCTAGCCAAAATGGGAGGGATAATGATGGCGGCTTTTCACAAGCCAAGCTCCCATACCCCTCTTCTCTCGTCCCCACCCCATGAAAACCCCCTCTTAGGGAGGGAGTGATAAAAGGCATTGGAAAAAGTCAGAAAAAAATAAAGTATGATTATGTAAATATATAAGAAAGGTAAAATAGGCCACCTCATGCCTGCGGGGTAGCCCATCCCCACCTCCCCTTTTTTCTCTTCACTGTTGCCCTGCCGTGTGTCCCTTTTCCTCTCCTCCACTCAAAAGGTCAACCCCCTCTCTCTTCCCCTTGTCCTTTCTCGTTTCTCTCTCCCCTCAAGCTACTCCACCTCTCACCAATAATGCATTATAACTCACCAATAATGCATTATAACTCACCAATAATGCACCCTAACTCACATGCAACTTACCCTATCTTCCAAAATAGTATACCCCACCCTCTCTTTCTCTCTCCTATCATATCCCATGACCCAAATACCCCCCCCTCTCTCTAAAGGGCGCCATGTCTCTTGTCTTGCAGCTAAATAACCTCCCCCACACTCACACACACTCAGTTTCACTGAAAAAGGTGCCCACAGACCCATCCCCACCCGGTGGTTAACTGATTTTTCTTATGTTCACACACATCTGCACACAGATTCACCTCTGAACACACTCCCCTCTCTCCCCTCTCGTAATTACTTTATTCTCCATGTCAACTCTCACATTTTTTCATCAACCCATCTCTCTCTCTTAGTCTCTCTCTCATGAGACTGCTGTTCTGGCACATATACACACAACCATACGAGTGGGGCCCATAGTCACATGGCCTATGTAGATAATGATTTCTTCATTTCTAAATTCTAGAATTTCTTCCCCCTCCTCCCCTATATAAAGAGGGGTCACCATCACACTAAGGACACACACAACATAACCAAAGAACACACTATGCACTGTGTGTGCCTAGTGCACACACACACACACACACACACACACACCATCACCATCACCACAATCACCATGCTTGTCTTGAGCATGACCTCTACACCCTTGGCTATGGAAGATGAAGGGCAACTAAATGAAGGATGATGGCCATAATCCTCGTGCGAGTCTTCGCCATCAACTCCCACCTATCCGCCATGTGCTCTACCACTCTCTCCCTTCTCATTCCCCTACCCTATGCTCCCCATTTCATCGCCTAATTCTCTAAATAAAGCTTGAGGTTTTGTGAGTATGTTTTCTTGCAATGTTTTGCCCATGTGAGGTGTGCGGAATCGCCACCTAGTCTTGTGTTTTGGAGTGAGCTTGTGTATGTGTGAAGGGTGTGCGGATTCGCCATCCTTTTTTGGTGCCTAAGTACTAAGCAGCTATACCCCCTCCCTCACTCTCTCTCTCTCTCTCTCTCTCTCTCTCTCTCACTTGATCTCATTCCCTTTCCTCTTCATCATTACTCCCAAGCATCCATCTCTCTTGGATGAAAACTTTGTTATGGTGGTGTGTTGTTTGCGTCCTAGCCGCTGAAGCTAGGTGGTGCCCCCCCTGTTTGCTTTACCATGACAGGCTTGAGGCGCGCCATTCAGTCCCCAGTGTTTTAGAGGCCGTCGGGGCTCGGGGTTCGCTTTGCTCCCGTCAGCAACAACAGATACTCAAAAGCCAGAAGAGGAAAAGGCAAGTAGATCTGAAAAAGAGACTGATAAAGAAGTAGATGCGGAAGAAACACCTACCACTGCACATCAGATGGAACCCGAGCCAAAAAAAGGAGAAAGGTTGGCACCTGAAGAGACATCAAGGGTTGAGACAACACCCTCTACTTCTACTCCGCCAAAAACTGTCAAGGCATCAAAGCCTCACGATGGCCAAGAAGAAGACCGACCATCTACTTCCACACAAGAACCACCAACAGTTACGATGCAGCAAGAAGCAACACATAAGGATGCAGGCACATCTTAGCTGGCACGCCAGAAGGAGTGGTAGTCAAATGAAAAGGTAATAGTCCAAGTAAATGAATATGCACGTCAGATGTAGGAAATGACAGAGAGACTCCGTTCAGTAGCTTTAAACCGCACCACAAAGGCCAAGGAACTTGAAATGGTGATCGATGCTCTCCAAGGAGAGCTAGAAGACAGGATGACTATCATCCTTGATCTCCAAAGGCAGGTGCAAGAGCCGAAGGCAGAAGCGGAACATCATCTGTTGGCCAGAGATAAACAACAAAAAGAAATGGAGTAATAGATGATCTACTCACTAAATTGTCCAATGCGGCAAAGCAAAAGATGAGCAGCTGGTATGAGTTAAAAATAAACTTCTTACGACATCTCTGTCAGCTCAAAAAATGTAGGTGCAATTAGATGTTTCCAATGCTTCTCTGCAGTATTCTGAATAGAGGATCAATGATCATGACATTTTCTTACGGCAAATCAGAGAAAACCCAGCCGGCTGTTGAAAGCAAAGGATGGTGGTACAAAAAAAGGTCCAATTGTTTTTCCACCTGTTTCGTCCTTTGGAGGGAAAGTTTTAAGGACCAAAATTTTTGGAATTTGTATTTTTTAGCTATAATTGTATCTAAAAAATACAAGTCGTGCAGTTTCACAATGGGCCAGCCCGTGTGAGAGTAGTGGTGTAATTAGTAAATTTAGTGGTCCGAACTGCGTCCGTTTGAATTGAGCGCTTTCTGCCAGCGCTCGGGCTCTCTCTCTCTCTCTCAACATTGTAGCAGAGCTGCTATCGTGTGAGTTCTCCCACCATGAGGACCCCAAAGGCCAAGGGAGTTGCTGCCAGCACAGCGTCACCTTCAACATTCAAACAGAAAGGGAAGGCCAAGGAGGGAATGCCCACCCATGGGAGAAGCAACAGCAAAGGTTCTTTCACACCCGCCTCTCAACAAAGAGAGCTGGAGAACAAAAGCAGTCCCAACACAAGGGCTAGTGCAAAACAGTTCAAGGCTTCTGAAATCAACTCCGAACGGACCTCACATCGTGTTGATGAGGATGAATCAAGATCTGCCAACAAGTTAAGACGTGGTAAGCTATTCATTGGAATCAGGCTTGTGTTAATTAGATGGTGTAAAATTTTGAATTTAAATGTTCAGTGTAAAATTAGATACCTTGGAGCATCGGATTTGTAATCCATATGCATATGAGAGAAAAAATAGAAAATTGACTTGGACTGTGCTAATTATCCAGCTTTGTCTATAGTATTAAGTGTATTTTTCTAGGATATTCTAGAAAATTGATTGTGGAGCTTCAATGTTTGTGGATAGAAAGGTTTAGCTGAGACAATATACGTGATTCTATAGTTTCCCTACTTTATGCTAGAGCTTTGTATATCATATGCTAAGGATTAAAACTGAAGTTATTGCAGACTATTGTTGAAGTTTCATGGAAATAGAGTATGGATAAATCATATTGTAAACACATTAGTTAATAGTTATTAAATGTACAGTAACAAATGTGGTACTTTGGATTTGTTTCACAATAATTTTTTATTTGTTTGACATTTCATGTAAGAATAAAATGGAGGAGTACCCTCAACAAACCAGGTTCTGCTATACAACAAAGGACTTACATGAGGAGTATGGCCTTAGTCTAGAAGGCAAACTCCCTAAGGACCTGATTGATGAGGACTTGCCATCTGAGCAGTGGGTATCCGTTTTCAAGAACAACAAAATTTATTTAAATCATTTACAACCACATCTGATGGATGACTGTAGATTTCTATTCTCCAAAGTTTATCAGGGACCCCCTTCATGCGGTGAACTGAGCACCAAATTTGCTAAGGGTTATGCTTTCGAGAAATGTGATGCAGCGAGAAAAGACCCAACAGGGCATAGAATAGCATGGTCCCGGTTTGGGGAAGGAGTGTTGCAGATGATATCATTTAAGATTGGCGGTCTTGACCGTAAAGTTGAGACATGGAGGAAGCAAAATGCTTCCTCCCCTGGAACTGTCCCGCATTCAGTTAAGAAGACCCGCATGACTCAAAGTGGCAGCAACATCTGCACAGAACGAGAGCAAGGTGTGAGAGGGGCAATGGCTGACTACCTACATGACTTAGAGGCCTTGCTCCAAAGACTCCAAAAGCAGGTGTCACATCTAGGGTCATCAAAACTAACAAACCTGAAGGCCTCTATTCAAGTAAACAAGGACCGGCTATACTGGTATATGAAGGTAAAGAGGGCGTGGCAAAAAGTTTGATGGAGGATATTGATACCCTGGAGGCACACATCGGTGTGCTATGGCAACAAATACCTATCCATGGTGAACAGATCAGAGAGGTGGAGGCTGAGCTAGGAGCAAAATCAGCGCTTGTAACAATGGCACAGGGTTTCCAAAAATATCAAGAAGCTCCAAGCTGAGGTTGAACAGCAGGAGGTATTGTATTTTTGGCTTATTGCATTGTGTACAACTATTGAAAGTTTTTATTCTGCACAAGGTTTGGTGATTTGGCATGTTTCACTTCTTGATTGGTTTATTTGCTGACATTTTTATGGGTTTTAGTACTATCTTGGACTGGTTTGGTACTCTCTCTAACTGTTTTGGTACTTTTATTTAACACTAAGGGCAATGGTGGAACTTTCCTTAGTACTTTATGTTGCTGCTTCATTTCATTTTGTACTCATTTGAACTACTTGGTACTATATTGGTACTTCCTTGTTTCTCATTTTTGAGTCTTACATTGTACTATTTGTTTTGTTTTGGATTTTATAATGGCACAATCCATGGTACTTTTGGTGATTTTCTAATCATTTGGTCTTTTTCAATTCTATTTTGGGAATGCTATGGTACATGCTGCTTAGTGCTTTGGTATCTTCTTTAAATTTCTTGGTACTTTTTTGAAAGTGGTTTGCTTATTTTTGGACTATTTTGGTACTTTTTAGACTGATTTGGGTATTTAAGCGAACACTAACTACTATGTTCGTACTTCCCTTGTAACCTTTTGGTGCTTAGTTATTTTAGTTGGTTCTCTCTTCGATCATTCTGGTATTGGCTTGAGAATTTTTGGTAATCATATAGTTTATAGATATTGTCTTGGGTGCTATGTGGCACCCAAGACAATATAGTATTGGCTTGAGAATTTTTGGTACTCATATAGTTTATAGATACTGTCTTGGGTGCTATGTGGCACAATCTTTGGTACTCTGGGTGCTTTTCTGTTCATTGGGTACTCTTATTACTTATTTTGGAGCTTTCTAGTTTCAGTCTTATACTGTAATGTTGAGTTTGACTTGGGTATTTTTGGTGCTTGATACTGCTTTGGTACTCTTGAAACATTTGGTACTTCAACCTATTTTGGTACTTTTGGTACTTCCCTTGTAACCTTTTGTGATTCTTTATTTTATTTGGTTCTCTCTTTGACCATTTTGGTACTGCCTTGAGAATTTTTGGTGCTCATATAGTCTATAGATTTGCCTTCAGTGCTATGTGGCACAATCTTTGGTACTTTGGGTGCTTATCTGTTCATTGGGTAGTCTAATTACTTATTTTGGTACTTTCTAGTTACAGTCTTATATTGTAATGGTGAGTATGACTTGGGTACTTTTGGTGCTTGAAACTGATTCGGTAATGTTGAAACATTTGGTACTTCAACCTATTTGGTACTTTTGGTACTTTCCTTGTAACCTTTTGTGCTTATTTATTTTATTTAGTACTTTCCTTGTAAGTGTGACTGAATGGTGAGTATGACTTGGGTACTTTTGGTGCTTGATACCGATTTGGTAATGTTGAAACATTTGGTACTTAATGGTGAGTATGAATTGGGTACTTTTGGTGCTTGATACTGATTTGGTAATGTTGAAACATTTGGTACTTCAACCTATTTGGTACTTTTGGTACTTTCCTTGTAACCTTTTGTGCTTATTTATTTTATTTGGTTCTCTCTTTGACCATTTTGGCACTGCCTTGAGAATTTTGGTACTCATATAGTTTACAGATTTGCCTTGGGTGCTATGTGGCACAATCCTTGGTACTCTGGGTATTTATCTGCTCTTTGGGTAGTCTGATTACCTATTTTGGGACTTTCTAGTTACTGTCTTATACTGTAATGTTGACTATGACTTGGGTACTTTTGGTGCTTGAAACTGCTCTGGTACTGTTGAAACTTTTGGTACTTTTGGTTATTTAGGTACTTTTGGTATTTATAGTACCTTGATACTACATTGATATTTTTTTCTAATAATGTTTTCTTTGCTAATTGTTTGATTTGGTATCGTCTTGGTTCTATTTTGTAAATTTTGCAATAATATTTTGGTACTGCATGTGTTATTCCTTGCTAGCAGTCAATTTTGGTACTGTTTTGGTGCCTGATGGGTACTATTTTGTTATATTTTGGTACTCTTTCAATAATTTTTTGCTATTGCATATGTTCTTCCATGCATCTTGGTTGTTTTGGTAAGTAAATTACGAGAGCATTCTATTTTGCGAAGAGAGTATGCCGGGCTCTACAACAAGTCCCTGGAAACCCAAGACCAGTACGAATTTGTAAGCAAGCGCTATGCTGATGTGAAGAGAGGGATGATTCACACGTTGACACCAAGGCCTCATGTTGTGAACCCTGAAAACACAATACATGTGTTTGGTTCTTGTGTTGCCTGTGGGGAGGCTTTGGAGGCTTCTTACGTGGTTGGTACCTTCATGCTTCCCTGCAGGCATCAGTACCATCCATTGTGTTTTGCAGGTGTTTTGAGAATAGAAGATACCTACGTGAAGGCACTTTGCAATATTGCAATCCCTTCGGAGGCAAAGACCTGGATTTTAGGGAGGTCCTTATTGAAGAGTAAGTGGGGTGTTTGTGTTGGACACTATATGCTTATAATATCAGTTGAATTTATGATCTAATCTTCTCTTTCATCTTTGTGTATATGTAGGGAGAGGATCTTTTGGTGCAGACACCCATGACAACACCAACACCCCTGTGGATCAGAAGGATCTTCCTGGATACGACAAGTCAGATGCTAGTCACATGTTCCAGGAAGATCCTTACAAGTTAGTGCATGAAGTACTGCATGACATTGGTGCCAACATGTTGGAAGGCAAAAAGGGTGAGCCTGCTTTAGACACCAGTTTGGAGGAAGATAACACTAAAGCCGAAGCGTAGGAAAGCCAGCAAGGCCCTAATGCTAGCACAGTGGAAGGGAAAGGGTCTGAGGCTGGTGTGGGCTCTGGTATGGCAGAAGCTAAACTAAAAACTGAAGTGTAGGAGAAGGATAAGTAGGAAAGCGAACCGATTGAGGAAGTTTATGACATAGAGATATAGCTAGGCAAGAAGAACAACGCAGAAATTTAGGCTGATGAGGAGGTGGCAGTGGAAGTTCCCTCGGCGGCCGAGTGTTTGGATACAACTCCAAAGTATGTAGAGGAGAAGGCAGGCAGAAAGACGAGGCAGCAGGCAAAGAGTGAGGCGGAACTTGCTGACAGTGCGAAGGAGGCACAACCTGCCGAGGGTGCGAAGGAGGGTACGAAGGAGGCTACGAAAGATTATGGCACGGAGGAGGTAGCTTATTTTGCGGAGGAGACAAAAGCCATGGAGGAGGCCGAAGGTGCGGGGCAGGCGACAACCTTAGAAACAGGTTATAACATTGACTGTGCCACACTCTCCGAACTCTTCCTTATGAAATGTAAAAAGCGCCCCAAAGGTCGCGGTCTCAAGCCGCGAACCTCCAAGAATTAGCTATTTAACAACGTTTTGTACTTGCTTCTGGCTTATCATGAAATACGATCCCATTTTGTGTTTGTAAATGTTTGGTTTCATGTCAGTCAGATGTTAATGTGTCCGTTCCTTGTTATGTCATGCTGTCAACAATTGGTAACCTTTAATGGTGCTAAATGTCCACACTTTCTATTTCCAAAAGGCTGGGTGTTCCTTTACTAATTTTGCTTCGTGGTACTTTAGTGAGGGACAGGTGGTGGCTGAATGAAAAGCGATTGGATACATCAATGCCGCTGGACGTAAAGTCGAGCACTAAGCGCCTTGTCATTCTGGATGTGAATGGAGTTCTGTTGAAGGATTGTCATGAAGAACCCGAAGATTTGTGGAAAATCTCATTTCCAGAGGGATGTAAGCCCCGATGCGTGCAGGTCTCCCGGCACAAATACTGCGTGGTCAGACCTGATGCGGAGGATTTCATCCTTAGCCTGAGGAGGCGATGCGACGTGATGCTTTGGTCCTGCAGCCAAAGACACAATCTAATGACCATACTTCATGCTTGCTTCCCTAAGTTGATGAAGTTGCAAAGTCTCTTTTTAGGTATGAATCCCTTAACTTCCAAATCGGTTTGGCTGATTTTGGTACTGTATCTACCTTTGCTACTCATTTGTACATATTCTTGTACTATTGGTTCTTTTTGTACTATTTGGTACTATCGGGTATAGGATTTGGTATTGTTTGTACAAACTGATACTGTCTACATAATTTTGGTAATGTTAGCACAATTTGGTACTGTTTGCACAATTGGGTACTATTTGCTTCTTTTGGTTCTTTTTGGTTATTTTTATTCATTTTGGTCCTTTGGTACATTTGGTACTTTTAGTACTGTTTGCACAACTTGATACTGTCCATACAACCTGGTACTATTTGCACAGCTTACTTTGGTACTGTTATGTACAGAACTTGCTGTTTTTCTTTTTTTTGGTGATTTAAGTCCTTTGGTACTTTGGTACTGTTATGTACAGAACTTGCTATTTTTCAGATTGTGGTGATTTAACTCCCTTGGTACTTTGGTACTAATATGTACAGAACTTGTTGTTTTTATTTTCTTGGTGATTTAAGTCCTTTGGTACTTTGGTACTGTTATGTACAGAACTTGCTATTTTTCGGACTTTGGTGCTTAAGTCCTTTGGTACTTTGGTACTTTGGTGCTTTGGTACTGTTATGTACAGAACTTGTTGCTGTTTTTCAGACTTTGGTACTCTGAACTGTATACCTGCTCTAACAACTTAGTTTACTTGACACAAATATTTTTGACCAGTCCCATTGTGAAAAATGGGCTTCCACTATGAAGGATGTGGCAGGCCTTTTGGGGCAGTTCGGTGACAAGCCCATTTTCCTGAAGCTCTTGTGAACAGTTTGGCGCAAGCATCCTCAATTTAATGAAGCCAGCACGCTCCTTGTGGACGACACAAGATACAAATCATTGAAGAATGATTATGAGTCGTGCTGCTACATTCGGACATATGAGCCAAAATTACGATCCGAACAAGTGGAAGTATCTCATGGATGTCATTCTGCCATGGATCACAGGATGGCTAGATGAGAAGTTCCACATTGCTTATAGCCGACGCACACCCCTGTTTGATGTAGAGGACGACATCTCCCTATATGTTGCTGACTACTTTGTATTTTGGAAGGGTACTCGTACTGGTTTGACCTCCCTGATGTGTAAAAGATTCTGTAAAAGACTGGAATTTTCGTGTAATAAGAAATTATTTTTGAGCATGAACCTTTGTCTGCAAAAGTTTTACACATTCACTTAATTTTTCTGCACATAATCTTTTTCTTGCCACTTCTTTGGTAATTTTTCTGTTGCTATTTTCATGTGAAGCCTGAATCAGCAGAAATGTCAAATAACCCACGAGCATTGATTACTCCTTCCCACTTTAATTTCTGTCCCATTGATAACTAAACCCGGATTCTTGCACCTACCTAAGATATTTTCAACCATATTAAAGTATCCTGCTATCAAACAAGGATTAGGCAGTCTGGCTATCAAATTTGGTACTACAAGAGTCAGCTGAAAACAAATTAGCAAGTACACACTATTGATCACAAGTAAGATTCTATTCAAGAGAATTACAACTGTTGCTGCCAGTGGCTAGACTTGTAGTTGGGGTTTACGCTGTATGGCTCCCCTCGTGGTCACTCCCTTCGTCATATGGCATATTGTTGTAGATATTTTCATATATCTCTGAGGATAGTTTAAAATGGTTATGCAGGACCGGTATGACCTCCATGGGGAACCGTATGGCTCTAACAAGATGGGAGTAGATCATGATCAGTGGTTTCTCATTCAATAGGGTATGAGTATCAACTTTTCCCTCAACCAGGGCACAGTACAAACCCTCAACCAGAATTCCACCCTTTACGATCTTGTTATGCCAAAGGTCCTTGAGTACTCTTGGTGCCTGGTACATGGTTTTGGTGCACTTTAGAAGGTAGAAGTCCTCTTTCTCCTCGGCTGCTTTCACTGCAAAGTTATCACTAATGGACAGTAATTGGCTCGCCACCTTAGGGTCTCCTTCATACATAGGCATGGTTAAATCCACACTCACTTGGGAGGAAAGCATATCATTGTAGTTCTCCTCATCATCCTTGTCCTCATCACTACCTACTTGTACAGACTTTGTCTAAATGGATCAATGGAGAGATATTTCCATTCTTCAGTGCGCTATTTATTATTGCATCTCCTCCATTGCCCATGCACACAAGGATCACAAAAGCAAGACAGCATCCGAAAAGGCACATCACATGGATTGAGTAGCCGTCAACACAATGGAATGAGCGAGACCCTGCAATTGGTTTGTAGTCCCATAGTGGAGAACGCAACACATCATTCGATGAAACCAACCAGAAGAACCTTCTTGTGCTGGCATCCCCACCTTCCCTCGCTTTGCTAAACCTAGTGTTTAGAAAATTGACCACATCAGCCGCACACTTCATGGGCCAGCCATGAGGCTTTAGCTCCTCATGTGTCAAGGTTCTCTTGATAACAGCACTTGCACCATCATGCTCTCCTTTTCCATGTCCTAAAGTGGAGAAGTTGTGCATCATATGCAATCCTGTCAACTGATAATACCTGGCGACAAAATAGTATGGTCGTCGTGCCTTGAACTATGAAGCGGCACTATCTGACCAAACCCAATGATAACGGAAACACTGTTCTTATTTCATCCAACTGTCATGCAAGAGAAAACAATGCTGAACAAAGAGCGTTTCATGGAGCTTATCGTCTAATATGTAAAAATGCAGAGTCTCCTCAATGGCTCCTACTGAATTTCTGATATAAGAGATGTGCACCAGTATTGTGACCCGTGTTGACCACCAATGCATGGATTGAATCTCATTCTTCATTTTGAAGTTTTAATTCTTTGCAAAATCAACAACAAAAACCACAACGTTGCTTGGAAACTTTAGCAAGCAGTCTTTAAATTGTTGGGCCTGCCACCTAAAAAAACAGTTGTGCTTGACAAAGCTTCTCAGATGATCTGAAAAAAGATGAATGAAAGTTGAACTTTTCATCCTTTCCACGACTAACTCCTTTCTCTTCTTCTCGTTTCCTTTAGCATTAACTTGTCCAATACCCACATCCTTAAATATCTTACCAATCACCTCCCTGCTATCTGCTGCAATCTTGTCTGGGCAGAATGACAACTTCCTTACACCACATCTAGGGCACTCTCCTAGCAAGCATCTCTATGCATGATATTCATGATCCTTAGGTCGAGGGCACAATATGAAATCCAACAAGATACTTATGTGTTGAAAAACTGCTTGGTTTGCAGAACACTCACCTACTTCACACTGTGTACCACAAATGGAGCATGTACATGGATGTTCCCTTGCGTGATGCCCAAACTTGTTCTGGCGCATTTGATTGAAAGCATCTCTGAAGTATACCATCTGGATATGGTAAATACAGCAGCAAGTATAGCGCTCCTTTAATTTTCAAACAAAGAATGGCTTGAGTGTCTCAAAGGACCTAAGTGACAACTCCATCGCAGGATACGTGCTTTTGAATCTTCTGTAGAGCTCCACCTATATACAAAATTTGATCCACATTAGAGCTCAGAATATTACTATAAAACAGCAAAGCACCAAAGCAGTTTATAGTACCAAAATTAACAATGTAAACCACCAACTCATTCTAAAATACCAAATTTTGGCACTGTATTGCTAGATTTCATGCTATAGTACCAAATTAAGTGCAGAAAAGCACCTGATTGATAGTATCAAACTAGATTCATAGTACCAAAGTGGGTACATTTCTGTACATTGCATAGAACCAGCCTGTATTCATAGGACCAAGCAGGGTCCATAGTACCAAATTATGTACATTGCATAGTACCAACCGAATCCATAGAACAAAACAGGGTCCCTACTACCAAATTATGTACATTGCATGGTACCAGCCTGAATTCAGAGTACCAAATAGGATCCCTAGTACCAAGTTTTGTACATTGCATAATACTAGCCTGAGTTATAGTACCAAGCAGGATCTCTAGTACCAAATTGTGTATGTTGCATGGTACCAACCTGAATTCATAGTACCAAACCTAGTACGAAACAGGATCCCTAATACCAAATTCTGTACATTGCATGGTACCAGCCTAAATTCTTAGTACCAAACATGATCCCCAATACCAAATTCTCTACATTGCATTGTACCAGGTAAATTCATAGTACCCAAAAGGATCATTAGTACCAAATACTGTACATTGCATAGTACTAGCTTAAATTTATAGGACCAAAAAGGATCCCTAGTACCAAATCCTGTAAATTGCATAGTACTAGCTTGAATTCATAGTACCAAAAAGGATCTCTAGTACCAAATCCTGTACATTCCATAGTACTAGCTTGAATTCATAGTACCAAAAAGGATCCCTAGTACCAAATCCTGTACATTGCATAGTACCAGCCTGAATTCATAGTATCAAACAATATCCCTAATACCAAATTTTGTACATTGCATAGTACCAGCCTAAATTCACAGTATCAAACAGGATCCCTAGTGCCAAAGTGGGTACATGTCTGTACCCTGCATAGTACCAATTTGGGTACTTTTTTGTATACTACAAAGCTACAAAATGGATCCATAGTTCCAAAATAACAACTTTCCAGAAACAAAAAAGTACCTAATGTTAGTGCCTGATTTATCAAGGCTTTCAGGGCAGTGAGGCTATTACTTTTTGAAATGTAATTAAAACCTTTATCTTTGAACCTTAGGGATAAGTGAACATGGGTATTTTATATTTTGGGGAAGTTAGTTGTGTGTCTCGTGAATTCTCAGGACGAGAAGCAGTTATGTCTATGCCTGTTGATGTAGTTGGCTCTCTCCTGCATTGGTTCTGTGCTTTCTGCTATATTACTGAATGATGATGATGAATGGCACACTATCTTCTCTTTATCTCTGATGTTACATACCTGTCTTCTTTGCAGTATGGTGTTTGAAGTATGCAGTTTCTTGCTTCCTGTTTGATATGTATTGTATGTTAACTGCATTGGTTGTTTGTTATGGCAATGTGTGCCTAACATTCGGCGACCCTGCTATTGGTTCGAATTTCGCCTAAAACCATATGGGTGCTAAGGAATGAATCACAGCGGCGACCCTGCTATTGGTTCGAATTTTGCCTAAAACCATATGGGTGCTAAGGAATGAATCAGAGCGGCGACATGTTCCCTGATAGTGACCATTTGCGGGATTTTGCGAGCTGGAAAACACCGGGGGAAGAGTTTGAGGAGTATGCATCACAATTCTTGAAAGAATTCTACCCACAACTGCCCAGCAAAGTCAGAATTCTCATTCTCAAAAAAGTAGTTACAAAACTGTTACCCTTTGGAGCCTGTAATTTACCTTCAAACTACAATGTGCATAATCAAAGAATGCTAGTACAGTATTCTAGACAAGGGAGAAGCAGCAATGCATGAGTGAATCAGGGCAGGGGTCCAATATTCCACAACATTCATATGGAACAAGGTTTAGACTTAGAAGCGAATTATCTGCAAGGGGGAGACAAGGAGATGAGTTAGATAGTGATGATCAACAAGAACTAGTAGGAGAACTTGCTGCAGGGGCAGATATTGTTGGGGAGGGGACTGAACTGCATGAACCTGAAAACAGGCTGCAGGAAGCCCTACCTGCAAACCAAGAAGTCCAACAAACAACTCATCCCACATCAGACCCACTTTTGGGACCATTGGTCAATGTATTGTTAGCCCAAATAGTTTTGAAGTCTGTGTGCAGTTTCTGTGCAAATTATGTGCAGTTTGTTGCAGAATGCAGTTTCAATTTTTCAGTTTACAGACTACAGTTTCAGGTATTTCAGTTTGCAATGCAGTTTAAGTAGTTTCAGGGTTTAAAGAGGTACAAATGCTCTCTATTCTTTTGGTGGGTGATTAATGGCAAAGAAGAAGAAGAAAAAGTATGCTATTTGTCAAAAAGATGGGCACTGTGCAAAGCAATGTCCTTACGTGTGCAAGCCATGTCAAAAGGAAGATGTATGTGTCAAATACTGTATGCATAAACTGTGCAAGAAGTGGTATCGAATTGTCAGATCTTTTCGAGATGCATCAGATCATGAGGAACAATGTGATGCACAAGAGGATTTGGATGATTTTTCTAATCTTCTTGACAAGGCAGAAGACTGGCATGAAAGTCGTGAAGGAAAAAGAAGAAATTCATGCTCTAGTATGCGCAGGATACAGGTGTTGCAAGAAGCGGTTGAAGGTCTTTCAGAGAAGTATGAAGATGAGTTTGATGATTACATTAGTGATGATGATTCCAAATGGTGTTTGCAACAACCTATTACTGTTTCCAACCTAAAACAACCTCAAGTTGTTGGTTTTCAATTACCAAAAGTTTTTCAGGCACCTGCAATTTCAAAAACTGAAGTTTCAAAGCCTGAATTTGATTTTTCAACACCTGAAGTTTTTCAACCTGATTTTGATGTTCTTGAATATGGGACCAAAGTTGTAGATACTCAGATTATTGAAGAGAAGAAGTTGATTCAAGAAGGAGAGTTTGTTCAATGCAAGGGAGATATAGTCCAAAAGATGATGAAGGAAGAAGGAGGAAGCCAGGAGCAACTCATGAGCCAAAGGAGCCAAGAGGATTGCCAGCTATCCCCAAACCTCACATCAAAGAGACTCACCTCTTTGCAGGAAGAGAAGGAGAGTTTCCCAAAAGAAGAATTATTGGTTGAGAAGAAGGGAATACAAGTGGGAGTGATCGAGAGAAGCCACCAATATCCCATACAAACCCATATACCAACATTTGACATCAATCTTGAAGATGTTGAAATTCAGGGAGACATCAGATTTCAGTGTACTGCAGTGGAAGATCCGAAGATACATAAAGACATAATGTGTGCTACTGATGAGGATGATGTGATGAATCAGTTTTTGATGAATCTTGATGAGGAGTATTCGACAGGTGACAGTTCGGAAGGTGTTTGTGTTGATGGAGAAGAGTTTTTTGGAGTTTTGAAGACTGAAAGTCAATTTCCGAAAGCGGATATGAATTATTCAGGTTGTGAAGACAAGGATCTTCAATTTCAAATCCCTGAATTACCAGTTTTGATACCAAAGGTTCTTGATTTGCAGAGGTTTAGAATTCAGGTCCCTGATCCGCAGATTCTTGATTTGCAAAGAAGTTATGTACCTGAACTTGCTGAATTTCAAAGTCTTTTTCTTTCTCAAGTGAAGATGATCAATAGTCTCTCATTGGAGCTAGAGAATGAGAGGCATTCAAGTATGGTTGCGGCAAATGAAGCACTTTCCAAAATCAATCAACTTCAAGAAGAGAAGACATCATTGATGGCGGAGATTTCTCAGGTTCAAACTGAAGTTGACTTGCATATTTCTTACTGTTATGAAGTTCATGATGCTCTTAAGAAAGTTGTTTTGAACAAGGATAATCAAATTGAGGACTTGAAGCTTCAACTGACTCAAATCAAGAATGTGGAGTTTTCTTCAAATCTTGATGTTACAGAAGGTTTCTTGAATGATGATGTTGTTATCAATGATCTGTATGATGTTGGTTATTTTACAAATTCAGTCAAGGATATTGGAAGTTCATCTGTTTTCAAGGAAGTTCACTTTCTTGATGATGTTCTTGATGATTTATACCAAATTTCTGATGTCAATGGTTTTGTTGATATTGAGGAGATGATTTTGACCGATGATTATGCAAGTCTTTTGGAAGTTCTTGATGATGGTGAAGTGGATTTTCTTGGAGATTGTTCTACATTTCTATGTGATGTTGTTGATGAAGGAGATGATGTTGATATTCTTATATCTCATTGGTTTTATATCTTCATGCTTTATGACATAAGGGAAGTTTTTCAAGGAGCAGAAGTCAAAAGTTTTCAGTTTCAGGGAGATATCATTGATTGGACAGTTTTGCAGCTACAAAGTGGATCTCTTTCTATTTTCAAGCAGAAATGTGAGCAAGCCATCTTGGTGGTGTTTTTTATGCGTAAAAGATAATTAAATCTGTTATTTTTAAGCCTTGAATCAAATCAGTTTGATGAAGAAGCAGATCAATTTTGGTTTTTCTTGAATCAAGATTTTCAAGGAAATCAATTGATTTGGCATGCGGAGTCTAAATCGGGTCTTCGAGTGTTGCATCTACATGCAGAGATATTGGATTTGTTCAAGAGACAGTGTCTAATGGTTGCAAAGTTTGCATCCTACCTTGAATCTTTCTTCATTCTTCTTGAAGGGAAACCTAAACCTAAACCTAACCCTACTACTGAATTTGGATATTCACTTGAATATGAAAATGGGCCTAAAGACCTGAAATCACTTGAAGAAGAGGAGATTTTTCTACTTTGTAGAAGGTATCTCAATTCAACAGTTGTGGAGAAAATAAAGACTGAAGTGACGAAGTACATGAAGGGAGTTTGGGACAAAATGAAAGTCATGATGTACGATGTGGTGAGTAAACCATATCAGATGTTTGCAGAGGAGGAGATGAAGGAGGAAAACTTGTTTATGGAGAAGCAGAATACTGAACTGAAGCAGCAGTATACTGACCTAAAAGAGCAGTTTGAGGACCTGAACATGCAGCTGCAGCAACAAAAAGGCCAACAATCTGAGCAGGAGCATATGACTGAAGCAGCAGTGACAAGTGCAGTTGCAGGACATGCTAAAGATGTTGCAGAGGAGGACACAGAAGCTGCAGGAGGAATTCACAACTTAGATGATCCAGTGCAAATGATTGTGGATGAGAAACTCTGTGAGGAGACTGAAAGTACTAAGGAGGCAGTTACAGTTTAGGTGGATACAGAGGTTGAAGAATTTGACAAGGAAACTACAACTACAGCAGCAGTTTCACAACAAACTAAATTCAAGGATCAGCTGGTGGATGAATTTTTTGATCAAGGGATATTGTGGGTTCTCACAAGGTTTGAGAAACCTTGCCCACCAGGTGTGCCAGGTGTTAGTGCCTGATTTATCAGGGCTTTCAGGGCAGTCAGGCTATTACTTTTTGAAATGTAATTAAAACCTTTATCTTTGAACCTTAGGGATAAGTGAACATGGGTATTTTATATTTTGGGGAAGTTAGTTGTGTGTCTCGTGAATTCTCAGGACGAAAAGCAGTTATTTCTATGCCTGTTGATGTAGTTGGCTCTCTCCTGCATTGGTTCTGTGCTTTCTGCTGTATTACTGAATGATGATGATGAATGGCACACTATCTTCTCTTTATCTCTGATGTTACATACGTGTCTTCTTTGTAGTATGGTGTTTGAAGTATGCAGTTTCCTGCTTCCTGTTTGATATGTACTGTATGTTAACTGCATTGGTTGTTTGTTATGGCAATGTGTGCCTAACACCTAATTGGGACTGTGTATCTTTACTTTGGAGCATTTCTACCAAACAATGGTACTATGCATCTGTTTGATACTATTCAGAATCTAGAGAAGCTTCAAATTGGGTACTATCGAGGTAGGAATTGGTACCAGAATGATACCAGGTTTGGCATGCTGGGAATTGGGCAAATTTTGGCATGCTCGAAATGATACTATGGAGCCGAGTATTCGTACAATGATTGTTGGCTAACAAGTTGTGGTATTCTATGTTAATACAAGAGTAAAAAGGCGAGCAAGGATTACAGTGTGGGAAACACATATTACCTGAGAATCATCTAGAAGATGTATGGGATGTTTGATGACACATTTTTCCTCCATCCTATGCTTACAGATATCCTTTCTGTTAGGAGAAACTCTTGTCTCGGATTTCCTGAAAGCGGCCACCAAATCTCTAGTTTCGATTGTGATACTTGTATGCAGAGGCAACTGTTTGTGACACTAAGTGGCAACACTTTATCCTTGTCTTTCATTCCCAGTCAACTGCTTGCTGCCGCTATATTACGTCGATGAACACCCAAGGCAGCAACAATTTTGGACTGGTTCACAGTGGTTATGCTCTGATCACCATTGTTCAGTATCATTGTCAAAGAGGTTCTCTTCACAAAAATCTCAGTTGAAGAGTGGGGCACTTTTAGATGAGTCAATGTGTTGCGAAGGCCAAAAAGAAGACTCGATTGCACATCCAAACTCCTCAACTTGGAAAAAGGCTGATAATGCATGAGTTACTCTAGAATTTCTTGTTGTTCTAGTGTTGTTAGTCCTTGGGTCTGTCGATGCCAACATCTAGCCATGGATTTGCATATATTGTTCCTTGATCTGGTTGTAGCAAGTTCAGCTCTCTTAGCAGGGTTGCGCTCCTTGTGTCGTTGCTCACGCTTCTTTTGTGTCCAATAGTCCCACAAAAATACTTGGTTGCTGACAGGATCATGAATGCTCGTGATTTCCATCATAGCCATTAGGCAAAATTTGGACTCACAAAGGGGCCCTTTAAGGAGTTTGACTTTACCTCTCTCTACCAAAACGGGCGCATAGATGATTTTTTTGCAAAAAATTTCCAAAGTTGGCGGAGGTTTGACAGCTGGAACATCCTCTTCAAGCTCTATCTACTGATATACAGCACACCATGAGATTCCTCATATTTTAGAAGATTCTTTTTTTGATTCACTTAGATTCCGACAGAGTTGTCACATCATAGGTGAATAAAAAAAAGAATCTTCTAAAATATGAGGAATCTCATGGCGTGCTATATATCAATAAATAGAGCTTGAAGAGGAAATTCTAGCTGTCAAACCTCAGCCAACTTTGGTGTTTGTTTGCAAAAATTTATCCATGTGCCCGTTTTGGTAGAGAGAGGTAAATTTAAACTCCTTAAAGGACCCCTTTGTGAGTCCAAATTTTGCCTAATGACCCTCTGTAGATGCTGGTACCCTTGACTCGAGATAGGTGAAGGAATCACGCTCAATATCCATGGTCATCTTTGAAGATATGGTACTGGCCTGAGCTGCCATGGAGAGAGACAGAGGAGAGAGAGGGTGGGCGGGAAGGGTGGGTGCTCCACAAAGAACAAAACAGAGAATGTGTGTGTGAGTGTGTGTGTGTGTCAGAGAGAGAGAGAGAGAGAGAGAGCCAGCCGAATCTCCTTCCCCACTTCTTGCACCCACGTCGTTTATCTGTTATAACCCATTTCGTGAATAAAGAATAAAGTAGAGTAAATTATAAAGCCTCCAAGAAATTGATTATATTTTTTCTCCTTTTTGCTCAATTTTGCATCTTTTACTTGGGTCTGATTCTCGTTACCACACCCACCAAGCCTAGGTGGTGTCAAGGACAACCATTTTGTACCACCATCCCTTGCTTTCGCAAGCCGTAGCCTCGATCAAAGGAGCTGATGAAGTGTACAAGGCACTTGAAAAGAAAAACAAAGACCTAGAATTGGAATTAAAGCTAGCATAATCACAGCACAGGAACGTGGCATTGATGCGGGTTCAAAGAGAGGAGGAGCTTCTAAAGGAGATAGCTGATAGAAATACCCTCGGTGTCGTTTGCTGAGTTTGAGACACAGTCAACAGCAGAGCCGAGTGGTAATGAATATTTTTAGATTAACATCATAGATGAAGACATAGTGCTAATGGTTCATCTGTCAAAAGCTGAAGAGGACGCACTAAACGAGAAGATCACCCTAGAGGTGGATGAGCAATGGAAAGACGCAATGGATTGGGAGTTGAGAGATTTACACTCTGTCAACGTCACTCAACTCACTCCCAATCAAATGAACGCTCAATGGCACCAAAAATCCGCCGTACCCTCTCATCAAAGTAGAACTTTTGCAGGTGAGAGAAAGGTTGTACAAGGATAAAGACCACCCAAGGTGGATGTTAAGCTGGCTGAACAAGAATCCATGATACCTGATTCTATTTACAAGAGCACCTGCAGCCCTTCAAAGAGATCCGACCTTCTGTCCTATACCTAGAGTAAGGACGTGGCAAGCGCATGAAGCATTGCAAAAGAAGAGGCCAACTTGGCTTAGCTTCTTCAGGCTGCCAGCTCCAGAGAGAGGCCAAGCTACGGAGGAATACATGGTGAAAACCCTAACGGGGGTCATGTCTTTCTTCAAGATTTTTCCAGATCTCTCATGTGCCATGTTGTATAAAATCTGCAGAATGTTGCTAACATGTATACAAGTTTTTAATGAGCCTGAGCAAAGAGGAGCCCCATGGCTATCATTCTTGGAAGGAAAAAAAGGCTTATGCTACGATCTGAGTGGGCAACCTTCAGAAGTGGTCCTTTACGGATTCTATACCAGATGCATGTTCCTGCCATCGAATAATATGCTAGCCTTTGCAGAAGCATTCTACACTGGATTCTTCACCTGGCGAATGAAGATATTTGCACTGGTGATCAGCAACCTAACATCCAGGATTGTAGGCTACTCAGTGGTGGAGCTGAAGAATCAAGTAACAATGCAATTTTTGCAAGTGTCTGACAAACAATGAAGAATCAAATACCAAAAGGCAGTGGACGCGCTTAAAGACCGCCTTGCCAACCGTCAGCCCGTAGACTATTTCAGTCCATAAAGCTGTGTCAAGGGACGACATGGGCGAGGAGGGGGGAATGTTAGCAGCAAGCTAACATGGACACCATTTTTCGGAGTTCTCTTTGTAAAACATTTATTATTTTCATAAATCGGGAATATTGTAACTCCTATTTTTGCGGATAAACTTTGTAATTAATGAGCCCGGGCTACAAGCTTCTAGATTGTATCAACGACGAGTCACAGTTTTATATAAGTTTTTAGATAAGAAATACACAGCGTGAGCTAACAACGCTCACTTCTCTCCTTCTCTTGCTTCCTACTCCCTCTTCAGTTGTCACATTGGGATTGCGTTTGTTGCATTGCAACCGCAGGTAAGGGCTCTACGCAATGACGTAAGCCATTCACAGTATTTTTAGCTTTTGGCATCACCGACCCGCGGCCTAATTTCATCATAACTAGGAATTTACACTTTTAAATAAAAAACTAAGCATAGGTGGGGTATTGGGGCATCATTGCTAAGCATTTAGATGCATTCATAGGCAAAAACGACTAGGTCAAAAATCCACGGCTATTAATAATCACGATTTTAGAACTTGACCTAAAGTGGGGTTTGAGACCATAAGCATGTGTGCTTAAGTCATATAAACTTGTCCTAGAAGTTTTGTTACGTTTGGATGTCATCTGATGCTGTAACGGATGTGGTTTGTTTTCCGATGAGCGATTGGCTTTTGGTGATTTCAGTCACTTGAGTATAACCTAAGTTAGATGCGAGTTGTTAGTTGTTTTCTGAGAGATTGACAACCTCTTGTAGCCTCTATGCGCTAGAGTGAGCTTCGTCCCATGGTTTAACAAACTAATCATGGTTCTTGCTAATACTGATAGGATGGTGAGGTTAGACATACGTACTATCTCCTCTCTCGTTTCACGGTGTGGGCGCTCTACGAAGGCTCTCATTTTGAAAACCTCTACGTAGCTCTCATGACCAATTTGTTGCCGCAAATCAAGAAGTATTTTGACAATTCCTAATCAGTTCTAAAGCATGGTGAGAAGATCTAAGTCCATAGCCATCACCTCTATGTCTCTCTATGCGTTGCTCTGAGTAGATACCCTCTCGGTGCTTTGTTTTTCGTGTGCGAGTGCATGTATGGACTTTTTGAGTGCGTATGAAGTTTCTCAATGATTATTTCATCGTGCTTAACACACTGTTCTATGCACACAATGTGTTTATAATAACGTGTGTACATAAAAAGCAAGCGGTAGAAACAATATTTTGGTAGTAACTCACAAACCGTTATGAATAAACTCAAACCCTTTATACAATAAATAAAACACATCATTTAGAACATTTTCTCTCTTGGGTGCCATGTGAAAATCATGCACGAGCTAAGAGTTATGGTCAAAAAACAGCTTGCTACCTATTGCAGAGTGAAATTTTTTCACCCCAGGCTCCTTAGAGAACCACTCTATAGATTCATCGATGTTGAAGGATATGGGTTCCAAACGTGAGCCAGGTCAGTGCCAACCTGCTAGCTGTGGAAAAATTGAACGCCAAGAATTTTCGCACCGCACAATAAGGTAGTTTGACTTACTTGGTAATGCAAACGACGCACAAAACCTGCTTGAAAACTGATAGCATTGACGAACTGACGCACAAGTATTGAAGAAGTGTCATTAACAACACTTGATGGTACCATGATGATGTTTTGTTAGTACTTTTGTCATGGTGGTTTTCGTTGATACCATGATGATATTTCGTTGATATCATGGTTATTCTTGGTGATACCATGATGGTGTTTTGTTGATACCATGGTTATTCTCGATGATACCATGAAGATATTTTGTTGATACCATGGTTTTTCTCGATGATACTATGATGTTGTTTGGTTGATATCATGGTTATTCTCGGTGATACCATGATGTTGTTCCGTTAATACCATGGTTATTCTCGATGATACCATGATGTTGTTTCGTTGATATGATGATTATTCCCCGTGATACCATGATGTTTTTTAATTGGCACAATTGTTATTCTCGGTGATACCATGATGCTTTTCGTTGATACCATGATGATTTATTTATTTTTATTGATACAATGATGATGTTTAGTTAATACTTTGATGATATTCATTGACATCACTACATTAATATATACATATTTCATTTGCATCACGTAATCATGCAACTTGTACTTTTACATTCATACTTTATGTACACATATGTTGTCGAAAGAGTGACATCGCAAACCATCTCTTATGGCATTGTGAACATAATTATTTCACTAACGATGCTAAAAAATTTCATGATAGGTTGTTTTTTTGAGTCTATGATCTATGTAGGATTGATCAAAGAATTGATTTCATGAAGACAAAGTTGGTGACAATAAAAGATTTATGAAAACATGTTTGGTGACACCATATTAATGACAACATGAAGACATGTTTGGTGACGCCATATTGATAAGCTACACAGTAGATTCACGGAGACACTTCTGATTACGAGCTAATTGATAGCCTTTACACCTATTTATTGAACCTTTGTATTCGTTATTGTATTTGATAGGATAGGAGTAATGTGACTCCTCATAAAACATTCATTGTAAAAGGAGTGATGTAGCTCCTCATAAAATATTCATTGTAAAAGGAGTGATGTAGCTCCTCATGAACATTTGTACATTCAAGATTTTTATAATATAACGGTGGGTGTATGTAGAGTTGTGGGTTTTTCCCTTGATCCCCCAAGGGTTTTTTCATCCATAGTTAGGGATCCTTATTTGAGTGGGGGTGTTGAGCTTATATGTGAAACTACTCAATATATGGCACCCAGGTCCCCTCTATATATACATCATCTCATGTGTGTATTCTACACACTTTGGGGTTCTATTTATGTGCTCTCTCTTTCTCTCTCAACAAATATTACCCCCCCTCCTTTAGCAACAACGGTGCCGTCATTATTAATAGGGAGCATAGAAATTAGCCCGTGATGATGTGTCAGCGAGTTGCCTCTTGGCCCCTAAGCTTCATAAAAAGAACCACATTTGGCATGTGCATTGACCAAAAAAATGCCAAGCACAACATCTTTCTCCAGCTTGATAGGGCTGCACACTCTAGGATAGGGTTGCACACTCTAGGAGACGACATTTCGGACAAAGCACTCATCAAGAACTTTTTGTGCTTTTGTAAAGCCACCTCATTTGACATAATTATTGGCTAAGGCTTTGCCCGTTACTGCATTTAGCATGCACACCGACCAAAGAATTTTCTAGCGCGCCTTTCAATTTTCAGTAGCTCTTGACTGACAATATCATCCGTGAATTTTGTTGCCATTTCAATGTCTTGGATAGTGCCACTGGCCTTCATGATGCAAGTATAAGTGATTGCATTTGAGGAATGGCCTTCCCTTTGCATTCGGTTAAAGAAGCTATCATGGTCTGGAATGACGAGATACAAACAAACACAAAATCACCAGCTAACATAGAGCCAACAACTAGCACACACTTTAACTTGTTATATGTTTCCAAACCAAGTTTCGATTGATGCATAGTCACTTTTTGCTAGACCCATATAGTGAGTACTACCCTCTTAAATCGTGTCAAGCTTCAAAAAACACTAGATGGCACTCCAACGGAGGCAACCAACTTGACTTAGAACTGGCCCCTAGGGAAACTTAATCTGCGATATATTGGTAACCGCAACTCCGATCATCACTGATCTAAAAAGACCAACACTCTCCATGAATTCAAATATTCAGCCCCATGCATTAACTTCATCTCAAACCTCTCAGCTGCTCGAGTTTCCCAATATGGTATGGATCTACATCAACTTAAACTTCAAACTGCCATAATATTTTCATCATAGCTCCAATTGATGAGCCGTAAAGACGGGCCAATAGAGTACTTCAAGCACTACAATTTTAGATCGTAAACTCCATTTGTGTTCACTTTAAACATACCCTTTTTTAGCATCATTAAGGTATCTGTCATACATTACTCCATGAAGGTAGCTTGTTACCAAGTCCTGAACACCGATCATTAATCAAGTAAGCTTCAAATAAGCTCGACCTACATCTTTCTAGAATCTTTGTTCGCATGGGAGCGGAGCTGCACGACATCGGATGAGAAAACCCACTTAACTATTTAGAAATATTAATTAAACTTGATAATGAATGTATTTAGTTATCCGTTATCACTTCGAGAATGCAAATTATTAACTATTCTATAATTGGGTTTACCTAGGCGTGTAGGGTGCTAGCAACCTAGGGGGAGTACTATATGAAGTCTTGAGTTGACCGAGATGTTTATATATGATTTATGGTTTATTTTGGTGATTTGATTTCAAGTATTAGATGGTCATAAACTTTTGTGAAAGTTTATAGTTAGTTAACCCGAACCGTACAAGCAAATATGCAGAAAGTTTCTTTCTTTACACTTTTATTTGCATGTTATGTATACACCCAAAAATGGAAAAACGTTGGTTTTTGCATATATGTGAAGTTATGGTTTATGGTCGACCTAAATGTTGAAGATGTTTTGCATCATGTTTATGTTGGAAAATTAATATCATATGATTCATGTAATCTCATGGATAGATGTGGATGCCTCATGTGCATGTGTATAATTGCTTTCCACCTTTGTAGGTCAAAATTAGCTATATGTGCTAGGGGGGCGAAGTGTAAATATGACACATCAATTATGAATGGTTGGATGTTGTCAAAATTGGATTTTGATATCATGTTTAATTGTTGGTCGGACATATTTTTTGCATAAAAGGTTCATGTCTTAAGGGCTATGTATGTGGGCTCAGTTTGATTGTAGTGGATATGTCAAACTCCAAGTGTTGGTCCAATGTGAATATGGTTTATGGTTAAGGGCTGAGATCCCTCATGGACTATGGTTGTGAGTTTGATTGTGGTGGTCGGTGTGGCTCTTGGAATGTTTTTTGGATATGGTTATTCTGCTAAAACTTTTGCAGCCATGTTATGATCTAAAGTGTTTATGCAGGATTGGTTGTGCCTCACCCCACGTTGGGTAGACAACTCACCCATATGATGTGATTGGATTATGACTTATGGTTTTGAGATTGGATCCTGAAGATATTTGGATGGTTTATAGTAGACATATAAGGGTAGAGACCTTATAGATTTTGATGGCTTGGAAAAGATTGTTTGTGCATAGGTAATATGCTTTGTGATTGGACTCATGTGTTATGTTTCTCATGGCATCATTGCTACAAGATTAGGATCACCTACATCGCTTAACCTTAGATAAAAGGGTCTTTGACCTCAAGATTTTCTTTATCGGGGGTGTTGCTTAGGTCTTCTTTTTGTTAGGCTCATCTATACAGTTAGTGCATCCGGGTTGAACGACCTACATGGCTAACTAATTGGGGATATTTCCTTGGCTTTTCCTAAAGACCCAATGCGGGCATCAAAGAGGCATAGCACCTGTTAGGAAATGAGACGTAGCTAAATAGATAATTGAGTAGATTACTTAATGGAGAGAGACATATTTACATACACGAGATTATAGAGTAGAGAGAGGGCGAGAGAGAGAGAGTACACACGATATACGTGGTTCACCCAATGTGGGCTACGTCCACGGGAAAGCAGCCACTCAATGGATTTAGTACTTCAAAAGAAGAAGTAGTTTACAAAGGGATTATACCCTTAATGGAGCTCCCGCCTTGCTTCACTCTCACCACCTCACACTCACCTTGTTGCATCAACTTCACACACTATGAAATGTGTGTAGAAATGGCATTCTTTTATAGGCCAAAAGGATAAGAGAGGGCAGCCATGTGTAGCCGCCCTTGTGTGAATAAGTCCAAATTGGACCCTCCAATCCTCCCATGTGTGGCCGCCCTTGAGAAGATAAGTCCGCTTTTGAATTCGGCCACCGGCCAGCGGCCATCGACTACTAGCCACTGGCCAACCGACGGTTGTTTTCCGACCACTTTCCGGCCATATTATTCCGGCGAGGGAAAAAAAAAGTCTCGAGGGATTCCGCCCCTGAGGCCCCTAAAGTTGCCCCTGATTTTTGACTGTGAAAATTTTGGTTTCGGTTTCCGGTGAGTGATTTTCCTTCACGCACGATGGCTTCTCCTCATAATGGGGGCCTTACAAATGTGCGCTTTTACCACAGAAAATTACAAGGGTAAATCAGGCTCCATACTTAACAATCTCCCACTTGGAGACTGATCTCCAAACCAAACCTGTGGACTGCTTTCCATTTTGGCTTCTTATCCTTGAATGCCGATTGAAGATGAGCAAAAGCTCAACTTCTCCTTGTTGACCACCTTTGTAAACATGTCTGCAGGATTTTCACTTGTATGCACCTTTCCTAGCTTTAGCTGTCCCTCTTCCAAAAGAGTGCGTATGAAGTGATATCTCACCTCAATGTGCTTTGTCCTTGAATGAAAGGCAGAGTTCTTTGCAAGATGGATAGCGCTTTGGCTATCACTGTACAAGACACAATTGTCTTGTTTGAATCCAAGCTCTTCTAAGAATCTGTGAAGCCACAGAATTTCTTTGCTTGCCTCCATCTCATTGCTACATACTCTGCTTCCGTGGTAGAAAGTGAAACCACTTTCTGCAGCTTTGAAGCCCAGCTTACTACTATGCCTCCAACCATGAACACATAGCCAGTAGTGATCCTTTGAGTATCTTTGTCACCTGCCATATCTGCATGAGCATACCCTTCTAGAAAAATATCAGTTCCTCCAAAATACAAAGCATTTTTCGTTGTCCCTTTTAGATACCTAAGTATCCACTTCACAACTTGCCAGTGTTCACTACCTCGGTTGTCCATGAACCTACTTACAACTCCCACTGCATGTGCAATGTCTGGCCTCGTCCAGACCATAGCATACATAAGAGAATCTACTACTGCATCATATGGAACTTTAGACATATAGGCTATTTCCTCTTGTGTCTTTGGACACATATCCTTCGTTAATTTAAAGTGACCAGCCAAAGGTGTAGAAACTGGTTTTGCATTTTGCATTGCAAACCTTTCTAGTACCTTCTTGATGTAATCTTCTTGAGATAGCTTTATTGTCTTCTTCGTCCTGTCCCTTGATATTTTCATACCAAGTATCCTCTTTGCAACACCTAAATCTTTCATTGAAAAATATTTAGACAGTTCCTCTTTTAGGTCTTTGATGTCCTGCATGTTAGCACTTGCAATCAACATGTCATCAACATACAACATTAGGATGATGAATTTCCCATCTCCCAAATTCTTCGTGTAGACGTAGTGATCTGACTTGCATCTTGTGAATCCATGATCCAACATCCATTGATCAAACTTCAAGTACCATTGTCTTGATGCTTGCTTTAAACTATACAAGCTCTTCGTTAATTTGCAAACCATTTTCTCCTTACCTTTTACTTCATACCCCTTTGGTTGAAGCATGTAGATTTCCTCCTCTAAGTCACCGTGAGGGAATACCGTATTTTTATCCATTTGCTCGAGATTTAGATCATGAGCAGCCACAAGGATTAAGACAAGCCTAATTGAGTTCATTTTTACAATAGGAGAAAATATTTCATTGAAGTCAATACCTTTCTTTTGAGAAAAACCTTTTACCACAAGCCTAGACTTGTACCTTTTCTTCCCACCTTCTTCTTCCTTCACCTTGTACACCCATTTGTTTTGAAGTGCCCGCTTACCTTTAGGCAACTCAACCAATTCCCATGTTTGGCTGCGATGTAGTGAGTCCATCTCCACTTGCATGCTCTTCGTCCATTCTTCTTTGGATTCATGTTGCATAGCTTCTTCGTATGATTCCGGCTCTCCAGAATCTGAGATCAAGAGATGGTTGAAGGAAGGAACAAACCTTTATGGAGGTCTACTTGCTCTTGTAGATCTTTAGAGAATAGTTTGAGGCTCCTCATTTGGTTGACGTTGTTGCACATTGTCACCGTTTGTAGTCCTTGAGTCTTCCCCATCCTCAAGCTCCATGTACTCATCACCTGTTTCTTTTGTTTGATTTCTTTCCAAGTAATCTTTGTACATATTTTGTTCGTTAAAAATTACATCACTACTCCTTAAAATTTTACCATCTTCAGGATTCCATAGGCGATACCCAAAGTCACCTTCTCCATAGCCAATGAAGAAACACTTTTTAGACTTTGCATCTAGCTTTGATCTTAGGCTTCTATCTATGTGCATGAAAGCTTCACACCCAAACACTTTGAGAAATGCATAATTCACCGGTTTACCTGTCCATGCCTCTTCTGGAACTCCCCCATACAATGCCGTTGAGGGTGACTGATTGATTAAGTACACCAACGTACTTACAGCTATAAGTACACAGACGTACTTACAGCTTCCGCCCAAAGCTCAAGCGGTAGGTCTGCATGTAGCTGCATGCTTCGTGCTCGCTCCATGATTGTCCTGTTCATCCTTTCCGAAATACCATTTTGCTGAGGTGTCCTTGGGGTTGTCCTTTGCCTCCGAATGCCATTGCTAGCACAAAAGCTTGGCTGCAATATTCACCTCCATTGTCGGATCTAAGGCATTTAACCTTGGTACTTGTTTCATTCTCCACAAAGGCTTTCCACCTTTGAAATATGGAAAAGACATCAGATTTATTCTTCATGACATAAACCCATGTTTTTCTAGTCGCATCATCTATGAATGTTACATAGTACAATGAGCCACCAAGTGATGGTGTACTTGCAGGACTCCAAACATCAGAATGAACCAACTCAAGTTTTTGATTTTTTCTTTCATTTCCTAATTTTTGAAATTTTACCCTCTTTTGTTTACCATAAACACAATCTTCACAGAAGTCTAAGTCCACTTCTTTCAAACCTGGTAGAAGCTTCTTTGTTTGAAGTATTTGCATTCCTTTGGCACTCATATGCCCAAGCCGATAGTGCCACACTGCACTGTCAACTTCTGTAGTTGCTGCATAAGCTGAAGGTTGCGGGCTAACAGTACACAAGTAAAGTGTACCGACCTTTTCTCCCTTGGCAACCACCAAAGATCCCTTTGAGATCTTCCACCGTTTGTTTCCGAATGCAATGTTGTGACCTTCATCGTCCAATTGTCTTGTAGAGATTAAATTTTTGCCAAGAGAAGGAACATGCTTAACATCTTTAAGCTTCCATTCATTTCCGTTAGCAGTTTTGACAGAAACTATACCTTTGCTGCCGGCAATCTCACAAGCTTCATCATCTCCCAAATATACATACCCAAAATTACCTTTGGTGTAGTCTTGGAAATGTTGCTTGTGTGGTGTCGCATGGAATGAAGCCCCGGAATCTACTATCCAAGAATTAGACACATTGTCTAATGAGAGAATTAGAGCATCTTGCTCTACTTTACCTGCTACATTGGCCTCCGATGTTGGCTTGTTGTCTTGAGACTCTGTCTCCTTCTTCTTCTTGGACCAGCAATCCTTCTTGACGTGGCCCTTCTTGCCGCAGTTCTAACATTCAAGAACTGACTTTGTGCGTGACTTGCTCCGCCTTGAGTGATCATGACCCTTTTGGTTTTTGAACCTCTCCTTAGGCCTTCCTCTTGTTTCCACTAACAGTGCAACACTTGATGATTCTCCTGTGCTTCTCCTTTGTATTTCCTCGCTTAGGAGAACACCCACAACATTATCAAACTTAAGAGTATTTGTGCCAGAAATAGAATTACTTAGCCATCACAAGGCTGTCCCAACTATCCGATAGAGATGATAGTATAGGGAGAGCTTGCACTTCGTCATCGAAATTGATTTTCACCGATCGAAGTTGACTTATTTTTGTGTTAAAGTCATTTAGGTATTCTGCAACTGAACCATTCTCTGCCATCTTTAGATTGAACAAGCGCTTCATAAGAAATACCTTATTGGATACCGATGGTTTCTCGTAGAAGTCGTCAAGTGACTTCATCAAGTCCTCCGTGGTCTTCATCTCCGAAACATTGAAGGCCACCATTGACGCCAAGCTTAACCGGATTGTTCCCAGTGCCTTTAGATCAAGGACAATCCATGCTTCATCTGCCATTGTTGTGGGCTTCTTGGCAAGACCGCCTAGTGGCAAATAGAGGTCCTTTTGGTAGAGATAGTATTCAATCTGCATCTTCCAATGTTGGTAGTTTTTGTCTTTGAACTTCTAAATCTTGAGCTTCCCTTCCTCTGACATAACTCCCACTCAATTCGATGAATCGTTTCCTTGAGATAATTTAGCTACAAGCAAACCTTGCTCTCATACCAGTTGTTAGGAAATAATACGTAGCTAAATAGATAATTGAGTAGATTACTTAATGGAGAGAGACAGATTTACATACACGAGATTATAGAGTAGAGAGAGGGAGAGAGAGAGAGAGAGAGAGTACACACGATATATGTGGTTCACCCAATGTGGGCTACGTCCACGGGAAAGCAGCCACTCAATGGCTTTAGTACTTCAAAACAAGAAGTAGTTTACAAAGGGATTATACCCTTAATGGAGCTCCCGCCTTGCTTCACTCTCACCACCTCACACTCACCTTGTTGCATCAACTTCACACACTATGAAATGTGTGTAGAAATGGCCTTCTTTTATAGGCCAAAAGGGATGCCCTCTCTTATGAGAGGCAGCCATGTGTAGCCGCCCTTGTGTGAATCAGTCCAAATCGGACCCTCCAATCCGCCTATGTGTGGCCACCCTTGAGAAGAAAAGTCCGCTTTTGAATTCGGCCACCGGCCACCGGCCATTGACTACTGGCCACCGGCCAACCGACGGTTGTTTTTTGACCACTTTTCGGCCACCGTCCGGCCATAATATTCCGGCGAGGGAAAAAAAAGTCTCAGGGGCTTCCGCCCCCGAGGCCCCTAAAGTTGCCCCTGAGTTTTGACTATGAAAATTTTGGTTTCCGGTGAGTGATTTTCCTTCACGCACGATGGCTTCTCCTCATAATGGGGGCCTTACAAATGTGCATTTTTACCGCAGAAAATTACAAGGGTAAATGAGGCTGCATACTTAACAGCACCTACACTGGTATGGTTGGTGTTGATACCCTACCACCAATTGGTATTTGATCCTTTCAAAGCTCGAGTTCATGGAGGGAGGTGAAGCGACCTCAACCTATGTCTAGCTTAGGTAGGTTGGAGGTGTTCTGGCTCACTCACAATGAAGTGAAATTATCCCTTTCTGTAGTACAAGGGAAGTGGATCGGTGGATAGGTTGATCCCTACATAGGGACCGGTGCTTTGCTAGTTGTTTTGTTATACTTCTTTTTGATGTATGTACCCATATATTGTTCTTGTATTAATACATGGTTGCATGTTTCATTTAGATGGGGTATCTAAAGATTCTTTGTGTTTATTCTTTCAAGTCTCTTTGCACTCTATTTCACCCTCCACTATATTCTCTCTCTCTCTCTCTCTCTCTCTCTCTCTCTCTCTCTCTCTCTGCTTTGGCAATGCAATGTACAAATATATTTAGCCTCCATAATGTTATTTTTTTGAGTATGATTTCATTCATAAAATTCATTCAGAGGTAGCACTAGTCGCTACGTGACATTTGATGAAGTCCGACTCATGGCCTAAACTCCATTCTAGGTTGGGTGCTGAGAGCTCCTCCTCTATGCAAATGCTTCCACAACTCTGATGTATATTGGAAATTGTATCATGAAAGATGTATATGAAAAATTGGATAAAGGTGTAATTGTGTATTTTGTGTATACACCCCTAGGGAGAGGTATCTCTCACCTGGTATTAGAGCCTATGCTTAAGGTTATGGGGATAGTCTAACTAGTTGGGTTAGTTATGCATTATACATGCTATTTGGGAAAGGATAATGTAATTATGATGCATATATGAGTGGCATTGATTGGTAGTATCTACTTGTCATGTATTCTTGTATGAAATTATGCGGTCAAAGTTAGAGGGCATTGGTTAAAGTATTCAAAAACGGTATTGATACTTCTTTGAATGTTTGTTTTTTAGTAGCAAATGGATCCATGTCTAAATTCTTTAGCAAGGGAGACAAGGTTTTGGCAATAAATGTCAACAATATAGCAACATGATTATCAAGGGATGCAAGGGAAGTCTTTTACTTAGAAATCCATACCAAAGTATTTGCAATGCCAGGAAACATAACTTGTTGGAAGAGTACTGACCGTAGTTACCTTACCCGTCATCAAGAACCCTTCCGTTAGTTTTTCTCCCAAATGTTAAGTATTACTAAAGTTGCCAAGAAGTTTGAAGCTCTTGTAGCTATCATAGTAGGGAAAGAAAAACTAGAAGATACTAATAGACCATGTTGTTGCGTGGGAGGTCTAAGAGTATACCTAGTCATGAGAGTTAAAAGAATGTTTAGAGAGTTTTCTCTAAAACATCAGTAATATTGTAATGAAAATCATAAAAATATAATTTTGATAAATAAAGACCATAGACTTAGTTTTGGACCACATATGTACTAAGTCTTCTCCCTCCTTGTCTTGTTTTTAGATGGATCTTCTTAATTATCTAGACGCAACTAACAAGTGATTTTGCACAAAAAGTATTTTTTAACTATGTATTCGGATTCAATATTCATTTGGAAGTTGAAGTGGTTCGAGATTCAAAGGGGGCTAGAGATTACCTTGTTCCAAACACTTACATAGCATGGGAGTTGTATATTGAGACCTAACCTGAAGATCAGAATCAAGTGCCTGATAGGTATATGACTGACCCACAACTCTGGGTCAAGGAAAAGATCTAGGAAGGCGACGTCAAATTACAAGGATATGTTCTTTACCATAACATGTGCTTTCTTTTGGATATACCAAGTCAAAAGATCATTCTTAGTAAGAAGGACCTCATGCTAGATCAAAGATATGGCTTTTGTTCAAAAAGGAATAATCAGAGTTTGGAAGAAGCCAAATGGCGGCAGCCGATTCTATTATGTACCTCAAGAGTGGTTCAATAGAGTCGATGGACCTAATCTTATATAAAATCCTCACAATGTCACTATTATCTTTGATGACTAGGAGAAGCCTAGATGCAGTAGTGACTTTGCTTAGGAACATCCAATGGAAGTGAACTAAAGTAGATATTTCTATAGAAATGAGTAAATGAATGACATGCTCATGTAAACTGGTTTAATGCAATACAGCCCATGACAAACGTATCTCAAGGGGAAGAATGGTATGAGGAGGAGGATGTGAATCTTAGTCGCCAATTTGAAGCTCTAAACTTTGAAACTTGAGATTTAAACAAACATAAGGGTAGAACATCGATTATAGGAACCACAAATTAGTTTATAGGACCCTTTTGTATGTATGTATCTTACTAGAAGTACCATGTGTCTTTTTGGCTCTTGTGGTTATAAAAATTTGATTTTCATATGATTCATATTGTTTTAAGGTCATAGTATTTGTGCTTCGATCTTTTGTTTTCTCACTCTAACCATCACTTGAGTGATGGGATTTGTGTGTAGATGATTGACATCTTACCTTGAGAGATCTAGGAAAATAAACTCTCTCACCTCATGGTGGAAGAGCATCTTTAGATATAAGTGGAAGTGCAATGACTTTTCACGACCATGCATGATGGGCTTAGCCTCGTGGATGAGATCAGAATGATGTACCTAAAGGCATGTGGCTCACTGTGTTCAAAGAGCCCCAAAGATTAAGTCAAAAGGTACATTGTAAAACAGTGAAGCAAGAGTTTTATGAGTCATTCATGCTACTACACCATAAGGTATACTAGGATCCTCCCATAAGCTACATTGTTTCTATTGCCTATGTCCATGCTTTTGTTCTAAAAAATTGCACAACTGGTAGTCCAATAAAGAAGAAAGACTAGGAAAGAAAACATATTGCTTAGGCTATGATCGCTTAAGAATATGTGGCCAATGTCATAAATAACGGCACTTATCTCCAGAAAGTTGACAGGTGGAGAGATGACAATGGGGCCACACGAGCTGTGGAATCACCTCTACTCAATGAGAATCTTGAAGGGAAGCATGAGGTAGAGAAAACAGCCATTGCAAATGTGTATTTGTAAAACCATATATTGGCATCAAATAAAATGGTTAGCACCTTCAGTTATAGAGTTAATGAGAAGAAAGAGCACCTGCAAAGAATGAATTTAGACTTGGAGGTAGCAAAGGAAGACATGCATAGACACGAAGGTCTCTCGGATGGTGTAGCTATATTTTGAAAGAAACTAAAATATTCTCAATTCCAATTGAAAGCAATATAGGCATGGGTAAAACTCCAAACATAAAAGCTGCAAAGGAAGTTTTACAGCTTCTAGGAGCTTCAGAGATGCCTAGCTATGAGAAGCGTGCGATAACTTGCCAGGCGAAGAGGGGTAGGGTGCAAGAATTTCTTGACCAGGATGTCCACAAGATGGATTTTTACAAAGACATACTTAAAATTTTGGGGCAAAATCATGTGTACATAGTTCATCTATTTACCCCATTAGACGGTCATATATCAATTTTGGGGCAAAATCATGTGTACCTAGTTCATCCATTTCCCCCATCAGACAATTATATATCAATTTGTCTCATCACATCAAAGATGTTTGTGCATCTTCCGGCTTGGGATTTCTTGACAATGAGGTAGTGCGTGTTTGTATGCTCCAATGCACCCCTGCCATTTCTTATGCTTTTCACATCTATGCGGAAGTAGAAATATGTGCATGTACAGTGGTTGCAATCAAGTAATTGTTGATGCGGCATGATGAATGTGCCCACCCTTAGTTTCCAACAAGTCTCTATTAGCTGGTATGTTCATTTGCAAACCTGGTTGACTTTAATACGTAGTAGGTTGCACTTGGAAATTGGCGGGGGAGTACCTAGTGACACATAAATAATCTAATAATTGGTAGAAACCTCCCATAGAGTGGTAGAAACCATTCTAGTACTGGTTGAATCCACATTGGACATGCTAGAAATGATCCTAGGAATGATTAACCATAAGCTTTGGATAAGTAGAAAGTGCTAGTAAAATTGCTAGAAACCACAATTGCTTGCACTATAAAGTAGTGAAGGCCCATGTTAAAACTAGTGACCTGGTAGATACTAGTCTAAGAAGCACACCAGAACATTGTTTCTACCAGTGTTATGGTAGAAACCAATAGATTGCACCTGAACATTTGTGGGGGGGGGGGGGGGGGGGGGGGGGTCATGTAGTGCCATAGAAAAAATCTACTAGATGGTAGAAAACCTCCCATAGATTAGTAAACCATTTTGGTACTGGTGGAATCCACATTGGAACTCCTAGAAATGATCCTTGGAATGATAAACCATAAGATTGGGATAAGCAGAAAGCACTAGTAGACCTGCTAGAAACCATAATTGCCTGCATTATAAAGTAGTGAAGGCCCATGTAAAAACTAGTGACGTGGTAGAAACTATTCTAGAAAGCACACCAGGACATTGTTTATAATGGTGCAATGGTAGGCACCAATAGAAGCCATTTCAAACATGGTAGAAACCCAATTGTTGAAAGAATCATTGTGGATTGTTTATGCATGGGATGAGTAGAAAGCACAAGTAGACGTGCTAGAAACCAGAAATGGTTGCACTTTAAACCAATAAAGGAATGGTGAAAACCATTGACTTGGTAGAAACCTATTGAAACTGGTAAAAAATTGATGGGCTCTAAGATTTCTTATTGGGTACCTCAGTCTTGGGTGGTTGAAACCACAGATAAAATGGTGGTAACCAACAATATAAAGGTAAAAACCACCAATATAGTGTTGAAAACCACCTGTACAATGGTGGAAACCCCCAATATAATGGTAAAAACCACGAATACAGTGCTAGAAACCACTTATACAGTGCTTGAAAACTGTTGAAACTGGTCAAAAGTAGCTGGGTGTTGAGATTTCTCAGGGGTTACTTCATTTTTTGGTGGTGTAATTTAGCAATAAGGTGGTTGAAAGCACCAATCCAATGGTGGAACCCTCAATATAGTGGTAAGAACCACCAATACAGTATTGTAAACCACTTATACCGTATTGTAAACCACCAATACAGTATTGTAAACCACCTATACAGTGGTGGAAACCACCTATATAGTGGTGCAAACCACATATACAATGGTGGAAACCACCTATACAATGGTGGAAACCTATTGAAACTGGTCAAAATTAGTTGGGTTTTAAGATTTCTTGGTGATTACATTTCGTGGTGGTGGAATTCAATAATAAAGCGGTTGAAACCACCAATACAATGGTGGAAACCCTCAATATAGTGGTAAAAACAACCATTATAGTGCTAGAAACCACCTACACAATGGTGGAAACCATCAATAGAGTGTTCCAAGTCTTTTTTGTACATTGTGCAGGTGGGGCTTGAAGGTTCACAAGTTGGTTCATCACTGAAGATTGCCAACACACAACATTTTAAGAGAATTCCCAAAGTGCAAGGTGTGAGCCCCACTGGCACCACAAACAATCCTCAAGTGAAAGGTTTGAGTGCAAGTGAAGCATCAAGCCTACCAACTAGCGACGGATTTGTTAAGAGCAACACGGAGGTTGGTCAGAAATATTTTGATGATGTCGTCGATGGTGTTAAGAAGTCAACACCATGTGATGACAAATAGTCTTTCATTGGGGTTACCCTCCAGATATTCTTGTCTTCCAAGAAGAAGTTCTCTATTGGAAGGGAATAGCAAAATGTGGAGATGGCCGAGAAGTCATCTCAGGATGCTGGTAAGAAAGATGTGGATGTTGTTGTCAACGGAACTAAGAAGTTGATACAACAAACAATTGGTGTGGAAACCAAGAATATCCGATTGATGTGACCTTGCATAGCTTCATGTCTTCCAAGAAGAAGTGCATTACTCACGCGCAGCATAGGGCTAAGCCCAATACTCCACCCTTAACCCTACAACTTTACAAATATACTACTACTATATTTTACTACTATATTTTTTGTCCATGCAGAGCAAGAAAAGAAGAGACATCACCTAAAAATGAGACACTCAAATATAGTCATAGAATGAGATCTCAAAGAAACAGAGATCCCAGATGTGAAGATGGATAAGAAGTCATCGTTGAACCACAAAAAAGATAAATCCAAATCACACGAGACCCGTGTACACAAATGCTTTTTGCATGAGCATGAAATGTTTGTCAATATCTCTATACACATAACTGTTTGTAGTTGTACAACACAAAGGCAATCATTCTAGCCAAGGCTTGAAGGTGGCTGCAATTTAGATCCACCACTTGGCCATTCTAACCAACATTTGCAAGATGGATGCAACGGTTGGTTTCTCCTACATGCACCATATATTAAAAGATAGACCATACATCCACCACTTGGCCATTCTAACCAAGTCCTAAAGTTAGGTGCATTCAACACTTGGCCATCATAACACTTGTAATTTTACACAATGTTTGGGGGATGAGTAGATCCTAGATCAACCACTTGGCCACTTAGACTAACAATTGGGAAGTAGGTCCATCAAAGATCCACCACTTGGCCATTATAACAAAGTCTTGAAATATAGATCCAATTATTGGTGTCTCCTAGATCCATCACCTTGAAATCTCAAATAAAGTGTCTGGAATAGGTAGGCCTTAGATTCCCTAATGGGCCATTCTAACCAACTCCTAAAGGGTAAGTGCATGCAAGATCCAATAGCTAGCCATTCAATCCAAGTTTTGGAAGGTTGGTGCAAGGGTTGGTGTCTTCAAAATCGTACAATTTACTACTTTCAACAAAGTGTGTAAGAGAGTTATACCTTAACCATTCTAGCCAATTCTCGAAGGTAGGTGCATCCATGATCCACCACTTGGTCATGATAACCCAATTTTTCAAGGTGGATGCAATGGTTTGTTTCTCCTACATCTACCAACTTCCTATTTTTCAAGGTGAGTGCATCCAGGATCCACCATTTGGCCGTTCTAACCAGATTTTTCAAGGTGGATGCAATGGTTGGTGTCTCCTACATCCACTGACTTCTTATTCAAAGTGTGTGAAATATGCAGACCTTAGATCCACCAACTGGCCATTCTAACCAAGGCTTGAAGGTGGTGCAATTTAGATCCACTACTTGGCCATTCTATCCAACTTTTGCAAGGTTGATTCAATGGTTGGTTTCTCCTACGTCCACTGTCTATCAATTTTAAATAGTGTTTATAGGAAAGATAGACTATACACCCACCACTTGGCCATTCTAACCAAGTCTTAAAGTTAGGTGCATTCAACACTTAGCCATCATAACCTTCAAGGCCCAAACTTTATCCATGTCCAATACACAGATGTCAATGTAGATACCCGCACACATGACCTACATTGACTACTTGGTCACCCTCTTGGTAGAGAAGAAAGAAGCACATAACAACCTCCTATTTTTTGCACTAATATTCTTGTGGATCAAATTCAACACCAGTGAGAATATTTACCTCACAAAGATCCTCCCCAACTTCTAATGCTCCGAATAACCCATCCATATAAGACATGCTAAAAAGAAAGGAGTTATTATGGGCCTCCGAGCCCCATCTTGTTTGTAAGGATTATGGAATGTATAATCGTTTGATGGATTTTAGGCTACGTAATAGGATCACTACCCATGAACTTAATCCTTTGCCTCAAGTAGAAAACCTTCACGGAGCAAACAGGTATGTGAAGGGTTGGAGATTGAGGGTGAAGAGCTTCATGACCAAAGTGCACGGCCCATAGATGATGTAATTGAGGATTCTGAGCGATAGGTCAGTGGTGATCACAAGTTCCGCAAGTTGAAGCGGAGAGAAATGTAAAAACGGAGTTTGATGACAAGGATGCAGAAGTACAAATTGAGATATATATCTTTGGTGTTGCAGCTCTCATACAAGATGAGAGCTTGTTTATTATTTTTTTCCAGGGACTCTTTTGTATTGAACAATTACCTATGGCGGATTTTTACTATTTCACAACATTTTTTTTTTCACTCCTTAAGCTATTCTCCTATGGATATGTGAACTAACATATTGTATTTTTGTTATGAAATGAACTTTTGTAGCCATGGCCGATGATGATGATTATACATATTCCCCTAGATTTAGTTTTCCAGTCCCTCCTATCAGCATGCCACCCGAGAAGATGGATGCTTTTCTGTCACAATTTTTCACATGAGAGAATTTCCATGGCACATAACATTTGGGGATCTGGTCCCTCTACTACACCTAGTATAGTTAGGACTATGCCTAGGATGAGTGTGCCCTCTACACATGCTGGCCCTACACCTTTGTCCTCCATGCCAGTTACACCAATGACACATTCTTCTTCTAGACAAGGTAGACATCATTCTAGAGGTGGTGTTTGTCATGGTAGTTGTTCTATTGATGCGTCCACGTCATTGAGAGAAGTCCCACCTCTCTCTTTAGTAGATAGTTCACCAACAAGCACGCCACATACACCTTCAAGCTAAAAGAAACATGATCCTAGCAGGTGTACAAGATCAAAGATGGGGTTGTTGACATGGATAGGGTGAAAAAGGCAATGTGACAGAGGATTCAACAGCTCTATAAATTTTAGTTTGGACACTCTGTGATGGAGGTTTGGGACAACCAAGATGATAAGAGTAAGAATTAAATATTTGATGCCATTCACAAAGAGTATAGGCTAGCATAGGGGTACAATCTAGTCTCCAATGACTAGATGTTGAGCGTGGGGATTGTCACGATGTCACACCGTTTGTCAAAGGCCAAAGACATGTACAAGGCTGGCATGACAAATCCGACAAGGTTGGATGTATGGGAGTGGGAGGGGATTGCACGAGAGAGACATGACCATACCCAACGATACCAGCCACAAAGAGATGCGGCTAGAGCACGTTTGGAGTCTGCTAGAGTGTCACATCTTGGGAGTGGAGGCTACAATACTATTTGGCACAATTCTGTAAGTATTTCAAATACACTTTACATTTTTGGATATGTATATGTGAACTTAATGTTTATCATATGGATAATTATTTATTTTGTAGGACATCATCATGAAGCACCCTTTGACACGCCGAGAGGAGAAGTATAGATACAAGCATGTACTTGGCTCTTTTGAGCCAGCTTTAGGAGGAGGGAGAGGTGGTGGACTGGGAGGAATTACCATGAGTATTTTTTGTAGTTATGGCCATCCTCATGGCTGTATTTATTGTATATAGTTTGACATTTATACTTATGGCTAGATGTTTATGCTTATGGTTTGACATTTATGGTTATGGTTACATTTTTATGATTCCCTTGTGGATATGCTCTAAGGTCATGGTTTTGCTTTTGTAAATATGTTGTGGATATAATCTTTGCTTATGGTTTTGCAGTCAGGTCATGTTTATGGTTTTACAATTATGTTGTGAATATGGTATCAGTTTTTGAATCATGTTACATCTATGGTTAGTTTCAGAATATTCCAACCGATATAGTTATGTTTTACAAGCTTAAGTTATGGTTTCCAATCTATCTTGAAAGCGTTCATGTCATTAAAGTTGCAGTTTTGAAGTCATGTTTTAGTTATACGGTTAGAAAATCTTCATATCGTTGTGCTTATGGTGTGGGAGTCTTGTGGTATTGTTATGTGTTAACCCTCACGGACACCCTATCACCTTTGATGGATGTCTTATCATTTATTTGAGTCATGGAGCGGGCTTGTCGGTCCAATAGGTGTATAGATGATCGCCAATGAAGGTGCACCACTTATCCCATTTATACATGATTTTTACTATCATCGGTGGGCGCCCATGTGTGAATAGAATGGACTCTTATAAAGGTCCAATTTGACCTAAAATGCTCATTCTTTGAGGTTCATGCTAAGAAGTTGTCTTGATCTACCTCTATCTTTTTTTCCTTTGTGTACTCACGGGGGAGGGTGTGTGTGTATACGAGAGAGAGAGAGAGAGAGAGAGAGAGAGAGAGAGAGAGAGAGAGAGAGAGAGAGAGAGAGAGAGAGAGAGAGAGAGAGAGAGAGAGAGGAATTGGAGCTGATCTCTTTAGATAGCTGATTCCAGTGTTAGAGTTAATGAGATTGAAAATGAGTATAGAAACTGAGCTGAAATAGTTACTGAAAAAAAATAATCTACTAGAATTAGGAACAGACTAAATGGTTGGAAAAGTGTTTCTAAATCAGATTCAGAGTTTACGGATACAAGGTATTAGAGACTGAAGCTTAATGGACCATTGTATTTATGATTACAAAGTAGAGCTACAAGTGAAGAGATTGTCACTCAAGAAAACTTTGAAGACTAGAACCAAAAGATTAGAAGTAAGAAGTGGAAATGAGTGCAAACATCCCCAAAGTACAATCAGCCCGATTACAATGTAATCGGTCCTATTTATAGCTTCTTGAATTACTGTGGTAACCACCATGGTAAGTACTGGTTGGTTCGTTGTTCAGCTTCCTGGAGATGATTCCCACCTATTGAGACTATCTCCGCCATCTACATCCTTCCCTCTTGTCTTGAATTTTGGTGAGACTCTAATGTTTTTTGAAAAAATCCACCCTTCTAAGGTGTTGAGGAACGTCTTTGCCTGCTTGCCTAGTTGGCCGGTGTTCCTCATGAGAGTGTTCTTTTGAAGTGGCTAGCCCTCCTGGTATTGCTAGCTATACCATACTTCATGCTTGTTGATTCCTTGACACCCCCTATATATAGTTGTAATTCCATGGGTGTCCAGCCAAAGAAACACCAACACCTTACTGAAAAATCCACCATTTGATTCTGAAATTGTCTTGAAAAATCCACCGTCTGATTTTGAGAATGGCTGGAAAAATCCACCATCGGATTCTGAGATGGAACTACCCAGTATCCTTCCACTGAACCTGCTTCCTCTTGCCCTTTGATCGTGTTGGTGTTTCAGAAGTCCTAGTGCCAGCATTGTTCTTCTGAATAAGTCTGTAAATAGCCTCCTACTGAAGTTGATCCCACCTTTTTGTGGTCATTTCTGCCTCATAAGGCATGAGAGGATGGTAGGTTTTGGTGTTGGGATCATAGAGTGTGCGTTTTTCTTTCATTAGACGAGTTCTGGCTAGTTTGTGACAATGCGAAGCTGTATGGATACATACTTCTGAGAGAGGCGGATTTGTTTTAATCCTAGCTTCAAAGAGAATCTCAGCCATTTCTTTGTATTGTGGTCCCAACCCAAGATTAGTTGTAACATCCTTTTTAGGGATTTTAGAGGACTCCACAATAAGTTGCACCAGCTAGTTTGTGATCTTGGTGACACCTTTAAGCTGGATCTTCCATTGTCCCATAAACAGCTTAATCCTCTGTATCTTCTCCTTTCGTTCCCCAGGATCATTTAATTGAAGAGTATCATTGAGGAGTGTTTGCCAAGTTTTCCATTTGACAGTAGATCGCTCATACCAATCCCGAAGATCATCATTAATATCATAGTATGTGAGCCGATCTACTGGTTCTGGATGTTGAGGGTATAGTCCTGGGAAAAACCTAGGCAGCTTATCTTCTCCAACTGGTAAAGAATATAGGAGGACTAGAGAATCTGATACGAATTCCAAAAAATTATGGACAGCTTGATTCTCCTACTGCATCATCTTTCTAGCTACTATGACCAGCTGAAACAGTCTTCAGAGAGCAGTTGCTTGTTCTCCTACTGTCATTTTAGTTGAAGGTCCTTTACTGATGGTAGCGTGATCTTCAAGAATAGCTTGGACCCACTGATCCAAAACTTTCTTGGCAATTTTCATTTGCAGTAAAACCTCTTTTAATTGACCTCTGACATCCTTCATATATTTATAGGTTGGCTTGTTTCCCAATAGGAGCTATAATTCAATGGCTAGGGAATGACAGTCTGCAGTAGACTACCGCTGCCAGTGTGGATTCACTATTTTTTCATCATAGCTTAATACCCATTCAGGTACTCTTTCTAGCAATTGAATTCTCCTAGGATGTTGGCACACCTCTTGGTCATGGAAAGAAATTGATTTCCAATGTTGGAACATTTCTCTGGCTCTGACATACAGTCGTTGAAACCGTTCCAGATCAGACAAAAGATCATCATCCTCTAGATACATTCTGGTTAAAGGAGCTTGCTAATGTCTTAGTCTCATGTTCAGTGTGATGAGCTGCAATGAATGTTTCCCATCACCTTTTAGGGCCTCAGTCACAACTTTGCCTTTCCCTTTTTGCTCCGTACTGTGTTGTGACTCGTGCACTGGTGGATTCGTAGTGTTGTTGGGTTGTTGATCTCCAGCTTGCTGATTACGCGACTGCTGACCTTCATACCGGTCTGGCTCTTCTTTGTTGGACTAATTTCCTCCTGTGGCCCTTGCTCCACCAACACCAGATCTTGAAGGTGGAGATGGAGGAGAGTCATAATCATCGTACCTTTCTTCTGGTTCATCCTTCTTGTTGTCCGCTTTTGCTGCCTTATCATCATCCTCATCAAGTTTTTTTTGCTGCTCAATATAATCCAAGATAGCTTAATTTACCAAAGCACTATTGTATTTAGACAGTTTATCCTGTAAATCACTTTGCATGGTTTCCATGAGTGGTCTTAGATTATCTATATTGAAAACAACATTCCCTTCTGGATTCGATATCTCAGCCAAATTATTATAAAGATATCTTTCAGTTAAAGTGGCCTTCAAGGCAGTGTGGCTAGTCAACAATGAGTTGAAATCAACTCTCTTCATTCTCAGCATAGTTTCCAATCAGTCAGCAGCTCTTTCAGCCTCTGCCTTTTCTTCTCGAAGCGTCCGCATCTCAAAATCCATCTTAGAAAACTTATCTGCTAAGTGCTTAATGGTCCTAGTTGATTGATTTTCAAGGACATTGTGCCACATGGACTGAACTCCTCTCTCCTCCTCCAACTTTTTAGCTTGCTACTCAGTCTCCCTCAATTCAGATTTCAACTTGGTTAGCTCATCATTTGACACTGAGGCATCCAACATTTGTCCTATGGAATTCACAATAGTGTTTCAGGATGACTGAATAAGTACAAAACATTCTTCATTCACTGTGGCTGGGTCACATGCAGTTGGCTCATAAATTCTGACATGAGCCATACATGGTAGTGTAGTGTAATCAGATTTGTATAAAAGTAGACGTCCTTTGAGAGGATGAGTCTGTAGCTCTTTTTATCGGTCCTTCTTGGTTAAATGCAGAGCCGTCTCACTATAAGGAATGGAAAACTCACCCAGTGGACTCAAAGGTACCACTGGTCCTTTTCCCATATCAGTCTCACCTGCTGCCTACTCAGCACTGGTCCTATTTGATTGGTCTTTTCCTTCACTGGTGGTTGTTGAAACTTGCCCTGCTGTCTTGCCGATTCCAGTGGTTTGGATGACAGGTTGTTCTAACTAACCAGTTGAAGTCTGGTCTGTTGGAGTCTTTTCAACAGTCACTATTTTGACTTGACTTTCCAGGTGCCTGAGGAAAGCACTGCTTTTGGCCAATGTAGTCCTTAGCCTTTTTGAATTTCCTCTTTTGCCTAGTGATGGCTAGCTGATTATATGGGGCTTCTTCATCTGATGAAAATTCCACATTGTTAGTTACTGGAAAGGGCTTCTGGCTCGAAGCCATCCTTACCTGGTCATGAGCATTCGGAGAAGTCTCCCTGTAAAGGAGCAACCAAACATACCAGGCTTTGAACATATTTGGGGACTTTAATTTAGCAGTCTGCTAAAGTACATTGTGTAATAGAATTTGACATAAATTGATTGGAACTGTGGCATCCAATCGTTTTGCTAGTAACATGGCAAACAATTTTTCTGACACATAAGTTGGGTTGTTTTTGAGACTCACAACTTTAGCTACAAAGCACTAAGCAACAAAGAATGTCCATACTTGCTATTGGAACCCCTTGCATGCTGGCTTTGCATTTCTTCTTGGTAGCCTCATCTTCTTTCAATGCTGCACTAATCTGTAAAGATGTTACTATAGCTGGCTTTGGCTCATTTGGAATTTTGAATGAAAAAGAAAAATTCTCAGGTGTTATTGACACCTTTCTACCATAGACCATAGCGCTTCCATCCTCCACATTGAAAGTATCAAGAACCTATCTCATGATAGTTGTGTCTTGTGGCTTGCACAACCACATGCAAGTCCCACAATCGGAGTAACACTTAGGCTTGCTTAGTGAGCACATACCACTATATTTTACTGCAAAGAATAAGTGGAAGAGAAGCTTTTGCATCAGCAATAAGTGCTTGGGTTTCCTCTACAATTTATTGCATTCTTTATGACATTTTATTTCTACCCATACACCGTGAAGACGATGACTCAGTAGAGGAAGAAGAAAAGACTTACTTGAAGCTTCAAATCCGTATCCTGGTGTAGCTGGTAAAGATAGATAGTAATCAGTAGTTTCCTCAGATGGAGAAGTTTGCGGTTGTAGTGATGAAACTTCAGAGCTTGGTGATGGAAAATGTATAACAATAGGCAGACATCATGCAGGAGATTTACTAGGAAAAATACCCATGCGCCTTACTGTTATACACGTCCGCGCCATAAAAGCTCCACTGCTTATCGTTTCTAAAGTCCTATGCACCACAAATGATGTGGCACACATGCATTGGCTAATTTACTCCGTCTTCTCTGAATGATTACCACTAATAGTTCAACTGACCTTTTTCCCATAAAGGTTGATATTGATCTCGGCACTTTATTGATTCTGATACTGCCATGGTGTTATCGTACTGAGATTTTTGTGACCATTTGACTGGTTCTAAAACTAATTGTACATGGAAAAGGCTTAAAATAGATGATTCTAGAATTTCTCAGTCCTCAGTTCCCAGTTTACCAGTACCCTTATGTTTGGAATTCTCTTTGTCTTCTAAATAATAAAGCTTGATTTTAGCGCCATTATATACCCTTGGCAACAGTAATCCTGATAAATATTTCAATATAATTGTGCCATTAGAGAACACCCAATCAACTTTGTATGGTCCTGCCCAAGCTATTATTAAACTCGGTTTCTTAGGACCTAGCTTTGATTGATATAACAAAACCAAATTTCCTTTCTGAATCTCCCTGACTCTGATTCGTCTCTCATGCCAGTGTTTCCTTCTTTGCTGAACAATTTCTTGTTCCACAATAGCCATCTACCTTAACTCATCCAACTGTGTTAACTCCTCTAGTCTCTATTTCAGATTGTGATTAAAATCTAGCCCGGACTTGACTACCATCTTGAGATTGGGTATGAAAAATTCCATAGGCACAACAGCTTCGGTGCCATACACCATTCTAAATGGTGTCAATCCCGTGGTGTCCTTATAAGCTGTCCAATATGCCCATAGAGTTGTTTGAAGTTTCAAGTCCCACTGATGTGGCTCTTTCTGCGCAATCTTAGTGAGAATGGTCTTGACAATCTTGTTACTGCGTTCGGCATGCCCATTGCTTCGAGGATAATATGGTGTGTATTTTTTATGATTGACTGAAAGCATATCCATGAGAATATCCATAGTGTCATTGATAAAATGCATACCCTCATCTGACACAATCTCCACAGGACATCCGTATTTTCAAATAGAAACATAGGAGTAAATTTGTCGTGTTGTCGGGAAGAGCCTTAGCTTCTACCCATTTGGTCACATAACAAGTGGACATCAATATATATCTATTCTTCCTTGGAGTAATTTTCTTGAAGGGACTCATAAAATATAGATCCCATTTCATAAAAACACCCGGTGGTTGAACTCGTGTGAGAGGAGTCATATCTGATGTCGTGGGTCTGCCCATTCTTTGGCATATATCACAAGTTTTACAAAAGCTTCTAACATCAGATATTAAAGTCTGCCACCATAAACCAGCCTGCGAAATATTTTTGGAAGTAATATCAATAGAAAAATATCCTCCAGAATCCCCATTATGTGCCTCCCAAATGACTTTCATTGGTCCCTCCATAGGAACACATCTGCGAAGAACCCCATCAAATCCCAATCTATAAAGTCATACTTCAATGATGGTTAACTTGAGACTCTTAATAATCAGAGCCTTCTTTTGATTCTGAGTCTAGTTATCTGGGAGTCCTCCTTTAGAAAGAAACTAATATACCTCATACAGCTATGGATCAGTTGATTCTGCTACTATTAACTGGAATAGTTTTGCATCTACTGGCTCATCTCTTAAAGACACCTCAGAGTAGCCATCCGTACTCTTGGACAGGAAATCAGCACCACAATGGTTCTTGCTGGGCTTATGGAAGATACAAAATTCAAATTCCATTAGGAACATCATCCAGCATATCAGTCTGCCTTGAATAATGACTTTATTGATAAAACATAATAAGGCCTAATGACCCACATAAAAATAAAATAGCTTGCCCAACAAATAATGTCTGAATTCGGTAGCACTAAAAACCATCCCTAAGGCTTCTCTTTCAGTAGTTGTATACACTTGTTCAGCTTGACTGAACCTCTGACTAGCAAAGTATATTGGATAATCGGCCCTACCTTCATGTAAAGCCAGTATTTCTCTCATTGCCAGTCCTGAAGCATCGACATGTACATGAAAAATGACGTCCTAATTTGGTTGTCAAAGAACTGGCTTACTGATAATAGCATTCTTCAAACTCTAAAAACTATCCTCACATTCATCTGTCCAACTAAACTTGCTGGTCCTCTTTGTAAGTTCATACAAAGGTAATGCCTGGGAAGAAAACTTGTGCACAAATCATTGATAAAAATTCATGTATCCCAGAAAAGAGCTTAACTCTGACACATTTCGAGGTGCCTTGGCATGTTGGACACACTGGATCTTATCATTGGCCATTTCTATACTATTCCTGGACACTACGTGTCCTATTAGCTATCCTTTCCAGACTAAGAGAACAGATTTGAATGGATTCAAACAAGTCCTCTTTTCCTGAAAGTGCTGAAAAACCATTTCCAGAAAAAGTAAATGCTTCTTCTCCGTTGAATATATAGTAAAATTGTCCATAAATATGGCAAGGAATCGATGAAGGAATTCACTGAATATTTCCATCGTACATTGTTGAAAAGTGTCTGGTGCGTTGCAAATACCAAATGGCATTACCAGATACATGAATGCTCCCCACTCAGTAATGAAAATGGTTTTATTCCAATCCTCAAGAGAAATTTGTAACTGGTTATAGCCACTATAACCATCCATAAAGCTATACATCTCATATCCTGCGATTTCATCCAGCAACATATCCGTAAATGGTAATGGAAATGGATCCTTAATTGTTTCAGCACTTAGCTTCCTATAATCCACACACGCTCTGAGCTTGTCATTTTTCTTGGGCACCACCACAAAAGGGAATAACCACTCACTAATAACTCCTTTAGTAACGAAGCCAGCCTTTAGAAGGTTATCAATCTCCTCCTTGAACTTCTTGGCATAATTTGGATTCATTCGGTATCATTGCAGCCGTACTGGTCTAGGGTTTGGTTTCAATGGTATTTGATGTTGACGTAACTCTGTATCTACTCCTCTAAGATCAGTATGTTCCCATGCAAACACATCCTTGTACTGTTGGAACATATGTCGGGTCTGCTCTTTCATCTTAGAATTCAAGAGCTTGTTGATTTTGATCAATCTAGGATTTTCCTCAGAACCTAAATTCTATTTCTCTATTTCCTGGTCATCTGGAAGTAACCAGTTAGGCCCTCTGCCTTTTCTCTTGGTTGATTCCTCTGCGTAATCCTAGGATGGTCCTCTGATTTCTGGACTGCCATTCTGATTCTCAACAAGTTCTTCCAAGGGTTCAAAATTCATTGCTATATTGGAATCAATTGGTTCCTATAGTCTTCCAATTAGTTGAACTAGACCTTCTCCAAAGTTCTGCTCAGTGAACAAGTCTGGAAATTGCTTCTTTTGCTTTTCAGCATGATCTTTGTCTAGTAACATTGCGTTGAGATCTATCTGGTCTAATGGGAAAATATACATTGCTGCCAGCATTCTCTCAATTTTCTTCACCTTATACTTCTGGCAAAGCTCTTCAGGTCTCAGCTCCTTTTTCCACCTCCTAGTGTTCTTCGTCTGAATCTAAATTCTACTACTAGCACCTTGTATTATCAGCATCTCGCTAGCATAGTCGTGAACAGCCTGTGTCGTTCGCAACCATGGGCGCCCTAATAGCATTCCATATGCGCCTTGCATGTCTAATACTAGGAAGCTAGTTTTGAACTTTTCCTTGCCCACTCTTATCTGCATGCCTTCTATCCGATACCAATTGCCTACACTACCTGATGGTCCGCCATTCAAACTTTGAAAGGTGCAGGTTTCAAATTTATAACTCCCATCCTTTGTTGAAGATGGGGCCCCAGGATGTTTACCCCTGCTCCACCATCTAGTATGACACCAGATAATGGCTCCCACTGCCTTCCTAACTTTATGAACTTTAAGATCCATGCCATCAACAAGAACAAGATGTTGAAGATCAAGGAGTTTTGAGAAACTAGCATGAACAAATCGATGATGCCATACTGTGCAATCATGATCACCTGGAATAGTGACCACATTTGCTACAAAATCATTGAGAGAGAGTTCAAAAACATTATCATTTTGAGGATAAATGGCTATAGTCTGTCCATATTTCTCAATTCGGCATTTGGTATGATCAAATCCAACAAAGAGACCAAGATCAACAAGCCTAGCATTTGAAAGAAGATTACGTTGAAGATCTAATACATGTAATACTCCTTGAAAAATTTGTGTGGAAGAAGACAAGGTACCAAGATGTAAATCTCCAATACCCTTTACTTGACAAGTCGTATCATCAACAAGATAAATAGCACGTTGGACTGGTAGTGGATGATAGTTATGAAGCCACTTAGACTGATATTTACTATTTTGTGGAGCACCAGAATCAACAATAAAAGTGATCCATAACGTACATGAAGTATTCTGTCTAGAGAAACTGAACATAGGACGTAGCTTGTTTTTGGTATAGTATTATTTTAATGTTTGGTAACATATTCTATATTATGATCTGTGTCAAAATCAATTCTTATAGCACATATGAGAGGGATGATCAGATCCTCCACAATATTCACAAGAAGAATAAGAATCTCTAGATAAAAGTGGTTGTAGTCAAAATATGTGTTCTTCATTATATTGACGAGCCCAACAATCATCTTCAGTATGGACATTTTTGTTGCAATATGAACATTGATTATTAGGAAATTTTATAAGAGAAAATATTACCGTGACGGCCACCTCTGTGGTTTCCTAGTTGAAATGGACGCCTTCAAGCATAAAAAGCATGTTCCATCTGTTGTGACTCAATCTCCTCTTGTGAAATCATAGCTGTATCATGACCAACATTACATCGTTCTTGATGTTGAGAGTATTCAATTAAAGTGATACAGGCTTGGTTGAAATTGAGGCCATCTTTATTAGAAAGAATGGTAACAATGTTATCATAAGAAGATTCCTTCACCGTGTCAAGGAGAAGTGTAATCAGTTGTTTTTGTGGAACATGATCACCGGCAATAGCAAGTTGATTAATAATAGATTTGAAAGACTGAGTATGTCTCATCATGGAAGTACCAACTTCATATTGTAACTTGTTAAGAAAACCTCTCAAATAAAGTATTTCTGTAACAGATTTTTTCTGAAATTTTGCAATAAGGTACTTCCATACATCATGGGAAGTAGGCAACTCATACACATGAAGCAAAAGGTAATCAGTAAGAGGAAAAACAATATACTGACAAGCTGCTTTATCACATCGTTGCCAATTTGTATATACGCGATATGCCAATCTTCAAATACAGGTTCTTTAGTGATAAGCACGTTGTCATGGGCTGAGGTGGACATACAAGATTTCCAAGGACAATATCACAGAGTTCATTGCCTTCATGAATTAACAAAATCTTTGCTTTCTAGCCTGGAAATCCTTGGCCTTGAAAAGGAGGAACATAACGCTGGTCAAAAGGAAAATGGTTGACAAGAATAGTCATAGCCATATCTGGTTGCGATAAGACGTATAAGATAAGATCATAGAATTTGCACACCATATATGGTGAAGGCGAACATGAAAAATATGACGACTTTGTTCTGCCAGTGAAAAACACAAGAAGTACGCTTAATAAATATCCAAAGAAGTGAGGGACAGTGATGTGAGACATGGCGTGAGGCTCAAAATTGACGGTCACAATATAAATAGCAAAACACTAAACTTGTTCAAAAAAGTTAACACCAAAAATAGAAAAACGATCACGGATGATTCATGAAGACGCATGAGGATGAAACCTGCGTCAAGCTCAATTGCAGTAAAACCAACATAACTTTCTGTTGTGAACTTCGATTGACGCAAATATAGACCTCAAATTGAAGAGCTTGAGGAGACAAACAAGTTTTGGGTGAAAAGGGCCATTGCGCTACGCTCCATTGTGCTTTTTCCATTTCTTCAATTTTTGAGCAAAAGACTCTCAAAAACTGAGACTAAGTTTAGGGTGTCAAAAGAGAAATCAACAAGAAAACATAATCAATGATTCACCATATCTATTAGCAATAAACGCCACACAAAACACTAATCATGTTCTTCTTAACACAAAACAACCACAATTAACAAGAATTAATTCTCAAAAATAATATTTGAAGCAATTCTAAATCTTACATGCAAATTGCATACATATACTCTGTTTTGTCACCATAAATTGAATTGCTGCATGATCGTTACTACTTTGATACCATGTTGAGATGTAGAGAGAAAGAGAGAGAGACAAGACAAGAGACACACCATGTACTCTCCCAAAGAATGATTCATATTAAGGACAAGATCCAAATATATAAGTGAGACCAAGTTGAGTAGAGTGAGCCATATATACCTTTGACAGTAGATGTGATCGCTTGATTGGTTTGCATTAGTGTGGCATTCTTTTGTAGTCTAATAGGACACTCGGCTACATGATGTGGACCGCTAGACTTGTAGCATTGAAGAGGTGGTCTCTTGACTGTGAAATTGATAATTTGACCTCTTGCTGCAAGAGGAGCTACTTGATAGGAAGGTTTGACTTGTCCCGAATAGTCCTCCATGTAGTACTGTGGACTTTTTTCAAGTGCATCAATCCCATATGCAATATTAGGGTCTATATCTTCCTCACAACCTTCCAAACAAGCAATAGTTGACTCACAACCCACTTGATTCACATAAGTGATTCTCGAATTTGGAGGTTATGGTCCTAGCATTAGAGGTGGTGATAGCCGATTTTTGAAAATCAATGAAAAAGAAGAAAAAAAAACTTATTTTTCCTCTGTTGGAGCCTTGGCGACACTGTTGGAAGGCTCGGCACCGCCTAGTCAATCCTCCCAACACCTCTACGGGCATGACATCCCTCCCCCCCCCCCCCCCCCCCCCCCCTTCGATTAGCCAGCATTATCACCCTCAGGCCCCGTTGGTCTATACCCCAGCCTAGCCGACAGCCCTCGGTTTCAGATACCCTTTCTCTCTTCCCCCCGTAGATTATTCCCCCCCCCCCCCCCCCCCCCCCCTGGCCACCCCCGGCCAGGCGCAAGCCTTGAGCACTCACCCGAACCCCTCTCTCGTGCTCCCTCTCTATTGAGCTGCATGGGACCCCCCCCCCCCACGCTGTCCCGTATTCTTACACTCTCCCCCTCTCACACTCTTTTTTCCCCCACTCTCATTACTCCCCCCCCTTGGCCTGCTAATATTCTTCCCCCCCCCCCCCCACCCGCTTGCCTCACCCTCCCCTCGGATTCACTCATCCTTCCTTTGGCCCGCTATCCCCACCCTCTATCCCTCCCCACACCATTGACTTCTACCCCCCCCCCCCTCGCATCCTTGAGACAGCATGCAAAATGGAGGATAAGACAACCCCCCCTCTCCCCCCCCCCCCCCCCCCCCCCCCCCACTGTGGGCACCCGCCCTATGGGATTCCACCTCCCTCTAGCGCCACCTCATCCTATCTCTCTCTCTCTCTCTCTCTCTCTCTCTCTCTCTCTCTCTCTCTCTCTCTCTCTCTCTCTCTCTCTCTCTGCCATGGAGGCGCCCGCCATCTCCCTCTGTCTCCCTCTCAGCCTATATAGGCGCAACGCATTTCTCTCTCTCTCAACACCACACGCACACACAAACACCCCACGCATACACACACACACACACACACACACACACACACACACACACCATCCCCTCCCACCCCAAGCATGTGTAGCTGCCACTGGCCGCCGAACAAAAAAATAAAAACATATATATACATTATGTACATAAGCCCTCCCGTTCCCATGGCACGCTCACGCACACATACAAATAACACATGCACTCACGCACACACATCCATATACATATATATATATACACATCCGCACACATACAAATAACGCATGCACTCACGCACACACATCCATATACATATATATACACACATCCACCCACATGCACATACGTACACACACACGCGTATACGCACCACAAATACAGAAAAAAACAAAGGACTTCACAACTACGACAACCACAAAAAAAGAAGAAGGATCCAAAGCACGCGCCGCCAACAACAAAAAGAGGAAATGCGCCGAAGGCATGCCCCGTCCGACCCCGAAAAGAAGTATGCTCGACACCGACGCACCGGCAACACGCAACCATGACGCCATTCCAGTAATTTATAGGTTATTTTCATCATTTTCTTCAATTTTCACCCAAGCCATTGTAAAATTCCCATTTTTTGTAAATATCCTCTCCCTAGGTGTGGTCACAAAGGCCCACCTGGAGATTCTCATCTTTTAATAACCTCCCAAAACAAAGCAAGGGTCAACCACACCGGGCCCACCACTTGCTTTGTCTCCCCGATTAAGCTTACCCTAATCACACTGGGATTACCATAATCCAAGCAGCCAACACCTATAAATTGGCAGTGAGAGGTCACTATCGCGGGGGGGGGCAGTTCATGAGGAGTCAAGAATTTGGTAGAGTGTAGTGGGAAGGATTGACACTATCACCATCATGGGGAGGGGGCTTGTTTGTTGGGTTTTCCTTGGGAATTGCACCATGCAAAGGGAACCACATCCATCTCTCGACTCCAATGGTTGATGCACCCACATATACACGCTCTTGGTAGCAAGTTTCACAATCATTGAGTCATCTCACAGAACGCACCAAGTAGGTTGCACCACCTCCTCTCCCTACTTCTCTACCACCACGGCGTGCCATTTGTAAATACTGCATAAATAATTCTCCCTCACATCCCTGAGGGTTTTCATCATTTGCAAATCTCTCTTTTCCTCTCTCTGTGTGTGTGTGTGTGTGTGTGTGTGTGTGTGTGTGTAAGTTTGCGGTGTTCATATGATCGTGGTTTGCATCCTAGCCGCTCAAAGCTACGTGGTGCCCCTTATTTGCTGTACCATGGCAAGATCGAGGCGCGCCATTAGGCCCCCGCCGTTTTAGAGACCGTCGGGGTTCGGGATCCGCTTTGCGTCCGCCATTTGGTGCCCCCACCAAGGAGGGCTTTCTAAGACCCTTCACTTTACAATGCTAAAAGTGACGCCCACTATCAATCATGGCGAATGGCTGAAGGAATTTTCTAACTGGAGGACGGAATAAGAGGAGATGAAGGAGGCACTAGTCGCCTTCATTGAGGTGCTACTGCCAGGCTGCAGTGTCGTCAGCACTCAAGAGGTAAATTCTCCATCTCGTGTCACTCGTTCTAACTATAAATTGAGAGCATCAGGTGGGAGGTCGGTGAAGTGCCATCACTGTTGTCAACCAAGGTACACTATCAATGAGTGCCAGTAACGAAGGCAGCGAAAGGGCTGAAGTCATCTACATCGACATTCATTGCGAAGAAGTCATTCACATCAAGGAAGGGAAGCAAACAATGAGATCTCTTTTCCCTAAAGAAACTGAAGTCAAAGTTATAACTCCAAAGTGGCCAAAAGGGACTGCTCGAGCCAAAGGCAAGGAGAAGATAAGCCACTCTGGCAAGTGCTTCAAGCTCAGAAAGCCGGGTTGTACCCAGTTTTCCAAAGAGGAAGTCATCTGAAGCTAAGTGGTGGAAGGTCGCCTACCGATTTGCACGACGCATGTGAGTGCTACCAATCCACTTCGACAATCCGGAAGAAGAAGTGGTAAGAAGATTCCCATGTCCTAGAGAAGAGTGGTTCGGCTACTGCTCTCATTGTTTTGGAAAGCAAGTGAAGGATCTTCCTCCTCTCCCTGTACAACTTATCCTGAAGAAGCTCTCTACCACGAGAGAAACCCAGTGGGCTGGGGACGAGTTGCAACTGAATGGAGTAGAATTCATGCAACACGCCGACTATGGAAATTACCTGCAATTGCTGGTAGCCAAGAGGCTGGGAGTGGTCAGATGCGTCGCCATCACCCCGTACGTGCTGAGCAACGAAGGAAAGGTAGATCCCATGAAAGGCGACAACCTCTTGTGGATGTGCCGACTCATCAACACTGGCGTGGTAAGAGTATAAGTAAGTATTCCACCCTCTGTGCATGATGGAAAATGGGCCGACAACATTCCCGTTCAGATAGGAAAGACTTATACCAACAGAAGATCGTACACCTATTCGGTGTGGCGGTACTAGGAGAAATCCTCAATTCCCCGAACCCTATCATTCTCCCCATATTAGATTACCATCATTCCTTTAATGTTTCTATCTTTATCCTGTTTTAACCTATCCACCCACCCCTGTAAAAACCCGCTATGAGCCGCTACTGTTAATGTAATGTTTAAAAAAAAAAAAAAAGAGGTTTGTAATTTCGTGAGTCACCACCATGGCAATTGTTTCTTTCCCCACATTCAGTGGAAAGAAGGGAGAGGATCTCACCACCAAATTTTTGGATGATTTTGACATTGCTTGTGTCGTCTCCAACAAAGATGACGACGCTTCATGACTTAGAATTTTTCCTCTACTGATGAAAGTAGAGGCCAAGTCCTAGTATAATGCATTGCCCCATGCCATCAGGAATGCATGGGATGTGTTAAGGGCTGCTTTTGTAAAGAGGTTTGGTAGAGGCACAACCTCGGAGAAGCTATGGTAGCTAATGACAAAATTAAAGCAGGGAGGCCTGCTAGAGTATGCCACCTACGAGTCCAAATTTGATGACTTATGGGAGAGATGGGCTGCCTCACTGGAGGAAGTTGAAGGAGCCCCTAATTTCCTAAAGAAGGACCGTTTCATTGTTGGTCTATGGTCGTGGTCTATGGTCGTCGCTTAGAGAGAAGGTGAAGGGAAGGTTTCTTGCAACATATGAGTTGGCAGCCGAAGTAGCCCGCCTTAAAGAGAAGAAGCTGTGCATGCAAGCAAGAGTAAACGAGTCAAAGGAAACAAGCTCGTCCCGACCAACCCCAGTGACTGCAACAACCAATCATAGAGTCCAACCACAGGAGGCATCAGAAGAGCAGCAAGACCTGCTGAGTCGCATCACCACCCAACTAGAGAGTTTATCTGTGCATCTGGTGCAGCAGGGGCATACACCTGGCAGGAATCCAGAACAAGGAAGAGGACAACGAAGATCGAAGCAAGAGTACCACTGTTACAACTGCGGGGAAGGTGGCCATGGAATGTACTATTGCCCACACCCGAGGAGGTAGAACTTCAATAGAGGGGGGAGACAGAATCAGATCTCCCCGCCAAGAGAAAAACCACCGCCACAATCACCACTTACAATCATCCTACGCCCACCACCAATTGGTACCCTCACACCAAGTATCATTGGTCTTGCAGAAGAGGTCAAGATGAGTGTAACAGAAGAAGGATCAAGTAAGAAGACTATTCAAAGAACTAAAACAGTTGAACAAGAGGTTAAAGAATCAAAAGATGCTACCCAGGTGGGGGAGGTAAGTCAAGAAAATTGTGTTACAAATGTGAGTACATATTTAAACCTGGATGAAATATGCACCAAAGCAATCAATCGACAACATTGGGCAGTAAGGGTAAGAAGGTGTAAAGTGTTGATCAGGCCTCATCAGAGTAAGAGGAATGCAGAGGGCATGAAAGATACAAGAGAAGAGGAAGACCAGCCTGCTAGCAAGGCTTTGCAAAAGATGGACAACATATCAAGCAAAGGGGAGGGCTTTGGAAACAGAAGCATGTGCACTAGCATGGACCAAGAATAGTGTAGCAAACTAAAGGAATTTTGCATCCAAGAAGTTTCACTAGAGGACCATAACGAAGAGGTAAGTATGACTGAAGGTTTGGAGTTGGATATTGCTCCAGAGGCTTGGCAGCCGAGCAAGACTTTATGGTGTAGTGTTATAGACTTAGAGATGGGTAATGCTTCTAGTCTACTGAAGGGTGTTATAAACTTGGAGATGGGTAGTGCCTATAGTTTATGTGAGGGTGTTCAGAGTAAGTTTGATGATCAATAGGTTGCCAACATTTTAAGGATGTTCCAAACTCCTCCACAACACAGCATTGTGTTTGCATGGGATGCATCAGACCTATGGCTATGGCTAGCCACTATAACATATAGAGATAAGATCAGCATGGAGATAAAAGCTAAGGAGCCATGGATAGACAAAGGGCTGATAGAATGCAATAATGAAGGCCTCATTCCCAATTTGGTACAATTTTTACAAATAGTGCATCCTCTCTTTGGAGAAAGGTAAGTGGATTACGCTTGAATTTAAGACGCAAGGAAGGTGGCTTGCTATTAGCATCAGAAAAGGAAGCTGACATGTTTGAGCACACCCAAAAGAAGCATGATATGCTTGCAGTATTTTACAGTCATGGCAGTAAGCAGGATTCTGAAGATAACTTGAGCTCATCACACCAACAAGGTGGCCATATGTGGTGGATTCTTGGTACACTCTTGGGAATCATAATTTTCAATTCTGTCTTTGCAGGAGCCAAGATGCTCATTTCCCCTCTCGCTACTATTGGTGGTTACAAATTTGGTCCAATTTGGCATGCAAATTTTATTGTTTCGACACTGTAGAGAATGATTCTATTTTTTGCTTGGGATCCAGGAGGACACTGGCACAAAGTTCTGGAAGCCATGGGCTTACCATTTAATCAACTGACACTATTCCAAGGGACAGGCTATCAACCGGACCTGTTGCAAATTCATGAATATCCCAGGATTCTCACCAATGGCCAAATGGAATGGCTAGTTCTGAAGGGAACCCAATATCGGCTCCTACAACTAAGCGGAAGAAGAATCAGAGTCAGAGCTAGAGGCACGAATGCCTCTAGCCAAAGGGAGAGGGCTAATGATATCCGATTTTTGAAAATCAAAGAAAAAGAAGAAAAAAAAACATATTTTTCCTCTGTTGGAGCCTTGGCGACACTGTTGGAAGGCTCGGCACTGCCAGGTCAATCCTCCCAACATCTCTACGGGCATGACACACCCGCCCCCTTTGATTGGCCGGCCTTATCACCCTCAGGCCCCGTTGGTCTATACCCTAGCCTAGCCGGCCGCCGTCGGTTTCAGATACCCTTTCTCTCTTCCCCCTTGTAGTTTATTCCCCCCCCCCCCCCCCCCCCCCCCCCCCACCTGACGGGCATTGGATGAAATAACACCCCCCCCCCCCCTCTCTCTCATTTTCCCTACATACCTCTCTCCCAAACCTACCCCCCCCCCCCCCCCCCCCCCCCCTACTGGCCACCCCCGGCCAGGTGCAAGCATTGAGCACTCACCCCGACCCCTCTCTCGTGCTCCCTTTGTGTTGATCCGCATAGGAACCCCCCCCCCCCCCCCCCCCCCCCCCCCCCCCCTCTCTCCCGTATTCTTACACTCACCCTCTCCCCCTCTCACACTCTTTTTTTCCCCACTCTCATTACTCCCCCCCCCCAACCCTCTTCCCCACCCGCTCACCTCACCCTCCCCTCTGCTTGACTCATCCTTCCCTTGGCTTGCTATCCCCACCCTCTATCCCCCCCCACACCATTGACTTCTACCCCCCCCTTCTTATCCTTGAGACAACATGCAAAATGGAGGATAAGTGTAAGGGCTCCAAACTCGCCGACACCAAAAGCGGGATGGAACCTTTGACAGGTCTCTAGGCCTACTAAGGTCAAAGTCTTTAAAAAAAAAAGTTCCAAGGAATTCACCCTTACCATTGACAATGGTTTAGGTTTATAGCCCTAGAAGAGACCTAGTCCTGTCTCGCAGTGGAAACGGGACCCTAGAAAAGAAAAATTCCGGCCCTAATTCTTCATCCTTTAGATTAAGGTTTCCTTAGCCAACGCTTTTTTCCCTCTAGCATATGTGAGGGCACAGCCGCTAGTGGATTCCTTGTCCAAGTGTAGAAGTTTCTAATCGTTTTAGTGCGTGGGAATGGATAGTTACTTGACTAATCAGGTCCACCCGTCCATGATTGACAACCTTAGTCAATCCCCACTTACCACCCCGCACTCACACATGATTCTATTGTTGTTTAATTACTACCATATTCTTTCCACAATTAAAATAATGATTATTTTTTAACTTTTCAACTGCATATCCTTAACACTAGGTTGGTAACCTAACAGGACATAAAAGTGTTGTTTCAGGGTTTTGAAAAAAACCTCCAAAACCATAGTAGATCCATTCATTTTGTAAAATCTTTTCATAAGGTTATAGTTCAAGGCCTACTACACATGGAAAAAATAAGAAACTTGTAAAATTTCTCATCTTTTGGTCACACCAAGCCTCCAAAGTTGATGGACCAGTACATTTTCATCAAAACAGTCATTTCTTACGTTTTGTTGCATAAAAATAAGACTAGGGATTTTTGTAGGACTTGAGATAAATTCCCTAGTTAACTTCAATGGGTTGGTGATCAGAACATATGATTGCTTCTCACTCACTATTTTTTTTTTCCAAAAAAAATAGGTACAAAAAAGTTGAATTTTTACCATTCTGCAAACCTATCATCAAAGTTTCTATAGCCACGCTCAATACAAATAATATATGCATGTTTTCTTAGTTCCCTATTGTCCTTTAGGTTCATAAGGAGCCATGGAGCATGTCAAAAGAATAATACATTTCTTACCAAGGGGAATCTTTGGGACAAAGATGAAGTACTAAATACAGCAAACATGAAAAAACTGGGTTCAACATTATGAGTTGTAGAATCCCATAGAAACTATTCAATATCTAGCCAAATTTGATCCTTATGACTAGATATGGTTACTACCTACAAAATGCATGTAGTTGTCACAAGAAACTAACAAATTGAAAAAGCTATACTTGATATACTAGAATGTTTTGTTTTCTTCTATAATTGAAAAAATCAACCATCGTTATCTACTATGCAAAATAGGGTATTAGGTGCCCCAAAACTCAAGGAATATTAGCTTTATGTTACAATATGCGACATAGAAAATCAAAACTGCATTTGGATATCATGAAAGCCACCAAAAAAATCATAGAAGAGCTAAAATTGGCTAAAAAACAGGATTTGACAATTTTTGTAATTTGGTCATAACTTACAACTTTAGCATTTATTTCTCCCTAGAAGCATCACGACATATTGAGGACTACTAAAGATAGTTCTCTAGCATTATAGACCTCACAAACATGAATTCTAGAGTGGTATAGTTGCAAAAAGTTGAAAAAAGCCAAAAACAGGACCCGTTTTTTCACACAGTTTAGGTTGTGAAATGTTGTGCAAGGACAAGGTTAAAGATGGAATTGATATTCCAAAAAAATGTCGAGTTTTTTTCAGGTTATGAGACAACTTTCTAGATAGATAGCACCTCAAAATCCATTTTGAAACTCTTGACATAATTCAAGGAAAATGGTCACTTAACAGGACATAAAAGTGTCCCAAGACATAAAAGTGTCCCATTACCAACCTTGTGTTAAGACAACCTTTGAAAACAGCATTGAAAGCATTCTTTCAAAAAATAGACATCTTTAAACTTAAGATAAGGTACTATCATTTTAAGGTATCACTGACCAGTACTAACTTGTCTCAAGACCACCTATACAAGGGTGAAAAACGGAACCCATTCCTTATTTATATAACCGGGGTGGAAAAAGTCTTCACCCAAATTCTGGGCGCCCATACGCCAAAACCAGTTGCCCATACAACCGGGCGGTTCCTCTAGGATAAACTTAAAAGTACTATCCATAAACATAAACAAGCACGGGGTAAAGACTCCACACGTGCCGAGGTAACCGACTCCTCCATGATGGTATCTCCATCATTACTCATTACCTAGAGTAAAATATTTCCAAGGAATCAGAGGTGTCTTGAGACAAGCTGTCTTAAGGATGGCCAAACATTTCTTTTCTATTTCAACTAGTCATAACCCAATCAGTCCTTTCCTAATTACAATCATTGCTTGCGGGTTTCGTGGAAGTTACCTTCCATTTACAGCCAGTTTTTTTCCTTCCTAACCTTACGTATGCAATGCTTAACTTAAACTGAAATCTAAAAGTTTATTAATGGCATAATTGAAATCCACCTGGGACTAGTCGTCCATCTGTTGTGGGGCAGGTGCCCGTAAACTCTCCTCTGTTGGCCTATGGATAGGCCCTGCTTCATGGTCGTTAGTTGCTTTGTTGCGTTTGTTACTAACATCTTCATCTTCCGTCAAAGGGTTCCCCCTGGTTCTCTTGGGAGCCATTTCGGCAGCCTTATAAAAAGACTTAATCCATTAGAGGATTTATTGAATAACATTTATTTTTCCTTGTTTACCCAAAAATAAGGGTTTTGGTCCTCGGTTAATTCTTTGGCACTTAGATAATTTTATTTCTTAATTTTTCTTATCCATTATATACAAAAATTGGTTACTTTTGACCAAAATACGTACCTAAACTATTTATCTAAGGTTAGGATAATTATAATAGATTTCCCAAGGTATATTCCTTCTCTGGTATTGATATCAAAGGGTTTCTATTTACTTTACTATATTTCCCTTTTTTATTCTTCCCAAAAATTTGAGTAATTTTACTGGGATATATAATTAAACTAATTTTCTAACGGTAGCATAATTCCCACGGGTTCCTTGAGGTCTAATAAACCTTTGATAAAGATCTCAATTCAATTTAAATCTATTTACTAATTTCCCCTATTTAAAATTGTTCAAAAAATAGAGTAATTAGGCCTAATTAATTAGGAAAACTTCTCAAAAATTTATAGGATAATTTTCCTAGATTAATAACTATCTAATGGATCTCTGATAAATAATTCAACTTAATCTAATCCTAATTAATATTTTTACCATTAATTCATGGTTAAATTGGCTAATTTTAGCTCTAATATGAGAGGATAAATAATTAGCTTAGTATTACTAAGCTTAATTATAATAATCAACAGAGATTAATTAATTTAAAGAGGTTTAGTAAGCATATATAGGCCTAATATTTGATTAATTAACCATTTATCTTAATCTAACCTTACTAATTAAGAAGGATTAGGTTAATTACTGTTAGGGTTAATCAATTAGAGATTTAACTCTAATGATTTCTACGTAGTGTTTCTCCCTAGATGAGAGAGAAATTTTCAAGGCTCCGAGTCTAACAAAATATGAAGAGAATGGTCCTATTTATAGCTTTTTCTGGGCATCTGGCAGCTTTTGGCAGCTTTCCCCTAGTCCAAGCAGCCCCCCAGCTTGAAAATGGCGCATTTTTCAACCATCACTACTCCTGGCATGGCAAGTTTCCCCAGCTTCCACACTCACCCCATACCTTCCAGAATTTGCCTGTTTGATTTTTGCAGATATTCCATGATGAAATTTGGAATTTCCTACTTAACTCTAGAACCTTAGTGTAAAGAAGTCTTTGCTAATGATTAATAATGAAACCATCCAATTTTTGTTATTAATTAAATTTCTATGGTAAATTTCCAAGTCCCGTAACTGTTCCCGTTTTTATCGGAATCCTAGACATTGTAAAGCTCTGCTTATAATTCCAAAAATACCAAAATTAATAGTGTTTGGAGTCCTACAATAGTATTTTCCATTATGTTTTTCAAGCTTAGTACAATTTTGAAGGTTTCGGAAACTGGAAACCTTACAATAAGACAACCCCCCCCCCCCCCCCCCCCCTCACACACTCTCTCCCCCCCCCCCCCCCCCCCCCCCCCATGGTGGGCACCCGCCCTATGGGATTCCCCCTCCCTCAAAGCCACCTCATCCTCTCTCTCTCTCTCTCTCTCTCTCTCTCTCTCTCTCTCTCTCTCTCTCTCTCTCTCTCTCTCTCTCTCTTCCGTTTCAGCCAGAAGGCAGAGCGCATGGAGCCATGGAGCCCATGCTTTGCCACACCACACACTCGCCCCTCATTCTCACCCTCTCCCTCATCCTCACACTCACACACACACACGCCAATCCCCTCTCTCTCTCTCTCTCTCGCGCTCTGTTTTGGCAGCAGCCACCCGCCATCTCCCTCTCTCTCCCTCTCAGCCTGTACAGGTGCAGCGCCTTTCTCTCTCTCTCTCAACACACACACACACACACACACACACACACACCATCCCCCCCCTCCCCAAGCATGCGTAGCTGCCGCTGGCCCCGCCGAACAGAAAAAATAAAAATAAAAATAAATATAGAAACATATATATACATTATGTACATAAGCCCCCCCATTTCCACCGCACGCTTGCACACACATACAAATACACACATGCACTCACGCACACACACCCATATACATATATATATACACATCTGCCCACATGCACATACGTACACACACACGCCTATACGCACCACAAATAAATAAAAAAAACGAAGGACTTCACAACTACGACAACCAAAAAAAAAGAAGAAGGATCCAAAGCACACGCCGCCAACAACAAAAAGAGGAAATGCGCCGAAGGCATGCCCCGTCCGACCCTGAAAAGAAGTACGCTTGACACCTACGCACCGGCAACACACCATTCTTCGGAAACACACAACCACGACACCATTCCAGTAATTTATAGGTTATTTTCATCATTTTCTTCAGTCTTCACCCGAGCCATTGTAAAATTCCCATTTTTTGTAAATATCCTCTCTCTAGGTGATGGTCACAAAGGCCCACCTAGAGATTCTCATCTTTTAATAACCTCCCAAAACAAAGCAAGGGTCAACCACACCGGGCCCACCACTTGCTTTGTCTCCCCGATTAAGCTTACCCTAATCACACTGGGATTACCATAATCTAAGCAGCCAACACTTATAAATTGGCACTGAGAGGTCACTATTGGGGGGGCAGTTCATGAGGAGTCAAGCATTTGGTAGAGTGTAGTGGGAAGGATTGACACTATCACCATCACGGGGCGGGGGCTTGTGTGTTGGGTTTGCCTTGGGATTGCACCATGTGAAGGGAACCACATCCATCTCTTGACTCCAATGGTAGATGCACACACGTATACACGCTCTTGGTAGCAAGTTTCACAATCATTGAGTCGTCTCAGAGAACGCACCAAGTAGGTTGCACCACCTCCTCTCCCTACCTCTCTACCACCACGGCGTGCCATTTGTAAATACTGCAGAAATAATTCTCCCTCACACCCCTGAGGGTTTTCATCATTTGCAAATCTCTCTTTTCCTCTGTGTGTGTGTGTGTGTAAGTTTGCGGTGTTCATATCATCGTGGTTTGCATCCTAGCCGCTCAAAGCTAGGTGGTGCCCCCTATTCGCTTTACCGTGGCAGGCTCGAGGCGCACCATTCGGCCACCGACGTTTTAGAGACTGTCGGGGTTCGGGGTCCGCTTTGCGTCCGTAAGTGGTAAGGGTGTTTTTTGAACAACATTTTAGGCCCTAGGGACCATGTTTTGTGATGATTGTTCAAGAGGTAGGGGTAGCATCGATGCAGGCACTAGTGGTGTGTCCATCTATGCTAAGGTTAGTCTATTAGCCATCACACGTTTAAATACTATGCAATCCTTGGCTTGTTGACCACACCTCCCATATGCATTACAATTCCCATTAAATTTTCCTTTAAACATAGGGCATTCACTGGTACTATGTGGACCATAGCAAACTAAGAACCATTGTTTCTCCCTTCTTGGAATGTATGATTGTTTTGTGGAGCACAATTATCTGTAAGACTTTCTTGAATGGCCTTGGTGAGATCTGCTAAAGTCATCTCAGATATCTTTGGCTCTTTAGCAATAGGCTTTATGGTCATAGACTCATGCCCCAATGCTTGCGAGCTAGTAGATTTAGGCTCAATAGACACTCTTTATTCTTGAATGATTAAGTTTTCCTCCAATTGGATCGCATTGGTGGTGAATGATTCCCAAGTGGTGATAACTCTAATGACTAGGCCATTGTAGATATCATCATGTCATAGTCCCCTAATGAATCTATTAAGCAATTGGTTATTATTGAAGTGCTCATTTATACTACAATAAGAATTCAAATGCTTCAAGCAACTAGTAAAGTCTCTCATGGACTCCCCTTCCTCTCGTTGGGATTTTTGGAGCTTAGATGCTACACCCCAAAGCACTCTCGCTTGTATGTACTTTTCCAAGAACAATCTCCTAAGAGTAGGCTAAATCGTTTTCTCTTCCAACCTTCCCACTCAAGGGAAGGCTTAAAGAATTACTCTTATGAAGGTCATTGTGTTCTCCTATAGGGAATCACATATTTCCTCAAATACTTTGATATGATTTCTCGCATCCCCGTATCCACTAAGTTTTTGTGTGAGCTTGGCTATTTGTACTGCCTTACTGCTAGGCTCTCTATCAAGCATGTTACACATATTCTCAGCAATGGGTTGACCAATAGCTTGAGAAAATATTGCCAGGTCACCAAAATCAGTAAGTATAGTGGGGACAGGTGCTCTCGGTATTTTATGTGTAATGGGGGTTGGCATTGGGTTTGGTGTATATGCATCCCTTGGGTTCCAAGTTGGGTATGATGTTGTGCCATGTGGTGGCTTAAAGCTCATATGTGTGGCCCTAGGCATACCAAACATGGGATATAACATGCTAATGCTAGTTGGTATGATCTCACTGAAATAATGGCTTGGATGTTGTGGTCGTGGAGCATAAGTTGTTGAAACAATGGGAGGGGTAGGAGCTACATGAGCATGAGGGCCTATAAGTGCATATGATTGAGACACACTTGTAGGTACTGTTGTAGGCACTAGGCCACCATGTAGTGGTGATTTATTAATAAATGAGATCCATGGCGTGTTTTCTGTCATGCCCATCATTGGGGTATGCATGGTAGCCGTGGTTTCATCAAGACAAAGATGAGATAAACTTGGAAAGGTAAACTATCACTTGTAGGCTCAGATTGTACTGATACCCCTCGCAAAACAACATAAGGAAGATCCATCGGGCTTACCGATGGAGTATCTATTTTCAATAAAGTTGGTTGCTTAGCCTTCCCTGTACCCAAGAATCTCATGAGACCCATTTAAGGCATGTGGATCCCTTTGTTCTGCCTCTCCAGCTCAATAACCATATGGATGATATCACAAACTCTTTGTTGTTGCTCCTCTATGCTAGTAGCACCCGATGTGGATTGTAGGATATCTAACCTGCCCACATGATAGGTGTGACTTGTGTATAGGTCAAATAAAGTCTTCTTTTGTACTTCATACTCCCAGTTATCTAGGATTGAGGTGCTAGGGGTGTCCTTTGAACTAGATTCAATGCGGCTCTCTATGGGTTGACCCTTAATGGTTGCTAATTCAGGAGCACTGAATTGCTTGCCTAGCATGGATGTTGGCATATGAGCCTTTTCTTTTAGCTGTCTCCATTTCTCTGCCTTCCATAGGCTCTTGATTTCCTTAAATTCCATAGCTACAATGATATATCACTCAACCTCTTGCACTTTGGCAAGGCTTCTACCATCAGGTAATATAACCTCGGAGGGGAATAGCTCTAAAGAGTCAGGGGGCAGTGAATGGAGTATTCACATGCACAGTCTCCAGGAGAATGGGTCTACATTGATCATGAATGGTTCATTTACTTCCCCACCCTCTTCATTTACGTCACTAGATCCATGTTCAGGGCGAGTGACTACACTCAAAGTCTCTTTCAAGTAGCTAAACACGCTTGGTCCGGACCGTGGACCCATGGCATGCATGTCTTGGCTTGAACTATCAATATTAGGCATTGGATAACCTTCCAAGACGTCATAGTCAAGAGGATGAGTCATAAGATGCAATATGTGGGGTCTGAGTGATGTTCCCATTAAGGGCCTAGAGCCTAACGTGGAGGAATAATGAGTGCCGGTGTAAACGCAGACACTCCCTATGTGATGATCCTTTACACATGACTAGAGTGTAGGTGCTAACGAAGGAAATTTGGAATGGCGGCCTCTACACCAAAACAAACTCCATTGCGCCACAAGGGAGATGAGATAAGGGCACTACCTAGTCTTGGAAGCGTGGACTAGGACCGCTATGCAGAGAGAGAGAGAGAGAGAGAGAGAGAGAGAGAGAGAGAGAGAGAGAGAGAGAGAGAGAGAGAGATCTATCACTATGAATGAAGCATTAACCTCAATGTGTGTACAAGGAATGGATAACTTCAAGCACTCCCAACACAAATAGCATGTAGATTACTAAACAACAACTCAAGATTTAGCCAAAATCACATCAAGCACTCTCACACACACATAAAAGATCTCTCTTAATTAACATAAGTAAGAGGAGGGGAGGTTACTAGCATAAACAATTTGCACTCTAGAATGTGCAAAGAATAGAGTGAATGAATGAGCTTTTTGGGCTCATGATGAGTGATACAAAGACTCAATGAGGCCGAGGGAGACTTGAAATTACAAAGGGGGGGGGCTCTTTATATAGGCAAGAGAGTGATTAGGAGTGAGGTTAAGATCCAAGTGCAATTTGTACAAATGAAGCTTGATTAGGGACATCCACCAATGAAGAAGCTCCTTCCAAGTGATTTGTTGACCAATTTGCAACTAATTGGCTCCATCATCACTTGTGTTGTCTTCACTCCTTCCTCCATAGCTTGAGTCCAAGAGCTTCCTTATTTTAAAATGTAAAGAATCTACATAAAATCAATGCATATCTAGTAATAATAGAAAGGGGTTGAATGAAAACTTATGAATTACAACAAGATTAAGCATGATTTGAGAGGTGGTTACAAGAGGAATTTGTGATGGTTTTATGAGCTTGAGAGAGAGGAGGAAGGAGGGGAGGGCGAGAAGAATAATGGCTGATTTTTAGAGAAGGACTCAATGTGGAAAAGGAAGGGTGTGTGTGTAAAGGTAGAGGGGGTGGTCTCCACCACAGTTGAAGAAACTAGCGTCCGCCAATTTGGCCATATCTCCTAGATCGTAGATGCAAAAATTATAAAAAAACATATGGTCAGAATCTCCAGCTCATCAGCTACAACTTTGATGAAGACAACTTTTCTTGGATCGGAGTGGAAGTATTTTTTAAAAATCCAGCAAAATCATGTGTCTGTTTCCTTCCTTTACCAAGTCTTCCACCTGGGTCCCATCTATTTGAATCATCATATGGCTCCAAAGCCATGATGATATGAGCCACTCATGACCCTTGAATCATGGGTGCATGGCTCCACAAACACATCATATCTTTTCTTTTCACATTTACATATTTTCCCTTACCTTTACCACTAGGTTCTACCTTTCACCTCCTGTGAACTAGTCAAGGAAAACTTCCCACCAAGTCATTTTTTGAATTTTTCCAAGAGGTTGTTCTCACTCTTTCTTTTATTGTAAACCTCTAGAAGCAGGGAAAAACAACAAAATATAGTAACCAAAAAATTTGTGATAGGCTCGGATCATAGCCCCCCCAACCTAGCTAGAGGTATTTATGCCTCTAGCCTACTTTCTTTGATCTTGGGCTGACCTTATTCTGATGTGATAAGGCTTTAGATGCCATCCATTTGTCCTGGTCTTGTGCACTTTACCATCAATGTCTTGAAGTTTGTAAGAGCCATTTTTGAACTTTTTAGTGACCAAGAACGGACCTTCCCATCGAAAAAGAAACTTTCCATCCTTACGAGTGTCGAAGCGATTGTCATATCGAAGCACTAGAGATCCCTTTTTGATGTATTTAGATGCTAGCTTTTTGTTGAACTTTTCTCTGCGCTTCTCTGCTTCTTGAGAGTAGTGGTTGATGGATTCTTCACGATCCAATTGTAGCCTCTCTAGATCCATGATCCTTTGATGTACTTTCTTCTTTTGAGAGCCTACCTGGCTACCCAATATTCAAAGACTTGTTAACTTCACTTCAATGGGCAAAAGCGCCTCCTTTCCATAAACCAAATGAAAGGGTGTGTACCCTAATACGGTTTTGAAGCAGGTTCTATAGGCCCATAGAGCTCCATTCAGGTGTTTGTCCCAATCTTGGCGCCTGGCATGTACCTGTTTGGTGAGAATTTTGCAAATGATTCCATTTACCTTTTCCACCAAGCCATTGCACTAAGGGTAGTAAGGAGTAGAGTGTTGATGCTGAATATTTAGCTTCTACATGAGTTCTCCTACCAAGTCTACTATAAACCCTGGTCCTCTATCAGATAGTATTTCAAGAGGGGTGCCAAAACGGCAACAGATGTGGTCAAAGATGAGCTAACTCACATCCTTAGCAGTAATTCTATTGGTCGGCATAGCCTCAGCCCATCTAGTCATGTAGTCTACTCCTATAATGATGTACTCTTTACCTAGTTGAGTGCGTGGTAGAGGCCCTATGGCATCAATTCCCCACTTCTCAAAGGGCCCATATACCTTTATTGGGTTCTGAGGTTCAACTATGAGCTGTCGTGGTCCTTCTTTCTAACATTCATCACATGTTTGACACCAGTATTTGACATCACGATGAAGACTTGGCCAAATAAACCAAGCTTGTAGAACCGTTCTACTAGTGATGTCGTGTGCAAAGTGTCCTTCGCACACATCATAGTGACAAGCTTTTAAAATCTCTTCAATTTCACTCTTCAAAGGCACTCTCCTAAGCACACCATCCTTACCAAGACAATACAAATTATCATTTACTATGCGATACCTGGTAGCCTTCCTAGCTAACCATCGCCTTTCCCCTACATTCAAGTGTTAAAGAGGCTCTACTTGCTCCAAAATGTGCATAATATCTTCTAAGTCCTCCTTGCCTTGCTGAAGTGGAAGTTTGATGGCCACTGCTCCCACTATTGACTCATTTAACTTCGATGATGCTAGGTGGTCTGCATCCTTGTTCTGGTCTCTTGGCACATGATGTACTTGTGCCTCCCTAAATCTCCTCATAAGAGCTTTGTCTTCTCTCATTTTAGGAGAGAGACTCGCATTTTTGCAGGCCCATGTACCTTGAATTTTCCTTACCAAAAGCACGGAGTCACCAAAAGCATTAATCTCTCAATTGAATTATCCAGGCACCAACAAAGGCCATGAATTAGAGCTTGATATTCTGTTTCATTGTTGGAGTGGACATCTTCTAGAGTGATCCCTTCACCATGGATTCTCTTTCCCAATGGAGATAAGACCATGATGCCTGCAGCTGCCTTATCCTTGGTTCTCTTGTACGCTCCATCAAAGTAGAGGCTATAAGCATTGACCAGAGCCTCTAGAGCTGGAGGTGGTGGAAGTTCCTTTCTCTTCAAATGGAAAACTTTTTCATAGCACTTGTTTGTTAAAATGTCGGCTAAGCATGCTCGAGTTTTTCTTTCAACCTGTATCGTATAATCAAACTCTTGAAGTCGCACCACCCACTTTGCTATTTTGTCAGAGATTTCCATATGTTGTAGTGCATAGGGAAACATATCCTCCACAATGATAATTACAAACCTCTTTGGCAGCAAGTATGGCCGAAATTTGGTTACTGCAAACATGAGGGCTAACACTAGCTGTTCCATCAGGGTGTAGGCCTTCTCTGTGTTTTCCATGAGGCGGCTAGCAAAATACACAGGCCTCATAAAGGATGTTTTTGGATCTTTTTGTAGGAGGACAGAACCAATGGCCTCTTCTCCCACACTAGGGTTTACAAAGAATGTTTCTTCCCAACAAGGTTGGAGGATTACAGGGAGTGACCCTAACATTTTTTTAATCTCTCTAAAATGCCCATCACTTTCTTCGCTCCAAACAAGCGTCTCTTGACGAGTCAGCTGTTGTAGAGGAAATATCACTTGGGAGAGTAAGTGTATGAATCTACTCAAATATCTTAGCTTTTGCAAGAAAGAGATTAATTGTTTGATGGAAGTTGGGGAAGGTAGATTTAGCAATGTTTCTATCTTTTTAGGATCTACCTCGATTCCATCAATGGACACTACATGCCCCAATAGTGTAACCTTGCTTTCCCCAATGTGACATTTGTCCTTGTTTAGTTCTCCACCCAGCTTACCTAAACGAGTAAATCCTTCATCAATCTTGCCGAGATGCATACTTTTGGAGCTGTAAATACAAAATTCATCTATGAAAACCCTTATGGACTTACCAAAGTAAGGTTGGAAGACCATATTCATGAATCGTTGAAAGGTGGCTGGAGCGTTGGTGAGACCAAAAGGCATGACTCGAAATGCAAAACAGCCCCATGGTGATATGAAAGTAGTCTTTTTCTTGTCCTCCTCTGCAATGCGTATTTGAAAGTACCCGGAGTAGCCATCACACACTGTGTATCGCTCATGGTCTGCTACTTCATTTAGAATCTCATCTTGAAATGGGAGAGGGAAGTGGTCCCTTTTTGTTGCAACATTTAGTGGCATGTAATCCATGCACACTCGCCATTTACCATTCTTCTTTGGCCTCACCACTACTGGGGAGACCCATTCTGAATCTTCTACTGGGTATATGAATCCTACTTCTAAGAGTCTCTTCACCTCGGACAATAGTGCATTTTGTTGCACAACTCCTAATCTTCTTAGTTTTTGTACCATTGGCTTGCTCCCTTCTTTTAGATGTATATGATGCTGCACTGCAGTCATGACACCTGTAATGTGAGTGTAATCAGAAATAAACAATGATGCATGCTTCTTGAAAACATTTACATAACCCTCCCTTTCTTCTTCCTTTATATCTTTGGATAACATCTTCTCTAGGCTGGCATCCCACACATTCTCCATTTGGATCCTTGGGTTGTCTTCTGATGAGGTAGTTTCCTTTATGGTGACGCACATGACTTCGAGAGTGCTATCACTCTTTTCACTTGAACTCTCTTCCTCGTCCATGGATGAGGATCATCCACTTGAGCTCCACTCATCAGCTGACGTCTCTAGTTCAAGGTTCTCTTGTCGCCCATTCTTCAAGTTATAAACCACCTTCCGACTATGGCCACTCACACGAGGCCTCAACTCCAAGTCTCCTGTTGCCCAATCTTGCCTAGCTCCTATACCCATGAGCCAAGTGTAAAGAATGAGTATGCAAGAGAGATACACAAGACAAGCACAAAGCACACAGAGATGGAAAGCTTCTTCTTCTTCTTTACCAAAAAGAGAGTACAAAAATGACTAAGTGCTAAAGCTGAAAAATAGCACATATGTACATGCGGTCACTAAGTGTGAACTTGCTAGAAGTGTACTAGGCTGGCACTATAAGTGTAGTCCAGCTGTAGAATCACTGGCAGAGATCCTCCGTGTCGGTCACCTAACACGCCAGTGAGTAAATTCCGTAAGCGGCCAAGACCCGTAGTGGATGCCACCTCAAGGTGTAGAGCTCGACATCTCAACACTCCCCCTCGAGCTCTGCATGTCGCAGAGTCCAAGCATAGTCTGGAAATGTCGAAGCTTCTCAGCCCCGAGGGCCTTGGTAAAGATATTCGCTATCTGCTCCTCTGTGCTGACGTAGACCAAGTCGATGTCGCCCGCCAATACTCGCTCTCGAACGTAGTGGTAATGGACCTCTATGTGTTTGGTCCTAGCATGGAACACTGGGTTCCTAGCCAACTCACTGAGGTTGTCACAATGAATGAAAATCTGCTGGTCCACCTGCACTCCCAAGTCCTCAAGTAATGTGCGTAGCCAAGCTACCTCGCACGCCGCAACTGATGCACCTTTGTACTCGGCCTCTGTGCTCGATAAAGCAACCGTAGGCTGCTTTTTGCTGCTCCAAGTAACAGCAGCACTCCCAAAAGAGAACATGAAGCCACTCGTAGATCTCCTATCAACAATGCTACCTGCCCAATCTGCATCTGTATACCCATACAATGCTAATGGTGCATCTGCTGCATAGAACAATGCGTAGTCAAGAGTCCCTTGCACATACCTAAGTGTGCGTCGTACTCCATCCAAATGTGGCTTCCTCGGAAGCTGCATGAACTGACTCTCCAAGCCTACTTTGTAGCTCAAGTCTGGCCTCGTGATAGTCAAGTAGATTAGACTACCCACAATCTTCCTGTACATGTTGACATCCTCAACAACATCACCCTTCTCTGCACTCAGCTTTGCATTCACATCCAAGGGAATAGAAATTGTCTTACAATCAGCCATACCGTACTTTGACAACATGTCCAAAGCATACTGTCTCTGTGATAGCCATACACCCTCTGGAGTTCTGATCACCTCAATGCCAAGAAAGTAGAGCACCTCGCCTAAATCTTTCATTTCAAACTCTTGTTTGAGAAGACCCTTCACATGGTCAATCTCCATAGCATTGTCACCCACAATAATAAGGTCATCTACATATATGGTAATGACCACAATCCCCACATCACTCTCACGTACATAGAGTGAATGATCTGCATGAGCTCTCCTAAACCCAATACTGACAAGATACTTGGCAATCCTGTCATACCATGCTCTAGAGCCCTGCTTCAAACCATATAAAGCTTTGAGAAGCCTGCATACATAATCTGGGTAACCTGGATCGACATAACCAGGTGGCTGATCCATATACACTTCCTCTTGCAACTCACCATTCAAGAAGGCATTCTTTACATCCATTTGATGCATAATCCATCCTCTAGATGCATCCACTGCTATGACAGCTCTCACAGTCGTCATCTTTGCCACTAGAGCAAAGGTCTCCTCATAGTCTATGCCATACGTCTGTGCATAACCCTTTGCGACCAGCCTTGCCTTGTGACTCTCAATGTTACCATCAGCCTTATGCTTGGTTTTATACACCCATTTACAACCAATATCTTTCTTGCCACTTGGCAATGGCACCAACTCCCGTGTGTCATTTGCTTCCAATGCAGTCATCTCTTCATTCATTGCATCATCCCAATGCACATTTCCAACTCCATCCTCAAAACATGTGGGCTCCACATCCTGTATCACCTTAGCCATGTAGGCTTGGTGATGCGCTAGATACCCATTATAAGTCATTTTTTGAACTGGATTTCTGACTCTATTAGATATGCACGGTCCTGGGTCACTCCTTTGCCCTCTAGCATCTTCTTGTACTTTCCTTACACCAGGTGTCCTGACAGCCGGAATTCCAAATTACTCATCAAGACTTTGTTCAGAACCATCTGAATCCATGTCTACATGTGAAAAACCTGATGATGCATCAGCCATAAAGGGAGGTTCATCAACCTTTTCCTTTCCTTTTCGTGATACATTCCCTGTACCTGTTGGTGGAGTAACCTGCGTACGTAGTCTACCATTCCATGGTTTCTCAACAGAGCCACGAGAAGAGGACTCTTGTGGTCCACTCAAAACCTATGACTGTGGCCTCACATTTTGTACAACCACATCATCTTTTACATCAGCCCCAATAGTGCCATGTGCATTACTGTACCAGCTGCTCATCTCATCAAAGACTACATCTCTGCTCACTCATAATTCTCGTGTAGTAGGATTGTAGCACCTGTACCCCTTTTGTTCAAGGGAATATACCACAAGAATACATTTCTCTGCTTTAGGATCCAATTTCCTACGCAACTCATCTGGTACATGCACGTAAGCAATGCAGCCAAACACTTTCAAGTGTGCCAAATCAGGCTTTGTATCTGTAAACTTTTCCTCAGGTGTTACATCATGCACCGCAGCTGTAGGTGTCCTGTTCATAATGTACACAGCTGTATTTACGGCTTCAGCCCAGAAATGATGAGGCATGTTCTTCTCATTCATCAATGCACGTGCAACCTCTGCAATGTGCCTGTTTTTCCTTTCTGCGACCCCATTCTGTTGTGGAGTATATCTGCATGTAAACTGCCTGCGTATACCATGCATTCGCAGAAAATCTGAAAAATCATTGGAGAAGTACTCTCCCCCTCCATCTAACCTCAATGTCTTGATTTGCATATCTGTCTCCTTCTCAATCATGACTTTGAAGTCTTGAAAGTGACCAAACACTTCACTTTTGTTACGCATGAAGTAGACCCATACTTTCCTTGTATGGTCATCAATGAAAGAGACATAATACCTGCAACCATGTATACTTGCAATATCGATTGGACCCCAAACATCAGTGTGCACCACCTCAAGTGGCTTTTTACATACATTGTGCTCATGCGGAAATGAGCCCTTTGACTGTTTTCCAAGCTGGCATGCTGCACACACTTTATGCATACCATCCACCTTGAATTTAGGCAAACCTTTTACAATCTGTTTTGATTGCATGCTGCTCAATCTCTGCTCATTGACATGGCCAATGCGTTTGTGCCAAATGTCAACATCAGCCACAACACTTGTGCCCTGTGCAAATAATGCAGCTTTTACCTCAGGCATGTCTACATTCAGCGTAAACATTCTGCCCACACATTTGCCCTCTGTGATCAGCTTACAGCCATTCTAGAAATCTTCTACATAACAGCCATTTGGATTGAAGCGAACCTGCAAACCCTGCTCAACCATTTGTCCAACAGAAACAAGATTCTTTGTAATGTTTGGGACATGAAGTACATCTGCTAAGTACTTTGATTTCCCACTCTTCCTATTTAGAGGTATGTCCCCTACATGAGCAATGGGGTGAGCTGTGTCATCTCCTGTCTGCACATAGCCTCACACATCTAGTTTGCGCATATCTCTAAACTCTCCATGAGACGTCATGTGATTAGAGGCACCTGAATCCACATACCAAACATCATCTTGGGTGGAATTCTCTGCAGTGATTGTATTCATAACCTGCTGCATAACAAACATGCGCTCGTTTTTGCTGTCATCTGCATCTCTGCTAGTAGATGCATAGTTGCCCTGTTCTCTCTTTCCACTTGCTTTTCCCTTTGGACAGTCACGTGACATGTGACCTCTTTCACCACAAGTCCAACATTCTCTGCTATCTGGAGTATGTTTCTCCCTGCTTGATCTTGCACCACGACCTCTTTGACTCCCCCTGCCTTGAGACTGGTTTCCCCTGCCACCTGTATTGTTTTGATTTGATTGACCTTCTAGAAATTGGCCCCTTCAACCCCTTAGTCCTCGACCACGACCTCTACCTCTACCTCTATTGGAGTTAGAATAGAAGGCCTCTTCAGAATTATTTGTGCCATGAGAAGAAGATGTGTCAAGGTTCTTCTCCTCAAGAATAAGCATAGAAATCAAATCTTGGAACACGGGTATGTCGTCTCTTGTATTCATGGAAGACCTAAAATGTACATACTCATCTCCTAGACCATCCAAGCATGCACGGACAATGTCATCGTCTTCCACTGAGACTTTAATAGATCCAAGAGCCTCAATGATACTCTTGATCTTCAAGGCATAATCATTGATTGAGAGGTTGTTCCTCTTAACCTGATTTAGCTCCGACTTTAGTTGAAGCTTCCTGGCCTTGGTGTTCACCTCGAACACTCTGCCTAAGTTTCTCCATGCAATGGCGGGGGTTTCAACATCCTGTAGATAGCCCATCATGCCATCTGTGATGCTCATAGAAAGGCAATACATCACTTTGCTCTGGCCTTGTTGCCAGTCCCTCAAAGCTTTCCTTTGTTCTGCTATAGCATTTGCCTCGGGAATCTCTGGTTCCTTTTCATTGTCTCCTTCTACATAGTCCCAATAACCTTTTCCTTTTAGGAAATTTGTTATTCTGAACTTCCATGAAGGGTAGTTATTTTTCTCAAGCGTCTCAGTACCAATCTGACTGAAACCGTCAGACATCTTGAAGCACTAAGACAAAATAGCTGCAATCTGCAAAAACCTACAAATCTGTTGAACCTGCTATGGTGGTACCTGTAACGCTTTCTACACTCAACGAGTGTCCACAATCAAGTGTACATACAACCACTGTACTTGTACATTAAATCTCTGTATAATGCACTTTGGAGACCTGTTCAGAAACTTGTGCGAAAAATCCCTAAAAACTTTGGAGACCTGTTCAGAAACTTGTGCATCTGGTCGTGGATTGCGAACGAAGGGATTGTGATGCTCTTGCTCTCTTAGCCTCTCTTGCCTGCACCAAGCTCTAATACCATGTAAAGAATGAGGATGCAAGAGAGATACACAAGACAAGCACAAAGCACATAGAGATGGAAAGCTTCTTCTTCTTCTTTACAGAAAAGAGAGTACAAATATGACTAAGTGCTAAAGCTGAAAAATAGCACATATGTACATGCGGTCACTAATTGTGAACTCGCTAGAAGCGTACTAGGCTGGCACTATAAGTGTAGTCCAGCTGTAGAATCACTGGCAGAGATCCTCCGTGTCGGTCACCTAACGCGTCAGTGAGTAAATGCCGTAAGCGGCTAAGACCCGTAGTGGATGCCACCTCAAGGTGTAGAGCTCGACATCTCAGCACCAAGGTTGTCCTAAAATAAGGGGGTATCCTTCTCCCTTCATTGGCATCACATAAGCATCAACCTCTGTAGTGATTCCAAAAATAGAAATTTTCAAAGCTTTCACTACATCCACACAAGTGACACAGACATTATTGGCCATTTTTGCCCTAAAGTTTGATGATTCCATTACCTCTAAACCCAATTGATGCATTAGATTTTCTGTCATGACACAAACCTCTGCTCCACTGTCAATGTAAGTTTTTGGAATCCGTTGTCCCTTGATTTGAGCCTCCACCAATGGCACTATATCCTTGAGACCATAGGCTTTGATTACACTTACTAGCTTACTTCGCTTTGCCCTCGTGCTCACCATTTTTGACCACTGTTGTCGCAGCTTTGCTTAGATATGAAGTAGTTGTGGCCAAGTAATCTTTGGTCCTTGAGAACTCACATCAGCTGTCAAGTCATAAGGTTGTGTCCGAGATCCCATAGGGAAATCAGAGATGTCAATTTGAGACCTAGTACGGGTCTTTCTATTCTTGGATTCATCTTTAGTTGCCCGAGATGTACTTGATTCATTGCTTGCATCCTTGCTTGTTTCTTTACTTACTTCATCTTGGACACGCACACGCTTGATAGGCATTGTAGCCACTTCATCTATCTTCATCTTCCCTTTAGCTATTTCTTCCTGGTTGCTTCTGCCCTTGACGACCTCCTCCATCCGTATGATGCTCACATTTGGTTGAGTAGTAGGGGCTTGAGCTTGAGCACGAGGTGGCTGCAAAATTTGAGGTTGCAGCTACTCTTGTGCTTGAGCTCTAGCACGGGGAGGACTTACTTGTTGTCAAGGACCTCTAACATGGTAGTCATATCTTCTGGGATGAGGGAAATTATACATGCCATGGCCATTTTCCCCACAATTGTAACACAACATTTCCCTTGCTTGACGTCGTATTGGTGGCCGATTCCCACCATTCCCCTCAACCCTGCATAAGATTTACTCTCAAACCCTCTAGCTGGTTTGTGAGATTGTTTATTTGTTGGAGCATATCTTCTTGTTGACCTCTATTGAGATCTAGTGCATTAGGCACATTTGGAGGTACGTGAGAAGCTTCCATAGTTGTGATATTGCCTCCCAAAGCTAGCTGGCGAGCTTGAGCTTGATAGAGAATCTTTCAATTCTTTTCCCTAGCAATCCTTAAGGCATCTTCAAAAGTATTTGGAAATTTTCTCTTTACCTTCTCTCTTAGCAAGGGGTACAAACCTCAGATAAATCGATCCTTTTGGAGGCAATTGGGAGCTCTCTCACCAGGGTTTAGTGAGTCTGACCATTGCCCCCACAGTTTCAGAAAACCTTCCTCATAGGCTGCATAACCATGAGGGTCAACTTGATGAAGGGTCAGAAGCCGTTGCCATAGTTCTTCAGCAGAATTGGCTCATTGAAATCTTCGTAGGAAAGCCGCCTTCAATCCCTGCCATTCAGCTCTTTGGGTTGGATCTAGAGCCTGGACCCATACCCTAGCTTCTTCTTTGAGCACCAAAGGAAAACCTCTCAATTTCAATGCTTTGTCATCCCTCCCAGAGACAAGAAAAGACATCTCCAAGTTATCCAAAAAATCCCCAGCATTTTCCCCACTACGCTCCAAAAAATTAGGGAAAGCCATGATAGCATGGGCTGCCTTCCTCTCAATACAGCACAAAGATGAAAACGTCTAGGCCCAAATCATATCTTATTAAGGGTAGAATAAATGGATTGATAGATGCATTAATCTCATCTAGACGACGAGGGCCTAGTAAATTCCTTATGACATTTTGGAACCTAAGCTTTGTGCTAGCTATTATATGCACAGTTTGTCTAGCAAGAGGTTGGATAGGTCCATATAAATCCCTATGATTCATGGAGTGTGCTTAAAGCAAGATGAAGATGTGAACATCAAAAGATACATTATACTCCAAAATAGGAAATATTATAGGGTCAGGGGACAACAATATCTCTCTCAACCTCTCAGCTCCAAAATAGAAGACCAATCTTTGTTGGAAAAAAATCTTTCTATCAATTCGCACATTCACCCTAATATTCTAAACTGATTGAAAGTTGTAGAAAATGGGATTATTCATTTGTGCATTAACTACAAACTTCCATGAAGCACTTCATTGAAGTTCAGCTCTCTTGGATCCCACCATTTGAGAGATGCAAAGAATTTGCTAACCAGTGATTAGCCTAGCTTTGGTGTGACCATCTTCAGCTTTGTAGAGTTCATAGGGTTCAATGGCTACCTTCTCAACCACCTTGAGCCTTCTTGCTAGTAGTAGTTGGAGTGCATCACCATAAGTAGCCTCTTGCCAATACTGCACACCATTGATGTGTAGCTCCCCCTCCAAAAACTTGTTAATGCCCGAGTTTGAGAGTGCTTTCACCACCTGAAGTCGAGGCTTCAAAGGAAGTGTCTTCACACTAGCCACGAAGCACTCAACACAATGCTTTGACCTAGGGACTTGATGACTACAAGATTTTCCTTGAAGCAAAGAAAGGTGTATGTAGTTAACTCCCTTTACCCGCATACGTGCCGTTTGTCGATAAAGACGCTTCTTCTCTGGAGCTTCTTGGGAAGACCATAGTGGAAGCCTGGTGTGATGTCCTTTGCCACTTGCCTTGTTTCTTCTTTGACTTGATGGTACCTTTTCTTTAATTTCCAAATATGGCTGTTACTTTTGTAAAATCCTTGCTCTTGTAGTAATTGACGAGGGATCCATCTATAGGTTGTAGTACTCTTGGGTGTAGCGGGTGGTTGCTCTTCATTTCTTGATGTTTCTTGCTTTTCCTTGGTGATTCCTTGATAAGCTACTACCTTAGGTAACCAGATTTAAAAGTTACCCTCATAGAATCCTTGTGCTTCGAGTAACTTGACTGGAATGAATCTTTGGACTTGGTTGGAGGTGATCTTCACTTGACTTTGTTGTGTAGTCTGGTAGAATTCAGATTTCATTACCCAGACTTGTCGTATGGTTTGTCCCGTGGAAGACCTTCTCTTTTGCTTTTTGTATCTATGCTTTCTCTTGGTTGAGTTATGTGATTGACGTTGATGGTTTTGTTGATTCCTGACTGAGTGGTTGTCATGGGATGGATATCGCCAGGCTGTTATCTTGGGCTTGTTGACCCAAACATCTGAATTGCCTTTCTTGTAGCCTTGTGCAATAATTGACTTGCTTGATGTGATCCATCCTGTTACCTTTGCTTGTTGAGGTTGTTTCTATGATTGTATCCAAATTGAATCATTAACTTTAATCTGTGCTTTGGATACTAGCACTTGGTTGACCTATTTTGACTTCCTTTGGAGACTTTCGGGAGATGAAAACTTTGGTTGATAGACTTTTTTCTTGGGTTTCCATTGTTTTGTTGATGTTTTGGCTTTTGATGTAGAGGCTTTGTCTTGCACTTGCATTGGCTGGGCTAGAGACTGTGGGCTTACTTTAGCTTTGCCTTTTTCAATAGCCAAGAATCTTTGAATTGTTGTAGGCTTGACCTCTGTTGCCACTTTCTAGCTTGTCGTGATGACCATTGTTGAAGATTCGGGCTCGTTTTCAAAGACTTGTGCCCATGGCTTGGACAAAATCAAGTGTGTTCCCATTTGTCGAGAATCTACCACCAAGAGTTTTTTTTTGACATTCTGTGAGTGTAGTTGGACAGTAGCTTCTGCAATCCCCATACTTATAACATCCACTTCATGTGAGAGATTTACCTTTATCTGAATATCATAAATCTTTGGCTTACCTAGAAGTAACCACATGCCATATGACATGACATTAGTCGTGGAATTTGTATCAATTTCTGCCATAAAATTCAACTTGACTCCGTCTTGTGCACTTAGCAAAAAGTTGATCTTCTTTGGTACTAGATTGCCTGTGTTCTCTTGAGTGACTTGAGAAATCTTTGGCCTAGACTCCTTGTCGTCTTCTTCTTCATTGTTCACACTTCTTAGTTCATCTGTGTGTTCTAGCTCCTGCTTGACCACCATTTCCTCTGATATGTCTTTTGGAGAGACAAAATCAACATTTGGTTCCTGTAGAGTCATAGGCTCTTCTTCCTCGACTTCAACTGTTGAAATGTCACCAATAGTGTCTTTACTTCCTATCACTTGCTGCACCTCTTCTTTGATCGATTCCAAGTCTTCATATTGCTCGTTTGTAGGCGTTGGACCTGAAGCATCTTCTTTGGATCTTAGCCCTTCTTCCTGCAACTTTGCTTTGTTGACTTGCGGCTCCTCCTTTGTACTATGCATTCGAGTTGGACAGTTTGTAATCAAGTGTGTTATCGCACACTGATCTCAAAGAGCACCTATTTCTATATGACCAATATTCGGTCTAGGTATCTGGTTTTGTGTTATCCCCATAGCTGATAACTCTGTTTCGAACTCATACTCAGATTCGTCATCTGTCTCACCCATAACCCTTAGCATGTAGTAGGGGACTATGTCATACCCATTCTCATCGCAAAATTTTGTTGGTGTGGTCTCATTAACACAGACATCCAAAGTAGCCAATATCTGAGTCCACTCTAGCGGTTCTAATGCCTCTTCCGGAAAAGGTTCTCTTATGTAAGCATCATCTTCTAAGACCCTCTCTAAGGAATTCTCATTTCTCCCAAAGTCACTACATTTCGATGCTCCGCACATCCAGATTTCTTTCTTTTTTCCCATACACGGATGGTTTGTTGATCCACTTTGTGTTGCAGAATCAAAATCTTCCACGGGCGTTCTAGTTACATCTTGGTAACCATGATTTTTCATATTTACACGTGTTGTGGTTTCAGCATGTCTCAAGTATAGATAATCATAACCCCAATCTTGTACCATCTTGAGTTGCCTCATGAATGGTCTTCCAAGGATGATTTCATAGTTATTTTTCTTGCCAAAGTCAACTATGGCAAAAGTATGCGCATACTCTATACCACAAGAAGACACCACTATCGCTTCTAGCAATCCCATGGGTCTTTCCACATGCCCATCCGCTAACTTTAATTTTATTCTGGTTGTTCTAAAGGCGGGCCTTTCCCATTTCTCCCATTTTCGTTTTGTTGCTATGTCAATTCCTGCCCCGCTGTCTAGTATAGCTTTCGTTTCAATCCCATTGTACTCGACATGCAAAGTGGCATTACCATATTCTCCTTCACAGTACTCTCCTACTTTGTTCAGAGGTACTGGTCTTACATTTGATCTAGGCTTCTCAATCTCATGTAGCTCTTTTTCCAGGAACCTTAACGGGCTTTTGATCCCAATTTTTTCCAAGCATTTTCCTATATCCGTCCACATACTTGGCCTAATTTTCAAAAGTTGGCCAACGTAATTGTGCACTTCACTGGCGTGGATAGCAAGTCAGTCAAAAATTTTGTGTCCAATTCTTTTGTCCCTCCTAGCCTCTCTGATGGAACTCTCACAATCGCAGACTTTGCCTCAAAATATCTCATGTACTGTGGCAAAGTTCTTAACAATGCAGGTCTACTGTCTTCGGAGGCTATCGATCCTACATCACCATGATATGACCTCACATCAACACTCATTTGTGGTCTATCTAATGTGATTTCTGGAAATGGTGTTGGTCCAGCATCCTCTTCTCTTTTTTGGGCATCTCGGACAGCCTTCCATAACTCCTCTGGCCACTGCTCCTCAACTATAGGAACATAGGGTGGGAAATCCCTCATTGATTCATCTGTTGTATTTTGGACTACCCTCGAGTCTTGAGACCTTGGCAGTGGTTCTTCCCTATGATCCACTTCTTCTCTAGGCAATTCGTCTACTTTAATGCTCTCGTCTTTGTGCACTGGGGTGACTATCCTATCCTTCACTTCTAGTGGAGGTGGTTCTAGCAATGCTTGAGCAGTTTTAATGAGCTGCTTACACATTTCTAGCCTCTGCTTCTCTAGTTCAGGATAAGGATAAGTCATCCATATTTGTTCTAAGGTCTGTCTATTTGCCAATCTAGCCTCATAAGCCTGTAAAATCGCGTCTAAAGGCTGATTCACTTTGTCCACTAGGATAGATCCTCCTGAACTAGCACTCTTGGGTGCTTCAACTGGTTTAAGGGTTTCAGCTTCCCTTTGCTGTGTCTGTTGCTCTTGAGTTGTTTCCAACTCAGCTGTAACAACCTTTTCTTCTCCTTTCTCCCTTTCTAGTCTCGCTTTCATTCTAGTCCTTCTTGCTCATCTAGAGTTTCTACGGCTTTTGGAACTCTTACTAGTCTCTCCATATGTAGGCTTTTGCTCTTTCACTTTTGCTTGTGCTCTTGTGACAAAGTTTACTAGAGCAACTTGCTTACTTTCATCTTCTTGTTGTTTGAGCACATGTTCTTTTGCAATTGTTTCTTGCTATGTTGTTGTTGTCGTCTCTCCTTTTGTTGCGGCTCGTTCTTTCTCTGATTTGCTGGTAGAAGGAAAGGTAACATGTGGTTTCATTTTACCTTTATTTCTTGGATTCTTAAGACAATCCAAAATCATATGTGTGACTGCACACTCATTACAATATACATTTATCATGATATCATGGTGTGGACAATCCTTAATCAAGTGATCACTACTACCACATCTGTCACATGGACGTATTGGTTGTTGTGGAAATACTTGATATTGACCTTGAAGTGGCCTCTGATCTACCACATATCTTTGTATTTGAAGCTCATGATTCACATATGCATTTCTAGCAGCTATGGGTCTTTCACTTAAGAACACTTGTTCCACTACAGGATGATATCTAGGCGGTTGAGAAATAACATGCTCAAACCCTAGTGGAGTCTTAGGTCTATAGTCAGGACAATGTTCTGTTGGATGGTCCCCTCCACATGTCATGCACCTTCGTCATTGAGGAACTCTATAGGCCGGTACTCTGTCAGAGTGGTTGATGTGTTGCATCACATTATCTATTATTTTCTCCTCAACATTTACTTGGTTTTTTCCTAGATTCCCTCTTTGATCCTCAAGATCAGCGGTTTTCTTTTTCTCACTCGCATCATTCATCTTCTTCTGACCATCGTCATAGAATTCGCAATTGTCAACTAGGTCAACCGCCACTTTGGTCACCTCTTCCAAGGTTTGGTATTTTTTCATGTATAGGTCCTTTTGGAGATTCTCATTCCTAAGTCCTCTGATGAAGCATAGGATCTGACGTTCTGGCGTGGGTAACTCTTGGGTAGGACATCCAGCAACATATTGCTTGAAACGCAATATTGCATGTCTCAATGTTTCTGTTTCGCCTTGTTTAAATTCCTGAATCTTAGGAAGGGTGTTATGTTTTATGCCCCTCTTGGTGAATTCTTGAACAAAATCATCCAACATTTTCTCAATGGTTGTGAACTCTCTCCGGTTCAATAGTTCAAACCATGCTTGTGCATTGTCCTCCAATGTAAGTCCAAAACCCTCATACTGCATGTGGAAGTCCTCTACTCGTTCTGCTCGTAGGACTTTCTTGAAAGCCGAGACATGGGCGTATGGGTCTCCTATGCCATTGTACTTTCTATTTACCCATTTACTTAGCTGAGATGGTCTTATACTTTGGGGTGCAAAGTATGGAACCATACTCCTCTGTGGTATCGTTTCATCTCTCGTTATCGCTCTCGGAGGAAATCCAGGTGGTGGTCCCCTCTTTGGAATTCTCTTAGAGGTTCCTGTGTTTGGTGGATGTATCTAAGGTCCTTCATTGACCAAATATCCACTCATCTCTAATTTGGTTCACGGATTTGTGCTTTCTACAGCTCTATATTCTCGTCCATACTTGTCAACAAATAAGGATGTCCATTGTCGGTCGATCTCGTATGTATAGACATATAAGAGCTTGTATTCTGTCAGCTCATCTGGGTAAGGCTCTAAGAAACTGTAAAGGTTGAATTGATTTCCATTAATATACCTATATAGTCCTTCACTTTCATGGTTATACGTCCAAACTCTCTCCACAAAATTGGTCTTTATGTACTGTAGGTTTGGAAGATCTATTCTAGGCGAGTGCTCATCTATCTCTGCAATCCATGTGCTCGTATAAGCTAAGTCTGACTCTAATGTAGACATGACTTCTAGTCTTAATAGCTCTACCTTGCTGTAGTAATACCTCTCTTAGTGTGTTCAAGTGTTTTGGTCAGGGAAAATCCAAAACTATGTATGAGCGTTTTCTCACAATTCTCTCAAATTGTCGGTTTTACACACCCCTGACTTCCGGATGCATTTTGAGGCCTTAAACAATGTTTTTGGTCAATTTACTCTAAGATCTGTAGAGCTTCTCTCAAGCTACGTTTTGATCAAAAAAGTTTTGGAATCAGAGTCCGTATGTGAAAGTTATGACCAAAACAGTGAGATGTAATTTGGAAAGTTGCTCTATCTGATGTTTTTGCAAGTGGTCAATTTGAGCCCAAAATTGGTGTGTGCACTCCTTAGGCAATGATAAACCCAGTGGTATACTTGTTTTCAAAAACTTTTCTCAAAATTTTTTCCTCACTTGTCTATCGCGATAGGCTCACCAAGTACCCCTTGCAGATGTCCAAATGCACTCAAACTTTGTGTACAGGGTATAATGGGCCTTCTGAACCCAAATATGAAGTCAGATTTGAATTTTGATTTTTCTACAGTGAATTTCCGAGTCTATCGCGATAGACTCACCAGAGTGTTACTGGGATACAATTGTTCCACTGTTTTTACAAATTTAAGTTCCCCCTTCTCTTGAGATACTACTCACCAAGTTTCAACCAATTTGGAATACTTTTCCTTTGTAACTTGCATCAAACAACAATCTCTTTTCTGATCTTGTGAATTAATCCACTTAGATGCACTTCCAATACTCCAAATTTACTCAAAATTTAACCATAGGCTCACAACAACATGTAGAACAAGGCCCTAAGGTCAATTTTCAAAAAAAATCATTTTTGTGAAAAAGCCCTAGTCTATCGCGATAGACTAGCAAGTTCTTCAGTTTTGAAAATTTTCCAGATTTCTCTTTACCACTGTAATCCCTATGCTCTGTACACCTTGCTCACAAATTTTCACTTGTTTTGGACTTTTTCTTAGGTTTCTAACTCCAACTCTAGAATTATGAGTCTATCTGATCACTAGAAATAGACTTAGGATGACTTCCCAATTGTCCAAAATCCACCAAATTTTGTGTGTACCCTCCTGAGAGGCTAAACAAGCTATTCCCCAGAGGGTTTTGAAAAATTCAGTTTCTTTGGCCTTGCTTTGAGTCTATCGCGATGGACTCAGCAAGTACCCTTTTTATAGGTCAAACTTGAACTTTGACTATACCACTGTGTTCCAACACCTCTCCTTAGTCCTCCTACCAATTTTCAAGTGGTTTGGACTTTTACTTTGTCAATTAGACCAGATCTGGTGTTTTCTACAAGCTGAATCCTCTCAAATAGTCTTAGACCTACTTTCTGATGTCCAAATGACTTCAAAATTTTTATGTGTCCTTGATAGCACCTTTCCAAGCTATGCCACAGAGGTTTTTTAAAAATTCAGTTTCTATCACTAGGTTCTTAGTCTATCGTGATAGACTCACCAAGTATGCTAACATGACACTTTTTTCAAATTTTCTCTTCACAGATGTGTTCCCTACCCTCTGTAGATCATGTATACCAAGTTTCATAAGGTTTGGAAATTTGGTCAAGTCCCTTTACCCAATTTGTCTTTGAAGTTTGACTCTAAACACCGGACTTGAGGTTTGGTGGTCACGCAAGTGTCCAAGTACACTCAATTTTTGGGAACAGCCTTGTATTGATGTGTTTTACCTGTGGTATGAGGGGTTTTGCTTGATTGTGAGTCTATCTCAAATTCACCAGTCTATCGCGATAGACTAAGCAGAGAGCCACCAGGAAGTGATTTTTTTTTTTGTTTTTGGACAGTTTGGTTCCCAATGCCCTTAGAAGCCTATCCCCAAAGTTTCATTCAATTTGGACTTCTTTTCCTTTGGATTCAAGCATTTCACCCAAATACTCCTTACACTCAGAAAAAGCAAATTCCCCACTTTAATGCACAAGCACTGATGCAAATGCTTTGAAATTTCACATACAAGCTCTAGAGCATATGCAAAACAAAGTCTTGAGGTCAAGCTTTTTTTAAAATTGCAGATTTGGTTTCAGATTTTTGTTTGGGATTGGACCAAATCTGTGTTTTCCCCCCTACCTTAAGGTCTCCAATGCAGAAACAAGCACTCAAATCGGCTTTCAAACGACCATTTTAGAGCACTTTTACCATAATCAACACAATTCCGCCTTTTGTGTTTTCAAGCACATTTTCATGTCAAAATTGCTCTAAATCCACATTAGATGTCTTACACTACCTAAAGTCCTACTTTGGATGGTTGAATGGTTGTTTTTGCTTTCTGGCAAGCAAATAGCCTCCTGCTTACCTTTTGCATTTTTCTTTGCGTTTTTTTCTCTTTCAAGTTCTTCACAACCATAAGTCACAACCAAACACACAAACCATAAAACCTAATCTAAACACACAACAAAATAATATAACCATACCTCAACCTCATGGTGGACCATCTCAGCGAGACGTAGGCTCCCTGGCTATCCCTCAGTCAAAAGATCCGCTCTCTGACTTTCCACTAAGAAGGCAAATGGTAACAACACTCTAGAAAACTCTAGAGAAACTCTATACTATCAAACATGAGTGATGCGGTCTACGCTAGTTTAGGTTCTTCGTCCGCGGCAATGGCGCCAATGTTAGCGGGTACACCGCAACGGACGATGGAGCACATCGATAACATAGACCAACAAACTGTCAATCCGAGGACGTAGCTGACCCAACTAGGGCATGGAGGCAAACTCTGGGTTGTTAACCCTGAGCTAGACATGAACAACACTCTACAGTCACTAATCCTACCATAACACTACCATAAAGCAAAGAAACAGACAACGCATCCTACGAAACACTACAAGCTCGAAACAGTCTCAAATCATATGAGAATGACTTGAAATCGGAGGGCAAGACTCACAAGGACATATCCTATATGGCCAAACACCTAAACCCTAAAAACCATAACTGTAAGATCTCTAATCGCTGTCGCGATAGACTGAAAAGAGTAATTTCCAAAGTGTCTGAAACTGATCTACAAAGACATCAACACGAAGAGCTTCTCGCCCTGATTCTAACGACTACTCGATCATTCAGAACGGATGTCGTTTGAGGTACTTACGACCAAATATAGCTAGTGCCAGGTGGGCTCGCGATGTGGTCCTCGGCTTGCATTACTTGCGTTGACGCGGAGAGCTCCTCGATGCTAACACGCTCCTACTCTCATATCTGCAATGTGATTAGTGTGTGCGACGATGTGTGTGCGTGAAGCTCACTACTGTGTGCTGCAGAACCCATAACTGTATATTTATTGAGATAACGTAATGTGTTTCTTACAAAGCCTTAGGTTTTAGCTTACATACAAAGCCTTCAAACCTAATGTCAGGCCAAATGACATGAACTATCCCTAGGCTTCTACAGAGCTTAATTACAAGAAACTGAGTTGGCTTTACTCATTATACAAGCATCTGCGGCCAAAATACAAGTGCCGATTTAAAATATGAGGTTCCCGTAAACATTACAAAAGTGGCCGTAATGGCTCAAAATAATAATAACGGGATATTCGATGACGTCCATGAGCTCCTATCTTCATGTTGCAGCATCCATCTTCATCTTCATGTGGAATCTTTACAAAATCTTTGAGGAATCTTTAATGAAATCTTTATGGAAACGTTGTTGAAAGGGCATCCTTTCAACAGAGTGTTTCTCAAGACTAGTGCAAGGCAGTCCCCGACGGTGGTGCCAAAAATCTGCACTTTGCCGCATGTGTTGGAGGATGGGAACTTACCAAAACACCATGTGCAAGCCACAAATGGCTATAACCACACAACTAGAAAGTCTTAGCAAGATCAAAAGGGTAATGGTGTGTCACTCACCGTTCAATGATTCTGTTGTGAAGGAGCCTGTGCCACAAAGAAGAAGAAGCCACCGCTGTCCCCGCACTCAACCGCCTCACCACCGCAATGCTCGATCTCTCTCTGTAGATGGCTTTTATAGTCTCAACACGTGGGAATCATCTCCAGGAAGCCGAACAACAAACTAGCTAGTAACTACCATGGCGGTTACCATAGTAACCTCAAGAAGCTATAAATAGGACCCATTACATTGTAATTGGGCTGATTGTACTTTGGGGCTGTTTGAACTCATTGACTTCTTACTTCTATTCTTTTGGTTGTAGTCTTCCAAGCTCTCCTAAGTGACAATCTCTTCACTTGTAACTATACTATGTAATCATTAATACAGTGGTCCATTAAGCTTCAGTCTGTAATACCTTGTATCTATAAACTCTGAATCTGAATTGGAAACACTTTTCCAGTCATTTAGTTTGTTCCTAATTCTAGTAGATTATTTTTGTTCAGTAACTATTCCAGCTCAGTTTCTATACTCCATTTCAATCTCATTAATTGAATTGACGACTTCGAGTTAGCTGTAAATTCTAACACTGGAATCAGCTATCTAAAGAGATCAACTCCAATTCCATTTTGGCGATCATGATGGCTAGAGCTGTTTAACTCATTGACCAGACCGCTTCTCCCTGTTTGAATTTTCAGCTGAAGATATGGCACCCAAAACCAACCGTGGTCGAAAACAATCCTACCGCATTGAACCTATTCTTCAGGAGTCAGAAAGAGATTATGATCCTATGACTGAATCGGGGACTCAGACTGAAGCTCCGGAGGAGCACAATCAAGTTGATGAGGCTAAAGGCTCTCAGTACTCCAGTCAGTCCAAACGAAGGAAGGATGAAATGGAAGAACGCAAGGGCAGGAGTTCTTGAACCACACATGGGGATGAAGGAGCCAAAGGCAGTAAAGGTAGTCGCCACAGTTCCACCAAGAAAGGCACGGAAGAGAAAGAAATTGAGACTACAGAAGAAATTGATTGGGATGTAGATATAGATCATTACAAGAAATCTTCAAAAAGGAGTCAGGTTCCTAAGATGAGAAGAGGCCGAAATGATGCTGGTCGACATGATTACACCTATTCATTGAAAATTTCTTTTCCAGTATTTAAGGGTGGGAAGAGAGATGACCCGAATGTTCATATCCAAGCCTTCAAACAGTATGATGAATTGAAAACATTGATGAAGATGACTGGGAGGAATACTTTCCTCAGACATTAAAGGAGGCAGCCAGGAAATGGTACTACCATTACCCAGCTTGCCAACTCAGATCATATAACAAACTACTCAAAGCTTTTTGACTGGAATATTCAGATAACAGAGGAGATGAGGACATCCTCTCTGAATTGGATAAGATAAAGCAAAGGAAATTATCAGTCAAAAGCTATGTTGAGAAAATCAAGGAACTGACCAGGCAGCTACAAGAACCACCATAAGAAAAATGGTTGCAGGAATGGTTTTTAAATGGTTTCCATAGTAAGAAGCTGAGGGAACACGAGGTGCCTGCACCAACCAAGAAATTGAATGATCTGGTGCAGGGAGCCCTGAAGCTAGAACAACAAGCTAAGAAGGAAAGAAGTCATAAGAAGAGGAGGTCTAGTGATAGCAGTACTTCTACTAAGAACTCTCATTCCAGTAAGACCTCTAGTAGTTCTGAAATCAGCTCAGATGAGAGGAGCAAAGACAAGACTAAGAAGGGGTCTTGGTCTAGGAAGATTGATAAGATGGCTCGACAGATTGCTAAAATCGGCCAGACCAGATAGCCAGTAAGAAGAGCGGAAACCTGGTGTTCGAAGTGTAAATCCAAAGACCATGTTTCTAATGAATTTCCTTAGTGTACTTACTGCAAAGCTTATGGCCATCTATGGAACAAATGTGGCGTTCGTATTCATAATTTTAGGAAGGGGAAAGATCTATCTGTGGTGACAGTTACTAATGTCAAACCAGTAAAAGTGGAGACTACCAGTTTACCCCAAGAAGAGAAATTAGGTATCAACAGTGCTGGTACGGGGCGTGGCAGATACCAAGGAGGTACTGGCCAGGGCCGGGTGGTGGTAATTTTCAGAGTCAAAGTCTGAATTGCTATACTTGTGGCAAGTATGGGCATTTCATGGCTCAGTGTCCAGAAACACCTATAACTACGGCTACTGGGGCGAAAGCCCTAGAACTAGTTCTTGTACAAGCGGTTACATGCAGCAAACGGGTAGTGATTGAAGAAAGCCTAAAAATTCCAGTAAAACGAGTTAATCCTGAAAGTAGCAAATGGGCTCAAGAGAGAGAGGTGTGGAAATCCAAGGCTAACAAAAAGGTGGTCGATGAATTGCAAGAGTAGAGAGAATTGGCGGCAAAAATCATAGAGGATGTATCCAAGAAGCTGCCAGAGTAGCCACAGAGTTCTGATTCTTGGGTCATCCAGAAGATGCTGGCAAAGTCTTCTGAGAAAGCACAACCAGATCAGTCAAGGTATAGAACACATGAGACCATGTTGGCTGCAGTTCAGGGATTGATGGAAGAACTAGGGACTGACAAGGGAGCTGAAAGCACTAGAGCAAAGGAATGGTATTGTGCAGATACTACCAATTCTTCAAGTCTAAGAGTAACTCCGATCATGAGAAGGAGGAAATTCATGTCAAAACTTATGACAGAATTCAAAAACTCACTGTGGAGTTAGAGGACATTATAAAAATTTTACCTGAAGCTGCAAATTTCATCAAATAGCAAAGGAGGGATGAGGCGAAATCCAGAATGGTTGACTTTGCTACTGTCAGAGATAATGAAGTGCCAGTGATCCAGCTAGATGGGCATTTGTGAGCTTTGTGATCTTGGGAAAGATAATCGTGAACCCTTTCATCTCTCAAATACAGCTCATTCTCATGACCTATTGGATCTTGTTCATACTGATATATGTGGAGCTCTACCTTCTTCGAGATCACAAAATCGCTACTTCATTACCTTCATTGATGATTTCTCAAGGTATGCAACTGTATTTCTACTTAGACAAAAATATGAGGCCTTATCTGTTTTCAAACAATTCCACAATGGTGCAGAGCTTCAAACTAGCCGTCGCCTCAAGAAGCTCGTAGTGATAAAGGAGGCAAATATGTTTCTTGAGAGTTTGTGAGTTATTGTGATCAGAGTGAAATTCATCATGAGCACAATATTCCACATTCAACTCAACAGAACGGCTTTGCTGAATGAATTCTCAATGTTATAAGATGTACGCTGATTCATTCTGGGTTATCTCATGTTTTTTGAGTTGAAGCTACTTTGACATCACTATTTATTCAAAATCATCTTCCTACTACTACACCCTCTAGTAAGATACCCATAATAGCATGGACAAGTGACATTCCTTCTATATATCATTTTTGAACCTTTGGATGTATTTCTTATATTCATGTTCTCAAGGAAACATGAAAAAAGCTTGATGCTCCTAGTCTTAAATTTATTTTTATTGAATATAATGACACTTTCAAAGGCTAAAAATTCTATGAAGCTTACTCCAAGAAAGTAATTGTGAATCATGATGCTACTTTTAAGTACGAGCAACTTACCTTGGATGATTTTAATGATACTAAATCACTACTTCAAGATTTTCCATTTCATTCAGATGATGAAACTCTTCCTATAGAGCAGCTTTCATCTTCACAACCATCCAATCCAAATGTTGCAAATGATGATATCAATATTTTTGTTGATCTGCCTATTAATTTTGAACATGGTTCATGTCATATTTATGATGATGATATTGTTGATAATGCTTTCTGTACTTTTGTAGATCCTATTACTTTTAATGAAGCTATCTCTTCACCACAGAAGGATCAACGGGAAGAGTCTATGGAGGTAGAGTACGATTCTCTTATCTCTAAAGGTACATGGATACTAGATGAACTTCCTCCTGGTCGTACAACTATTAAGTGTAGGTGGGTGTATAAGACAAAGGTAAAAGAAGATGGATCTTTTGACAAGTTTAAGGTAGGTTTAGTTGAAAAAGATTACTCCCAAGTTTTTGGTGTTAATTATCAAGAGACCTTTTTACCAGGTTGCTTGCATTACAAGTGTTTGAGTTTTATTAGCATTTGCTGTTCAATTTGATTTAGAAGCTCATCAAATGGATGTGCGAACCGCTTTTTTGAATGGTGATTTGGAAGAGGAAATTTATATGGAACAGCAACAAGGGTTTCTTATTCCAAGTAAAGAAGACATTGTTGCTCAACTCCATATGGCACTATATGGTCTCAAATAAACTTCACGGACTTGGTATACAAAATTTGATCTTTTTCTCACATCTAAAGGATTCATCTCTTACTCTTCAGACCCCAACTTATACATAAAACACCAAGGTAGAAGTTTTGTGATTCTTGCTCTTTATGTGGATGATACCATCCTAATTTCCAATGATCTGGAATTTCTTCAGCAAGTGAAAAAGATATTGTCTTCTACATTTGATATGGTGGATCTTGAGAGATTCATTCGTGTCTTGGTATTTAGATTCAATGAAACCGTACAAAATGTATTTTATTTATTTGAGAGTCAAAGTTTATTGTACATACTATTCAAAAATCTGGTATGGAATCTGCACATGCGGACAACACACCTTGTGTTGCGAGTTCTACGAAGAACATTTTTGACAGTGGCAGTCAATTTGTCACAAATCAACCTTATGCTAATTTGATTGGATTTGTTCAATTTATTGCCATGAACACTCGTCCTGATATTTTTTTTGCTGCTGCTAATTATCTTGGAAAACATCTTACATGTCCTTCTCTTAAGCATTGGTATGCATCAAACTATGGATTGAAATACTTAAAAGGCACTACAGATTTTGGTTTGGTCTATTGACAACAACTAACATCAAATTTTATGCAATATCTTTCTCTTTTGGGTTACATAGGCGCAAACTGGGCAAGCTTGCATTTATTTACCAATGGAAATTGCCTCTTTGTAAATGGTCATCTTGCTTCTTGGTCCAACAAGAAACAACGTTGTGTTAAAGATTCTACAACTGAGTCAGAATATGTTGCGGAATCACTTGCAAGTCATGAGCGGTTTTGACTCTGACAAATGCTGGTTGATATTAGTCACTCTCCTCTTTCTAGCACACCCTTGCGGTGTGACAACCAAAGTGCTGTTAGTCTAGCAAAAGACTATGTTCAACATTATAAGTCAAAGCACAATGATAGCTAAGGAAATAGAGTTAGCGGAACTAGGTGAGGAGTCAAAACCTATTTTCATTGCCCAAGATTTGACATAGACTAAGGAATATGTACTAAACACTAGTTCTGTAATTGGACAATTAAGTGTCCTGAGACACTAAAGTGTCTTGTTTTTCTACCAAGTTTTGGCAATTTACTTGTAAAGCTAGAAAGAAATTTTTTACACCTTGCTTCTACCATAGATTGGTTATGAGGGAAAGAAAACACTAGATTTTTCTCCATATGAAAATACAATCCATATGGAGAGAATTCTGGTCAGTTCTAAGACATAAACTTTAGTAAAATTTCAAGTTGTTTTGCCAAAAAAATCATAAAATTATTTTATCTTTTTATAGAGATGGCCTTTGTTACATTTATGAAATCCAAGGGTTAGCACTTAGTGTTACAAAACAATGGAATGCAGTTCAAAGATAAGTTTTCAAGTCACATGCAAGTTATAGACATAATTTCTTACTTGAGCACGTGCTGAATAAGAGAATTATTTTGGTCTTCCAAAGGTCCCCTCATGGAATTGGTACTATTCTAGTGAAATTTGACAGCTATAAATGACTTTATATGTTTAAACCAAGAAACTACATATTTTTTTGGGCTCCCTAACTCAATTAAATATCCTTGCTTGAACTCTATCTTGAAATTTTTATCGTGCAAAAACTCTTGAAAATCTTGAGTTCTCCGTAATAACATTGAAACCAAGGTTTTAGGCATCCCAATTGTATATGTACCATTTACTTTGATACATTTAGTTGATCTACATGGAAAGTTTATTATTATTTGAGGTTTTGAATGCTTATGTGTCAAGAATGAAAGTATGACATTTTTCTCTTATGCAGTTTTGAATATTTAAAATGATCCAATAATTGTTGCATACCAAAGCCCTTCTACTTGCCACCTTGAGTGCTCAACAGAAAGGGAAATCAATGTATCACTTTTTAAAACTCACAAATACATCAAAAACATATTTTTCTTTGTATACAATGATATGCTTGAAAAGACCATATCAAACACATTGAACTTTCCATTATTTTATATACTCCAAAGTCTTTTTTTATGCACGTGAAACTAATAACTGTCTATAGCAAAATTGTGGAAGAGTCACCTAAAATTTTCTACAAGGTTGCTTTATATTTTTTGAGCTTATAAAGGCGATTTCTTCAAAGCGTCAATTGCAATCTTACGAGGGTCAACTTGATGAGTGTAGTTCTTGATCATGATGGATTCTAAAATGCAAGGCTATATTTTTAAAAGACCCTCTAGCTAATATATTTAAGCAACTCAAGAGGGGTTTCTTAAATAAACCGTTTAATGTAAGTAGCATTTAATTTAAATTTGCTAAAAAAGGACACTTAAAGTGTCTTGTTTTGGTACCAAACTAGTGGTAAGAATCTTCTCAAGGAATTTAAGGATATATTTTCTTGGACATATCATGATATGAAAGGTGTTCCACCTTCTGTGGTACAACAAACAATTCCCATGAATAGCATGGCTTAATTAGTCTAGCAATGACCCCATCCAATGAATCCTAAGTAGGCAAAGATTGTTGAAGAAGAGATTGAAAATCTTGTCAAATGTGGGTTTATATACCCTATTGAGCACTTAGAGTGGGTTTTTTCAACAATTATTCTGCTAAAAAATAATGGAAAGCTCAGAGTGTGCGTGGATCTCAAGACGGTCAATGTCGCCACTAGGAGAGACCATTACCCCTTGCCATATTCAGAACATGTACCCAAAAGAGTCGTGGAGAAGGAAGCTTATAGATTTTTAGATGGGTACTTTGGCTACGATCAAATCAGAATTGCACTAGAGGACCAAGCTAAAACGTCTTCTATAATCAAATTTGGAGTGTTCGCATTTCGTGTTATGGCTTTTGGCTTAACCAATGTCCATGTTTCCAAAGATTAATAAACACTGCTTTTAGAGAGTATTTGAAGGATTTTTGTGAAGCTTTCTTAGATGACCTTTGTGTTTATTTCTCTTGGAAAGAACATCTATTATGAGAGAAGTGTTTGAAAAGTGCAGATTGTACCTCATCTCATTAAACCCTTACAAATGCCAATTTTGGGTTAAACATGGAGTCATTTTACTGCATATAGTGTCCAAAAATGGGATTTCCATAGATGAGAGTAAAATTAAATCCATTTTCAATTTGCCACCACCTACAGACTATAAAGGAGTTCAAAGGTTCATGGGCCATGCTGGTTATTACCGGTGGTCTATTTTAAACTTTGCTGAGATAGCTCGCCCAATGTACAAGCTTCTTATTGAGTTCCACTGGACCACGGAGTGTGACCATGCACGAGTGCCCGATTAGAATGTAATTTTCCATGTGCATATTAATGCATTGAACTTTGCTATTGGGTGTGTTCTAGCTCAACCACGAGAACATAAATTAGACTACCCCATTCACTTTACAAGTCGTCAATTAAATGATGCTGAGAGAAAATACATCAATATAGAGCAAGAGGGTTTAGCTATGATTTACACAATAAATAAAATTTATCACTACCTTCTTGCCAGCAAGTTTTTTTTCTATGTGGAGCATCAAGCATTGTTGTATCTAGTAAATAAACCTTGTTCCACAGAAAGAATTCCACGATGGTTGTTAATTCTTTTTGAGTTTGATTTTATCGGGTTGTGGTGAGACCCAATAAAAGACATGTCATGGAGGAGAATTTGTCTCGCACACCCAATGGTGAAGCCCTTACTAGACACGATGTTGAATTGCCCAATACTTCCCTGTTCCTAGTAGAGACCATGCTTGAATGTAGTACGAAGATTGTAAACTTTTTAGTTTAACGATTTTCCACCCAAAGAGCTTCGTAAAGATATAGCTCAAAAACTGTAAAGAAATGTGAACCTTATTCTCTAATTGCAGAAACTCTCTACAAGCTAGTGAAGGAGGAAATTCTCAGGGTTTATGCTCATGAGGATGAGTATTTATACATACTGCAAGAAGCCCTCACATGGGTACATATCTAGAGGACATTTCTCAAGGGAACGAACTGCTAGGAATGTGTTTCAAGCTATTGGTCACCTACCTTATTCAAGGATGCATCACTTTTTTCAAAAGAGAGTGATGAATGCCAACATTACAAGATTACACAATGAAAGGATAAGATGCCCTTACATCCTATTAAAGTGACTCAACCATTTGAAAAATACATTTTAGAGTTTGTAGGCCACATTAGTTCGGCATCTTGTAACACTCAATCTATATATATAATTATTTCCACGGACTATGTGACAAAGTGGGTGGAAGACAAGGCAACACGCAATGTTGATGCAAGGTCAACTGCTAAGTTTCTCTTTGAGAACATTATTACAAAATTTGATTGTCCCTTTGAGAGTGTGAGTGACAATGGTACTCATTTTATAAATGGAGTGATAAAGGAACCCACGATAAACTTTATGATAGCCCACCATAACTCTATACCTTATTATCCATAAGCAAATGGCCAAGCTAAGAGCAGTAGCAAGACCTTAATTTCTATCTTGACCAACATAGGGAAAGCTTATCGCACAGATTGGGATTTGAAGCTGACATTAGCTATATGGGCTTATCATACTTATTACAAAGTGGCTATTAGTTTTACACCATTCAAAATGGTATATGGCCAAGAAGCCGTTACGCCATGGGATTTTGTAATTCCTAGTCTATGGGTAGCTTCACAAGAAGGTTGGGATGGTAGCCCTTTAGTTGAGTGTTTGTATATCCTTGAGAGGTTAGACAATGAAAGGCAATAGCCTATGCAAAATGCACTTGTGGAGAAATATAGGACAAATAAATGGTTTGACTCTCATATAAAGAACAAAGATATCAAGGTTGGTGATATAGTCCTTATATATAGAGTGCATAACAAGAAGAAAAAGTTGAAATATGTGGGAAAAGGACCATATACAGTATGAAAAATCAGCCCCCAAGGTACCATTTGTGTGGAAACTCTTGATGGATTTGAAACCATTGGATTAAAAGATACTATGATTCTTTAAGCCAAGAAGAGCTACATGCCATCCATAAAAAAAAGACAGCCGAGGCACAAGCAGAATTAAAAAAGATACAAGCTCAAGATGAGGCGAAGGAGTTATAGCAACGTATAAAACACCAACGAGAGGCCAATCGTGGAGTCACACATACATTTCAAGTTGAAATAGAGGGTGATTGGCTGGACTTTGCCACACCTCTACGATACCATATTGAGTTAAATAGCACCTATGGGAAAGTGTTATATAACACCTTATTGGACACAAGTGCTAAATATATATGCTATCATATGTATTGTGGTGTTAGTTTGAAAATCCATCTCTATCGGAGAGTACTATGCAAGTCAAGGGTATCAACAAGAAAAAAACTGCGTTTTTTTGGAACCTAACACACTTCTGTCACTTATGATAATGGGGTTGTAGCTCAAGAATTTTTTTCATGCCTGATGGAACTATGGAAGGCAATATAGACCTAGGACACACGTGGATGATAGAGACCAAATGCAATATTAATTGGGGGACTGGGAGTGTCACAACGTAGAAACCAACTCTTAGTCCTACCACTCAAACAATAGTCCCTGACATATCACCTTCTAAGAAAATACAACCCAAAATAGTGCATGTCCAAGAGGTTGAACCATTTGAAGCTATAGCCCAACCCTCTAGAGCTTCAACTTCTATAGCTAAAACAAAACTTGAAACACACAAGACCCATCATGATATAGCGAAGAAAATATATAAATGGGTCCCTAAATCTTCTTTAGTGACCATTTTTTATACAAAAAATAGGAGCCTTGTAAGAGACGCCCTACTCGCTCCAAGAAATGTAAGAAAATGTTGTGTTGGATTTCTAAAGGACTATTAGAAACCCAAGGCTATTATGAAGGGAATGATCAAATTTGGGTGCCAAACCGTAAATTGTGTTCTTACCTGTCACCTATAGACCCATGTAAGTTGAATCCTCTAACAATAAATCCGATCAAAGATCCTGGGAAGGGAAAGATCACATAACACTATACACCTAATTTGGAGCTAGTTTGGGTACCCAAGTGAGAAAGGTTTGTTTTGCTCAGCTTAATTATAGAAAAAACAAATGAACCTTATTGCTCTTCAACACAAATACAGGCTTCGACACAACCTCCACCTACCATTGTAAATATACATACAAAAAAGAAATAATTTGCACCTCCTATTGTAAGTTCACCACCTACAACAATGTTGCAAGTAAAATCATGGGAGAGTACCTACTACCCTTGCAACTAGATAAAATGCCTAGGGCGGTCGAAAAATATTGGTCAAAGTCTTCACCCATAACAACTTGGAAAAATTGGTTTCAAAAAGTGAGGACATCGTTCCAAAAGGTATGATCTACCCAAGAAAGGGGGGAGTGTTTGCTTACATCAATCATTCAATTGCTCCCTTCTTAACCTTCCTCCCTGACCTCTCAATCTCCCAATATTTGGGAATGTATATATAGCCCTATACTCAAGATAGCAAAAATAAAAAGTAAAAGAGAAAGAGCCACCAAACAAAAAACTAGAAACCTATATTCATAATAAAACATTATACACAAGGACACGACCTTTTGGCATGACCCTTATAATGTTTGCACTCTAACTAAAATATATCTGTGTGTATAGATATGGCTTTTATGATAGAGTCATCCACTCCTACCCTGGGTGAGAGGTACCCTCTTTACTTTACACAAGTGTTTCACATAGTCTATCCGGTGCTTTCCTCTGAATGGTAGTTGGTAGATACGATAGCATATGAGAAAATTTTGAGAAATTAAAATGGTTGATACCTCTCTTGACCATGACTAATCCTTAATCAGTAGAGAACGTCTCTCCAATTGCACATGCTTACCCTTTTAACCAAGATGATTATACACACCTAGTGACATTCTTAGTGAACATTTGTGTCTCTAATGATGATGAAGATTTACGTGATTACATGGATGGCACGTATGGTCTCACGAATAATTACTTTGATTTTCTTGATGAGGACGAGGATAGGGGTTTAGACCTAGGGCTACCCACCCATCTATTCAATATCCTATTCCCTTGAACCTCTAGGGGGGTGCAAATAATTAGGTTAGGTTTACTTATGTTGTTTGATTGTGTTTAATAAAGGTTGGTTATTCTTCCCACTAATGTGCCTCCTAGAGGTATTCCTTGTGTTTTCTAGTATGTCATTAGAAAACTTTTGAGGTCTTTTGAAGGGCCTTTTAAGAGACAGAGAGAAAGAGCTTCTCCAATGAGATAAGGGCCAATATTGTGTAGAAATATAGGTTGATATTAAAAAACATATGAAAAAGGTATCACCTACTCATTCATTAAATGCGATTGTCTTTTTCACGAGATCGACATGAGATCGGTGTCGCTCATTCAATACGCTTTCTACATCATTCAGATTTTAAAAATATAAGATTGTCAAAAAATATCAAAAAATTGAGGAATTGAACACCGCCAATGTGTTCAAAACGCCCAAATACCTAAAAATCGATTGTTTACTTGTTTAGACCTAGGGCTACTCACCCATCTATTCAATATCCTATTCCCTTGACCCTCTAGGGGGGGTGCAAACAATTAGGTTAGGTTTACTTATGTTGTTTGATTGTGTTTAATAAAGGTTGGTGCCTCTTCCCACTAATGTGCCTCCTAGAGGTATTCCTTGTGTTTTCTAGTATGTCATTAGAAAACTTTTGAGGTCTTTTGAAGGGCCTTTTAACAGAGAGAGAAAAAGAGCTCCTCCAATGAGATAAGGGCCAATATTGTGTAGAAATATAGGTTGATATTAAAAAACATATGAAAAAGGTATCACCTACTCATTCATTAAATGCGATTGTCTTTTCCACGAGATCGGTGTCGCTCATTCAATACGCTTTCTACATCATTCAAATTTTAACAATATAAGATTGTCAAATAATATCAAAAATTGAAGAATTGAACACCGCCAATGTGTTCAAAACGCCCAAATACCTAAAAATCGATTGTTTACTTGTTTAGACCTAGGGCTACCCACCCATCTATTCAATATCCTATTCCCTTGACCCTCTAGGGGGGGTATAAATAATTAGGTTAGGTTTACTTATGTTGTTTGATTGTGTTTAATAAAGGTTGGTGCCTCTTCCCACTAATGTGCCTCCTAGAGGTATTCGTTGTGTTTTCTAGTATGTCATTAGAAAACTTTTGACGTCTTTTGAAGGGCCTTTTAACAGAGAGAGAAAAAGAGCTCCTCCAATGAGATAAGGGCTAATATTGTGTAGAAATATAGGTTGATATTAAAAAACATATGAAAAAGGTATCACCTACTCATTCATTAAATGCGATTGTCTTTTCCACGAGATCGGTGTCGCTCATTCAATACGCTTTCTACATCATTCAAATTTTAAAAATATAAGATTGTCAAATAATATCAAAAATTGAAGAATTGAACACCGCCAATGTGTTCAAAACGCCCAAATACCTAAAAATCGATTGTTTACTTGCCCTATTCTGACATCCGGAGAGGGAGAAAATACCAAACAACCTCTAAAAGAAGGTTCTAGCAAAATAGCGCCCGAGGGGCACTCTAATTTTTTGGGAACTAGCCTCTATGCGCCATTCTTCTACTTCTCTCTTTTATGGGTTTATATATATATAAAGAACTATATATGCTTTAAACTAAATATATATACATATATATATATATATATGTGTGTATGTGTGTGTATATTTATATATATATATGTGTGTGTGTGTGTATATATATATATATATATATATATATATATAGAGAGAGAGAGAGAGAGAGTAATAAGTATATATATATAAACCCATAGAAGAGAGAAGAAGCCCAATGACACGCAGAGGTCATTTCACAAGAATTTAAAGTACCCCTTGCACGTCGTTCCACTAAAATCCCTTTATAATATATTATATATATATAGTAGTAAATATATATATATATATAGATATATATATATACTTCTTACTCTATATATATAAATAACTACATATACCTCTCACTATATATATATATATATATATCTATATATATAGATATCTATATATATATATATATATATATAGTGAGAGGTATATGTAGTTATTTTTATATATATATATATATATAGAGAGAGAGAGAGAGAGAGCAAGAAGTGTGTGTGTGTGTATATATATAGTAAGAAGTATATATAAATATATATATATATCTAGTCTTTTATCTATATAAAAACCCATAAAAGGGAGAAGTAGCAGAACACCGTGCAAAGGCCATTTCAGAAAAATTTAGAGTGCTCCTTGCAGGACCTTCTGCTACAACCCCTTTTAGAGGTTTTTTGGCACTTTCTTCCTCTCCGGGTGTTAGAACATGGCCAGTAGAGACATTCGATTTTTAGGTATTTGGGCGGTCTAAACACATTAGCGGTGTCCAAATCTTCAAATTTTGACATTATCTAACAGTTTTGTTTTTTTTAAATCTAAATGGTGTAGAAAGCCGTATTGAATGAGGGGCACCGACCTTGTGAGAAAGACAATCACGTTTAATGAAAAGGACCGTTTTCAAAAAATGCCTTTTGGACGTTTTCAAAGTATCAAGTTGTCCTTTTGGACGTACTCAATAAGTGCAAAGGCATTTTAAGAAGATTTTCTAGAGAGAGAAATAGAATTTGCCGTTTTTTGTGTGCAAGCTCAAGGAAAGAATTACATGTTGTATTGTGCATGTGCAAATGACATGTTTAAGGAAAGCAATAAATCACATGCAATAGAAGTGTTTGTCCTACATGGAGTTGCATGTGATTGCACATGCTCAATGTGTGCCCATGACTTACACACTACTTCTTGAAATGCTTCTAACCACGCATACAAGAGCACAACAACTTTATGTGAGTCTATTAATTTGTGCCCCAAGCCTACAGATTCAACTTTTCACAAGTACAATTTTTTAATGGGCGACTGTATTGATTGCGGCACCAAAAAAATCACCTTGTGTCCAATAGAGCTTGTCAAGAAGGATTTGCAAGTTTTCATTAAAGTTTTTGAGGATGTCGAAATAGTCGATGTTAACGGCGTTACTGGTAGAAATCAAAAAGGGAGAAAAAGGATCTTCTTCACAAGAAACTACCTTGTAGTGAGCTTCTCATATGTTTCATACACATCTTCAAATGCTCATTAAGCACAATTTCTTTTGCAGTTGGAAGGTTGAACAATTTAAGGAGTCTCTTCAATGATTTCTGTCTAGTATAGTTGTTTCCATCATTGACTTTTTTGAGCGGCATTACACTTTTAAAGAGCAAAATGTAATCCAGTCCATGCATTGGCACTCCTTCTAGGTCATAATTTTGATGCATATAAACCACTTCTAGGTGAACAGTGCGGTCAAAAAGATTGTTTATTTCTATGTATCTGATGACAAAAATCATGATACATTATTTGTTCAAAATTTATTATTGGTGCATCACAAATGTTTGAAAGAACAAGGGGTAGCACCAAAGTATTACTGGGTGTGGGCAAATGGAGGAGCATCCCAATTCAAGGCAAAGAGACTAATTTACATTGTTGAACGATATAAAAAGCTCACAGGTACTGAAATTCTATGGAACTTCTTTTGCTCACGTCATGTCAAGGGTGAACATGATGGAATAGGTGCAGTTATTAAGAGAGCATTGACACAAGAGAAACTCGTGCTAGATGGTGTACCTATAAAATGCTCAAGAGATGTCATGGCCTTTCTACGGCTCCAGTACTCAGGTTCAAATGGAGAAGGCAACATCAGGGGATGTAGACCACAACATCAACTGGAATTGTAAAGCTATTCCTCAATCTCGCTCCATTCATATATCAATGGATATGATTCCCGCAATGCCCTAGAAGTAAGTTTTAGTTGGCTAGCATGATTCTGCACTTGGTGCTTGCAGGGGCTTGGAGAAGATGCACAAACAAGGCCTATGTTAGAAGCTGTATTTATCACATTATTGTCCCCATGGATGCATTAGGTAGTGATGATGAAGAGGATTCTGATGAGCCCTTCTACGCAAGCCATCATGATTCTTTGAGTGATACTCTCATAGCTGAAGACAACTTTGCAGTCAATGCAAAACCAGCCAATGATGAAGGTGGAGAGTTTATGTTCTCAAGTGCATTGAGTTGAAGTAGAGTTTCAAAAGGCACATGCATGATGGATGGAGAAATACTATTAATAGGGGGTCTTACTTTGTAGCGGGGATGTTCTATGTAGTAGTTGATGGAAGAATGTACACCATCCTCCAAAAAAATCCACCTGCTCTTTTGTAGTCACACCTTGTGAGAGCCATCAAAACTCCGATGGAAGAGGCCGATAGTTGCAATAGTCTATATAGAATATCATTAGAAGTTTATAAGGCGGTATATAACATCATGTTGATAAATTTCAAGTGTTGAAAATTATGGACAATGTATTCAAATCCATTCATAAGAATGTACTACATTTGGTTGTTGCCTCTTCTTTTCTCAAATCCGCTCACGAAAATGTATTGCATTTGGTTTTGCCTCTTCTCCTCTCAAACCATCTCACTGTTTCTAAAACATTTATGTTGTTTCTTGTCCATTTTCTTTCAAGCAGCTCAGTGCAAGGTCTTCCAGTAATTAGGTTTCTAGATGCTTTCTATTGGTTTCTACTAGGAGATGTTTTTTGCCACAGCGTGTTATGGTTTCTAAACTAGTTTCCACCAGGATGGAGCCAATGGCAAAAAAACTTTCTACCACTCCATGGTTTCTACCATTTAAAAGGTCATTTCAATTCAAAAACACCAACAAAAGGAACAAAAAGGAAAACCTGCTAGTAGCCACACACAGGTTTTCCCTCAAAAATGTCACAAAATGATGAAAGCTTTTGTATATTAAAAGGGTGACTCCCATCATTACAAAAGCTATTACGAGAGTTTACAAAACACTACAAGAGGTTGTGTGCACTTGTGATGCTGTTAATGATGGAAATACACTGGGTTTTTATACTCCCTGGCGTCGTTAAGACCGTCACTAACAGCGTCGATATGGGAACGTCCCTATGAGCGTTGCTAAATGCATCACTATATGCGTCGCTATATACGTCGCTATATAGCGACGATTATAGAAACAATCATAGCGATGTTTACAGGCCACTTATAGTGACATTTATAGCGATGCTACAGAGCCTTATATAGCGACGCCTGAGAGAATTTTTTGTTGGTGGCAGGGCATTGAATGCCCTGCCACCCATGATATAGACCCAAAGTAGTCACCCACAAGAAAATCTAACCAATAACTCCATCATCCATAGTATTGTTTGCATAATAAAGATACAAAACTGACATTAGTAAATTGATGAAAGTAAATCAATGACAATTGTACAGATCATAGGCAAAATCACTTGATTGTTAAACTTTGCAAATGTAATAGCTACAACACCATTGTCATTATTAAAAAAATATACATGGTTTTCAAATAGTTACAAAAAGACGTATAAAAATCATCTCATGATACGTATGCTATGACAAAAGGAAACTAATGCTATCTAGCTACGTCTAGACTGACGCCATCTAATCAAACGTCTCATGGCGCTCAAGCGGCGTATCTGTCGGATTCTGCAAAAAAAAAACAATAAGAGATTTTTGTAAGTATAAACATATAATTTATAAAACAATATAAAAAATAGAAATGAGTAAACCCTAATACTAACCATGCTACCGTGAGAACTCAGAATGTCCATCAGGGCGTTTAAGCCCTTCTTGCCTATGTGCTCGCGCTCATACAATGTGGGGTCACGTCCTGTCATCGACCACTATCAAAACATACAAAGAATCCGTTATGTTAGAATTAAAAAACCCCTAAACCCTAAAATAACAAACCTAAAGAGCAATACGAAAACACTTACAAAATCAACCTCAAATCATGGCCACCCGCCGCTCCCCAAGTGGTGCAAGTTCCCTGCCTCTATTCGCGCTATGGCTGCCTCATTTTGTTGCTTCCACTTGTCGGGATTCTTGCGTGATGCTTTCTTTGCATTCTTCTAATCTTCTTTGGCCAGCCAATCTGGTCTATTCCACCCATGCTTAATTACTTTTTGCACTTCAAAACGCTTGTGCTTGTAGTATTCGTGCATTTGAACCTTAAAAAAGCACTTGGTACTTCACTCCAGGTGTTGATGACTCTGTCTTTTAAAGCACTTAGTACTTCATTCCATGTAGTGTCTAAACACCTGAGAGCAAAGACTGTGCATGCGCGAGATCGCCTTCTTGCCTTCATCATCCAAGATGATGCTGCCACTGAAGTCGACGGAGTAAGGCAAGCCCTCTCATTGGTGATGCGTGAACCTGGGTGTCCCGGCAGGGGTCTCTAGCGGGGTGTCAATGGGCTTACAGATGTTAGGTGTCTCCATTGGAGAGTGGGCCCCTAAGTGAGGAGTGTCAACTAGAGTGACTCCTGGAGGAGTAGCTAGTGGTGTGTAGCTACTAGGAACGGCTGTCAGCCGTGCGAAACCTGGTGTAGATGGCGATGACGTGGCTATTGTGGGGGCGGAAAAAGTAGGGGAGGGTAAAGAGCCTCGTTGAACACGAGGTGGTATCGAGGCATTGGCGATGGCATCCCCACAAAAATCGCTGACGCCACCACTAGAGCGCTAGTGCCTAGACGAGTGTGAAGATCAGCTCGTCGACACAGAAGCTTCGGAGCGCGCTCAATGCTCCAAAATAGAGGGAGACGCTAAAGGAGTAGGAACGCGTGATGGTGCTCCAGATCGATGACGCTCCACGTCCGCTGCCTCTACTGGGGTGACAAAGAAGAAAGAAACTCATCATCATCCATTGAGAGAGAGAGAGAGAGAGAGAGAGAGAGAGAGAGAGAGAGAGAAAGAGAGAGAGAGGACTCATAACGGGGAGGAATTTATGTGTAGAGAGATTTCATTGAATTTTTGTGAATTTGTAAAAGCACTTCACTCCGAGTGCGATGGAGACTGAAGTTGCATCGCGAAGGTATGCTCATAGAAGTTGCTTGCCCCATGACTAAATCTAATTGATTCGGTGAAAGAGACTCTGAGAAGCAGTAGTAGTGCTTCTTAGTGTCTCTTTCACCTGATCAGCTAGATCTAGTGGTGGGAAAAGTGCGATGGAGACTGAAGCTGCATCGCGAAGGGCTGCTCATAGAAGTTGCTTGCCCCACGACTAAATCTAATTGATTGGGTGAAAGAGACTCTGAGAAGAAGTAGCAGTGCTTCTTAGTGTCTCTTTCACCTAATCAGCTAGATCTAGTGGTGGGACAAGCAGCATCTACATTGAGCAAACCAGCTTCACGATTGCAGCTTTAGTCTCCATCCCACTCGGAGCGCAATGCTCGTCGTCCCTGCTTGTGAGAACATACCTAGAGCATACATTGTCGTGCCGTGGCACATACATAGTGTGAAATAAAAACATTCACCTCACTTTTGACACTTCTTGATGCATGGAAAGAAAAACAATAATGTACATATCGTGATATATGCTAAAGCGGCTACTGCGATCGCTATCATGTACATACCTAACTAGGGAGTTGTGGCCCTGGATGTGTCTCATTTGCGTGCTTTTACACTTGATAAGAGGCCTAATTTGGTTTGACAATGTACATAGTCCAAGTGTTTCATGGTGGCACACTCATCTCGCCTACAAAGACTGATGCGGGCATAAATTGCCAAAAATAGCAGCTAACAGGCGTCGTTGCAGAATTGCATGGAAAGTGACCCAAAAAGGTATATGGATGAAAATAATTCCTATCTATTCTTTTTATGCTTATGCAAGTGATCCCGAAAATTTAGGGATTTTCCTGATTCCGTTGGGGATTTTTCGCATCAAAAATGTCATTTTTTTGGTCAAAAATGACATGAAAATGGCCTAGTTCTGGTCCAAAGTGGCAAAATGGCCGAAAAATTGACACATCAGCTCATATTTCCATTTTTTACAGAAAAAAACAGTAATTTTTCTCTACTATTCAATAGCTTCCATGGTTGCCCAATCTATGTGTGCTGCAGTCCCGCCTCTTCGCAATCTTGTATCTGAGTTTGTGCGGGAGTGAATTAGGGTCTCCCCTTATCAAAATGGTGTGCGGGCTTCAATTTACAAGCTCTTAAATATCTGCAAACTCAAAAAATGTTTGCCGTGAAGGTGGAAGCTTGTGTATTCGTTTCAACTGTTTGATGCTACGACTATGTAATTGGGGGCGAGGCTACATGATACCACCAAAGAGGTTTGGGTTTGGATTGAGAAATGTGCTTGTATGAGCATTGAGGTTTAATGGCTGAAAATTTAGTGTTCCTTTCATCATAATCTCGACTACCAAAACAAGCACGTTCCAAGCACAATAGCAAAGAGGGTTTGTGACATTTTTGTCACGAACGCTCTGAGAGTTAAAACCATATTTAGGAAGATGGTTGGTAATTCTCCATAAACCCTTTTTATAAAGTGTTTGTGACTCTTATCACGAACTCTCAGAGCCATAGGTTCCGCACCTTTCCAGCTAGACTGCACACATACCGACATTTCTGGTGAACCCAATGCAAAGTTACTGGGGTGGGAGTTTTTGAATTGATCTAGACACTTTGTTAGCCATGGAAGAAAATCAAGAGACACATGGGATGCACTTCAATCCTGGAGTCATGCAGATGTTTCAAGCATTTTCCATGTACATGCAGTAGCAACAAGCAGCAAAAATAAGCCAGATTTCAACCACAAAAGCACTACAGTCCATTGTGAAGAGAATTGACCAGTTTGATGGCAAGGACATTACAAAGTATCTACGAGATTATATGAAGGAAATGGAGTTGAACCGAGTGTGTGAGGAAGACATGGTTTAAAGCTTTGAGCTAGCTTGTGTCCTAGAGATCAGAGACCGTATTAGGGCAATTAAAAATGCTCATGGAAGAAGTTGGGAGGAATTAAAGCTTTCTCTAAAAGAAGACTACTTTGTGGAGGACTCTGAGAGGGTGACCAAAAAAACTTTCTTAGATTGGGTTGCAAAGCCTAAAGAAGGGATTTCTGCTACAGAGCTTCTCAGAGAATTTGAGCGAGGCTATGCTCAACTATCACAAACTAAGCAAGCTTCCTTGGATAGGGAGAAGGTAGAACTTTTCCTACAAGCAGCGGGCAAAGAAATTGAAGAAAAGTTAGAGCTTCTCTTGGAAGACAAAGATGCAATGCAAGGTTTGAAGACAAGGTGGAATGATGTACAAGATGCAGTCTCCTTGTTGGCAAAAAGATAATGTAGAAGAGACAAGATGGTGGGGAACAATGGTGCTCTAGTTCCTGCTATTATTGAGAAGCAGCCAAAAACTTCTATTGTAGCTTCTAAGGATGATGGGTCTATGCTTGAAGAACTTCTGAAGGACATACGTGAGCTGAAATTAAAGCTAGCACGGCTTGAAAAAAAGGGGCAAACATCTGGACAATCATCAAGTCAAAGACCTCAAAACAGAGAGGGATTTGTAAATAGGTACATCTGGTGTGACAGCCTACACCATCCAAGAAGGACTGTGAAAGCTTCAAAGATGCCTTGGGTAAAGATCTTGTCTTCTTCAAACAAGGGAAGATACATCTTAGTGAAACAGGGAAGCCCTCAGAGACCAACTTTGGCAAAATAGGGATGAAAAAGCTAGTTGAGGACATGGAAACTAGTCATGCTATCTCAATGGTTAAAGCAGCAGCATTTGGCTTAAAGGCTGGTCAAGTCATGCTCAAAGGGTCAAAATATATTGAAGACGTGAGTGAGGATGGTGAAGATGTCTGGCCATTGGCGATGGAGTTATCTATGAAGGGAAAGTTGACTAAAGAAGTGTTACATGAAGCAGGAGATTATATCCGTCTTGAGACTGGGTGGAATGAACCTATAGATGCTTTGTCAGTGTATGCCTACATTGCAAAGTGTTGAGGAAACAAGGCATTTGTTCAAGAAAAATGTAGGAGAGAAAATGGGGATGAAGGCCCCTCAAAGAGGGCTACTAGAGGTGGAGGGAGAAAGGATATGAGTCCCTCTCAAGAGCCCATGGAAAGGGAGCCTCCATCACAAGAAGTACCAATGAGAGATGTTGCATCAAAGGAGAAGCAAGATAAATAAAAGAGCAAGGGAAAAATCCCATCATACAAGTTACAATCAGATATTGAAGCTGCCACATATTTAAAGAAAGTTTTAGAGGAAAGGATCTTAAATAGCAAGGTGGAGTTTACATTGGGAGAAGTCCTTGGCATTGTAAAAAGAGAGTTCCACGAGGAAATCATTGATATCATAAGAAGGAACCGACAAGCTTTAACGGAGTCTATCCAATCAGAGGCTGAAGAGAGTGCTTCAAAGACACATGTGATACAAGTTACAATAAATAGATGAAGATGAGAATTTTGTAAGCTGCTACTACCAGTCTTTGGGCGGCAGAAATAGGCATGTCAAATTTGAAGATGAAGATGAAGACAAAGCCACTCATAAGAGCCACTATTCTAGAAACCATTGGGCAAGGGCTACAACAGAAACCTTGGTTAAGGTGAGAGATCTTGAGGAGCCTTATGTGGCCTTGATAGACCATGGTTCAGAGATTAACCTCATGTCCAAGAGTCTCTATATGAAGGGAAAGTGGCTAATTGATACTGACCATGGGTGGATGATTAGGGCTGCAAACAACTCATCCGGGGATCTCTATGGTGCTTGTCCAAATGTTAATGTAACAATAGGGGATGTGAAAGGTGAGCAAAATTTCTTTGTTCAAGAGATGTCAAGCTATCCTCTAATCCTTGGACAACCATACATCACCGCAATGCGAATGGAGACAAAAGTATTGGATGATGGATCTGCCTATGCCAAGGTCAAAAGCAAATATGGAAAATGAGCTGTTGAATTCTTGACAGTTTGCATTGACCAAGGTTCTCGCCTGATCCGAAGGGGGATGAAGTTTTTCCTACATGTGCCCTAGTAGCAAAGGATGGATCAGTATCTTTCACAATGCTTGGAGATTTAAAGAAAGGACAAAAACAATATGTAAATAGTGTACAGAGAAAATACAAAAACCATAATTTGCTAGATGAAGACGAGTACATTTCAGTTGTTTTTTAGGATGTTTCTTTTGTAGATACTATGGGTGATCTCAATGTTATAACAAGTTCTAGTTTTCAACAAGGAAATGACCTGGCAAAAGTAGCTTCTATGGACATGTATAGAATCATTGAGTCTTTCAAAGATAAGGATTTCTTCAATGTGCAAAAAGATCTAAGAGTGCGAGTGGGGAAAAAGTACAAAACTATAGCAAAGAAGGTGAAACCAGTGGCATTGCCTTTGCCTACAGATTGCAAGGAAACGATGAATCAGGCTTCTTTGTAACCTAGTCTCTGAGATCCAAAAAGAATTGGACACAAGTTTACGCAAGAGTCATTGAAGATGTTAAAAGTTGGAGGCAATGACTCCTTGACAGAGATTGAAAGAAAATGCTTTGAACAGACACTTTCCAAACATGGAAAAGCTTTTGTATTTGAGCCCCATGAGATAGGTGTGTGGATCCATCTATAGTTGAACCAATGGTCATATTCACTGTATCTCATGTGCCTTGGAATCTACGACTAATTCTAATGCCAAAAGCACTCTTGCCAAATCTTATAGATTTACTCAATGAGAAGATAAAGATGGGGATTTTGTAACCTTCATGTGCCCCCTACTCAAGCAGATGGTTCATAGTACCAAAGAAAAATGGAGCTCTACGCTTCATTCAAGACATGCAGCCTGTCAACAAAGTCACAATCAGGAATATGGAAAGGCCAATTGTAGATGAGTTTGCAGAAGCATTTGTAGAAAGGGAAATATAAACTATGGGGGATTTGTACTCAGGGTATGATCAGCTCCAACTAGCAATGGAAAGCAAGGACTTGACTACCATGAGAACAACGTTGGGTTTGGTAAGGATGTGCACCTTACCGCAGGGAGCAACCAACTCGGTTGCACACATGATGAACGGTATGAACAAAGTTCTTCGTGACTTTATACCTCAAATAACAATGCCTTTTCTTGATGAAGTTCCAATCAAAGGATGCAACTTAGCTAAAAAAGATGAGGCTCTAGATTCGAGGGGGTGTCGTAAATATGTATCAAACCACATCAATGATTGTGATTTTAACATGGCTGGAAGAAGTGAACCTTACATTATCTGGGCAAACGTCAGTGTTTGGGGTTGAAGAAATATTGATAGTGGGACATTTCTGTAATCCTCATGGCCGCCGACCTTGTCCAACTAAAGTGGATGCAATACAGATGATGAAGGAAGTATGCGTAAATATCACGGAGGTGAGAAGGTTTCTAGGTGCATGTGTCTTCTATCTCATATGGATTCCACATTATGCACGTGCTACACATCCTCTGTATCAATTGCTAAGGAAGAATCAACGGTTTCAATGGAATGATGTACATGTAAAAGCTATGAGGAAGTTGAAGAAATTGTTGATGTCTTCACTAACTTTGAGGAAGATTGACTATGAGTGTGAAAGACCGGTGATTGTGACAGTGGACACTAGTCCAGCGGGAATTGGATGGGCAGTAGAACAAGACGATGAAGAGAAACACAAGTATGTGGTGAGAATTGGGGCCAAGGCTCTAAGCTCTCGCCAAAGAGCATAGCCACATGTAAAAATGGATTTATGGGGGGTGGTTACAACATTAAAGTGTGACAAAGAGTACTTCATTGGAGCATCTGTAGTTGTGGAGATTGATTGCTTACCACTTCTCGGGATGATTGCAAGCTGCTCTACTTCTGATATTGCTATGCTTAGGTGGATTGCTTGTATGAAGTCCTTGAACCCATAATTGAATCACATTGCAGGAAAAGATAATGCAATGGCAGATATGCTTTCAAGGGCAAGGTATGAAGATGAGAATTATATGATTGACGAGGAAGAATATGTGGGCACAAAATTTCACACTATTTTGCATGCAAAGTGTGATGATATATGGATTGTATCTTCACTTGAGTCCTTTTGAGAGGATTTCTCTGAGGATGAATGGTTGCTCATAGGTCGCTACCTGAGTACTTTACAGAAGCAAGATGATCAGAAAGAAATCATATGGATTCTTCTTGAGGGATGTCTACTTATGGAAACATCCTAAAAGAAGCGATGGGACTCCATTACGAGTAGTATGTGATAAGCCTACCCAGATCAAAGTTATCAAAGAGCTTCATGAAAGCCTATACGCTGGACATCGAGGTGTATGGGCTACTTTTTTCAAAGTGAAAGAGAGATATTGGTGGAAAGGCGTGTATAAGGATGTAGAAATTTTTTTGGAGTCTTATATCACATGCCAAATGTATTCCATGGACATCATCGTGATGGATTGCATCCTACATACCCATTAGCCATGCACTATAAATGGGTTTTTGATCTAGTCACAATGCCTTTAGGACTTTGGAAAATGACATACTTGGTACTTGCATGAGAAGACTTGACAAACCAAGTGGAAGGGCGTGCATTGAGGACAAAAACTACAGAAGCTGTTTGTAAATTTTTTCTTGAAGATGTAATTTTCCGCTATGGCTGTGTGGGAAAGATAGTTACTGATAGAGTTTAGTCAGATGCAGATGAAGCAAGGAATTTGTTTACAAGAATTGGTATCAAGATAGTCCTGACTTGTGCTTATAATCCATTGGGAAATGGAAAAAGTGAAAGAGGACATCCTCCTATTGTCAAAGCTTTGGCTAAGGCATGCAAAGGTAGAATGCGTGAGTGGCCAAGGTTGCTACCATATGATTTGTGAGCTGATCGTACAAATCATAGCTCAGTGACTGGTTACATGCCTACTGAATTGATGTATGGTCAGAAGCCATTCATTCCAATTGAGGATGTAGTTCCTACATGGAACATTTTACCTTGGGAAGATGGTGAAAGTAGGGACAATCTTTGCGCATAGGGAAATTGGAAAGAAGACAAGAAGAAAGAGGCATTGCTAAAGCTCGATTGAAGGATGCAAGGCTAAAGAATAAAGATAGGTTTGATAAAAGACATAGGCTTTGACCAAATCCTATTGAAGAGGGTGATTGGGTCCTAATGTATGACAGTAGCCTTGACAACCAACACACCACACAAAGGAGACTTTCAAAAAGGTGGTTTGGTCCCTATGTTGTCAAACATGTGCATGAAAATACTACATATACTCTGAGGGAGCTCAATGGAACAGAGCTTAAAATTCCCATAGCGGGCAAAAAATCAAGATGTTCAAGAGGAGACATGATAATCATCCTTTTGATTCACAACAAGATGATGAAGAAGAACCTAATGACATTGCTACAGATGAGGATGAACAAGCAAAGGATGATTTTCCAAACTTTGCAGAATATGAAAATGACATCCAAATATTTGTGGATCTTAATGAAGATTAAACCTATACAGGGAAAATGTTGGCGCATGCCGGAGGATGTGCAGGTTCAGAGGGGGTGGATGTCGTGCCGTGGCATGTACATAGTGTAAAATAAAAACATTCACCTCACTTTTGACACTTCTTGATGAATGGAAAGAAAAACAATAATGTACATATCGTGATATATGCTAAAGCGGCTACTGCGGTCGCTATCATGTACATATCTATCCGGGGAGTCGTGGCCCTGGATGTGGCTCATTTGCGTGCTTTTTCACTTGATAAGATGCCTAATTTGGTTTGAAAATCTACATGGTCCAAGTGTTCCATGGTGGCACACTCATCTTGCCTAAAAGACTGATGCGGGCCAAAACTACCAAAAATAGCAACAAACAAGCGCCGTTGCAGAATTGCATGGAAAGTGACCCAAAATGGTATATGGATAAAAAATCATGATTATCTATGATTCTTATGCTTATGTGAGTGATCCCACAAATTTAGGGATTTTCCCGACTCTGTTGGGGATTTTTTCGCATAAAAAATGACATTTTGTGGGTCAAAAATGACATGAAAATGGCCTAGTTTTGGTCCAAAGTGGCAAAATGGCCCAAAAATTGACACATCAGCTGATATTTCCGTGGGAAGAGAGAGAAGGGGGATTTTTACTGAAAAAAAAATCAATTTTTCTCTACTATTCAATAGCTTCCATGGTTGCCCAATCTATGTGTGTTGCAGTCCCGCTTCTTCGCAATCTTGTATTTGAGCTTGTTAGGGAGTGAATTAGCGTTTCCCCTTATCAAAATGGTGTGTGGGATTCAATTTAGAAGCTCTTAAATCTCTGCAAACTCAGAAAATGGCCTCCGTGAAGGTGGAAGCTTGTGTATTCGTTTCAACTGTTTGATGCTACGACTATGTAATTGGGGGCGAGGCTACATGATACCACCAAAGAGGTTTGGGTTTTGATTGAGAACTGTGCTTGTATGAGCATTGAGGTTTTATGGCTGAACATTAGTGTTCCTAATTGCTCTTTTAAAGTAAAATTGGATGTGATTTGATGGTCCTTTCATCATAATCCCGACTACCAAAACAAGCACGTTCCAAGCACAATAGCAAAGAGGGTTTGTGACATTTTTGTCACCGAACGCTCTTAGAGTTAAAACCATCTTTATGAACAGGGTTGGTGATTCTCCATAAACACTTTTCCATAAAGTATTTGTGATTCTCACAACCTTAGGTTCCGCACCTTCCCGGCTAGACCGCACACATCCCAACAACGTACCTGGAGTGGACGCAAAGACGAACTCACCAAATTCATGGACGTGCTACAAAGAAATGCGTGTTTTCTGTCGCACATCATGCTTGCATTGATTACAAGGACATAAGCTCCTCATTGAGAGAGAAGTGTTTTGGTTGGACGGCCCCACATCCTCGTCGCTACTCATAATGAGGGTAAAAATCTTATAACCTGGACAACAAATTTAATCTTCTATTGGCATTCTTTGTCTTTTATCTCTCTCTCTCTCCCGCTCTCTCTCTCTCTCTCTCTCTCTCTCTCTCTCTCTCTCTCTCTTTTCACATTGTAAACTACCTCACATTCTCTAGTCATGTCCAATCCCCGCACACCTTGGTCTAGAGGTGCACGGAGATCAGAACCACCAGGTTATAATCGCGCCTTTATTGGTCAATGCCTATATTTGTGGGTACAAGAAATCTATACACCCACGTCTACATGATAGTGCATGTAGTGGACAAAACCCCTTTGCCTCTTATCTACCTGTATCATTTCACAACATCTTAACATCTTTTCATAGTGGATCTTTGTCTGTAGCTTGCAGGTATGCCATTCTTGCAATGTAATTGATGCCTGCTCAAAGCACTTAATTCTTACTCTAGATTTGATGGGCTATGTAGTGTGTGTGTGTGTGTGTGTGTGTGTGTGTGTGTGACCCTTGGAATCAACATCTTGCATCACTAATTTCTGTGTAGACTTAATTTGCTCTTCCATTGTCTGATCATGACAGCTTATTGTATGGTAGCAGCAGTCGAACATGCAGGTGGAATTCCTGGTCCGCATGAACTATCAAGGCTGTGAGCGCAGGAAATTTTCTCATGTAGGAAAACGGAGTCCTATTCAGTGTTTTTCATATGAGAAAGTGTTTTTCATACAATGCTTAACATCATGAGCGCACCTTCATTGACATGCACTAAAATCTAACCTAAATCTAAAAAAAGCTAGTCCATTGAACATAAATCTATGTCTAATTTAATATTAAACTCAAAATAAACCTAAATCTAATCTAATTTAACGTAAATCTAAATCTAACGTAAATAAACCTAAATCTAATCTAGTCTAACCTAAATAAACGTAAATCTAATCCAACGTAAATTTAAATCTAACATAATCTTAAACTCAACATAAACATAAATCTAAATTTAATCCAACCTAATCTAATTTACAATTTAACATAATCTCTTTCTTTGTTTTCTCCCCTTACCTCTCTCTTTCGTCTTCTCCCCCCCTCTCTGTCTCTTTGGTTTTTTATTCTCTCTCTCTTTCTCTTTGTTCAACAGGTCTTTAGTTCAACTCCCCATCGTCTAGATATTTAAGGTCTCTTGGGATAGTTTCCTACGACGTTAAAAATCTCTTCTTCTCGGGTGGTGTGTGTGTGTGAGTGTGTCTAGGTGCCAATAAAAAGAGGAAAGTGGTATAACCTTTCTATCACCCAAGTGTGGTAGATTGGTTATGCCATTTCCCTCTTGAATAATAGGTCTTGAGTTCAACTCCTCTTTGGCTAGATCTTTATAGTCTCTTGGGATAGTTTTCTACGACGTTAAGACTCTCTTCTTCTTGTGTGTGTGTGTGTGTGTGTGTGTGTGTGTGTGTGTGTGCCAATAAAAAGAGGAAAATGGTATGACCTCTCTATCACCCAAGTGTGATAGATTGGTTATTCCATTTCCCTCTTAAATAAGAGGTCTTGAGTTGAACTCCTCATGGACTAGATCTTTAAGGTCTCTTGGGAAAGTTTCCTACGATGTTAAAATTCTCTCCTTCTCGTGTGTGTGTGTGTGTGTGTGTGTGTGTGGGTATGTGTGTGTGCCAATAAAAAGAGGGAAATGGTATAAACCTTTCTATCACCCAAGTGTGGTAGATTGGTTATGCCATTTCCCTCTTGAATAACAGGTCTTAAGTTCAACTCCTCATCGGCTAGATCTTTAAGGTCTCTTGGGATAGTTTCCTACGACGTTAAAACTATATTCTTCTTCTCTCTTCTCTCTCTCTCTCTCTCTCTCTCTCTCTCTCAAAAACACAATGTGTGTGTGTGTGTGTGTGTGAGAGAGAGAGAGAGAGAGAGAGAGACAGAGGGAGAGAGAGAGAAAAAGGGGAAGGAAACATGAGAGAGAGGAGAGAGAAGGAGCATGCGTGGCTCTCCTTCCTCTCCTCGTGCATGTGTGTGTATGTGTGTGTTTGTGTGTGTGTAGAGATGAAAGAGAGAGAGAGGGACAGTGCGGGTTACCTTTGCTTGCTTGAGCGCCGAAAACTCAAATCTGAGATCTAAGTTTTCGGACGTTCTCGGTTATTTTTTTACCCCTGTCGGCGTCACTATAGGCGTCGCTATGGGTGTCGCTATGAGCATCGCTAAGTTACAAGTAAAGTAGTGATGCTCATAGCGACGCCGTGGGTTTTCACTTTTGAGCGTCGCAGTGCGAGCGTCGCTAATGTGAAGTACCTCTTGTAGTGAAAGGTGTTCTACTTTTGTTGGGGCTCTGATTGTTTACTTTGCCATAGAAATTTTTAATTGAACTTTGGTTTCTCTGATTCCACCTCCCACCCTGAGACACTCTAATACTTATCTCTCTAATTGTTCCCTCTCTAGGAGTTCCTTCTCATGCCTCTGAGCTTCTAGGTTGACCTCCATTTTCCGCTTCTTGATTGCTTTCTTGCATTTGTCTTTGTCATGAATTCTCTGATTTATTCTAGTTGTCTTAGGACTGCATCAAAAAATGCATATTGCCGATATCAAACACGTAGTCAGCCGTATAAGTATTACGGTCCTTCAATTGTAACCATAGAAATAGCCAGTCTTTTCTAGTGTTTGGCGATAAGTCTTATCACTTCTTTTCATTCTTGTACTCCAACTTGGAAGCAAGAAGCCAAGTTCCTTCCTCGTTCTGGTAGACTTTGTATTTGCTACATCAATGATAAGAGTGTTGTCGCGCATAAAGTATGGGTTTTTTGAAGAATACAGGTTTACTGTGCATCACCCAAGACACCCTTTTATAATCTTGTTGTGACATAACACTTGATAGCAAAGGCGGTTGTGATTTGAAGACATTGTCTAAAATTTCTTCTACTTTAGGGTCATACAACTGTCCCATATAAACACATTGAAAAATCTGATACACCAATCCAAGAAGATATGGCTGTCTTTGCAACACAACATTTCTTCATAGGGTTGACTAGATGTGTGCTTTATCATTTCCCATACATATGTGCAGGAGTTTTTTTCACCAAAGTGGGTTTAACAAATGGTAACTATAAGTCCATTCAAATCAAATATGGGGGCTCGATTATAATATTACTTCAACCTCGGAACCCATATTGGGTCCGGCAAAGGGTACCAATCAACAAAATGCACATAATCAAAATACTCGTGAATTTTCCTCTTGCTCACAATGTTTCACTCCAGGCATTTCTTGGACTCAATTCTCTCTCTTTTGAGGTGCTTGGCCTTTTTTATTTACCATATTCAAGCCATTTCCTATGCAATGGCATAGTTTACATCATGCAAGGGAAGCAATGCAAGTTTCTCTTCCTTTGCAATAACACCATTTCTTGCATCTGAGTTTAACCTTTAGCAAGATTGTGAAAACCTAAATAAGCACAAGGTGTACCTGTATTGAAGAATCAAAATACCCATCTATCCAAAATTAACTTATCAAAGCAATTTAACAAAACTTGAGTCAGACAAAGGACATGGACAAAACGTAGTTGTTGTATTTAGGTCCAAAAGGAATTACAAGGCTAATGCACATTGGAATTACAAGGATTTTTAGTTTCACAATGGCATAAAAAAATTGTGCACTGATATCACAGCACATAGATCATGCTTGCATGCTAATATTAGCACATTGTGCTCCACCTTGCAATCTCAAATAAAGTGTGTGTAATTGGTAGGCCTTAGATTCCCTAATGGGCCATTCTAACCAACTCCTAAAGGGTAAGTGCATGCAAGATCCAAAAGCTGGCCATTCAAGCCAAGTTTTGGAAGGTGGGTGCAAGGGTTGGTGTTTCTTAAATCCTCTAGTTTGAAACTTTCAAGAAAGTGTGTAAGAAATCTAGACCTTAGATTCTTAGCCATTTTAGACAGTTCCCAAAGTTAGGTTCATCCAAGATCCACCACTTGACCATTCTAACTAGATTTTTCAAGGTGGATGCAACGATTCGTTTCTCCTACATCCACAAACTTCCTATTTTGCAAGGTGAGTGCATCCAAGGTGCACCACTTGGCCATTCTAACCAGATTTTTCAAGGTGGATGCAATGGTTGGTGTCTTCTACATCCACCAACTTCTTATTTTAAACAAAGTGTGTGTAATATGCAGACCTTAGATCCACCACCTGGCCATTCTAACCAACGCTTGAAGGTGGCTGCAATTTAGATCCACCACTTGGACATTCTAACCAACTTTTGCAAGGTGGATGCAATGTTTGTTTGTCCTAATTCCACCATCTATAAATTTTAAGTAGTGTTTATAGGAAAGAAAGGATATACATCCACCACTTGGCAATTCTAACTAAGTCTTAAAGCAAGGTGCATTCAAAAATTGGCCATCATAACACTTGTAATTTTACACAACGTTTGGGGGATGAGTAGATCCTAGATCCACCTTTTGACCATTTAGACTAAGAGTTGAGAAGTAGGTGCATTAAAGATCCACCACTTGGCCATTATAACAAAGGCTTGAAACATAGATCAAATTGTTGGTGTCTCCTAGATCCACCACCTTGCAATCTCAAATTAAGTGTGTGAAATAGGTAGGCCTTAGATTCCCCAGTCGGCCATTCTAACCAACTCCTAAAGGATAAGTGCATGCAAGATCCAACAGTTGACCATTCAAGGGGGGTTTTATTTTTGCCAGATTTCAATTTCCATCTTTTACAATTGGAACTGTTTTTTCGAGCTTTTAAACCCAAATTTTACACCAATGATATCTTTAAATATCATTGTATAGTGAAAAAACTCAAAACCTTACAGTACAATTCTTCAACTACCAAACAATTTTAAGAAATATGGAAGCATGTCTATGCTTATGCAAACTGAAACTTTATAAAAAGCACCATTTGTATGTATTTTTGAGGCTGTACTGAAAACGTCGGCTCCCACATGGAATTTCTTTCACATAAACTCTTATTTCCATCACTTTAATGATTTTGTTATCTCACAAAAATCAACACACAAGCTAATGGTGTCAACATAATCTAACTACAAAAGAAAGCTTCAATCAAAGTCATCTCCACATCATGTGGCCGTCATGTACCAAACAACCACAAATGAAATGTATGGAGCTTACCAAAATGCCATGTCAATGTCATATGGCTGCCATGTACATAAAAACATAAATCAAAACATGAAGATGTGTATTGTCAGAATAGAGTTTCCTCAACCAAATGTGCATCCGCAATCAACATTTCACAGGTCCACATGCAATATCGGTCAAACATCTTTCATAGAGCACATGATCTAGCTCTAGACACATGCAGTGCCTCATATCTTCTGCAGAAGCTCGGCCCAAACCACCACACCCCACAAACAAGTCCAAAACATAGTCATGAGGCTCAGTAAATGTTGCCAGCAACCACCGGACCATATAAAAAATAAATTAGAAAGCGAATGCAAACACATATATACCATAACATTCACTAGTATCATACTTTGGACTAGTCTTACCGAAAGAACAAAGAAGACCGCCCTGCCCCGCCTCTAAGAATAACACCATCAATCTCACTGGGGAAGACTACATCATCTATCATGTAGCTACAATCTATTGGAAACAATCTCTCGGAAATTTTCTCCCCTGCCTCTCTATCATAGTGTGGCACAGGATGGCCAATACGTTACCAAAGACACATGGTAAGATCAAGTACCTGCATGAATAAAAAACTCAAAGAATGAATGGCATAGCTACAGGGTGAAAGCATGTATAGGTGGCTTGGAAAGTAATGTCAAGGACATTTCTTTTTTGCGCTTAAAAGTGGGTGTTTTAAAAGTGCTTCAAATATCAAAAAGAATATCACTCTCCTAAGGTACGTCAATTAAGTCTCCTAATGTAACATACCACAATTAATGAGAATAAATGTAATTTACTGCTGAACGCTGGGCCACTTCTTTCCCGCTTCAACCTGTCTGAGCTTTCTTTGTCTCTGAGATCTCTCTTGGAGCTCTATCTAGCTCCTCTCTGTCTCTCTCTCACAGAGATCTTGCTGAGCTTTCTGTATCGCTCAACCCCCTCTCTCTCTCTCCTTCTCTCTCTCAGCATGGATCCTCTTGTGTCTGAGCTCGCGCTCATCTCTCTCTCTCTTAGAACTCTTTCTCTCTCTCTCTCTCTCTCTCTCTCTCTCTCTCTCTCTCTCTCTCTCTCACTCTCACGAACTCTATCTCTATAGGTTCCTCTTCTACTTGATGATTCTTGAGGTACGTAAACACTTATTATGCTTTGTTAGTATCTTGCTAATTAGTGCAAGAAGTGCCATGTATTAATGAAAAGTATAGCGTGTAGTTATGATTTGTATTGTATTTCTTGTAGAGCAATCCTTTGAAAGTACTGCAACAATGGAGCACAATGAAGAACTCTCTATCATCTCATCGTCATTGAGTAGAGAAGATCAACTTTAGCGCAGAAAATTAATGAGGGAATATTGGGCTGCTCAGAAACGAAAGCAACGTTAGGCAACGGTCAACTTTGTGACGGAAAGCAATACAGGGGAGATGGATGAAAAAAAGAAACCAAGGATATGTCAATCTATGGTACAACACTTTGATACCTTAACCGTGGGAATGGATGCAAGTGGTACGAAGGAAATCTTTGATGAACTTCTTCAACATCCTTGCTTCGTTACTATGCAGAGTAAATCCAAAGAGTTGGAAGCAATTATGCTGAGAAACATCCGCAACACTTTGAATCATGTGAAGGTCCCAAGATCTTCAGACGAGTTTTTTGTGAAGAAATCAGCAATGATGATGTTGGTGAATGGTGGAAGCAAGGAGCAAGACACTGACATGAGCATACCGCAAGCTGCCAAGCTTATGGGGATCCACAAAAGAAACTTATATTCAGCCAAACATCACTTAATAGTGTCAAGTGAATCCGATGGTTTTTTCCCTGCATCTGCGTGTCATAGAGATGATACACGGAGAACTCACATCACTCAAACTGTTAAAGACATAGTCTTTCGATTTTGGATGGATGAGATGAGGGTGTCCCCCAACAAGAAAGATGTTTGCAGTAAGAGACTAGCTAGATGTTCATATGTAAAGCATCCAATCCACCTTCTTGAGGAGCCTCAGGTAATTGATATATTTTTTTAGCACTTTTTATTGGTGCTACAACTCATATTCCTGCTACAACATTATGTTTCTATACCACTTTTTATTGGTGCTACAACTCATTACTGCCATAAAATTATGTTTCTATACTTCTTTTTATTAGTGCTAGAGCTTGTTTTGGTGTTTTGCACCACTTTCTAGTGGTGCTGCAACATTAAAAAGTGGTGAAACATTACTATATTGGTCTCTAATTGAATCTGAACCACTTCTAAAATTTGATCAATAGTTCTAAATGTTTTTTAATCACTTTTACTTGTGTTTCCACACCACTTTTTAGTGTCTTTGAACTAGTTTTTAATGTTTTGTAGCAGGTTTTAATGTTTAAGAAACAGTTTTTACTAGAAATGCACCAACGCTTCACCGTAAACCCTACAAAGTGGTGTTCACCCACTAAAAAGTTTTTTTTACCCAATGCTAACAGAAGTGTTTTACAAACTCGTAGGGGTGTTACAGGTGCAAACGTTTTTGGTGGTGCAGCTCACTTTTTCCAAGTGATGTAGCAGCTTTTACTCATGCTGCAACAGTTATAGTAGTGCCATAGACTTTTTACTGCTGATGCATGAATGGTGCCCACCACCTTATGATGGTAACCAAAACCATATTAGTGGAGTTTGAACACATTTTGTTAGTAAACACTTACAAGTGTTGTCACACCACAATGAAGCCGTGGACACAACACTTACAAGTATAAAAACCACTTTCACGTGGTGTCGCACCGCATTCAAGTGGTGAGAAGCCACTTTCATGTGCTAAGTCACTACGTCAGTCCATCACTCCATGCAAGTGGTGAGGCACCACTCCCAAGTGGTGTGACACCACTTTCAAGTAGTAACTAAAACCTTATCACTGCAATCAAGCGAAAAGTTCCCACTTTCAAGTGGTTAGACACCGCATTCAAGTGACAAGAAAACGCGTTAAAGTGGTGGCTTCCCACTTTGAACTAGTTTCTCACCACTCTCAAGTGGTCATCAAGTGGTGAGACACCACTTTCATGTGCAAAGTACTACGTTAGTCATCACTCCATGCAAGTGGTGAGACACCACTTTCAAGTGGCCGAACACTGCATTCCAATGACTTGAATCCGCATTCAAGTGGTGACTGCCCACTTTGAACTAGTTTCTCACCATTCTCAAGTGGTCATCAAGTGGTGAGATACCACTTTCAACTGATAGCTTAAACCTGGTCACTGCAATCAAGCGGCAAGCTCCCGCTTTCAAGTGGCCAGACACTGCATTCAAGTGACCAGAATCAGCGTTCAAGTGGTGACTGCCCACTTTGAAGTAGTTGCTCACTAATTTCAAGTGGTCATCAAGTGGTGAGACACCACTTTCATGTGCTAAGTCACTACGTCAGTCATCACTCCATGCAAGTGATGAGGCACCACTCCCAAGTGGCAAAACACCACTTTCAAGTGGTATCTAAAACCTTGTCACTGCAATCAAGCGGCAAGTTCCCGCTTTCAAGTGGCCAAAAACCACATTCAAGTGACCAAAATCCACGTTCAAGTGGTTACTGCCCACTTTGAAGTAGTTGCTCACCACTCTCAAGTGGTCATGAATCACTTTTCACAAGAGCTCCTCCACTTCCAAGTTGTTTTGGACCACTATCTAGTTCTGATGCTGGTATGTCGCCTAGTATTTTGTCCCTCCCAGCTACTTTTTAAGTGCTAGATTTTTATTGGTGACTGGCCACTTTGAACTAGTCGCTCACCACTCTAAAGTGGTCATCAAACACTTTTCACAAGAGCTCCTCCACTTTCACTTTGTGTTGGACTACTATCTAGTGCTAATGCTGGTCTGTCGCCTAGTATTTTGTCTCTCCCTGCTACTATTTAAGTGCTAGTTTTGAACTTCCCCAGAACTTTCATGTCCTTACTCACCACTTTTTAATCGTTGCCCACCATATTCAAGCAGTGCACACAATTTTTTACTGGCGGTTCATCACCGTCAAGTGATTTGAATTCACTTTTAAGTCCTGCCAAACCACTTTTTAGTTACGCTGAATACGGTTTCTCACCACTATTAAGTTGTCCTCACACAACCTCTTAATATTCTACCTTTTTGTATGGTTACTAGTTTCTACACTATTTGTGGTGCATTATTTTCAGAGGTAAAACAATACTACTGAATGTATCATTACTAGTTTTTAGTGGTGCACACCAGTTTTTAGTGATATAGAATCACTTTTTAATGTTTTGAAACAATTTAACCAGTTTTGAATGCTAAGTTTATTTTTAACATTTGTATACATGTATATTGCAGGTGCAGCTTTATTTAATATTCAAGACAAAGTATGCAGATATTCAGATTTCGCAATGTTGCTTCGAGTCTATGAAACTGTTCTTTGTCCAAAAATTGAGGGATCGCTACACCTGCTATTGTATTGTGCATGTACAAATGATTTTCCTTAAAGAGGCAGTAAATCACATGCGGACTCGAAGTTTTGATCTTCATGGTTATTGCTGCATGTGCAACTGCCCTATATGCCTTCATCATGATGAAGTTGTCAACCATGGATGTCTTGCATACAAAAATGCAAGTATGAGCACCACTTCACTGTTGGAGTCTATACTCTGTCCTATACTTGCAGAACATAGTTTCCATAGCTACCAATGCTTAATGGGAACATGCAATGCATGCGGTGTAGGTAATATTCTGACCCAAGAGAAGAAGTTGAGCAGAGTAAGCAAGTATCTGTGAAGTTTTTTGAAAATATAGTGGGTGCCACTGGATTAAACAATGAAGCTAGAAAGAGCACTGTCAAAGACATTGTCCACAAGAAAATGCCGCCTAGAGAACTTTTGCGAGTGTACCAAGACCACTTGAAGAAGTATGTCACTCACAATTTTATATTTAGGTGGCAAGCACAACAGTTCAAGGACTGCATTTCTTTGTTTCCAGATGATGTGGTTGTCTCCGTCGTTGACTTTGCAGAGAACTACTCCTTCAAGGAGAAAAATGAGATCCAGTCAATGCATTGGTACACTAAGCAGCTAGGTCACTATCTTTGTCTTGATTACTTATTTCCAGATCGCATCAGGTGCAATAAAGAAGGCCATGCACTTTTTTGTCTCAGATGATAAACAACATGACACCTTATTTGTGCAGAATTCTTTTCTCTTACATGCTCAATGGTTGAGAGATCAAGGGCTAAGCTTTAAAAAACATTGGGTTTGGTCAGATGGCACAACTTCACAATTTAAAGCAAAGCGACCGTTTTACTTTGTTGCTACATATTGGAGCCTTACTGGCATGGAAATGAATTGGAAATTTTTTTGCTCAGGACATGGAAAGGGGTAACGTGATGGGGATGGGGCTGTCATTAAAAGGGCTCTAACTCATGAGCAATTGAAGCAAAATAGCGTGCGGTTGACTTGTGCAATTGAAGTTGTCTCTTTTTTGAGAATGCATCTCAGTACTGGAGCAACTACTATGTATGACAAGCAAAAGAGGGAGGTCAGTAGGGTGTTCTGGGAGGTCAAGCTAGGCGATGTTCAACGATTCCATCAATGGGACTGCAAACCATTGAAGGGCTCAAGAGCAATGCACTGTGTGAATGGGTATTCTGAGAACAACACTTGTGCATTGCGATCAAAACGGTTGTCATGCTTTTGTTTTCCTTGCAGGCTTGGCCATTGGAGAAAGTGTATGAATAGATCACATGTGGAGACGTGGCAATATCACACTTTGGAGCCACTTGCTAATGATTCCCAGTCATACAGAGACTCAGACGATGAGGAGTTCCATGGTGCCACTTATGCAGGTCATTATGACTCCTTAAGCGATGCTCTCACACCTGGAGACAATTTTGCTGTCACTTCTGAAGAGAATAATGAGGAGGCTGTTGACTTCTACATTTTGAAGTGTGTAGTAGCTAAGGGCCTAACAACTAACGAGCAAATTGATGCATGGGGAAACAAGATAGAGAAGCAAACTTATATGGTCACGGGCCATTGGTATAAATCCCTACAAGCAAACTTGTATGAGCTGTGGGATAACAAGCCAATAGTTTTCATATATTCCCACTTGATAAGGGCAATAAAGTTCCCTATGGAGCCTGTAGTGCTCAATGGCATAGGAGAAGTGTTCGAACTTTCCAATGAAAACCATGAGGCAATATACAATAGCATGCTCTTTAAATTGTAAATCAAATCTGATTTTATATCATCTAGTGAAAGATTGAACAAGATGGAATTGGTGTAAACGTCCGATGGAATTGACATGTTGGTTTTTGAGAATGCTTCACCACTCCCCCCACCCCCCCGCAAACATCACCACTAAAAAGTGTTGCAGTTTCAGAAAAACTCAATAAAAATTTACCACTTTTTAGTGGTACTAAAGTTGTTTAGCACCACTAAAAATTGGTTTAGCCCCACTAAAAAGTGTTGCAGTTTCAGAAAAACTCAATAAAAATTTACCACTTTTTAGTGGTACTAAAGTGGTCTAGCCCCACTAAAAAGTGGTTAAGAATGCTTCACCACTCCCCCAAAAAATCACCATTAAATGGTGTTGCAGTTCCAGAAAAACTGTTGCAATAACATAATAAAAATTTAACCACGTTTTAGGGGTTTAGCACCACTAAAAAGTGGTTTTGAGACATTCAGAAGTGTAGAGACATGTATAGTGCAGAGACAGTAAAGTGCCAGAACTTCTGTATATTACAAAAAGTATACTACAACAATTATCCATAAACGTCTACAGATCCACCAAGAATGTACAATATATAACATTTTTGGCACTTCCGGATGTACAATCTCATTCATCTTCATTTATAACAAAGTGCTCAAAGACTAGACTCGAAAGTTCATCTTTGGGATTGCTGATGGGGTTTGCCTTTGTATACTCCAGGGTATTGGGGTTAAGTGCCCATCTGCACAACCATGGCAATAGTGTGCGCGTGAGGTAATCAGGGTCTTGTTCTTCATCAAGAGGATCAAAGGTGGGTGGGTATATACAGTTGTCCCAGACTTTGCGCAGATTTTTATATCTGGAGTCATCTACCAGCAATGTCCGAGAGGATTCGTATTCTGGAAACTTGTTCCAAACATGGTAAAGGGGCTTGAAAGACACATGTTCACCTGCAAGCTCTCTTGGAGCTCCAGCAATCTCTTCAAAATACGACCACTTTTCACATTGCCAATTTGAGAAGAGATCCCTAGTAATAAGTCCTGTGTTCCCATATGTCTTGCCAACATGTACTGAGGATATGCTCAATGTTAGCAGTAGTACAAGTGCTCCAAATCATTGCATCTGCTATTTTCCTCAAATCCCAAACAAATTGCTCAATATCTCTACGGTAGTAGATCCACAACTTCTCGTCCACTCTTTTTAGTTTAACTCTGTCGGAAGCTGGACATGGAGGGTGTTTAATTTGTCCAGTCTTTGGATCACGTTTGGTTACATCTCATTTCACGAATAGTCCATCGAGATCAAGGATGATGAGCTTTTTGATCTTGCAGAAATTCGAAACAAGATATCCCCATCCAGGGCAGTTTGGCAAAATCTCCTCAAATTCGGGGCAAATTGCTGGTTCCTGGTTTTCCTCTACTTTATCTGGTGTTACATCTTCATCCTGCTCTGCATCCTTCTTAGCTGCTATGTCTTCAACCTTCTCATCTGGTTCTTGAACATCTCCAATCCAGCTAAGTTCTGCCATAGACAAGTAGCATGCCTTAAAAACCTCAATCAGACTGACATATTAACCTTTTCAAAATACACTTGAAAAGTATACCTTCTAGGCTATTGATTTCCATTTCATTAATTTCCTGCACTTCTATGGCAACAGTCCACTTGGCGGGAGATACTGGAGAGAAAAAATAAGCTCTACTTGAAGATGCTCATGATGATGTCGGAAAGAACAATACGAGTACAATAAATAGACAGTCAATGAACAATATGAGTACAATAAATAGACAATCAATGAGCAATAAACAACTAGTGAACAAAAAATAAATCCGTCGTTTCATTATCATCAAAATGAGGGTACAAAGACAAAATTACAAAGAGGCTACAAAGCACAAAAGGTTAATAGCGGCTACAGAAGTTTCTTGCGGGACTTTGGTTTGGGAGGTTTAAGGTTGGGTGCTTGGAGGTTAGTCTTTTTCCGAGCAGATGAAGTCTCCTTGGATTTTTTATCTCCTGGAGTAGGCTCTGGAGGCTTGGATGCAACCTTAGCTTTTTTCTTTGGTGTGGCGCGCTCTTCAGTGTTTCTCCTCTTTTTCCTACGCCCCAAAATCTCTGCACAAACCTGTGAAATAAGAAGTTCTGAGTCCTCATCAGACAAGTTCACTCTTGTATCCTTTTCAATTGGCTTCTCATATGATTTTTCAGCGTCCTCTACATCCTTGTTCATTGCAGGTTCTGGCTTTAGAGGCACCTCGCCTGACTCCTTGGATGCGTCACCTTGAGCTCCCACTACATCTGCTCTTTTTTCAGCCCTTTTTTCTGCCTTTTGTTGGTCCAGAGTGTCTTCACCTGCTTGTTTCTAGGATGCATTCTTATCCCCGCACCCACCACACATGCTATCAATATTGGGCTTGCGTGATGACCCAGATTGGGAGTGTGCTACATAAAAGACAATGTAATAATACTCAATATTAAGTTATGTGAACATTCAAAGAGAAGAATGTTGCACAGAATATTACCAATTCCATCAACAGGAGATCCAAAGATGCCTTCCATTGGATCTTTCTCTGCAATTACATGGATAAAAGAAACAAAATGGTCAAGAAATGAATCTACAATCAGCTTCATATCATAAGGTATAAAAACATCGATTACCTATACCAACATGCTCATCCATGTTTGCCTCTCCAGGTGCCAGCGGCTTCAAAGCATCTTTTAAAGGTTCCTCACATCCATGAAATAAGACACTGGCCGACAGACTTACAGGCAATTACAAAAAAAAGTGGGTGATACGGATGTTGACACCGGAGCATGTAGACACCGGTAACAACAGTCTGCATGATAGACATCCCACAAGCAACACAATCACCTAACTGCACACAGCTATTGTCCGATCCCAAATAAACAGGCGGCCTGACACGAAGGATAGGCATTCTTGAATTGAAAAAATTAATAATCGTTTCCACAAATTGAAGATGCCCTATCGCCACTTCTACTTCCCATAACAAAGTGTCATCTGACCCTGTAAAAAAAATAGCACTGCGTACTTTATAAAACAGTATAAGCGTTTGTGAATTACTTTCAAGAGTCTTCATCACTTTATGTGGTACCACTTAAGAGTGTTATATAAACACATTTCAGTGGTATTTTACCATATAAAATGGTCTCTAACCATTTTTTCCTAATTAGAGTTTAACCACTTTTAAGTAATATCAACTCCTACTAGGTGAATCAATCAAGTTTACATACCTATAACTATGCTGCCTCTTCACCTAGGTTATCGAGATTTTGCACTTCAATATCAAGTCCCGTGTCTTTGAGAGCCTCCTTTTTTATTTGAATCAAGGTCTCAAGCTTTGCCATTGCTTCCTCGTTTGGTACAAGCCCAGTCTTATGCAACTTGAGTTCCTCCATATCCTTGTTCATTCTCTCTACGATCTTGGCGGCGCCTCGCATCAAACCAACCTGCTCATCTCTCTTTGTCTGTGATTGATCTAAAGCAATTTTTATTGCTTCAAGACATTGTTGCTTCTCTTTTAACTTTTCAGCAGCATTAGCCTTCATGTTAGAAATAGCTGCTACATCAACCGTTGACGCAGAAAATGTAGTTGAGGAAACATTTGACATTCCAAATGTTCCCATCGAGCCAAAGGCCCGCTTCTTTAGAAATTCCTCCTTAGCCTGCCCTGAAAATTGATGTCCACCTGAGTATGTCTGCCAGCCAAAGCCTGTGCCAGTACTGTCAGTGTAATTAGGCATATTTTTTGCATTAAATTTCCACTCGCTTCTAAGACATGGACCGTTTGTGGACCTCCATTTCTCCAATTTCCTATTTAAAGTTTTCTGTTGGCGTAGCATTTTGATAACACCTTCAGCATACACAGCCCATGCAACTAAACCTTCAAAATCTTCAGCGGCCTTGCACTTCTACCAAGTAAATCCAAGTGCAAAATGCACGCCTACCTCGTTGTTTGGGGGAGCTCCCTGATATACTTTGTGGTATAGCAGGAGACATTCTTTATACATTTCAGGACTCAACCCCTTTAAATGCATCTTCTCCTTTTGGTGGCGCTTGTAAAGCCATACACTAAGCCACTCCTCATCTGAGAAATCATCATCACACAGGAGCTTCGGATCCTGGCCAACCAAGCATAGCCCATATTCGGTATGAAAATCTTCCTTGGTGAAGCAAAATTTTGTTTGAGTGGGTAAGGCCACTCGTGGTACTGTCCACCTCCCTGTAAAAACATATAAGAATGCATGTTAGTATGTAATGAGCCATAATTAAACTTTGTTTTATCAACAATAAGAAGTGGTTGAAATGATTTCTGCACCATTCTCAGTGGTACTGCAAAATTTTTAAGTGGTGGTGTACCACTAAATGGTTCTCAACCACTTAAAACTTGTTAGGTAACACTAAAAAGTCCTGCTACACCACTATTTTCTAGTGATACATCCCCTTTTGGTGTTTCTTCACCACTTTAAAGTGGTGCTCCAGCACATAAAAGTGGGCTTAACCACTGTTCAGTTGTGCTACACCGATGTGAATTGTTGTACACAACTTAAAACTGGTGCTACACTTCTAAAAAGTGGTGCTACACCAATAGAATGTGGTATCTCCTTGTAAAGCTTCATCACTTAAAAGCACTTAACCACCACTTTTAGCAAAGATGCAGAACTAACGATTATTGCACTTTTGTAAAGCATCACTAAACAGTGGTTCTACAGCACTGAAAGTGGTTGACCATCATGCACCGCCACTTAAATGTGATTTGAACCACAAAAAGTGGTGACCACCACTTTATTGGTGTTTACCACTTTATAACAAATAACGTTTAGGTTAAGAAGCACCACTTTTCAGTGGTCCTACACACTTTTAAGGTACCGAATAACGTTCTAGTTAAGGAGCATCACTTTATAGTGATGTTCACCACTTTATAGTGGTCTTCACCACTATAAACACCACTTAAATGTGATTTGAACCACAAAAAGTGGTGAGCACCACTTTAAACCAAATAACGTTCAGGTTAAAAAGCACCACTTTTCAGTGGTTTTACACAATTTTAAGGTATCGAATAACGTTCTAGTTAAGAAGCACCACTTTATAGTTGTGTTTACCACTAGAAAGTGGTGCTTCTTAACTAGAACGTTATTCGGTACCTTAAAAGTGTGTAAAACCACTGAAAAGTGGTGCACCATCGTGATGCTTCCCTTAAAAGTGATGCTTCACCACAAAATAGTTAGGGTTTTCCATTGGAAAGTGATGCACCCATTGTATCGCCAGTTTTTACTAGAACCTTACCTCTTTTTAGTGCTGCCCAGCACTTTAAAGTGGTCCAGTATCACTTTTAAGAGATGGTGCACCATATCAGCATAACTATATAGTGATGCAACCATGGTTTCTGCCCAACTTTAAAGGGTGCTATAGGTGCACCACTTCAACACAGCCTATCAGTGGTGCTATACCCATAAAAAGTGGGGTTCACCCACTTGATATTTACTAGTGGTGTGCACACTACTTTTTCCTAATAAAGCAACACTTTAATTGAATCCATGGGGGAAATACCTGCATCTAACCTGCTGAACATTTTGCTTCTTAGGTGTACCCTTGGGGGACTCAGAAGTTCTTTTTGTAGCATGCATGTGCAAAAAATTCAGAAATTTTACAAGACATAAAACCAATTTTAGAAATGCATGCATGATGCATCTAACCTATTTTGATAGGCGACTCCTGCGTAGAGCTCTTTCCCTTCTTAGGTGTACCCTTGTCAGAGTCTGAAGGTCCTTTTGTAGCCTGGTTCTTCATCCTGAAAAAATCACAAATGCCACATAGATACAAGATCAATAGTTAAATGCATTCATGCTTGAACCTGCATGATGCATTCGTATAAGCATGCACACACAGTTGATAAAATCTGCATTCATGCTTCAAGATGCATGATGCATTCATATAAAGCATTCACAAGGGTGATCAATTAGATGTGCACAATGCATATACATTCCAGAAATAAATTCTAAACTTACACATGCATCATTAATAGTTACAATCCATGATTATCTTGCCACCCAATAGAGGGCAGACCATATCGCCAGGGGTTGAACCTGGGTCCTTACGCACCCACTCATTCACTTTAACCACTAGGCCAAGCCCCCTTTGGTTATCTTGCCACACATTCAAAGACAAGCATACAACACTTCTACATCTGCATGAATCATGTTAAAACATGGATCAATGCTACCTGGAAATTCTACCTAGGAAAACCAGCCACATTCAAATTCAACCAACATTGGAGATAGAATGCTTCAAACTACATGATGACACATACCTGTTGCTGCTGTGCAGGGGATTTTTACTGAAGTTGATGACCAGCCCAGCAAAAAGTACTCCTCCTAAATTTTCTTGCTGTTGTTGTGATGTTGTTACTTGTTGCTTCGGCTAGCAGAGAAACGCAAAGGAGGGAGGAAAGAGGGAATCAGAAACCTGAATGGCGCTAGCGAGACAGAGAGAGGGGGGAGGAACGAGCGAGACAGAGTGGGAGGGACAAGACTCAAGAGAATATTTTCATTAAGTGCTTGAACGTACCTTGAGGTGATCATTAATGAGTAAGCACTTTCACTCAGTACACGTCAAATTTTAACCCTTTTTTCCATAAATTTTGAATTTAATCCCACTGTTTCAAACGCCTAAACCACCCATTTTCTCAACCCCAAAAACCATATACTATATAGTGGCAAAAGCGGTCCACCTATACATGCTTTCACCCTACAATGTTTTTAGTTAGGAAATTAAACTGTGAAACTAAGTTTGTTATCTCACCGCCTCTCTAGTGAGTGGATGCCGATATGCCTTCTTATTACACATGAGAGTCCATGTACGTAAGAGCACAAGTTCTACCCTAGCTGCATCTGCAATAAAATATCCAATATGCTCGGCCATGCACATGGTGACTAAAGACCCCTCCTCAGCCAAAAACTCACGAGAAACATCCATGCACCCTATCACTAGACCCCTCGAAAATGTGTTCCACTTGGGAACACTCATGCCCTCTACAAAAGTGAATGATGACATGTAAGCATACAGCCATAGTTAGTTGTAGGTACTAGTCCAAAGAAAAGTTACTTACCCAATGGGATTGGTCCTAGAGCATCCACAAGCAAACTTGTAGGAAAATCTACAAAGATAAGCCTAGCAACCTCACGACATGGCACACCATCTTTGCTATATATTGTATTCTGTGTCGCAAAAAATTTGTTGATGCTATTAGAAAACTAAACATGAATTATGTTCAAAATCATAGAACAATGCAAGAAGAAAATGCAAATAAGTAAGCACTATGAAAATCTACCTATCAAGGGCAAACTTATGAATTTGTGATATATCCACAAGCAAAACATCTACAATAGTTTGGTAATGGAACCCTGCAAGCATTATCCAAATTAGCTTTGAATTAGGAAATATGGAAGACAGATATGCTAACAATTTTCGTAAACTTACCAACAGATCGTGTGATCGGCCTTCTCTCCCAAGCCTCTCGCCCAAGTGAAGACTCTGCAACAAACGAAGTAGTGTACACCAATGAGGATGTAGTGGGCACATTAGAAGAGGGTTCCATATGGGGTATAGTGGTGGGGCGGTCCGGGGCGGGCAACAAGAGAGGCGACCTCTAAACACCCCTCAAGGCTCCCGTGCTGCTCAATTGCGGCTGGGGCAACCACAAGCACAACGCAACAACAAACCCACATCCAAACACAAACAAGATAGGGGCACCACCTAGTTATGGTATGCGAACTAGGACGCAAGAGATATTTTGGCACAACCAAGAAGATGCACCACACAACACACACAAACAACCTCACACCAAGACACACACAAACTGGACCAGAGAGAGCTAGAGCAAAGGGAAGAGAGAGAGGAAAGGATCTTGCGTAATACCTTATTTGTGACTTGCAAATGGAGATGGTTCGTTATGATGCTATCGTAGAACTTGTATAAAACTCACTCAATGCTTAGTGATTGCTAAACATTGCCAAAACACACACACACACTGTCTTAGGGTGTGGGAGACCTCTCACCACAATACCCTCTTACAATGGACAAAAAACTGGCAATGAAAAACACACTAAAACACTTTCTAAAATCAAGATCAACCGATAAAAACTCAAAACACACAAGTCACCTTGAATTCACCAAACCGTATTGCACAAATGGAAGGACGAAGATTTGACCGTCGAATCACGCCTTTGATGCACCAAACCTCAATTTATTGATGATGAAGGATCATATACAATAGTGGTTTTGAGATTTGTGGAACTCACGCTCTCTCACTTGCAATGTGTAGCTTGAAGGCTTCTCTCACACCAAGAGTGAAGCTCACAAGTGGTTGCTACACCTAAGTCTCTCCTCACGCATAGAGTGTTGGGGTGCGTTGTGAGATGTTGGAGGTTGTTTTACAAGAAGGAGAGGGGCCTATTTATAGGTTGGAGACCCCTCATTAAGATTATTGGAAATCCTAATTTACAAGCTAACAAATCAAGATTATGATTTTTTTGAATATCAAAACATTGCGGGCCTTCTTTGTCTGCTTGAGTCATGGGTGTGGGCTCAAAAGAAAGCATTATTGATGGTAGATAAGGTGAAAGTAAGTTTTAAAGAAGGGGAGAGAGAGAGAGAGAGAGAGCGAGAGAGAGAGAGAGAGAGAGAGAGAGAGAGAGAGAGTTACTATACATGTCTTGAGGTGAGGTGTCTTTTATGGTTAGGTCAATGCTATTTTGTGTTAGTATGTAAGTCGTTAGTAATCACTAGAAAGTTAATGTTACATTTACAATGGGTAGAGTGAGTTGATTTGATGAAGGAAGAGGGGTGAATTAAAAGAGAATCATTGAGATGGTGAAGCTTTGAAGAAGCTTGAACTCACCCTTGTGTAGATTGTGAAAAAAATGACCACTGGTCTTCTTCTTCTTCTTCGCTTCTTTACGCCGCCGCCACGGTTGACCACCACGATGAAAAGAGGATTTGTTGATGAAAAATCCTCAATTTGCAGAAGTTATCATGGTTAAGATGCTGAATTTTAGATATTTTAGGAGAGGTAAATGAAATTGTAACATAGAAGCAATAGAGAGAGACATGGAGAGGGTGTATGTATGTAGAGGTTCATAAAAGAACTATAGGGATGAGAGAGGAGGGTAATGGTGAAGAGGGTGGAAGAAGCCATGGAAATTGCAGGTTTGAGTGAGGGACGGAGAGGGAGGGATGTGTAAGAGTGAGTAGGTGTGTGAAAGGGTGAGAGAAGACTAAGGGCTACTTGTGAGAAAAGTGGGCAGACTGGGGTCCACTCAAAAAATCATAGCTCACCGCTGGTAGCTCCAAAAATCATGAAAAACATTTGAGGTGATTATTCAGAGCGTGGGCTACATTTTCTCTTTTGACCACCGCTCCAAATTCGGAGTGGAGATAGGTGCCAAAATTCTCACCAAAAAGCCTGTTTTTTATGCCTGCAAAAGTCTTTTAGTGGCCCCCTCCTTTGTTGAATTTGTACAATGCATCCAAGAGTGAGCCCCTCCTTTGTCATATTATAATACAAAGCATTCAAGTTGCCCTTGACCCATGCATGGAGGAGGATTATTGGTGAAATAAGAAATATATACATGGTGGGACTAGTGTATGGACTATTCATGGACTTTAGCTCAATGAGCACATGGTGTTAGAATAATGAGTAAAAATAATAATAAAAATATGGAGGAGTTATGGATATGGAAAGATATTGGAATCATATGATATGGTCCCTCCTTGAATTATTTTGGGTGAAAGAGGAAAAGGTATGCAAGTAAATAATATAATAAAAGTAACCAATGAGTAGAAATCAATTTTTTGTTTTTACGAGGGTGAGGGTGAAAATGTGGGAGTGATTTGTATAAAGGAAAAATATGAGGTTAGAGTATGTACATATTGGCAAAAAATATAATTATGGTGTAAGAGGATGAAAGAAGGTGTACATAGGTTTAATAAAACACACACCTAAGTAGAAATATTTAAATAAAATACCAAAATAATTATAAAAAATCCCTATATTTAGGCCATATATACAATGAAATATTTACACACAAAGAGGCCATAATATACTTTTATTTTTTGAATTTTTTAATTTTTTTTGGCTCACCTAGCCCAGTGACTAGCTAGCTGAGGGTTTTTTAGAAGATATGGGAAAAGCCCCCTAACTCACACACGCCTATGTACAGTGAAATGGTAGGGATAGCCATAGCGTTTGAGTGAATTTGGTAGGGTGGAGTAACTTACTATGGCAATTATGGAGAGCCGAAAAACGGCTATCATTAGCCCTCCCCCAGGATGATGGTATATTCATGTACCATCATAGAGCATCTTTTCCAAAGAGAGTGCTTTAGAGTCCTTGACGAGATCTTCATTGTTTGGCCCCTCAGAATTTTAGCTGGAGTTACACTCATGCTTCATGTAACAATACTTACATGAGACAGCGGCCTTTGGACAGATCTTTGGTAGATCCTTTGGTAGAAGGCGACTCAAATAGGGCTTCAAGCGATACCCGTTTACCTTCCTGGAGTGCTCTTTACCATTCAAGTCCATAAGCTGATAGTAACTAGAATTGAAAGCCTTCTTGACTATGTATGGCCCTTGCCATCTAGTTTCAAACTTGGCATCAAAACGATTGTCAAGTCGATTGTCATACCTTAGCACAAGATCTCCTTCCTTGATGCCTTTGTCCTTCAGTTTCTTGTCGTGCGTTTCTTTCGCTTGTGTGGCTTTCCTCTTGTAGCACTCGTATGCTGCTTCTCTTTTCCACTCAAGCTCCACTAACGTAAGAAGTCGATCCATCCATACCTCTTGATCATCTTGCGCTCCTTTGCCATGAAGTCGCATTGTTGGAATGTTGAGCTCGATAGGTTGCAAAGCCTCTTGACCATAGACCAAGTGAAATGGTGTGAACTCCGTGGCTTCCCTATATGTGGTTCGATATGCCCACAAGGCACCATCCAAGAAGTCATCCCATAATTTTGTCTTGTTTTGCACCATCTTTCTAATGATTCCTGCAATGACACCATTAGCCCTCTCTACCAAACCATTTGATTGAGGATAGTAGGGTGTGCTATGCCGATGTAGAATGTGAAGCTCATTACAAACTTCTGTGAGCAAGCCCTTCCGAAATCCTGGACCATTATCAGAAATGATCTCCAAAGGTGTGCCAAATCTACAACAAATGTGAGTGTACACAAACTTGCTAACTGTCCTCTCATTAACTCTTGCCACACTTTGAGCTTCCACCCACCTAGTCATATAGTCTACAGCCACTAGAATGTAGAGTTTACCATTTTTTGTCCTAGGCAGAGGACCCATAGCATCAATGCCCCACTTTTCAAAGGGTCCATTTGCAAGAACTATTTGCCTTGGGCCATGCACCAACCTTCTATTTCCATTTATCTGACAATTGTGACAGCTTTTACACCAATGTTGAACATCCACATGCAAGCTTGGCCAAACATACCCCGCAAGCAAAATCTTCTTCACAGTTGATTCTTGGGAAAAATGACCACCACATGCCTCTTCATGTAAACCTTTTAGAATGGCTGGAATTTTCTCGATAGTTGGTACTCTTCTGCACACTTGATCCTTCCCTTTTTGATAGAGGGAGCCTTCTAGGAAGAGATAGAAACCTGCCTTCTTCATGAGTCTCCTCTTCTGAGCCTTCGTGAAGTCTTGTGGAAACTCACCCTCCAAAATGTAGCCGATAATGGGAGCCAATGACTCCAATCCCTGGTATCTCGGTTGCTTGACAACTGTTGCCACCATGATGACCTGCACTTCTCTCTCAACACATGTAACTGCTTGTTGTGCAAGTAAATCGGCTTCTTCATTTTGTTTCCTCGGAATATGATATAGTTGCACTTCTTCAAACTGATTAAACATCCTACGAATGGCATGAACTTTTGTCCTTAAGCTTTCATTCTTGCATGCCCAAATGCCTAAAATCTGTTTAACAATGAGAAGTGCATCTCCTTTTACCATGAGACGTTTTATCCCTTGGCCAATGCACATCTTCAAACCATGAAGTAGTGTGTCATATTCTGCTTCATTGTTGCTAGTTGAACCTGGTAGATTGACCTTCTCTTTCGTGACCACCTCTCCACTTGGGTTGAGCAACACTAGCCCTCCCCCTGCTTTCCCTGTGGCTCGTCGAAAAGCTCCATCAAAGAACAAGGTAAAAGCATTAGGAATACTTTTTGGTGGTGGCAATGGTAGGGTCTTTACTTGAGGCACCTTAATTTCCTTCTCATGTACCCTATAAGTGAGAATCCCTGCCAATTGTGCACGCACACTATCTTCTACCTTGAAAGAGTATTGGAACTGTTGCAACTCCATAATCCACTTTGAGATCCTAGTACTAAGATTCATTTGAGATGACACCCAAGGGAACAAATTTTCTGCAGTGAGAATTACAAAAGGTGTTGGTAGTAGGTAGGATCTAAACTTTCTCGCCGCAAACATGAGAGAAAGCATCATGAGTTCTGCTTCTGTGTAGTCTCTCTCCAAAGCATTCATGACCCTACTAGCAAAGTAGATGGGTTGCATCCTTGTACTGTGGGGATCTTGTTGTAGCAACACATCACCAATTGTTTCCCTTCCAACACTAGAGCTAACAAAGAATGTGTACTCCCAACAAGGAGGCATGAGTGTTGGTAGCTCTGACAAAATCACTTTAATGTTACAAAAATACTCTTCAAGCTCATCAGACCATGCAAATTCTACTTGTTGTGTCAACTTTTGCAAAGGATGAAGCAACTCCGAGGCTAAGTGAATGAAGCGTGACATATACTTCACCTTCTGAATGAAAGAGATGACCTCCTTAAGACTCTTGGGTGATGGTAGCTCAATAAGAGCCTTTGCCTTTGAAGGATCCACTTCAATGCCTTTGTAAGAAACTTTATGACCAAGCAAGATTACTTCATCCTCACCTATATGGCACTTATCGGGGTTGAGTTGACCTCCCATGTCGTAGAGCTTCTTCAAACCTTCTTCTACCCTTTGTAGATGCAATGATTTTGAGCTATAAATACAGAAATCATCAATGAACACCCTAATTGACTTTCCAAAGAATGCTTGAAACACCATATTCATGAAGCGTTGGAAAGTTGCAGGAGCATTTGTCAGGCCAAATGGCATGACTCTAAAAGCATAACAACCCCAAGGAGTGATAAAGGTTGTTTTCAATTGATCCTCCAATGCGATACCTATTTGAAAGTAACCCGAGTAGCCATCACACACAGTGTACTTCTCATGACCAGCTACTTCATTTAGTATCTCATCCTGAAATGGGAGGGGAAAGTGATCTCTTTTTGTTGCCTCATTGAGTGGACGGTAATCCACACACACCCTCCACTTTCCGTTTTTCTTAGGAGTGACAACAACGGGAGAGACCCACTCTGAATTCTCCACTGGATAAATGAAACCTGCTGCTAGAAGCTTTCTTACCTCCTTGAGTAAAGCCTGCTCCTTGATGACTCCTAGCCTTCGTAGCTTCTGAGCCTTAGGTGTGGCCTCTGGCTTCAACTCAATTTTGTGTTGAACAGCATCTACTCCACGCACATCGGTGTAGTCTTTAGCGAAAAGCCTAGGAAACTTCCTTAGCACACATTTGAACTCCTCTCTTTCATCCTTTGTAAGTGTTGTTGATAGCATACCTTCCAGCATCCCTTCATCTTGAACACCTTCGTTCTCTTGAGGACCTACCTCCTCCAAGCCTTGACAAGAGGTCCCTTGGTTGCTTGGCTTAAACCTTACCCCCATGACTTCGATGGAAGACTCCTCTTCAGTAATGCTGCTGCTACTTTCTTCTTCTGAAGTGCTATCGGTCCAACCTTCTTCCGTCTCACTTTGAGATGATTCTTCATGGAGCTCCTCTTGGCGTTGCTCCTTCATGTCAAAGACAACCTTCTTATGATTGTCATTCCTGCAAATTAATTTCCCACTCTCCCAATCCTGCAAAGCTCGCATTTTCATTAGCCATGGTCTTCCTAGGATAAATGGATAACCACTTCCCTTGGTCGACATAACATAAAAATCCACTGCCTTCTTAATGCCAAAGGCCTCCACAAAAACATTTTTACAAATTCCTACACACCTAGCCTTGCTATTGTTTGCCAGTTTCACTTTGATTTCAGGTGTCTCATGGATGTGCATGCGTAGTCTTTGCATGAGTCCCTCTGTCATGATGCAAATTTGTGCACCCCCATCCACTAGACCTTTCCTAACCAATCTCCCTTTGATGTAACAGTCTAGCACCGGTGTAATGTCCTCATTCATTTCAGCTTGTGCAATTTTTACAACAGGCACACTCTCTTTTACCTTTCTCCTAGTGCTAATTGCCCTTGTTAAATCCCTCCTAACTTGTGGACATAATGCAAGAAATTGAGGCCATGAAATATCAGGACCCTTACCTCTCATGTCTTCCAACAAGTTGTACGGAGCCATACCATGTCCAAGAGGGAAGTCTTGGAGGTTGATACGACGTCGAGTCCTCTTGGTTTCCTTGGTTTCCTTGGTTTCCTTTGCCTTCTTGCCTTGTCCATGGTCACTCTGTGATGTGACTCCTTCTTTCTCTTTACCTTTTCGTCGGCCACGCTTAATGCCATTGGCTTCCATGTCAACCTCATTTGAATTTGTCACCTCTACCACATGCACATTTGGATCTGGCAAAGGTGGAACTCCTTCTACCCCTTGTGGAGGTGGTCTTGGTCCATTTGGCCTTTGTAGAAGCCTTGGTTGTTGACTAGTTCCTTCGCCTGCATTCATCACTGGGTAATTCAAGTTAGGTCTCCCTGGCTCCCCACGGGGCCAAGGACAATTATACATCCCATGTCCAGACTCACCGCAATTCCAACATTGCAAGACTCTCCTAGGTCGTGGGTCTCGCTCTTCAGACTTCTTTGCTTGTCCCTTTGGACCTACGGCTTGTGCAAGGTGAATTGACAAGCTGCTTAAAGATTCATTTAACTTCTCAATCACTTCCGCCATTACCTCAGGAAGCTCCTTAGATGTTGATGCTTGTGACTTACCCTTGGGTCTAAGACCTTCTATTGGAACCTCCCCCCTTAAGCACTTGAGTTTCCTATATTTCTCAGCAGCCCTAGTTTCAGCTGCATCAAAGGTAGTAGGTGCACCCGCCTCAACTTTTACCTTAAGGTCAGGAAAGAGTCCGGCTATGAACCTCTCCTTCTTTAGAAATTCTGCACCATCACCAGGGTTAGCAACATTTCGTATCCATAGAGCCCAAAGACGTAGAAACTCTTGCTTGTACAAGTAGTAGTCATCTAAGTCTTTTTGCTTATGAGAAACAATGTCTTGCCATAGTTTTTGAGTGTTTTGGGGATCAAAGAAGTATCTCTTAAAACGATTCAAAACTTCTGTGTAATTCCCCTTAACTTCCTCAGGCAAAGAGTCAAACCAAGTACTAGGATCTTTCCTAAGGACCACCTCAAACATTTCTACACGTTCTTGATCAGTTATTATCCTCTTGATACGGCAAGACATCTTGAAATTCGCTAAAAATAATTCAGCATCCTCTCCAGGCTCTCCAAAGAAAAGAGGATACCCAGACATTTGGCGTTGGCTTTCCATTGAATTGATTTCAAAGTGACACCCGTTTTTGTTTTTCTTTCTTAAAAAGATTTACACAATAATGTATCTAGCTTGCATTCTATTCTACAACAAAATAAAGATATTCACATCAAACGACCTGTGATAATCAATAAGAGGTAGGATGACAGGGTTTGGTGATGCGAGAATTTCTCCTACTCTTTGGGCACCAAACATGAACACCATACGTTGTTGAAAATGGATTTTCCTACTAATTGCAATGTTTATTCTAATGTGTGGAGTGAAATGGAAGGGGAAAACCTCTATTCCTGGGCCATTATCCATGGTCTATGCATGACCTAATGCTTAAAACAAAACAAAAATATAGACGTCCAAACTAAGGTCGTACCTAATGAGAGGCAAAATAAAAGGATTTACTGAAGCATTTATCTCGGCCAACCTAAGAGGACCTAAAATTCTACGAATGACACGTTGAAATTGCAACTTAGTACTAACAATTATGTGTACCTTTTGCCTTGCAATGGGGATGAAGGGATCATACAAATTTTCGTGATTCATGCAAACTACTTGACTATGCTAGAGGTTGATTCTACACAAAAATACACAAGCCGTCCTCCGTGGGGGGCACCAAAATTGGGGCGGTCCGGGGCGGGCAACAAGAGAGGCGACCTCTAAACACCCCTCAAGGCTCCCGTGCTGCTCAATTGCGGCTGGGGCAACCACAAGCACAACGCAACAACAAACCCACAGCCAAACACAAACAAGATAGGGGCACCACCTAGTTATGGTATGCGAACTAGGACACAAGAGATATTTTGGCACAACCAAGAAGATGCACCACACAACACACACAAACAACCTCACACCAAGACACACACAAACTGGACCAGAGAGAGCTAGAGCAAAGGGAAGAGAGAGAGGAAAGGATCTTGCGTAATACCTTATTTGTGACTTGAAAATGGAGATGGTTCGTTATGATGCTATCGTAGAACTTGTATAAAACTCACTCAATGCTTAGTGATTGCTAAACATTGCCAAAACACACACACACACTGTCTTAGGGTGTGGGAGACCTCTCACCACAATACCCTCTTACAATGGACAAAAAAGTGGCAATGAAAAACACACTAAAACACTTTCTAAAATCAAGATCAACCGATAAAAACTCAAAACACACAAGTCACCTTGAATTCACCAAACCGTATTGCACAAATGGAAGGACGAAGATTTGACCGTCAAATCACGCCTTTGATGCACCAAACCTCAATTTATTGATGATGAAGGAGCATATACAATAGTGGTTTTGAGATTTGTGGAACTCACTCTCTCTCACTTGCAATGTGTAGCTTGAAGGCTTCTCTCACACCAAGAGTGAAGCTCACAAGTGGTTGCTACACCTAAGTCTCTCCTCACACATAGAGTGTTGGGGTGCGTTGTGAGATGTTGGAGGTTGTTTTACAAGAAGGAGAGGGGCCTATTTATAGGTTGGAGACCCCTCATTAAGATTATTGGAAATCCTAATTTACAAGCTAACAAATCAAGATTATGATTTTTTTGAATATCAAAACATTGCGGGCCTTCTTTGTCTGCTTGAGTCATGGGTGTGGGCTCAAAAGAAAGCATTATTGATGGTAGATAAGGTGAAAGTAAGTTTTAAAGAAGGGGAGAGAGAGAGAGAGAGAGAGCGAGAGAGAGAGAGAGAGAGAGAGAGAGAGAGAGAGAGTTACTATACATGTCTTGAGGTGAGGTGTCTTTTATGGTTAGGTCAATGCTATTTTGTGTTAGTATGTAAGTCGTTAGTAATCACTAGAAAGTTAATGTTACATTTACAATGGGTAGAGTGAGTTGATTTGATGAAGAAAGAGGGGTGAATTAAAAGAGAATCATTGAGATGGTGAAGCTTTGAAGAAGCTTGAACTCACCCTTGTGTAGATTGTGAAAAAAATGACCGCTGGTCTTCTTCTTCTTCTTCGCGTCTTTACGCCGCCGCCACGGTTGACCACCACGATGAAAAGAGGATTTGTTGCTGAAAAATCCTCAATTTGTAGAAGTTATCATGGTTAAGATGCTGAATTTTAGATATTCTAGGAGAGGTAAATGAAATTGTAACATAGAAGCAATAGAGAGAGACATGGAGAGGGTGTATGTATGTAGAGGTTCATAAAAGAACTATAGGGATGAGAGAGGAGGGTAATGGTGAAGAGGGTGGGAGAAGCCATGGAAATTGCAGGTTTGAGTGAGGGAAGGAGAGGTAGGGATGTGTAAGAGTGAGTAGGTGTGTGAAAGGGTGAGAGAAGACTAAGGGCTACTTGTGAGAAAAGTGGGCAGACTGGGGTCCACTCAAAAAATCATAGCTCACCGCTAGTAGCTCCAAAAATCATGAAAAAAATTTGAGGTGATTATTCAGAGCGTGGGCTACATTTTCTCTTTTGACCACCGCTCCAAATTCGGAGTGGAGATAGGTGCCAAAATTCTCACCAAAAAGCCTGTTTTTTATGCCTGCAAAAGTCTTTTAGTGGCCCCCTCCTTTGTTGAATTTGTACAATGCATCCAAGAGTAAGCCCCTCCTTTGTCATATTATAATACAAAGCATTCAAGTTGCCCTTGACCCATGCATGGAGGAGGATTATTGGTGAAATAAGAAATATATACATGGTGGGACTAGTGTATGGACTATTCATGGACTTTAGCTCAATGCGCACATGGTGTTAGAATAATGAGTAAAAATAATAATAAAAATATGAAGGAGTTATGGATATGGAAAGATATTGGAATCATATGATATGGTCCCTCCTTGAATTATTTTGGGTGAAAGAGGAAAAGGTATGCAAGTAAATAATATAATAAAAGTAACCAATGAGTAGAAATCAATTTTTTGTTTTTACGAGGGTGAGGGTGAAAATGTGGGAGTGATTTGTATAAAGGAAAAATATGAGGTTAGAGTATGTACATATTGGCAAAAAATATAATTATGGTGTAAGAGGATGAAAGAAGGTGTACATAGGTTTAATAAAACACACACCTAAGTAGAAATATTTAAATAAAATACCAAAATAATTATAAAAAATCCCTATATTTAGGCCATATATACAATGAAATATTTACACACAAAGAGGCCATAATATACTTTTATTTTTTGATTTTTTTAATTTTTTTTGGCTCACCTAGCCCAGTGACTAGCTAGCTGAGGGTTTTTTAGAAGATATGGGAAAAGCCCCCTAACTCACACACGCCTATGTACAGTGAAATGGTAGGGATAGCCATAGTGTTTGAGTGAATTTGGTAGGGTGGAGTAACTTACTATGGCAATTATGGAGAGCCGAAAAACGTCTATCAGTGGTTCCCAAAGAGGACATGCCGGGCTCTCTAGATGGCACAATGGGAGGCATTGAAGAAGGAGTGGATTTCCTTGATGTACTTGGAGGCTCCATTTTCCCTTTACCCTTCTTGAGTACATTGCTTGCTAGTGGAGTACCTCGAGAGCCACTCTCAATGGTGTTTTGAGTAACTCCTTGAGAAACAGGAGGGAGAGACTCTTCTTGTGTCTCCTGTAAGTACTCATCACTCTCATTTTGAAACCCTTCACTCAACAACCATATAGCACAATATCACATAAATTAGTACTAAAGTAAGACATATACATTCTCAAAATAAAAGATTCACTAGTGTTAAGATACTTACTCTTACGTAATTCAAACTCTTGCTTTGGAATAACTCCTAGTGGATAATCCAACCACCAAGGACAAACCTTGGCTTCCCATGTTGTCAGATTCCTTTCAATCAAAGAGGTAGAGAACATTGTATTCTCATCACGTACATCAGTCCACTCTCTAGTGAATAATGGGGCTTCATTCAATTAATACACCTCGACACATTGCATAGCCCATCTACACAATTTTTAGAGCATCATCCACTTTGAAAAGCATATAAACGCAATGGTATAATAAATGTCATGTATCCAAAAAGAAAAATGTCAGAGTCTCCTTTGTATGGAGAATACTTTTTCAAAATAAACCATAAACCCTATCTTGAGCTCCCACAAGGGATTTAAGTGTTTTCAACATAGACATTATACACACGCATATTGTCAAAAGAACCATCCACCCCAAATCGGGCTTCCCCAATGAATTTAAGGATTTTTTGTAAACACAGAATGATATTTCATCATTCTCAAAATGACCCACTATCACCAAACCATGGCAAAAAAATGAAATGCTCTTTTTTTGCAAAGAGTGCAAGTGGAAGATGCAAACCTGTAAATCAATCTCTTAGCTGACAACACAAGCTCTGACATCTTCTCACTAGAGTCGGAAGACTTCACTGCATCCATTAGAAAAATAAAAGCCTACATACATAGTAACAATCAAAAAGCACACTCAACTTGATCTTGTGTAAATTAAAATATTTCTATATTCTTTTAAAAACAATGGTCAAACGTCTACCTGCAAAATATGATTCTTCATGATCATCTTGTAGAATAGGTCAAAAGAATTAGGAAGTTGTGGACCTTCTACTTGCATCCTTTCAATCATAAATGTAGCCTCCCCATGCAAGTGAGCCCAATAAGTCTCCTTTTTCATGTAACTTCTAAAAAGCTTGTAATCACCAAAATGAAGATATTGTGGATCCTTAGACTTAGTAAGGCTCATGAGGTGCAAAATTATCTTCTTTCTACAAGCAATAAGAACAACATATCACTTAATCATATAGAAAAACAAAATGGAATGAATACAATTAAAAACAAGAAACTAATAGCTTCAATACCTCTCAGGAGTGATTTTAGAGCTTGTCAAACAATAGAGCTTATCTCTAGTGATCTTTAGCATTCCAGGCTCATCCCATTTAATGCTTAAAAGCAACTTGAAGAACTCATCACCATTAAGAGGATTGGCGATTGACAAGTACTTGTAGCCCCTATCTTTCAACCGTTCCTCTTATACCTTTGTGGCCTTGTCCAGTCTCTTCTTCTTCTCAACATCATTTAGTCCAAGTGCATCTAGCTTTGCTCTTTCTTTGGACATAAATGCAGTGAACTCATCCTAATACAAAACACTGTATTGAAACCATATTAAAATTTTACATTAATTACCCAACATCTAGAGTAGGTATCACCTTCCACACAAGTTGAGATATCAATCCACATGGAGTGTTGTACCATGGTGCAGCACCATGGTAATACCTTGCCTCCACAGTCATCTCCACCCTAGCCCATTCTCTCATATCAAGTGTCAATTTTTGAAGGATTTAATCTTTATTTGCCATGCCAAATCTTTGAAACATATAAACTTCATGAGTGATGTTTGGCATGACATGTGCCCTGGAAATGCTGTAGAAAAATTGAAAACAAAGAGTTGAACACAAGCATTGCTTGCAAAAAAATGAGAGTCAACATGCAATTTACAAACTTACGCATTGGAAATGTCAAGTGCAAGAAGCAACTCTGCTTCTTTTGCTTTGGACAACTCAAGGAATTGGCAATGAACACTAACATGGTATTGACCATTGTCCGAGTACTCTATCACACACAAAAAAATCATCATTTGTAAAAACAAAGCTTTACAACAAAAGAGTGAAAAAGGTGAAAGATCTTACTATCTTTGATTCTCTTCCACCATGTTTTTAGTCTATGGTTGCCATCCCATACCATAAAATTTTTTCCTTTGAGCTCTTGCCATTCTCTACCAAGTGATCTCTCGAGCTCAGCATTTCTTTCCCACCAAAGTGGTCCCCATTCCTCCAAATCCGCTGCGGTCACGAGAATAATATCTCCTCTAGAATCCCCAATGGACACAAGGAAATGCCCCATAGTTTCTAAATACCCAGTAGAATCAAATGAGGAAATGAGCCATTCTACATCATCTCTAGCAAACCTAACAGCCTCATGCACCATGAGTTGACAAAGTGGAACCGGAAGAGGCAATGTCTTCTTCTTTACATAAAACTGACTTAGAACATCTTTCATCAAGCCAAGCGAAATTTTCTTGCCTAGGTGTTTGGAATGCTTATTCTCCTCATCCCCTTCAGGATCACTATCTTCTTCATTGTCATGATGATCTTCAATGTGAACATTGGTCTCTGCACAGAGATAACAAGTGACAAACATTCAATTGTCCAAAAACATATGCAATTAGGATTAGATAGTTTAAAGTATTTAATTTATAGAAATTTTGTCAGAGTCTCCTTTGTACGGAGACAACTTTTTTAAAAAAAAAACTACACACCTTATATAGGGATCTCACATGAGATTTAAGGACCTTTTCTCCAACATAAACAAAAACAATACTTAATATTTTCTCTAGCAACTATCAATGGTATGTATATAAAAAATAGTTCACCCTTTCTAACTCTCCCACATGGTTATTAATTACCAAACGAAAAAAAAGTCCATCAAATTTAACAATCTACCATTGAAAATTTTATAATATAAACTACGTATTGATATAAAATTATAGCATACACTCATAATTTACCTGTGATCTCTACGTCATCTTCGATGTTGTTGGAGTCTTCATCAACTTGAGCCTCATCATCAATAAAAACACACCTTTTGAGAATCCTGTTCTTTTGATTTGGTGGAGTGTCCAAATGTCGAACTCGTGATGATGCCTCCTGATCGATAGCTCCCTTTGGTATACAACCGGACCTAAGCTTCATGCTCACTTGATGGTTGCTAAAAGGAGAGACTGGAGGTTTTCTTTTCTTGCTAACCCTCTTTGGTGCCATTATCTACACAACACATATAATATAGGTTTTAGTTTATATAATACCACATAAAAAATGCAAAAAAAGGGAACACCATTGACAAAGCTCACCAAATCTACAAAAAAAAGGGGGAGGTAGAGCTCCCCAATCATCCGTGCGCACGTGGATGATGGGGTCACTCTGTCTCCCCTTTTTTTTGCGTTTTTGATGTGTTTGTTGAACAAATATATATCAAATAATTTAGGTTTTATTTCATTAACCTCAAGCAAAAGCATTTTTCCTACAATACTGTTGACAAAGCTCACCAAAAGAATTTTTCCTACAATACCGTTGACAAAGCTCCCTCTTTTTTTGTAGATTTGGTGAGCTTTGTGCTATTTTCATTAATTTTGTGGAGTTGATCCCAAAATTTAATGACATCTATCTGATAAATTGTATGCTTTAATCCAAAATTTCCAAAAAAAAAGGGTGGAGGGCAGAGCTCCCCCATCATCCGTGCGCGCACGGATGATGGGGGAGCTCTGCCATTCCCCCCCTTTTTTGGTAATTTCTGATTAAAGCATACAATTTATCAGATAGATTTGTTATGAACACCAAAATCATTTTTAATCAGAACTTGAAGAAAGCCAGTCATCACAAGAAGATAGACCGTAGAGAACCGTTCAAGCTAAAAAAAGGGGGGCGCAGAGCCCGCCCATCATCCGCGCGACTCACATGAATTTGTTTGCCTTGTCAAGCTCTTCGACAGTTGTGGGATACAAGAAATTCATATCTAGCTCAGTTTGGCTGAAAATTCACCTACAAGTTGACAATTTCTATAAAAACAGTGCAAAACAACATTTTCTCACTTTTCCCTAATCTACGGGCTGAAACGAGCATCAAAATGAAGGAATCTGAAAAACTCAAAGAAGCAATATTTTTCCTCGTATTGAGGACTACAATTCCTACATACAAAACTTTTCCAAATTTTGACCTTAACATCCTCAAAACTAGCTCCCAACAGGTGTCCCCAGTCAAAATTTGAAACTTCACGGAAACAATTAGAATAAAGTCCTAGACTGTGGAAAATGGTGAAATGAATGATAAATATTATATAACATTACTATACTTTGTATTTTGTACAATATAAGTATAATCACAACATATATATATATATATATATATATATATATATATATATAATATACTCTATATACTATATAGTCTATTTACTATATACTTTTTACTGTAAGTATAACATTATATACTATATAATCTATATATACTATATAACGTACTGTAGTGCTGCTGGACTGGACTGGTATTGGACTGAACTTATCCTCGACTAGTATTGGACTTAACTTATCCTGGATTGGGACTGCTACTGGACAGGATTATCCTAGACTGGACTGGTACTAGTATTGGACTGGACTTATCCTAGACTGGTACTTATCTTGGACTGGACTTATCCTGTACCGGTACTAGTACTGGATTGTACTAGTAATAGTACTGGACTGAAACTCGAGCTGGTACTGGTTCTGTACTAGACTAGACTTGACTGATACTGGACTGGACTAGTAATGGATTGGATTGATACTGGTACTGAACTGAACTTGACTGGTACAGTACAACTACTGGACTAGACTGGATTGGTACTTGATTGGACTGGGAATGGACTGGTACTGGGTGGAATAGTACTCGATTGGTCTAGTACTGGACTAGATTGGACCGGACTACTACTAGATTGGACTTCATTGGTACTGGACTAGAATGATATTGGACTACACTGGACTTGACTGTACTGGATTGGACTTGACTGGTATTGGACTGGACTGGACTAGTTTTGGACTAGACTGGACTGGTACTGTACTGCTACTGGGCTGGACTGGCCCAATACTGGTACTGGTACAATGTAATATAAATATATATACTATATACTTAAATACCATATATTCTATGTATACTATACTATGTCCATTTTAATTTTAAAGCGCTTAATTGGGAATATAAAAAACTATACTCTCTCTCTCTCTCTCTCTCTCTCTCTCTCTCTCTCTCTCTCTCTCTATATATATATATATATATATATATATATATATATATATATATATATATATATATATATATATATATATATATATATATATATACATACATATATACATACATATATTATAAATAATTTTTAAAACATCATATATTTTATAACTCCTATTTGAATTTTTTAATATGCGTGTATTTGGGGAGATTTTGAAAGCTCGATAGGTGAACATATGGATTTGACAACATGTTGATTCAAATGTATCTTAATGGCTATGACTGTGCATATCTTAAAGAGTGAATATTCCAAATCTATTTAGAACAGTTTTCAAAAAATGAATTAAATTTAGAACAGTTTTCAATTAACGCAGCAATAACTTTTTGCAGCTGCATGCTTTTACACTTCCTTTGTACCCTATGCACATTCTCTTCCTTCTCTTTTCGTCATTTTTTTTACCTCAAGTATTATTCCTCCCTGTCTGTCTCAAACATGACAGCTACAACTACAGCATGCTTTCATGGACGATTAATGGTGCTCATATGGATTATAGAGTCTCATTACAAAATGGAGAGCTTCTACTTAGTGAATATTTTCTTCAAAGCCTATTGCCTCCTATTCGATTGAAGGCTTGCAAGCAGTCATTCAGACAGGGAGATCTGAGTCTAAGGTCAATGTGTTGCCTAGATGGGATCATGAAGATCAAAAGCATTACCTTCTTGACCACTCTCTCTCCTCAGATTACCACATTCTTCATTCAGATGGCTATGTTTATGTGGCTGACAGTTTAGAAGCAAATGAAGAAGTCGGTGATTCTTCTATATTCGCTACACCATGTAACCAAAATCTCGACTCCATCACATTTAAATGTTGATATTGATGAAGGTACAGACACAGTTGTTTCGGAGACAATGGAACTAACCAGGTCACGAGGACCCTTTCAAGACACACAAGATGGGGTGGAGCATACAATGCAAGAGTATTCAAAGGATATATCCATCATTTCATGGATGAAAGAAAAAGGTAAATCGTGCAAGTTGTCTAAACTTTTAGAGATTTGTGGAACTCCCGAAAAGGTTGACGAGCTCCCAAATTTTTATAATGGCAATGTTTGTTTTGAGCTTCCTCCAATTCACAACAATAAAAGGATGTTAGGTATGGAGCATCGACCAGCATGGCCATAGATTGCACTGTGCGTTTGAGTTATTTTCTTGGAAGCCTTCAATGTTGCAGAGTGACATGCCCTTTTTACCTTGGTGAAAGGAAATACAATGACGCCTTCTTTCATGGACATCTGGACAGACAAATCAGCATGGGCTATCCTGCTAGCGAAGGTAAATCTAAAATAACCTGCCACTATTGTAACAGAATGGTCACTTGTTCAAATGTTTGCAAGTGTATGATCTATTATGTGATGCCAAAGGAAACAACAATAACACGTTAGGTGATGCATCTGGGAGTGCATGACCACAATGTACATCCAGGTACTAGAAGGGTAGCTCTTGAAAAAGTGCGCAATCTTGTTAAGACGGTTTTAAAGATTGAGAAGGGGGGTCCTAGAAAAGTACAGATGTTAGTTGCTCGTCAAATGCATTGACTAAAGAAGATGATTTAGAAGCCACTGATGTAGAGCTTAACCATTTTCTTGAGGAAATGATGCCCCTTGTTCAAAATAGGGGATTCAAAAGTATTTTGTCAAATGAGAAAGCTAAACAGGGTTAGGTTGTTGGTGATGGATACGACAATATACTATTGCTACAGAAACGGTGTGTTTTTCCATTCTTTCATGGAAGTCATTTTCCAGGCGAAGGTGGACCTAACGACAAATGTTATGTATTCAAAATGTCCACAAAAGGACCTGCTTCTGGAGTTGAACTAGTCAATAGAATGAGGCGAGGAGGGAGAGAATATTTGAGTAGTGCTTGGGTGCACTTTGATCATACTCATCGAATTGAAGGATGGGCAGCTATGTCCTGCTCGGTTTATGATCTTGGGTAAGTGAATTTATAAAAATATGTTAGATAGCATGTTTGATATAAGACACCTGTTATTACTTATTTGTTCTATGTGCGAGCATTGCAAAGACTACAAATGAGGCCTCTTGTATAGCTTCCACAATACGAGAATGGTGGGTGAAATATGTGATATGGGATAATAAAAAGGCTTTAGAGAGATGGTTTAATTGGTGGGAGCAACGGATTGCCCATTGGGGAAGCGCTGAGACAATGGTATATCAATCATTTTTTTGGTTCTCATTAAATACTTGAAAACAGAGATTTACATTTATATGGTTTTAATTGTTTTGTATTTATAGGTCAGTAAGAGTCCATGGGAGAGTGCTCAAATTCCAAGTATAAACTTGTCAGAGAGCATCCATGCTAGTCAATTGGCAGGTGAAGGTGGTAAACATAAAATCTCACTTTACGATGCATGTGTCAGCGATGTTCTGAATGCATATATTCAATGTGCAAAAAGATTGGGATACACCACAGGCAGATACATCGGAGCGGGCCCTTCCCTAGAAGCAATGATGGCCAATTCCAAACGCAGAGAATCTCCAAATCCAAATCATTTTACGAGTACATTAAAAGGCTTGGTTGTTGGTAGTACTTTGTATGAGGAGCTTGTGATGGAAGGTGACAAAGAGACAATACAACGGAAGAAGAAAACATGTGCAATTGGTACAAGCTCACATAAACCTGGATATGTCATGGAAGAAAGACAGCAAAAAACTAGAGGGAGACCACGGAGTATACATTTTGATAGAGAGGATAATGAAGAAGTATATGTTGTCACTGACAGTGAAGTAGGAGATAGCATTCCAGTGCAGCTTGGGGAGAATTCAGCAAGGTGTATTCAAGAGGTCCAAGTTGCCCGTGAAGAGTGAGCTTTACGAAGGATGCCAGCCAATTGCATGAGGAAATGTTTTGGAATGGTAGGGAAGAAACGTTGTGGTAACAAATTACAAAGCCGTAATGTGGGAATGGTTGCTCCTTGTTTTTGGTCTGAGAGAACTTTTAAAGACAAGACAGTTGCATAGTGGATATGGTTCTGCAATTATGAAGTAGGCCACACACAAAAATTACACAGGCAAGTTAAATTCTCACCTGTCATTCCTACTTTCTGGCAAGTGGATATTGGAACCAATTTATCAAAGGAAGAGAGTGAAAGCTTGGTACAAAGTGGATTTCAATTTGTAGATTTTTCAACACCACTACGACGCATGAACAATACAAATGCTACTCTTACAAAAGGAGGCTCCAGTAGTAGCAGGAAGCATAAGTGGAGACATGGTATTTCCAAAGAAGCGCAAAAGAGATTGGAGTCAGCTGCAAGCATGGTTGCAACGTTCTTGGACGAGAAATTAGAAAGTGAACAACACATAGTTTTTCGAATATTGACAGAGAGTTGTTATGATGTACACATTAAGGTAGAACCTAGTTGCACCTGTCCCGATTTTCAGAAGAGAGAATCTACACATAAGGCGTTTTTGGCATGTAAGCACATGTACTATGTGTATGTGCATATTCTAGGACTTCAATCTAAAGATCACATGGTCATTCATCAACCTGCACTAACTCCCATAGACCTTGCATTGGTATTAGGGCAAACTCGCAAGATAAAGCGTTTGGTGTAGTGAGCCTAAATCTTAGAGATTGTCTTGTAGAGGTAAGCATTGAAGTAGATTTCTCTTTTGTATTAGATGTGGAGTAGATTTTCTAGACATATGAGACTTTATTTTAATTCCTTTTAGTAAGAGAAGCATGCTTTGTGGTATCTATCTAGACAATCGTACAAGCTCAAAATTAGGGCTTTTGGAATCTTGTACATGTTTTTGGTGTGTATCATTAAAAGAGACTCAAAATCTTAAGCCAATTTTTTGTGAGATTATAGATCTTTTCTGTCGTGTATAATATTCTGATGTCTTTGTTTTGGATTCATTTTTTGTGTCGTTAGAAAAGGCTCTAAATCTAAAATCAAAAAGATTGCAAAATTGGGTTTGATTGCAAAAGCTCAAAATTGAAAGCTCACAAATAAAACACACTCCCATTCAAGCCATGTTTTGGAAGGTGGGTGCAATGGTTGGTGTCTTCTAAATCCTCCAATTTACCACTTTTAACAAAGTGTGTAATAAAGGTAGACCTTAGATCCTTAGCCATTCTAACCATTTCCTGAAGGTGGGTGCATCCAAGATCCACCACTTGACCATTCTAACCAGATTTTTCAAGGTGGATTCAATGGTTCATTTCTCCTACATCCACCAACTTCCTATTTTTCAAGGTAAGTGCATCCAAGATCCACCACTTGGCCATTCTAACCATATGTTTCAAGGTGGATGCAATGATTTGTGTCTCCTACATCGACCAACTTCTTATTTCAAACAAAGTGTGTGCAATATGTAGACCTTAGATTCACCACCTGGCCATTCTAACCAAGGCTTGAAGGTGGATGCAATTTAGATCCACCACTTAGCCATTCTAACCAACTTTTGCAAGGTGGATGCAATGGTTGGGTGAAAGCATGTTAACCTGCCGTGCTTTTTGTGCTAGTTAGCAGTTTCAAGTTAGCACATCTTCAAAAAGTTGGGCGTCCGGTAAATTTTTTTACAAATAATATCAAAATTTTCCGGAGGTTGTACATTTGGATTCCTTGTTTCAAGTGCTTTCTATTGATATATCATATGTCATAGATCTTGGAGATGTAGCTCAAGTTATTGTACTAGTTAGCATATGTCAAAATTGTGCTAGTTAGAATTGTCCGGGACATGAAAAAGCATGACAGGTTAACATGCTTTCACCCGGTTGGTTTCTCCTAGGTCCACCATCTATCAATTTTAAGTAGTGTTTATAGAAAATATGGACCATACATCCACCACTTGGCCGCTGTTAGTAGCAAGCTAACTCGGATACCATTTTTGGAGCTTTCATTGAAAAAACACTTCTTGTTTTGATAAATCGAGAATATTGTTACTCGTGATTTTTGGATAAACCTTGTAATTGATGAGCCGGGGCTACAAGGTTTGAGATTGTATCAACCTGTCTTTACCTATCTTTAGTTAGAGCTCCTAGATTATTATTTTTGACAACCAGAAACCTTGGCTAAGGTATAAAAGCCAATTTTTGTAAGCTATTTTCAAGTTTTGGATAATGAAACACACAACGTAAGCTAACGGTGATCACTTCTCTCCTTCTCGTTCTTTCTACTCCCTCTTCGGTTGTCACATTGCAGTCGCGTCTATTGCGTTGCAACCGCAGGTAAGAGCCCTACGCATGGACCTAAGCATTTCACAATATTTTGTAGCTTTTGGTGTTGCCGCGATCCGCGGCCTAATCTCATCAAAAGTAGAAATTAACACATCAAAATAAAAAACTAAGTATAGGAGGGGTATTGGGGCATCATTGCTAAGCATTTTGATGCATTCTGGGTCAAAAATAACTAGGTCAAAAATTCACTACTGTTAATAATCACAATTTTTGCATTTGACCTAAAGTGGGATTTGAGACCATAAGCATGTGTGCTTAGGTATTATGAAAATTTCTTAGAAGTTTCGTTATGTTTGGAAGTCATTTGATGTTGTAAAGGATGTGATTTGTTTGCCGATGAGCGATTGGCTTTTGGTGATTTCAGTCACTTGAGTGTAGCTTGAGTTAGATGCGAGTTGTTTGTTGTTTTTTGAGAGATTGACAATATCTTGTAGCCTCTATGCACTAGTCGAGCCAGCTTTGTCCCATGGATTGAGAATTTAATCGTGGTTCTCACTACATCTGTAATAAGATAGGAGTGAGGTTAGACACCCGTCCCACATTTGGTGCCACTGCCGGGGATCGAAGAGACCTAAACTAGGATAAAACATGAGCATCTTGTGAAGTTATCCTTTAACTTCCTCTAGGATCCTCTATAGTAGAAAATTTCTTTTTAGAAACCGCATAGCTTAAGATTGTTGTCTTTTGCTCTGTAGAGGTATCTTGGAAGTAATTGTACTTGATGAGTACCTCTAGGATTATAGAACTAGGATAGTATTTTAAGAGTGATTGATAGACGAGACAAGTCTTAAGATCAAGGCTCACAAAACCATAAAAAACAAGAAAAACGAGTGTTTGTGGATACTTTCTACAACCCCATTGCTGTAGAACCTAGTAGTAGGGTAAGTAGAATTCGAGATGGAAGTGGATTCAGAAAATTTCTCTCTCTGAAAGAATGAATTTTGAGTTGTTATTTGAAGTTGAAAAATTTCAGGTCTACGGCTAGAAATAGCACAAAAAGACTCCAAACCACTCATTCCGACTAGAGAGTATGTTTAAGAGTTGTATGAGGGTAGAAGCATGTTAACGTGTCACTGAATATGTTGGCAAGGACAGTGCTAGTTACTTGTGCTTGTTAGCATATACTAAAAACGGATGGGCAGCTCCTTTGAATTTCAAATTATCCATTAAAATTTTATTTTCCCTCATCATGTGTTTCTATTTTGAGTTACTAAAGATGACGTGGGAAGTCTCTCTCTCTCTCTCTCTCTCTCTCTCTCTCTCTCTCTCTCTCTCTCTCTCTCTCTCTCTCTCTCTCTCTCAGACTAGCAGGCGTTTCACCGAGCCTTGATCTCTCTCTTGTTCGTTCCTTATTCCCGGAATCCTGCCTGAGAGATTAGTTGTCAACATTGATCTCTTTCTCTCGTTCTAACACAGATCTATAGAAATGGAGAACGAGGAGACAACATTATTTCCACTAGCTCCAATGCTGGAAATGGATCCGTACTGTAATCTGATGGTAAGCAAATCTTATGTGTAGCCCACCCACTCCAAATGAAGTCATTGGTTTTGTTGGTCACATCTATAGTTTTGTGAGGGCATTTTTTCACAGTATGTGTTTATTACAACATCAAGTGTTGACAGCTATACATTCAAGTGATTTTAAGTAAGTAACATATTATGCACGTCTACAGTTCTCAGGAAAAAGCAGAAGAGAGCCACTACAGGCAATGAATTACAACTCCCAAGATCCAGCTCTTTCTCTAATCAGGGAATATGAGAGAGTAAGAAAGAGGAAACAATGCTGGTGCATCCAAAGTCAGTCTGGGTAAGAACGCGCTCTATGCCAAGCTATGGATACTAAAAGGTACAAAACAAAGGGCCAAGGCCAACATGGAGGACCTGCGTAGGCAAATGATAGTGGAAATGTATGTCTAATGCGGTTTTTTAGGCCAAAAAGGTCTCAAAATGGTCCAGTGGGGGTGACAGGTAAAGATGCTCGAGATGCTCTATGAGCTCTTCCACATGGCTCATCAAACACGGTCCAAATATGGAAGGCTTTGCATATCCCCGACGTGCAAGGCAAGTACAAATGGGTGGTGAAAACTGGGATCAGTGGATACGCATGTCAACCTTGAGCTGTGGAGCATGCGGGTCTTTTTGGATTGCCATTTGGAGCCTAGACCAGCAAGTTATGGCCTGAGGAATATTTGCTTGGGTCGGGTATGTGCTCATCGGTAGGCGCACTGTGACAGGAGTTTTTTTGAGCTCGCTAGAGTTCTAGAAAGTGGCATGCAATATGGAAAGTCAACTGGAGTTTAGGACTTGTTGATCAAAGTTGCGGGCGCTGGGATACGTCCAAGTGCCAAGCTCACGGACGACAATTTTTTCCAGCGTTTTGAATCTTTGTTTGAAGATGTGAGATGACTCAAAGGTGGTAAGGTTCTTAGGATATGGCTTTGACAAGAAAAAATTCAATACGGTAGGACTGAAATGTGTGTGGTTTCGCTCATCGTAAGCATGCAAAAGGGAGGCTTGGAATTTGGGGCCCTTTGTTGTAAGCTCAAAAGCAAAAAGGTAACCCTCAAGGCCAAAAGGAAAAAATAGAGGGGAGGTGAGTAAAGACTAAAAAAAACAAGGCTCAAAGGCAGTGACGCTGATGCTATTGCTAAGAAAAGGATCTTCTTTTTCTTGTAAAAGAGGAGGTTGAAGAAAATAGAAAGGGAGCAGCGGATTTCGGAAAACGGTGAAGGGATTTTCTTTTGGGGAGAGAAAGAGAGAGAAAGGGGTTCTTTTTTGTGCGTTTGGTGATTGAAGACGGCATAGAGAAGCATCGCCGTGAAGAGGCTCGGAAGGTCGAGCGACTTGCAGAGAAGGAAGCCAATGAGGGTTGCCAAGAGAAGCTGCTTCTGTGGAAGTAAAGCCAACAATGGAGTTTTTGTCGAGGTGTGTGCCGACAAATTCGAGTGGCAAGGGATGTGTATGCCCCTCTATGTGGAATAGTGATGGCCATGGTGCAGCCTAGAGCAAACTGTACGGATCTTGTACGTGGTTTTTTTGTTTGAAGGAGAAAACTCTCATTGTCAATTTTGGTTTCGTCTTTCCCCCCTTCCCCCCTTTCTTCTTTTCTCATCTCCAAGGTGTGTGGTGCCGGTGCGTGTGAGCGTGTACGTCCCCGGGCCCCCTTTGTGTTTGAGAGAGAAAGAGAGAGAGGTATCGAGATGTGGAAGGGATGGAAGCAAGTAAGATCGGTGTGATCGCTATCTAGAAACTGTGCATGCTGTGTGTGCACTGGGCAAAGTGCAGGCAAGGCCCTGCCAGCATGAGTTGCTTGTTTTGAAGGTGTTTTTTGAGAGGACAGGAGTGTTGTGAATATCCTCAGCTATATAGGGGTAGCTCTTTGTGTGTCAGGTGTGTTACCCATCCCCCCTCTCCATCTTGTGGTGCCCCCATGGAGGAGCACACTGATTGGTCCGGATTAGGTGAAGAGAAGCAGATTTTGGTGTTGGTCGACATGGCATCTTGAAGCTATGGGCCAATTTTTACAGGTGAAGAAAATCTTGATGAGTGGGTTGCAGACTTTGAGCTGTATATGTTGTCGTTGCGTATGCCGAACGAGGATAGCAAGATGCAGACATTTCCTTTCATGATGCACGGGAAGATAAAGGTATGGTACGAAGCTTTGGAAGGTGAGCCGAGGCATGCTTGGCCGGCTCTGCGGGCGCATTTCCTACATGATTTCCGCAAAGAGGCATCCCGAGTCGAGATGGATGCCAAAGTGAAGGTACTCAAACAGGATGTAAGTGAAGAGTTTAGTTTTTTTTTGGATCATTTTGAAGTGTGTTGGGCAAAGTTAGCAAGTGCCATGCAATTGGCAAATGGCGACTAATTCAAGCTCAATAAATTCATGGCATGCCTTCATCCTAAAGTGGGGGAGAAAGTGGATTTTGAGAGCCCAAAAAGCTATAGTGGTGCATTGGCCATCTCAAAGGCAAAAAGCAGGAAAATAAAAAAGAAGATTGAACAGGGTGTGTCAGGTTATGAAGTGATGGTCCAACCTCAGGGTTTGAGGGATGTTGTTCATCATGGGAACCATGCAAACCAAGGTGTAGCCATTATGCCACAAAATTGGGTGTGAACTGTGCAGGATTTGTCTGAGCAAATGTAAGAATTGCAGCTAAGCATGATGGATAGAGGTCAACCAAGAGGAGAAAGGGGCAGGGTAAGGCCGCTGCCTGGCCAATGTTAAAAATTGCGGTGAAGAAGGACACTATGCACCGGATTGCCCTCATCCGCTAAGAGAGAGACGTGGTATTTATCCACTATTTGGCAGAGGTAGAGGCCAAGCATGGCTCAATGACCCAAGGGAGCAGGTAGTCAAGAATCAAATGCAACCATCTGCTCTTGATGGTGGTGAAGTCCCTAGGGTGAACATGATCGGAGTGGATAAGCAGGATGTTGAAGTTTTGGCCAACAAAAGAGCAAGGGTGGAAAGGGAGACAAAAACCAAACAGAAGAAAAGGCCCGTAAAGGTAAAGAGAAAATGTATAAAGGCAAGGATCATCCTGAAACTAGCAAGAAGAGGAGGCGTTGCAAAATCAAGCAAGCAGACTTTCAGCTAGGGTGTGGCTACCCTGATTATGACTTGGTAAGCGATGTTCAAAATCAAAAGGCTAACATAACCTTTGGTCAACTATTGGCCTTAAATCCCAAGCTGCAAAGAGAATGGTCTACAAGTGTCAGCATGAGGCTGCCAAAGGCGAAGGGAAACGTGCATGCAATACAAAGCATGGCATTGAGGGTAGCCCAACGGATGTCCTTCCTCTAATGGATGTGGTCATTGAAAGAAGGATGCAGGTTCGGGCCTATATAGATGGCGGAGCACAGGTTTGTGTCATGACAGAGGCTGCTATGAAGGAAACAGGGGTCAAAGAAATAGCTAAATCAAATGTACGCATGAGGATGGCTAAGCATACCAAATCCAGGTGTATCGGCGTGGCTCAAGATGTAAGAGTGAAAGTGATGGGCATTGAGTGCCTAATCGATTTCTTTGTGATAAAAGCAGGTGACAATGCTTATCCAATCATCTTGGGTAGGCCATGGCTACTTGAAATAGGGGCTAAGTAGGATTGGGGGATTAGGGTGTTCACCTTGCCTGACAAAGAGAGAAGGAGACATGTGGTGCTTGATTTGAAGACCAAAGAGAGCCGTTTTCTCCCTGTGGCAAAAAAAGACAAAGATGACATGACAAGCTATAAGTATGAGACCGATACATCCTATGATGAGGTCTACACAGATACTAAGGAAGAGGAAAGCGAGGATGATATGTTGAAGATAGATGCCAACTTGTTTGGGGTCACTATTGAAGGCTCCCATATAAAAGGAGAGGTGCAACCACAGGTTGGTGGCATAGGTGTGGAGGAGGTAACTGCTATGCTAAGTGAAGATTTTACCAAGAAAGAGAGAGAAGGCTATGTTGAGCTGTGTGCCTCTTTTCCAAATTATTTGCGATGAAGTACGAGGATCTACGAGGAGAAAAGGGTGCAGAGTATAAGATAGTTCTTAAAGAAGGGTGCAAACCAAAGGTGCAGAAGCTTAGGAGGTTAGGGGAGATTCAGAGGGAGGCTCTTTGGCAGGAGATTAACCAATTGTTAGATGCAAGTATCATATACCCCATGAAGGAGTCGGAGTGGGTTTCTCTAGTGGTTATCACCCCTAAGAAGAATGGAAAATGGTGGATGTGCATCGAATACAAGCCATTGAGTGCGGGGACCAAGAGAAACCACTACCCGTTTCCGTTCCAAGATGAAATCTTAAATCAGATGGCATGTCATGAGAGGTACTCTATTATGGATGGATTTTTAGGGTACTGTCAGATAGAGATTTCTCTTGAAGACCAGATGAAGAAGACATTTATCTCTCCATGGGGGTTCCTTGCTTATCGCAGCATGCCGTTTGGTTTAGTGAATGCCTAGACACCTTCCAAGACTAGATGAATAGGGTGTTTGGTCCCTACTTGGGTAGGTTCATTAGAGTTTTCATGGATGACATTGGATGCTATAGCTCAAGGGTGGATCATTTGTCAAAGCTCCGGCTATCTTTTCAAAGGCTGGACGAAGAAGGAGGTCAATTAAACCCTAAGAAGTGCAAGCTAGCACAACCTCGAGCGCAATTGCTAGGTCACGTGGTCTTAGAAAATGGAATTGAGGTAGATCCAGAAAAGGTCAAGGTGCTAGTCTTAATGGAACCTCCCTCTAGTGCGCAAGGCTTGGCATCCTTTATACATAAGCTAAAGTACTTGTCGCATTTTTTTTGGATGCTATCACAGTATGTGTATCCTCTCCAAAAGAGGGCTCAGCACGTGCATGGCTTTGAATGGGATGAAGATGCTCAAGAATTTTTTGACAGGGTGAAAGAAATTTTGTGTTAGCTACCTACCAGCTCTGCACCCTCCAAGCCAAGAGGAACTCAGATTATTTACTTTTTGTTGATACTCTAGGCCAAATGAAGTTTTGACTTGATCCATAGGCTTAAAATAGCTCATGAAAAGACTCTCCATTGAAAAAGTGCAAAAAAGTGTTCATTTTGGGTCTAGAGTAAATAATCCGGATTATTTATTTTTAGCTAAAAACTGACCAAGGTTGATACCAGTGACTCATGGCATATGTACAAACAATTTTTGTAAAGGGCCATAGAATTTAGATCACAAAACTGACAAAAAACTGAGTAAAAACTAAAGTTAGTACTGACTTTCAAGAATTTGAGTGTAAACTGGGGAAAATTTTGTTCAAACTCAACGAAACTTGATTCATATGCTTATATTGATGTGATAGACATGTGTACATGATCACTTGACCAAAAAGATGCAAAAAGCTGCCAGAAGTAAATAATCACAGTTATTTACATATGTCCCATTTTTCAACTTTTTTTACCAAGTTAGCATACCGCTAGCTTTATCATGTTGTAATAAGTCCACAAACCAAATTTGGTAAAATTTGGATCATTGGATTGAAAATTGCGACCAAATTTGCAAGTCAGTCTATGACACAAAACTGATGACCATTTGAAAAAAATTGTCCAAACTTGACAAAACTTGGCTAAAGACCTTAGGTTGAGGTCCTTAATAGATCCGTGTCAAGATTGGGACAAAAAATTCTAAAAAATTAGCTGGAGTATATAATCGCGATTATTTACATCTGCTACAAAAATTGATAATTTTTCACATTTGAGTATACCACAAGGTCAAGCATATCAAGTAGACCACAAAAACCAATTTTGGTGAAATTTGGATCACAAAAGTGAGACTTAAGCCAGATTCTTGAAATCAGCGTCTACGGACACAAAACAACGGCTAAACTTGAATAGATCTTGCCCAAACTTAGTGAAACTTGTCCAAGGACCTTAATAGGTTGTACACTTGAAAAACCAAGCCAAAAAGTGCAAAAAACTGACAAAAGTAAAGAATCACAATTATTTATTACTGGTACACAGAGACACCAATTTTGACTTTTGAACTTGTACAGAGTTAGACCAACATAATACAAGACCACCAGGTAATTTTGGGTTCAATTGGATCCAAATTGGTGCATGTTCACTCAGTTTCCAGGTTGCAGATTAATCCTTTAATTTTTTGCAAAAGTTGGATCTAAAAGTCTCAATTGTTGACTCAATTAGCTTGATTTGAAGTGATAGACATAGACCAATCACATTGGTTAGCAAAAACAATACAATCTCTGCAAAAGAATAGCTAATTTGATCAAACTTGATATAGGAACTAGGTTGCAGACACAAGGGAATTGGCAGCTTGACAGACATTGCAATCAAGTTAAGTAGAAAAAGTTGACAACAAGTCAATCCGATGGTAAGTACTCTATCCAGGGCTTCACAAGTCTTTATGAACCTTAGATTGTCCATGTACTAGAAAATCAAGGTATATTTGGAGAAATCTCCAATAGAGTATCCACCGAAGAGAGTGTGAATCAAGGAAATCCCTTGCACACTATCTTTGAAGAGTCTGAGACACTTTTTTGGATTCAACATTTGAAATGTCTTCTTACTCGACTCACTCAAAATCCGTAACGACAGTGCGCTATAAGTATATACTCTCTTTTTATAAAAGTAATTGCCATGGAGCTTAGGTTTACCTAGATCCTAATGAAGAGTATTCTATTCGCGTTGATGACCATGGTATTGAGTTTGAAGAGGAAGTTAGGGCAAATAAACAAGGAAAAATATATATGGATAGAAACATTACTCAGTATTTACAAGCTGAAAACCCTGACGTGATAGAAAAATGGGAGTTAGAAGTAAACACCATAATTCCAAATATGGCAGCAAAAGAAGAACCACCAACTTTAGAACTCGAGAGGTATGAGCAAGTTGATTTGAAGCCTTTGAAACGGCTTAGTATGGATAATCCTAGGATCGGAGTCTATTGTTGGGAGGATAGAATCGTCAAGGATCTTTTGTGGACTTTACATGCCAAATCAGGACAACTAACACTGGAGAGGGGGAATGGGGTAACAAACACAAGGGCCTCTCTATAGCTCAGGGTATTCACATCACCCCTATCATCTCGGAAAACACCTTCAAAGAAACACTCTACACTAGCAGACCATCGCCTCCTCAATTTCCCCTTCTCACACACTCCACAAACCACCACACAAGGTACAATTGCTACCACTGCCTGTCTCCACCCTTACACACGCACACAACCACTCAATCTCACTCTCTCACACAAAACACCATCGCTGTGGGGGGGCACACACATACACACAACCGGCACCAAGGGAAAACATGAAAGCTGATCATCAAAAAGACAAGGCAAACAGGCACAAGAAAATTCAATCAAATCGGCAGATGGAAGCGGGAAGCCTAAATTAGGCGACTAGACCTACTTTTGCAGAATTCTTGCATAATAAGCTATAGGAATCTGATTGGGAAAATTTTTAAGTCTAACAAAGATTTCACGGCCTATTAGGACTAATAGAGGAATTAATGGTTCGGGAAGCTGTTCGACTATTGATACCCAAGGTAGGCTAAAATCACCTTATTTCCACTTTTTGACTTTGGAGAGAGAGCTTTTCGACCTTCTTCGCACGCATTTTTTGGAGTCCACAGTTGTCTGTTTTCAGTGCCGTCTCACACGAGACATGAGGGGTAAGTTCTATACTTATCAATGATCCATTCTCTACGGCCAGAGCTAGTCTAAACTCCTAGAAAAAACCCTAGAATCTCAGCAGTGCATGAAGACCTACGACCAAAAATTGACCATAGGGGCCTGTCAACTCAACCAAATTGGATGAGACTTGCATGCCCCAGCATAATAGAACACTTCTATATCAATAGTTGACCATTTGGCAAGGGTCGAGGGGATCCCAAGTAGAAAAGCTAGGTTTTTGAGAGATGTGAGAATGGGATTCTGACTCCATAGACAGCTTACATATAAGTTATATACATAATGTATATGATTGGTTTCATAAAATCAATCAAGCCAAGCCCTCGAAAAGCAAAAAATGGCTCGAAGGCTACAAAGAGTCAAATTTGACATACGAGGCCAAACTGACTCCAGATGGGCCAAATTTGGATGAGTTGCTTCAAGACTATGTAGGGGACAAGTCCATAGCCTCAAAAGTGACTAACCAACTCTACAGGCCATGTAGTCACAAAGATCGGTGATTTTAGAGTCGCCTAAGCTCGAACTGATTCCGGCAAGACCAAATTTCATCAAATCCAATTTAGGACTTTTTTTAGGTGTATAAAATATGTTTAGGTCAAAATTTTCAAGTTCTGCAAGAAAAAGTTGACTACTATAAATAAGTGCGATTATTTACTTTTGCAATATGTTGGATTGAAAATGGTATCATCACCTCATCTATCACTTGCCTACACCTATTACATGCCACATTTCAAGTATGAGCCAAGTTGATCAATAATAACTTGAAAAATTGCCAAAAAACTCAAAGAAGTCCTTTCAAACCAATTTCTGAGTTATCTATCACATTTTTGGGTCCAAATCACCTCATATCACATTGTCTACACCATGCCTAGAACCAAGTTGCACCAAAAAATATTCATTTTGATGAAAAAGTTAATAATCACGATTATTTACTTTTTTGCCAAGATGGGGGAAAATTGCAACTTTGCCATCATGGGACCAAAGTACATGATGTCTTAGTCCCACTAACCAAGTTTGAAAATTTTGGAGCTCAAAATCTCAAAATTCCTTTACATCTACTGTTTGAGAGACCTAAAGCCTAAATCTGCCACCATTCTCACCCTGTACACTCAAATGAGCCCATATTTCAATCAGAGTATCTAATTGATATATACTTCAAGCCTACAATGCCAAATTTGCAAAAAGTTTACCAAATTTCTCAGATGTAAATAATCGTGATTATTTACTTTTGTTGCAAATTTTTGTTTGGACTTTGTAAATTTGATCTTTACATGTTTGTATGCGTCTATGCATGTTGAAAAATTGATGTGAACAAATTGGACTCAATTTGTTAGCAAATCAAACTGAAGGACATTTCAGGGTGGAATCTCTCAAATTATATAACTTTGACACTCTATTAACTTAGCAGGAGCCATGCAAACTCTAGAAAAGGCCAAGAAAAGGGTCTCTCAAGAGGAGAAGCTGCAAGAGCTTCTACCATACCAACTAGACCCAGCTCAATAAAAATAGTCAAAGAAACCTATCTGTCAAAAGAACATTTGGAGGAGAAGCACACCACGGTATTCATAGGTAGATTCAAAAGTGAAGAAGGACATCAGGTAGAACTACAACTTTTGCCACGAGAGGTCTATGATGTCGCAGCAAAGCCCGAAACAAAAGAAGCTAATAGAAGGCTTGCACTCAGATCCATGTGGAGTAGATTTTCAGAAAGCTTATGAGATCCTATCCACCACCAAGGAAGATGGAACAGCCCAGATCTCTGACCAGCAAGGGAAGAAGTGGTAATTACAAAAGAGATAGTGGTTGAAGCTCTCAAATTGCTGATAGAAGGGATGACCATGAGAGCTAGAGATACAAAGATGGCAGGTACCTTCACCAAGGAAACCAATGTTGCAACCTTTATCGATCTTATTCTGAAGCAAGTGGAAGAACCAACATGGTTATACCACCAACACTTCCATTTTTTTGCGAAGAGACCACTAAGATACACAACACCCAATCATGCAATTGTGACTACTTTTACACAAGTGTTAAAGTCGAAAACCAAGCAGCCCAACGACCATGCACAATATGTTATGCCCACAATGAAGGGTACAAAAAAAAGGGGTAGGATAACATATTTGGGAGCACCTGAGGTACTCACAAGAATTTCCTACCATTCTATCAGCATGGCATACAATTTGCCACCTGCCCCAGATCAAAACACATGGATTGTGTCTGCACAAACATCCCCTTGAGCTACAAGGTCCACCAAAAGAACTTACAAATCTGATGAAGATTTTGTCGAGAGCTGTCAAGAAAAACATAGCAGAAAAAGCTCAGACAATGAGGAAAGAAGAGCCCGCATTGAAGAGATAAAAAGAAAAGCAGTGGTAGCACATCAAGAGGAGCCTCAACAGAAGCACGTAAGGTTTGAGAGCGAGAAGCATTGTTATGAACAAAGACGCCAATCTCAAGGCAAGGACCCTGCAAAGTGGGTACCTATAGAAGTAAAGGGACCAAGAACAAAGCACCCTGCATGGAGAGAAGCAGAAGATCCAAAGGATATATTGGAAAGAATGTATCAGGAGGCAGAGGCATTGAAGCTGAAAGAAGCTCAAGAAGCAGAAAGAAAATCTAAAGATGCAGTGGAATAGCAAGGACAAGGCGAATTGACACAATAGACACTGAAACCCAACATGAACAAAGTGATATGTCTCCCCAACCATTGTCACCTGCTACGGAACAGCACGACCACCCCATGCCAAGCCCTCCACCATCACCAAAAAATAGAACCGCACAAAGTGAGCCCACCAAAGAAAAAGATCCTAAACAGAAAGAAGCAACAAAATCTGCACAACAGGCAACAACTACCCCAGAGCAAGCCAAAGCAAAGGAACCGCAAAGAGAAGCAACTCCTGAACCAGAGGAATCAACAATGTTTGAGGAAACATAGGAACATGAAACAAAGGAAACCCCATCTACCACCACCCAGGAAACGGCCAAGGCATCCACGAAGTCTCAAGAAGACAAAGTAGAAGAGAACGAAGCACAACCTCAAGGGAAAGAACAAACCTGACTGCTACCACAAACAACCATCACAACCCCACCAAGAGAATCACAAGAGACTGCCAAAACGTCTAGGCAACCCACCAAAATTGAAGACTCGCAGACAAATGAGGAGGTGATTCTTTAATGAATATGCAAAGAAAATGCAACAGATGACAAAAAAAATGAGATCAACAACACTTAGTTGCAACACAAAGGCTAAAGAATTAGAGATGGTGATTTGTAAGGTCTCTACTTTCAAATTTCACACAAGTTCTATTACGCATTTGAATTTTTTTTCAACCATCACTCATTATTTAAGATATTCAAGTTCAAATTATGAATCGTATGTTGAGAAAACCTAGAATTTAAAATTTATGCTACAAAATTCTGACATGTTTAGCTATATGAATCACTAATTAACTTATTGTAAGACTTAGTTACTGATTGTAGAATTTTCTTTTACTACTGTAAAGTTAATATAAGACTGTGAAGTTTAACTTAAAAATGTAAAGTAAATTATCATTAAGGAAATAAATAGAATAACTATAAAGACAAAAGAATACACAGGGATGACAAATGAAGGCACATGGACTCACCTGGACTCACATACAAGGGGACAAAGTGGGACACACTGTCACATGAAAAGGAGAGGCTAGTCTTGATTAATCTTAATGAGGGGGGGCTGTGTGGCCTTATCTTTTGATGATAATGACAAAGTGGTCAAGTTGATGGGTACCACAAGGGTACCAAAAACACGAGTATGATTTTTGGGGAAAAACAATTAATTTTTTTAAAATTTTTTAAAAAATATATATATATATATTTATTTTTTTTTTTGGAAAAAAAAAGTTGGACGTTTTCTTTTCTGCTATAAATAGAGCATCCATGCTCACACTTTAAACATAGAGATTGCCTCTATAGTGCTCACGAAGTGCTGTCACTTCTCTTAGAGAGAAGGCGTCCACAAACCACTAAGAGAGCAAAAACTCTAGTGGACTAATAAGGTGCGTATTAATTGAGCATTCAATTAACTTTAGGAATGATGTATGTGTGCTATCTTCTACTCTAATCTCTCTAATAGATTAGTAAGATTCAATTAGCTATGTGTGTGTGTGTGTGATATCTCTTACTCTAATCTCTCTAATAGATTAGTAAGATTCAATTAGTTTTAAGAAAGATATGTGTGTATGTGTGCTATCCCTTACTCTAATCTCTCTAATAGATTACTAAGATTCAATTAGCTATGTGTGTGTGTGTGCTATCTCTTACTCTAATCTCTCTACTAGATTAGTAAGATTCAATTAGTTTTAAGAAAAATATGTGTGTATGTGTACTATCTCTTACTCTAATCTGTCTAATAGATTAGTAAGATTCAATTAGCTATGTGTGTGTGTGCTATCTCTTACTCTAATCTCTCTACTAGATTAGTAAGATTCAATTAGTTTTAAGAAGAATATGTGTGTATGTGTGCTATCTCTTACTCTAATCTCTCTAATATATTAGTAAGATTCAATTAGCTTTAAGAAAGATATGTGTGTATGTGTGTGCTATCTTTTACTCTAATCTCTCGAATAGATTAGTAAGATTCAATTAGCTTAAAGAAGGATATGTGTGTGTGTGCGCTATCTCTTACTGTAATCTCTCTAATAGATTAGTAAGATTCAATTAGTTTTAAGAAGGATATGTGTGTGTGTGTGCTATCTCTTATTGTAATATCTTTAATAGATTAGTAGGATTCAATTAACTTTAGGAATTATGTGTGTGTATGTTTTCTTTTACTCTAATCTCTCTAATAGATTAGTAAGATTCAATTAGCTTTAGAAAAGGATGTGTGTATGTTCTCTTTTACTCTAATCTTTCTAATGGATTAGTAAGATTCAATTAACTTTAGAAAATATGTGTGTGTATGTTTTCTCTTAGAAAAGGATGTGTGTGTGTTCTCTTTTACTCTAATCTTCTAATGGATTAGTAAGATTCAATTAACTTTAGAAACGATGTGTGTATATGTTTTCTCTTACTCTAATCTCTCTAAGTATACCTACTCTCTCTAGTTAGTACATCTTCACTATTAACTTATGCATAGTTATTTGAAAGTTAATACATAAGAGAACTCATCATATTCTTATTATACATGACGGAATTCTCATTCAACCAATTTTATTGTCAATTAGATTAAGTAGAATTTTGAATAATACTAAAAATTTGATTTAGTTGAAGTATAGAAATTGAAGTTAGAATTGGATTAGAAATGTGACGCATAAAAGTAATGCATTCCTAAACTTTCACTCATAGTTTACACACTTAATTTTTTATTAATTACGATTAGCAAATATTTGATGTATAGAAATTAGATGTAGAACAACAACACTAAGTGTGAATCCGAGTTGGCGAGGGTTCAAATTACAGACTCTCTTTGGAAACAAGGAGACTACTAGGGAACTTGACCAATTTAAAGCTCTAAGTGTATAACATAAGTGTAGTACAAATTAAAAATGGCTTCAAAGCGTGTTCGAATCCAAGGCTCTAATGATCATGAAGCTCGTACAAGTAACGGTGGAACCCCTGCGGAACATGCTATGTCTCCACCAATCGGACCAATCGGAGCTATGGCACAGGTTAGTATTGAAATTTCAAGTTATGCATCATTGCATATGCGAGACCATAGGAATATATTATTTACCTTATGAAAAGAAAACACGGACCGAAACCACGGGGCTTAACCCCAAGAAACTCGGAATATGTTTGACAAGTAGGAAAGATTGTCTGTTTAAACTGGTTGCTATAGGAAAGAATGTTTGTCCAAAACCTTCGGTATGGTTTCTCTCAAGTCTCTCTACTTATTAGCACTGGTATTATGTGGCAGTTGCCGAGGCGTGAGATGACGCCCACGATGGCACCGCTGATGCTGTGGTGGGAGTACACCCAGATTAGCCCAGCTGAATACTGCAGTTTTGTTTTGCGGTGGCGTGAGGATGACGCCCAGATTGGCACCGTTGTTGTTGTGGCGGGAGTACGTCCAGATTAGCACAATGAGTACTTATCGAGCGGTATGAGACGCTTATGAGGACAAGGGTTTTTATAAATAATGTATATACTGATCGGACATAATAGCGCTAGTAGAGATTCTTGAGTGAACCTAATCCAAGGGTTGTTGGTTTAAAATTGGACGACTTCTTGTTTGACTATTGTTTGTAATACTGTTTGAAGGGCTGTTTTAACGAACCAGTATCATAAATAAAGTAAAGGAACATGTATGTTTAAATAGTGTGGTAGTAATTAGATAACAAAAGAAGGGTGAGTGTGGTGTGGAAAGTGGGAGAATGATACCCCGACGGTATCATTCTATGAACGGGTGGACCCGATGAGTCAGGTAACTTTCCAACGCTAGAAATTCGTTTTTTTTAAAGTCATAAATCTTAAAAAAGACAAACCTTGGCGGCTGTGCTTCTGAAACATGGGAGAAAAAGCGCACAGGTTGGTCACTCTAAGATTTATACTTTTAGGTATAATTGATTATAGATAGTTTTTAGATAGGGTTATGGTGGTCACGCTCCGCCATAGCGAGATAGGACCAATCCTTCACTAACGGTTCATGCTCATGGCTATGTAGTAGCTAAGGCAATGTCCATTGGTTTTTCTTATTCAGGATTGGAGACCTATCAAAGGTACTCCGCTCCTCTCAAAAAGGGGCAAGGACCTCACAGTGGTATCAGAGCCTAGGTTAAATCTTGGGGAGATTTTTAGATTAATGTTTGGATATTGAAGGATGTGAATGTTTGAAATAATAGAAGAACCTAGAAAAATTGTTTTGAGTTTTTATATGGTATTGAAGATTGAACTTTCCTGGTACAGGAAAATGTTCTTTCAGCCTACCAGAAATTCTAGGTTTTCACCATCATGTTTGAAAATGCATGCCAATCACCAAATTATCAGTTTCAAAAAAGGGTGATGATGATTTTGGATAGGGTGTTTGCACCACCTATCCCAAGGGTGCATAGAGGATGGGGTATCAACTGGAGTCCATCCAAAGGAATCTATACCATCGATGATGACAAGATATAGTGCATGGATACCAACCTCAAGAAACTTCGATGGGCAAAGGAATTAAAAGTCATCGAAGTTTATCTTTTCATTGGTACTAAGAATCCGGATGCTACCATTACCTTGGGAGGAGAAAAGATATCTCAGACTCAATGGGTCTATAACCAAGTTACAAAAGTTATCCATGGTGGTAGGATTTGACCCATATGTGTATCTCGTAGCTTTCAAGGGTCAAAAGAAACTTATTATTTTGATCCTTTAGCCTATCCTTTTGTAGTCACTAAACTCAAAATATAGAGACATTGCAATCCTTGTACCTAAAGACTACCAACCTTGGTAGCAAATAATGTGTATATAAATAAAGTTTGGATTAATATTATCTTTTGTTTGTATTATTGTATGATCAAGTCTTGCCTTGAAGTGGATTAAAGTTAGAGTATCCAATAAAGTTTCACTTAATCTATATTGCACAGAGTGCGGTGTACACATCTCTTCAAGAGAAAAAGCTACTTCTCAAGCAAGCTAAACTTCCCTCTTTCAAAGGGGAAGGAGCCCTAGTTGAGCGCGATGCAGAAGTGTGGCTCGAAGAGATGGAGGATTATTTTGTTTCTGCTGGTACTACTCTCGATAACCAAGCAATGTTGGCTATGTTTCGTCTCACGGGGGATGCCAAGCTTTGGTGGAAACAACACTGCAAAGATTAAAAAGTAGCTCAAAACACTCAACTTGGGAAGATATTAAGTATGTTGTCAAAGGACGCTATCTTCCACCTGCACACGAATCCCTTAAGATGAATGAATTCTTCAACTTACGCCAGTTTCATCTTACAGTGGAAGAATACTACTCCAAATTTGTAACTCTTAGGCGCTATGCTCCGCCAATGACCGTAGATCAACAAGTAGGCCGTTTCTGCCGAGGGCTAAATGCTCCTTTAAATACTCGGCTAGAAGCTGTAAAGAATGAGGATGCAAGAGAGCTACACAAGACAAGCACAAAGCACACAGAGATGGAAAGCTTCTTCTTCTTCTTCACAGAAAAGAGAGTACAAAATGACTAAGTGCTAAAGCTGAAAAGTAGCACATATGTACATGCGGTCACTAAGTGCGAACTCGCTAGAAGCGTACTAGGCTGGCACTATAAGTGTAGTCCAGCTGTAGAATCACTGGCAGAGATCCTCCGTGTGGGTCACCTAACGCGCCAGTGAGTAAATGCCGTAAGCGGCCAAGACCGGTAGTGGATGCCAACTCAAGGTGTAGAGCTCGACATCTCAACACTCCCCCTCGAGCTCTGCATGTCGCAGAGTCCAAGCATAGTTCGGAAACGTCGAAGCTTCTCAGCTCCGAGGGCCTTGGTAAAGATATCCGCTATCTGCTCCTCTGTGCTGACGTAGACCAAGTCGATGTCGCCCACCAAAACTCGCTCTCGAACGTAGTGGTAATGGACCTTTATGTGTTTGGTCCTGGCATGGAACACTGGGTTCCTAGCCAACTGCATGTTGCTGAGGTTGTCACAATGGATGAAAATCTGTTGGTCCACCTGCACTCCCAAGTCCTCAAGTAATGGGCGTAGCCAAGCTACCTCGCACGCCGCAACTGCTGCACCTCTGTACTCGGCCTCTGTGCTTGATAAAGCAACCGTAGGCTGCTTTTTGCTGCTCCAAGTAACAGCAGCACTCCCAAAAGAGAACATGAAGCCACTCGTAGATCTCCTATCAACAATGCTACCTGCCCAATCTGCATCTGTATACCCATACAATGCTAATGGTGCATCTGCTGCATAGAACAATGCGTAGTCAAGAGTACCTTGCACATACCTAAGTGTGCGTCATACTCCATCCAAATGTGGCTTCCTCGGAAGTTGCATGAACTGACTCTCCAAGCCTACTGTGTAGCTCAAGTCTGGCCTCGTGATAGTCAAGTAGATTAGACTACCCACAATCTTCCTGTACATGTTGACATCCTCAACAACATCACCCTTCTCTGCACTCAGCTTTGCATTCACATCCAAGGGAATAGAAATTGGCTTACAATCAGCCATACCATACTTTGACAACATGTCCAAAGCATACTGTCTCTATGATAGCCATACACCCTCTGGAGTCCTAATCACTTCAATGCCAAGAAAGTAGCGCAACTCGCCTAAATCTTTCATTTCAAACTCTTGTTTGAGAAGACCCTTCACATGGTCAATCTCCATAGCATTGTCACCCACAATAATAAGGTCATCTACATATATGGTAATGACCACAATCCCCACATCACTCTCACGTACATAGAGTGAATGATCAGCATGAGCTCTCCTAAAACCAATACTGACAAGATACTTGGCAATCCTGTCATACCATGCTCTAGAGCCCTGCTTCAAACCATACAAAGCTTTGAGAAGTCTGCATACATAATCTGGGTAACCTGGATCGACATAACCAGGTGGCTGATCCATATACACTTCCTCTTGCAACTCACCATTCAAGAAGGCATTCTTTACATCCATTTGATGCATAATCCATCCTCTAGATGCAGCCACAGCTATGACAGCTCTCACAGTCGTCATCTTTGCCACTGGAGCAAAGGTCTCCTCATAGTCTATGCCATACGTTTGTGCATAACCCTTTGCGACCAGCCTTGCCTTGTGACGCTCAATGTTACCATCAGCCTTATGCTTGGTTTTATACACCCATTTACAGCCAATAGCTTTCTTGCCACTTGGCAATGGCACCAACTCCCATGTGTCATTTGCTTCCAATGCAGCCATCTCTTCATTCATTGCATCATCCCAATGCACATTTCCAACTGCATCCTCAAAACATGTGGGCTCCACATCCTGTATCACCTTAGCCATGTAGGCTTGGTGATGCGCTAGATACCCATCATAAGTCAATTTCTGAACTAGATTTCTGACTCTATTAGATCTGCGCGGTCCTGGGTCACTCCTTTGTCCTCTAGCATCTTCTTGTACTTTCCTTACACCAGGTGTCCTGACAGCCGGAATTGCAAATTCCTCATCAAGACTTTGTTCAGAACCATCTGAATCCATGTCTACATGTGAAAAACCTGATGATGCATCAACCATAAAGGGAGGTTCATCAACCTTTTCCTTTCCTTTTCGTGATACATTCCCTGTACCTGTTGGTGGAGTAACCTGCGTACGTAGTCTACCATTCCATGGTTTCTCAACAGAGCCATGAGAAGAGGACTCTTGTGGTCCACTCAAAACCTGTGACTGTGGCCTCACATTTTGTACAACCACATCATCTTTTACATCAGCCCCAATAGTGCCATGTGCATTACTGTACCAGCTGCTCATCTCATCAAAGACTACATCTCTGCTCACTCGTAATTCTCGTGTAGTAGGATTGTAGCACCTGTACCCCTTTTGTTCAAGGGAATATCCCACAAGAATACATTTCTCTGCTTTAGGATCCAATTTCCTACGCAACTCGTCTGGTACATGCACGTAAGTTATGCAGCCAAACACTTTCAAGTGTGCCAAATCAGGCTTTGTCTGTAAACTTTTCCTCAGGTGTTACATCATGCACCGCAGCTGTAGGTGTCCTGTTCATAATGTACACAGCTGTATTTACAGCTTCAGCCCAGAAATGATGAGGCATGTTCTTCTCATTCATCAATGCACGTGCAACCTCTGCAATGTGCCTGTTTTTCCTTTCTGCGACCCCATTCTGTTGTGGAGTATATCTGCATGTAAACTGCCTGCGTATACCATGCATTCGCAGAAAATCTGAAAAATCATTGGAGAAGTACTCTCCCCCTCCATCTGACCTCAATGTCTTGATTTGCATATCTGTCTCCTTCTCAATCATGACTTTGAAGTCTTGAAAGTGACCAAACACTTCACTTTTGTTACACATGAAGTAGACCCATACTTTCCTTGTATGGTCATCAATGAAAGAGACATAATACCTGCAACCATGTATACTTGCAGTATCGGTTGGACCCCAAACATCTGTGTGCACCACCTCAAGTGGCTTTTTACATACATTGCGCTCATGTGGAAATGAGCCCTTTGACTGTTTTCCAAACTGGCATGCTGCACACACTTTATGCATACCATCCACCTTGAATTTGGGCAACCCTTTTACAATCTGTTTTGATTGCATGCTGCGCAATCTCTACTCATTGACATGGCCAATGCGTTTGTGCCAAATGTCAACATCAGCCACAACACCTGTGCCCTGTGCAAATAATGCAGCTTTTACCTCAGGCATGTCTACATTCAGCGTAAACATTCTGCCCACACATTTTCCCTCTGTGATCAGCTTACAGCCATTCTGGAAATCTTCTACATAACAGCCATTTGGATTGAAGCGAACCTGCAAACCCTGCTCAACCATTTGTCCAACAGAAACAAGATTCTTTGTAATGTTTGGGACATGAAGTACATCTGCTAAGTACTTTGATTTCCCACTCTTCGTATTTAGAGGTATGTCCCCTACATGAGCAATGGGGTGAGCTGTGTCATCTCCTGTCTGCACATAGCTTGACACATCTGGTTTGCACATATCTCTAAACCACTCTCCACGAGACGTCATGTGATTAGAGGCACCCGAATCCACATACCAAACATCATCTTGGGTGGAATTCTCTGCAGTCATTGTATTCATTACATGCTGCATAACAAACATGCGCTCGTTTTTGCTGTCATGTGCATCTTTGCTAGTAGATGCATAGTTGCCCTGTTCTCTCTTTCTACTTGCTTTTCCCTTTGGACAGTCACGTGGCATGTGACCTCTTTCACCACAAGTCCAACATTCTCTACTATCTGGAGTATGTTGCTGCCTGCTTGATCCTGCACCACGACCTCTTTGACTCCCCCTGCCTTGAGACTGGTTTCCCCTGCCACCTGTATTGTTTTGATTTGATTGCCATTCCAGAAATTGGCCCCTGCAACCCCTTGGGCCTCGACCACGACCTCTACCTCTACCTCTGTTGGAGTTAGAATAGAAGGCCTGTTCAGAATTATTTCTGCCATGAGAAGAAGATGTGTCAAGGTTCTTCTCCTCAAGAATAAGCATAGAAATCAAATCTTGGAACACGGGGATGTCGTCTCTTGTATTCATGGAAGACCTGAAATGTACATACTCATCTCCTAGACCATCCAAGCATGCACGGACAATGTCATCATCTTCCACTGAGACTTTAATAGATCCAAGAGCCTCAATGATACTCTTGATCTTCAAGGCATAATCATTGATTGAGAGGTTGTTCCTCTTAACCTGATTTAGCTCCGACTTTAGTTGAAGCTTCCTGGCCTTGGTGTTCACCTCGAACACTCTGCCTAAGTTTCTCCATGCAATGGCGGGGGTTTCAGCATCCTGTAGATAGCCCATCATGCCATCTGTGATGCTCATAGAAAGCCAATACATCACTTTCCTCTGGCCTTGTTGCCAGTCCCTCAAAGCTTTCCTTTGTTCTGCTGTAGCATTTGCCTCGGGAATCTCTGGTTCCTTTTCATTGTCTCCTTCTACATAGTCCCAATAACCTTTTCCTTTTAGGAAATTTGTTATTCTGAACTTCCATGCAGGGTAGTTATTTTTCTCAAGCTTCTCAGTAACAATCTGACTGAAACCGTCAGACATCTTGAAGCAGTAAGACAAAATAGCTGCAATCTGCAAAAACCTGCAAATCTGCTGCACCTGCTATCGTGGTACCTGTAACGCTTTCTACACTCAACGAGTGTCCACAATCAAGCGTACATACAACCACTGTACTTGTACAGTAAATCTCTGTATACTGCACTTTAGAGACCTGTTCAGAAACTTGTGCGAAAAACTTTGGCATCTGGTCGTGGATTGCGAACGAAGGGATTGTGATGCTCTTGCTCTCTTAGCCTCTCTTGCCTGCACCAGGCTCTGATACCATGTAAAGAATGAGGATGCAAGAGAGCTACACAAGACAAGCACAAAGCACACAGAGATGGAAAGCTTCTTCTTCTTCTTCACAGAAAAGAGAGTACAAAATGACTAAGTGCTAAAGCTGAAAAGTAGCACATATGTACATGCGGTCACTAAGTGTGAACTCGCTAGAAGCGTACTAGGCTGGCACTATAAGTGTAGTCTAGCTGTAGAATCACTGGCAGAGATCCTCCGTGTGGGTCACCTAACGCGCCAGTGAGTAAATGCCGTAAGCGGCCAAGACTCGTAGTGGATGCCAACTCAAGGTGTAGAGCTCGACATCTCAACAGAAGCCATGAGGCCTGTAAATTTGCAAGATGCTCTTTTAAGAGCTAAACCCTTAGCTAAAGATATGTCAAACTCTCAAAGGGTGCGAAATGGAAATATAAGGAATGTTGGAAGGAGAGGACGGCCTATGATGTGGAACCAAAGGCAAGTTCACCCAGTTCACCAAACTCATTCGATAGTTGCAGCTTCAGCAAATGGAGCTCAAAATGCAGATCTTAGATGCTATGAATGCAACGAGCTAGGACATTTCAGGAATGTATGTCCTAGGTGATTCTCCGCAACAAATACACCTAATCGAGCTAGAGGACGAGGCCAAATAATAAATCGTGGAGGAAGAAATAGAGGACGAGGTTGAGGGCGCAGAATGGCTGCCAGAGTCAATGCTATCATAGGAGAACCAACATTAGGAGAAGAGAAAGAGGAAAGAGCAACTCTACATGATGCAATTGATAACCCAAGAGCAAGACAACAATTTGCTGTCATTCAAACACCTCCAAATCACCAAGGTGAAAAATTTGAGCTTCTTATTGATTGTGGTAGTACTCACTCTTTCTTGTCACCTAGATGTTTAAGGAGGTTAGGACTTAATCAACCCCGTGCAAGGAAGATGAGAGTTGAATAAGCCAATGGAAAGGAGGTGTTATCTCAGTACACTATGGGAAAAATAGATTTCAAGTTGGGAGAATACTCTACTTCTGCTACTTTTCGAACCTTACCCATAGGAATCTATGACGGAATTCTTGGAATGGATTGGTTAGCCATTCATAATGCCAATATCCATTGTGCCCAAGGAAGTGTTACTTTTGTGGACAACCAAGATCAAGAAGTCACTATTCAAGGCCAGAATGGACGACCAAAAGCTTACTTGGTCAAAGCTAATCGTCTTTTGAAAGGGTTACGCAAGGGTCAAAAAAAAATTTTAGTCAAGCTAAACAAAGTAGAAAAATCTTCTTCCAACCCTGAACCAATGTGGCTAAAAGAATTTTTGGATGTTTTCCCCACTGAACTTTTTGAACTACCACCACCTAGGGAGGTAGACCATGAAATCAAAAATTTTCCAAGTAGTGAACTAGTCTTAAGAGCGCCGTACAAGATGTCACTTCCAGAGGCTATAGAACTCAAGGAGAAGCTCAAGCAGTTGATTGAGCAAGGGTTTATCCGACCTAGTACATCTCCATGGGGTGCACCTGTTCTCTTCCAAAAGAAAAAGGATGGCTCTCTTTGACTTTGCATAGGTTATAGGGGCTTAAATCAGGTTACCATCAAGAATAAATATCCAATTCCTCGTATTGATGAGATGCTGGACAGATTACATGGAGCCAAAATATTCACGAAGATTGATCTTTGATCTGGCTATCATCAAATTCGAATCAAGGAGGCTGATATCTCCAAAACAGCTTTCAACACTCGTTATGGTCATTACAAATTTACAGTGATGGCTTTCGGACTTACGAATGCTCCTACAACTTTCAATCGCCTGATGCACGATATCTTTAGAGAATTCTTAGATGATTTTTTCCTAGTATTCTTTGACGATATCTTAATTTATTCCAAATCAGAGGAAGAGAATGAAGGACATGTTAGGAAAGTGTTAGAGCTTTTACGCCAAAATAAGTTGTATGCAAAGAAAAGCAAATGTACCTTCTTTACCCCTAAGGTCTGTTACTTAGGGTTTATCATTTCACCTGAAGGAGTCTCTGTTGACCCTGACAAAGTCAAAGATATTGTGGAATGGCCTCAACCCACTTCACAAACCGAAGCCAGAGGGTTCTTAGGTATCACAGGGTGGTACAGGATCTTTGTAAAGGACTATGCTCTTAAAGCTGCACCACTAACTGACTTGATAAAGAAAGGAGCTACGATACTTTGGGAAGAAAAACATGAATCTTGCTTCAAACAGCTTAAGGAGTATCTTGCTTCAGAACCTCTCTTAAAACTTCTAGACTTCACCCAAGAATTCAAGGTGATCAAAGATGCTAGTAACCTTGCATTAGGAGGAGTCCTTACTCAAGAAGGAAGGCTTGTAGCTTTTACTTCTCGGAAGCTTAGGGTTCATGAAGTGTATTATGCTACACATGATTTAGAATTGCTAGCAGTTATTCACGCTCTCAAGCTATGGAGACATTATCTATTGGGACGCAGATTCCATTTGGTAACAGATCACAAGAGTCTTAAGTGAATTTGTACCCAACCTAACGAGACAGAGGAGATGGATAGAGCTCATGCACGAATATGATTTTGATATTAAATTTAGACGAGGTAAGGATAATGTTGTGGCAAATACCCTAAGCCGTAAAGCTTTTCTGGGGGCAATTTCCATGGCTAACAACCCTATTTTAGACAAGGTCTCGGATGCTGCTGTCAGAGATGCAGATTACTAGATGCTTACTAGTATCCTACGTGAAGAGAGGGTATCATCAAATCACCCTAAACCTCTACATTACTCCTTAGAAGATGGGAAAATTTACTATAGGACTCGACTATGCATACCTAAGGATTCTACCCTAAGGAATGCTATCCTATATGAAGCACATGATGGCCCAACTTCAGGACATCTAGGTTATGCCAAAACCATCAATGCAATTCACAGAAGTTACTATTGGCAAGGTATGAAGGGTGATGTCCATCGCTATGTCAAGCAGTGTTTATCTTGTCAAAGGATTAAGGCAGAGAGACTAAAGATGCCAGGTAAATTACATCCTTTAGATATTCCCCAAATGAAATGGGAATGTATTAGCATGGACTTTATCAGCGGGTTTCCTTCTGTTCAAGCTAGCTATGATTCAATCATGGTCATAGTCGACTTGCTTACTAAAGTGGCTCACTTAATCCCAGTCAAGACAGCCTTTACAGCTTCACATATTGCTCGTCTGTTTGTGAAGGAGGTTTTCAGAATTCATGGTTTACCCAAGAGGATTGTTAGCGATCGTGATGCCAAGTTTACTTCAAAGTTTTGGGTATCATTGTTTCAAGCTATTGGAACCCAGTTATGTTTTAGTACTGCTTATCATCCTCAAACTGATGGCCAAACTGAAAGAGTTAATCAAGTAATTGAAGACATTCTCAGAGCCTACTGCAATAGAGAACCTCGCAAAGTGGATTCAATACCTACCCTTGGTAGAGTATGTGTGCGCATATGTCGCACGTGTCAATGCAAGGAACTTGCCGATATACCGTGTGCGAGCCACAAATGGCTCCAAGCACACAACAAGCCTAAACTAGTAAGCTCAAAGGAAGCGATGGTGTGTCACTCACCACTCTACGCTTGCTTCGTGGAGGATTCCTCGCCGCGAAGAAGAAGGAGACACCGCTACGCCACGCTCAACCGCTTCACCGCCGTCGTGCCTTTATAATGCTCGATTGCCCACACACTCCCTCTCTCTCTCTCTCTCTCTCTCTCTCTCTCTCTCTCTCTCTCTCTCTCTCTATCTCTCTCTCTCTCTCTCTCTCTCTCACTCACTCACTCTCTCTCTCTCACACACACACACACAAAGAGATGAATAAGAAGAAGAAGAAGGAGATGGAGCAAGAGCACTCTTCAATTGCACAAATGAGAGAATGAGTGAATTTTAGGTTTAGTTGACTTTTATATGAGCTCGCCCCATTCACACTTGGGAGCCCATGCTTAGCCAACTAATCCCTTGAATGTTCCAATTAGAGTGCGCCTCTCATCGGCGATCACTCTTACCCTTTTCCTATTGGACCAACAAGCCCGATACTTGACTCTACCAAATAAATAATACAATGTCCGCCGTAGGTTACAACGTCCGTCGTAGGTGATAGGGTGTCCGTGAGCCATGAGGGTTAACATGCCCCCCTTCCTGATGTAGATTCTGTCCTGTAGCTTAACTAATTGCAAGAGCCAAGTATTTCATGTTTGAGGGCTGCTAACTAGAGGCTATACCTAGAAGACCTTGTAGTTAATCTACGATAAAAGGAATTTCTCATGAAATCATCGCCTGACTGATTACCTTTTCTTTGACCCCCCAAAGTCTTTTCACAGTCATTCAATTTTGATGTGTGTGCTTATTTTGTATGCCTTGGGTTTTTTTCTTTTCAAGGAAAAGCGCCCACACTGGGAACCTCTAGGGATCTAGTACCATAGGCGATACATGTGAGTGAAGTACCCAATCAAGCTGAGATTTCTCTTCCAGCTTAAGATTTTACATTGTGGCACTTTGATTTTTTGTTTGTTCATTTTCAGCATTTTAATTTTGTAACTTTGGGGGGTCATATAACACTGATACACCTCCCCACGCTCATCACACTAGTAAACTCCCTTTATAATACTTAAGCTAAAGGTCAATAGGGTCAAGCCCACTAGAAAGCCCTAGTACATTTCACACAATGCTGCCTAAATTGGATTAAGAACCTAAGTAACCATTGATCATTAGGAAGGCATTCCCCATGGTATTAAGAGAAGATCTCTAACACCTAACTTGGTTAAACTAGCTTAGTCAGACTGCTTGATTTTTAAATCTAGACAAGTGATTATGACAAAAAATTACATTGAATTTAATGTTTGGTACTAAACAAAGGCACTAAATATTATGCTACCAATCACAATCAAAGCAGACAAACATGGATGCAAAGATAAGGGGCAATGCTAATGGACAAGAAACACCTGTTTGTGTCGATGGTCCCGCTTGATTTGAAAAGTGGATGAGAGAAATATTCTATGAAGTTCCAAATCCTAACCACAGCAACACGCTCCTGTACACATGAGGAAACACAAAGAATACCTCTAGGAGGCACATCAGTGGGAAAAAGGAACTTTGGTAATCACTCAACTCTAAAACAGAAACACTCATATCGTACTAATTCTACCTACCCTCCATCACTCAAGTGATGAGGATCAAAGGTGTTTTATGACATAGGTTTCTGTTTCAGTGTACCGGATGTGAATGTGTAGGTCTGGGTCAATGTTTTGACTTTTATTGTGCATACTCGTTTGCTAATTGCTCTTGCTCTTTATTATTTTTGTTTTTTGTGAGTATAAGGCTTTATATGTACATTCCCTAAGATTGGGAGATTGAGAGGTCAGGGAGGAAGGTTGAGAGGAGAATGAGTGAATGATGACTGTCAGCAAACACTCATACCGTTTGAAATGAGTTCGTCACCCTTTGAAACCAATCATTCCAGTTGGTAATAGGTGACGATTTTTGCTAGTAGTTTTCTATTACCTTAGGTGCCTCGTCGAGTTGCAAGGGTGGTAAGGTACTCTCCTAGGATCGGACTTGAAGTGGTTCATCAGGTGATTCTTGAACACTAGGAAGTGTGGATTTCTTTGTAGCTTTATGGAGGTCCACTATTGTAGGTGGAGGCTGTGGAGAAGCTTTTACCTCTATGGATGCATTACATGAGGAGCTAGAAGCTTCATGGGACTCCCCCCTTCCTAAGCTAGGTGGAACAAATCGTTCTTTCTTTGGTACCCAAACTAGCTCTGGAGCGGGTGTGTAGCATTCTATGATTTTTTTCTTTCTGCGATTGTCGATTTGTTTTGGAGCTACAGGAGTGGGTTCATATGGATCAAGTGACAGGTAAGAACACAATCTACATTTTGGCATCCAAATTTGATCATTTCCTCAATAGTAGCCTTGGGCTTCCAATAATTGTTTAGGGATCCACTGCAACATTTTCTTACTTTTCTTGGAGCGAGTGGTACGTTTCTTACAAGGCTTCTGTTTTTTAGCACTAGCTATGGTCGCTAAAGAAGCTTTAGGGACCCACTCGTATGTTTTTCTTGTTATATTAGGATGAGTCTTGCCAGGAGCTATATGCATTGCTTGTAGAATATTTAAAGGTACAGGCATTTCATCTCCCTCAGGTGTTACCCAGGTCATCCGCCTATTTCCCCAAGTGTCTATGGTTGCTGCTAGGTGGACCCAATCCACATTGTCCAACTCAATCATCCTAGGTAGTACATCCATATAAGGAGAATCTTCCCCAACATCAGTGTCCGCTTTACACATGTAAAAATACTGCAATGGGGCCGAGTGAACTGTGGTGTCATATCTATGATCAATTATAAACCTGTTTCCTAGAGGATGTGCTCAACCAGTAACAAAATCCACTCTAATGACAGAATCTTGGAACTGCAGGTAGACATGGTTCTTAGACCAGTCATGCACCATTTTTTCTTCCCTCATGAAAGGACGTCCTAAGATCATCTCCGATGCCATAGTGTGCTTGGAGAAATCCATAACAATGAAGGTAAATCTTATTTTTGGTCCAAAGACCTTGATCTTGAGATCTTCTAGCATCCCAATAGGTTTAACGATAGACCTATTGGCCATCTTCACTACTATGGTTGTGGTCGCAAGGTGAGGTCTTCCCATAGTTTCCCAGCAATTTTTAGTCACAATGCTAACCCCAGCGCCACCATCAAGGATTACCTTCACAGTTAATCCCTTAGTAGTGATTGGTATGGTCGCATTGGATTCATCACCCTCAAAGTATTGTCCCAACTTGTTAACATGTATTTCTATAACAAGGTTCTCATCTAGGTTGGGTTGTGGATCTAAGTGTTCCTCCTCTATTGGCATCTCCCCAAATCCATCCATCTGTGCAAATTGTGGTAGCCCAAACTTCAGTTCTCCATTGAGGAAGGCTCGAAGAGATGAGACTAGCTCGGGGTCTTTATATAGTTTGGACATGATGGTGGTTCTAACTTCTGAAGACATGAAATCCATCAATTTGGCAATGTTTAACGGCACCTTTTGGCCTTGAGTCCCTTGACATGGGGAAGATGGGATCTCCATTTCTTCGATAGGATCAGGTAGTTCCTCTGTAAACATTCTTTCCATCAAGAAGTGAGTACGCCCACTTTCCCATGACTTTAAGTCACTTTCTTTTTGGATGACACTAGGTATGTCCAAGGGTCTATGGACTTGGTGAGGTTGTTGTTGCGTAGGGAACACGGTGTCTGTAATCTGGATCTTCCTAGGTGCTGGTTCTAGATACCTTTGGGTATCTTCTACCAAACTCCTTAATTGCTTGACTCGCTCAATCTCCTCTTTAGGGTTTGGGTAAGTTCCTATCTTCTTTTTGGATCCTGGCCATTGTGGCTCATGAAGATCTTCCTTGTTGGTTTCTATGTTAGTGGTCGTTTTGGTCTCCATGGTTTCACGTGAATCATAATCTTCTTCAGCGTCGCTCATATATACGGGGTTGTCACCAGTCCCTATGTTGGTCTTTGATCTGGGGTCTGACTTCGCTGCTTTTTGCGATCTCTTTCTTCGTGTTTTATTCTTTTTCTGAGATTGGGCAATTGATGCCGTGTCTCTTTCCTCAAGAATATAATTTTGTTTTTGGAGCATCGATCGTGTGAGTACGTTTACTGGTACCACGGGTGTACTTGGTGATGGCTCCTCGGTAACTTCAATCAAGTTTAATGGCGTGATCTTCGGTGCATTTGGATTATTTGGACATTGGGCAATCAAATGATCTATGCCACATCGATTACACATGAGTATCGGCATTGTAGACGTGCTTGCTTGATTGGTTTGCATTAGTGTGGCGTGCTTTTGTAGCCTAATAGGACACTCGGCTACACGATGTGGACCTCCGCACTCATAGCATTGAAGAGGTGGTCTCTTAGCAGTGTAATTGATATTTTGGCCTCTTGCCGCAAGAGCAGCTACTTGATATACAGGTTTGACTTGTCCCCAATAGTCCTCCATGTAGTATTGTCGACTTTCTTCAAGCACATCCATCCCATAGGCGATATTAGGATCTATATCTTCCTCGTAGCCTTCCAAACAAGAAATAGATGACTCACAACCCACTTGATTCACATAAGTGATTCTCGGATGTGGTGGTTGCGGTCCTAGCACTGGAGGTGGTAAGGGTGTTGTTTGAACAACATTTTGGGCCCTAGGGACCATGTGTTGTGCTGTTTGTTCAAGAGGTGGGGCCGACATCAAGGCAGGCACTCGAGGTGTGTCTGTCCATGCTAAGGTTGGTCTATTGGCCATCATGCGCTTAAATACTATGCAATCCTTAGCTTGATGACCATACCTTCCACATGCATTGCAGTTCCAATTGAATTTTACTCTAAAAGTAGGGCATTCACTGGTACTATGCGGTCCATAGCATATTGAGCACCATTGTTGCTCCCTTCTTGGATACATATGATTGTTTTGCGGAGCACGATTGTCTCTAAGACTCTCTTGAATAGCCTTGGTGAGATCTGCTAAATTCATCTCAGATATCTTTGGCTCCTTAGCAATAGGCTTTAGGATCATTGGCTGATGCCCTGATGCTTGCGAGCTAATAGATTTAGACTCAACAGACACTCTTTCTCCTTGAATCATTAAATTATCCTCCAATTGGATCGCATTGGTGGTGACTGCTTCCCAAGTGGCAATACCTCTAATGACTAGGCCATTGTAGATATCCTCATGTCGTAATACCCTAATGAATCTATCAAGAAATTGGTTATTGTTGAAGCGCTCATTTGGATTACAACGAGAATTCAAATGCTTCAAGCGACTTATAAAGTCTCTCACCGACTCTCCTTCCTCTCGTTGGGCTTTCTGAAGCTGAGAGGCTACACCCCAAAGCACTCCCTCTCGTGTGTATTCTTTTAAGAACAGTCTCCTAAGAGTAGGGTAAATCGTTTTTTCTTCCACCCTCAGGGTTCTATACCAATCCCCAGTCTTTCCACTTAAGGTTAGGCTTAAAGCATTGCTCTTATGTAGGTCATTGTGTTCTCCTAGAGAATCGCGTATTTGTTCAAACACTTCAATATGATTCCTCACATCCCCGTCTCCACTAAATTTTTGTGTGAGCTTGGCTATTTGTACTGCCTTACTTCTAGGCTCTCTATCAGGCGTGTGACGCATATTCTCAACAATAGATCAACCAATAGCTTGAGCAAATGTTGCCAAGTCACCTAAGTGAGCAGGAACCGTGGGTGGAGGTGCTCCAGAGACTACATGTGGAGTAGGTATTGGCATTGGGCTTGGCACATAGGAAGCCCTTGGGTTCCACATTGGGTACGATGTTGTGCCATGTGGTGGTCCATAGTTCATATGAGTGGCCCTAGGCATAGCAGACGTCGGATGTGACATGCTAATGCTAGCCGGTATAGTCCCATGGGAATAAGAACTTGTGTATTGTGATTGTGGAGCATAGGTAGTTGAAACAATGGGAGGGTTAGGGACTACATGAGTACGTGGACCCATAGGTGCATACGATTGGTATGCACTTGTAGGTACTATTGCAGGCATTGAGCTACCATGTAGTGGTGCTTTACTAACAAATGAGGTCCATGGCGTGTTTCTTGGCATGCCCATCATTGGGGTAGGCATGGTAACCGTGGTGTCATCAAGGGAAAGATGAGCTAGACTTGGAAAAGTAAAGCTATCACTTGTGGGCTCAGATTGCATTGAGACCCCTGGTGAAACAACATATGGGGGATCGATGGGACTCACTGGGGGAGTCTCCGTTTGTGATAGAGTGGGTTGTATCCCTTTGCCCGTGTCTAAAAATCGCATAGGACCCGTCGAAGGTATGTTTATTCCTCGATTTTGCCTCTTGGACTGGATAATCCTATGGATGACATTGCAGATCATGTGTTGTTGTTCCTCTAGACTAGTGGCACTAGATGTGGATTGTACAACTTCTAACCAACCCACATGGTATGTGTAGCCCATGTATAGGTCGGTCAAAGTCTCTGTGTGTAGGTCATATTCCCAATTTTCATTGAGAAATACCTCGTCCAAACTTGGTGTACTAGAGGGTTGCCGTGAGGTGGATGCAATGTTGCTTCCCATGTTTTGACTTTTAGTCACCGCTACCTTAGAGGCGACTTTGGAAGGTGGTAGCGCGGTAGGGCCCTCATTAAATGAGGTAGTTAGAATGTCCACGTGGACACTTTGAGGGAGTGTGCGGTCTACAGGAGATGTGAATGGTGATTCTACTTCCCCACCCCCTTCGTTTACTTCACTAGCCGTAAGTTAAGAGCGCGTAGCTCTACTAAAAGTTTCCATCAAACGGCTAAAAACACTAGTTCCAGGTTGTTGGGCCCAGCTAGGCACGGTTTCATTTGTTCCCCCGGGGCTTTTTGTAAGATGCTCTTCCATAATATCGTAGTCAGAGGAAGAGTCGCTAGCCGCTATATTTGGGTCTTGGGTTGCACTACCTTGGGTCCCCGCCGAGGGCGTAGACCCTAGCGTGGAAGGATAGTGAGTACCCCCGTAAATCAAAGCACTAGCTAGTTGTTCGGACTCTAGCACATGACCAGAGCATAGATACATGTGCTTTGGATGCCCTACAAGTGTCAGCAAGTACCCTTAAAGGTTACTTGCTTTGTTTTGTGGGTGTTTTGCACCCCGTTTTCTACTTGATTTTTTCTTGTTTTTGATGTTTTTTTAATGTTTTTTAAGGTTTGAGTTTTTTTTATTAAATTGTGTGATAGCTTGAAACGAGCGTATCACTTAGAGGGTCGTTGTGTGCTTTATAGCACAATTTTCAGGCATCTAACGTTCCGTTGGTCCTCAAAAAATCGATCTTTAGCTACGTATGAAGCTAAAATTCGTTTTTTTAAAAGGCGACTGAGGCCTAGGGCTGAGCGTGAGCTTGGGCTTGGGTCTGGGAGATATTCCCAATCCCGGTCCTACCTTTAAAATTTTTTATTTTTTATTTTTATTTTTTAATATATATATATATTTTTTTTATAAGGATAAGGTCGCCGCGGCCTGCACGAGAGCACACACACACTCTATCTACCTACTTCTAACTAATACACCTACTCTTACACACTAACACATTGTATTAACTCTCACTAATCTACTTCCTACTTACTGTACACAGAAAACTAACTACCTTAATACACAGAGAATAAACACAGAACCTTTGAAATCTCTATTAACAAAGAAATCTAACTACCTTAATACACACAGAATAAACTGCACCACGGAGAAGCACAGAGTGCTACTCGAGCTTAATGCACGGCATTCCCTGGCAACGGCGCCAAAAATGTGCGTGTATGTCGCACGTGTCAATGCAAGGAACTTTCCGATACACCGTGTGCTTGGAGCCATTTGTGGCTTGCACATTGTGTATCGGCAAGTTCCTTGCATTGACACGTGCGACATACGCGCACATTTTTTATGTCGCACATGTCAATGGAAGGAACTTGCCGATACACCGTGTGCGAGCCACAAATGGCTCCAAGCACACAACAAGCCTAAACTAGTAAGCTCAAAGGAAGCGATGGTGTGTCACTCACCGCTCTACGCTTGCTTCATGGAGGATTCCTCGCCGCGAAGAAGAAGGAGACACCGCTACGCCACGCTCAACCGCTTCACCACCGTCGTGCCTTCGTAATGCTCAATCGCCCACACACTCCCTCTCTCTCTCTCACACACACACACACACACACACACAAAGAGATGAAGAAGAAGAAGAAGGAGATGGAGCAAGAGCACTCTTCAATTGCACAAATGAGAGAATGAGTGAATTTTAGGTTTAGTTGACTTTTATATGAGCTTGCTCCATTCACACTTGGGCGCCCATGCTTAGCCAACTAATCCCTTGAATGTTCCAGTTAGAGTGCGCCTCTCATCGGCGATCACTCTTACCCTTTTCCTATTGGACCGACAAGCCCAATACCTGACTCTACCAAATAAATAATACAATGTCCGCCGTAGGTTACAATGTCCGTCGTAGGTGATAGGGTGTCCGTGAGCTGTGAGGGTTAACAGTATGCATACAATTCCTCTACTCATAGAAGTATTGGAATGACACCTTTTAATGCTCTTTTGGTCAAGAATGTTTATCACCTCTTAATTTTTCTGACCCCACTATAAGGGTAGAAGCCTCAAAGAAAATGCTTGAAGAAATGGAAGCTCAAACCAAAGCTATTCGAAGGGATATTCAAGGGGCTCAAGATCGACAAAAGAAGTACGCCGACTTAAAAAGATATGATCGGATTTTCAAAGAAGGTGACAAAGTTTTCCTACGAGTAAAGCCCAAAAAGAGCAATATGTCTGTCGGAAGGTATTAGAATCTTAGCTACCGATATTGTGGACCTTAGGAAATAATCAAGGTCGTAAGTGATCGAGCTTATAGACTAAAACTCCCTTCTTATCTCAAAGTGCATGATGTATTTCATGTAAGTCTGTTAAAACCTTCTGTATATAACCCTGACCGTGTCCTTGATGATGAGCAAATTATTTTACCTGCTCAAGACGTTCTACAACTCCAACCTGATACTATCCTAGAAACTTGGGAGACAAAGCTTAGGAATAGATCCATCAAAGAACAAATTATCTTATAGAAGGATTTCCCTATAGAAGATGCTACTTGGGAAGATAAGACATCCCTTCTTAAGGATTACCCTTCATTGTTCTTGAGATGAGGGCATCTCAAATTCTAAGTTAGGGAGATTGTAAGGTCTCTACTTTCAAATTTCACACAAGTTCTATTACGCATTTGAATTTTTTTTAAACCATCACTCATTATTTAAGATATTCAAGTTCAAATTATGAATCTTAGGTTGAGAAAACCTAGAATTTTAAATTTACGCTACAAAATTCTGCCATGTTTAGCTATATGAATCACTAATTAACTTATTGTAAGACTTAGTAACTGATTGTAGAATTTTTTTTTACTACTGTAAAGTTAATATAAGACTGTAGAGTTTAACTTAAAAATGTAAAGTAAATTATCATTAAGGAAATAAATAAAATAATTATAAAGACAAAAGAATACACAGGGATGACAAATGAAGACACATGGACTTACCTGGACTCACATAGGAGGGGACAAAGTGGGACACACTGTCACATGAAAAGGAGAGGCTAGTCTTTGACTAATCTTAAAACTAGAATGGTAACAGGACACTTTTATGTCCTTGGACACTTTTCTGTCCTGTTCAGTGACCATTTTGCTTGAATTATTTGAAGAGTATGAAAATGAATTTCTAGGTGCTATATATCCACAAAGTTGCCTTATGAGCTGAAAAAAACTTAGCATTTTTTTTTGAGTATCGATCTCACCATTAACCTTACTCTTGCACAACATTTTTGAACCTAAACTGTGTGAAAAAACGGGTTCTGTTTTTGGCTTTTTTTCAATTTTTGGCAACTATACCACTCTAAACTTCATGTTTGCAAGGTTTAGATGGCTAGAGGTTGAGCCTTCATAGTTCTCAACATGTTTTGATGCTTGCAGGGAGAGCTAAGTGTTAAAATTGAAAGTTGTGACCAATTTACAAGAATTGCAAATCCTATTTTTTGGCCAAAATTAGCACTTTTATGATTTTGTTGGTGGCTTTCTTGATATCCAAATTCAATTTTGATTGTGCAAGTGTAATTATAACATAAAGCTAATCTTCCTTGAGTTTTGGGGGACCTAATATTCTATACAGCATAGTATATGATGATGGTTGAGTTTTTTGATTGCTGAAGAATACGATACATTTTAGAGTAGCAAGTATAACTTTCTCAATATTGCTATTTTCTTAGGCCAATTGTGTGTATTTTGTAGGTAATAACCATATCTAATCATAGACTACAAACTTGGCTAGCTATTGAGTAGTTTATATGGGTTTCTAGAGGTCATAATGCTAAACCCAGTTTTTTCATGTTTGCTGTATTTAGCACTTTATCATTGCCCCCAAGATTCCAATTGTAAGAGATCCATTATCCTTTTGACAAGCTCCATGGCTCCTTTTGAATCCAAAGGCCCAAAGGGAACTAAGAAAACATGTATATAGTATCTGTATTGAGCGTGACTATAGAAACTTTGATGATAGGTCCGCAGAATGGCAAAAATGCAACTTTTTTGTACCTATTTTTTTTGCCCAAAACAAAATTAGTGAGGTAAAAGCAACCATATGTTTTGGTCACCAACCCGTTGAAGTTAACAGGGCATTTTATCTCATCTCCTATAAAAATCCCCACTCTTATTTATATACAATCAACCGTAAGAAATTGCTATTTTGGGCAAAATGCACTGGTCCATCAACTTTGGAGGCTTGTAGTGACCAAGGGATGAGAAAAATTACAAGTTTCTCATTTTTTCCATATGTAGTAGTTATTGAACTATCAGCTCATGAAAGGATTTTTCAAAATGAGTGGATCTACTATGGTTTTGGAAATTTTTCCCAAAACCTTGAAAGGACACTTTTATGTCCTGTTAGGTTACCATTCTAGTGTTAATGAGGGGGGGCTGTGTGGCCTTATCTTTTGATGATAATGAAAAAGTGGTCAAGCTGATGGGTACCACAAGGGTACCAAAAACGCGGGTATGAATTTTTTAATAAAATAATTTTTTTTTGGGAAAAAAAAGTTGGATGGTTTCTTTTTTTCTATAAATAGAGTATCCATTCTCACACTTTAGACATAGAGATTGCCTCTATAGTGCTCACGAAGTGCTGCCATTTCTCTTAGAGAGAAGGCGTCCACAAACCACTAAGAGAGCAAAAACTCTAGAGGACTAATAAGGTGCGTATTAATTGAGCATTCAATTAACTTTAGGAATGATGTATGTGTGCTATCTCATACTCTAATCTCTCTAATAGATTAGTAAGATTCAATTAGCTATGTGTGTGTGTGATATCTCTTACTCTAATCCCTCTAATAGATTAGTAAGATTCAATTAGTTTTAAAAAACATATGTGTGTATGTGTGCTATCCCTTACTCTAATCTCTCTAATAGATTAGTAAGATTCAATTAGCTATGTGTGTGTGTGTGCTATCTCTTACTCTAATCTCTCTACTAGATTAGTAAGATTCAATTAGTTTTAAGAAGGATATGTGTGTATGTGTGCTATCTCTTACTCTAATCTCTCTAATAGATTAGTAAGATTCAATTAGCTATGTGTGTGTGTGCTATCTCTTACTCTAATCTCTCTACTAGATTAGTAAGATTCAATTAGTTTTAAGAAGGATATGTGTGTATGTGTGCTATCTCTTGCTCTAATCTCTCTAATAGGTTAGTAAGATTCATTTAGCTTTAAGAAAGATATGTGTGTGTGTGCGTGCTATCTTTTACTCTAATCTCTCTAATAGATTAGTAAAATTCAATTATCTTAAAGAAGGATATGTGTGTGTGCGTGCGCGCTATCTCTTACTATAATCTCTCTAATAGATTAGTAAGATTCAATTAGTCTTAAGAAGGATATGTGTGTGTGTGTGTGTGTGTGTGTGCTATCTCTTACTGTAGTCTCTTTAATAGATTAGTAGGATTCAATTAACTTTAGGAATTATGTGTGTGTATGTTTTCTTTTACTCTAATCTCTCTAATAGATTAGTAACATTCAATTAGCTTCAGAAAAGGATATGTGTGTGTTCACTTTTACTCTAATCTTTCTAATGGATTAGTAAGATTCAATTAACTTTAGAAAAGATGTGTGTGTATGTTTTCTCTTAGAAAAGGATGTGTCTGTGCTCTCTTTTACTTTAATCTTCTAATGGATTAGTAAGATTCAATTAACTTTAGAAAAGATGTGTGTATATGTTTTCTCTTACTCTAATCTCTCTAAGTATACCTATTCTCTCTAGTTAGTACATCTTCACTATTAACTTATGCATAGTTAATTGAAAGTTAATACATAAGATAACTCATCATATTCTTATTATACATGATGAAATTATCATTCAACCAATTTTATTGTCAATTAGATTAAGTGTAATTTTGAATAATACTAAAAATTTGATTTAGTTGAAGTATAGAAATTGAAGTTAGAATTGGATTAGAAATGTGAAGCATAAAAGTAATGCATTCCTAAACTTTCACTCATAGTTTACACACTTAATTTTTGATTAATTACGATTAGCAAATATTTTATGTATAGAAATTAGATGTAGAACAACAACACTAAGTGTGAAACCGAGTTGGCGAGGGTTCAAATTACAAACTCTCTTTGGAAACAAGGAGACTACTAGGGAACTTGACCAATTTAAAGTTCTAAGTGTATAACATAAGTGTAGTACAAAAAATGGCTCCAAAGCGTGTTCGAACCCAAGGCGCTAATGATCATGAAGCTGGTACAAGTAACAGTGAAACCCCTGCGGAACATGCTATGTCTCCACCAATCGGAGCTATGGTACAGGTTAGTATTGTAGTTTCAAGTTATGCATCATTGCATATGCGAGACCATAGGAATATATTATTTACCTTATGAAAAGAAAACACGGACCGACACCACGGGGCTTAACCCCAAGAAACTCGGCATATATTTGACAAGTAGGAAAGATTGTCTGTTTAAACTGGTTGCTATAGGAAAGAATGTTTGTCCAAAACCTTCGGTATGGTTTCTCTCAAGTCTCTTTACTTATTAGAGTTGGTATTATGTGGCAGTTGCCGAGGCGTGAGATGACGCCCAAGATGGCACCGTTGATGCTGTGGTGGGAGTACACCCAGATTAGCTCAGCTAGATACTGCAGTTTTCTTTTCCCATGGCGTGAGGATGATGCCCAGATTGGCACCGTTGTTGCGATGGCGGGAGTACGTCCAGATTAGCACAACAAGTACTTGTCAAGCGGTATGGGACGCTCATGAGGACAAGGGTTTTTATAAATAATGTATATACCGATCGGACATAATAGCGCTAGTAGAGATTCTTGAGTGAACCTAATCCAAGGGTTGTTGTTTTAAAATTGGACGACTTCTTGTTTGACTATTGTTTGTAATACTGTTTGCAGGGCTGTTTTAACGAACCAGTATCATAAATAAAGTAAAGGAGCATGTATGTTTAAACAGTGTGGTAGTAATTAGATAACAAAAGAAGGGTGAGTGTGGTGTGGAAAGTGGGAGAATGACACCCCGACGGTATTATTCTATGGACGGGTGGACCCGATGAGTCGGGTAACTTTCCAACGCTAGAAATTCGTTTTTTTTTAAGTCATAAATCTTAAAAGAGAGAAACCTTGGCGGCTGTGCTTTTGAAACATGGGGAAAAAAGCGCACAGGTTGGTCACTCTAAGATTTATACTTTTAGGTATAATTTATTATAGATAGTTTTTAGATAGGGTTATGGTGGTTACGCTCCGCCATAGCGAGATAGGACCAATCCTTCACTAACGGTTCATTCACGTGGCTACGTAGTAGCTAAGGCAATGTCTATTGGTTTTTCTTTTTCAGGACTGGATACCTATCAAAGGTACTGCACTCCTCTCAAAAAGGGGCAGGGACCTCACATGATCGACGCTCTCCAAGGAGAGTTAGAGGACAGATTAAATGTCATCACTGATCTGCAAAAACAAGTGCAGTAATTGAAAGTTTAAGATGAACAACACCAGCTAGAAAGAGACAAGCAACAAAAGGAAATGGAAGAGATAGGCGAACTTCTCACAAAGTTAACAGATGCTTGCAAATCCAAAGATGAACAATTGATAGAGGTTACTAGCAAACTCTTGACTACAACTCTCTCAATTCAAAAGATTCAAGTAAAACTAGACATAGCAAATGCCTCATTGAAATATTCAGAGTAGAGGATCAACAATCAGGCAACCTTTTTGTGATAGATACGAAAAAATCCCGCAGTTGCCTGGATCAAAGGTACAGACAAAGTGTACAAAGCACTAGAGAAAAAGAACAAAGATATCGATCTAGAGCTAACACTGGAGCAGTCACAACACAGAGACCTTGCATTAATGTGGGTACAAAGATAAGAAGAGCTGCTCAAGGAAATAGCCAAGCTAAAGAGAGTCAACCAACTACTGAGAGATGGATGGCAAGAGGTGCAAGACGAAGTGCACATCAGAGTAGCCACATATTGATATTCCCTCAGTCTCTTTCACTAAGATGGAAACACAGCCACTAGAAGGGCTAGGTGGAAAAGAAGAATTTCAAGTAACAATAATAGATGCCGATCAAGATCCAATGGTCCAATTGTCAAAAGCTGAGGAAGATGCACTTAAAGAAAAGGTTACCCAAGAGACGTATGAGCAGTGGAAAGTAGTGATGGACTGGGAGTTGAGAATTCTTCATTCTGTCAATGTTATGCAACTCACTCCCAACCAAATCAATGCACAATGGCATCAACAATCCTTTCCATATCCCTTGATAAAGGTAGAGTTGCTTCAGGTCAGGGAAAGACTTTATAAAGACATGCAAATAGAACGCACAGATGAAGTCCACCCTAAGTGGAGAAAGAGCTGGTTGAACAAGAATCAAAAGTACTTGATTCTATTCACAAGAGCACATGTGGCACTTCAAAAGGGTCTAGATTTTTTTCTTGTACCAAGAGTAAGGACATGGGAAGCACATGAGGCAGTAACAAGAAGCGGCCTACATGGCTAAATTATCCAAGATTGTCAGCTCCAAAAAAGGGAATGCCGACATAGGACTTCATGGTGAAAACCCTAACGGGAACCATGTCATTCTTCAAAAACCTCCCTCATCTCTCATGTGCTATGATTTACAAAATTTACCAAATGATGCTCACCTGCATTGAAGTCTTTCATGAACCAGAGCAAGCAAGAGCCCCGTGGATGTGCTTCCTTGAGGGCAATAATGGTTTATGCTACGACCTCAGTGGACAACCTTCCGAAGAAGTCCTCTATGGCTTCTACGCCCGCTGCATGTTCTTACCTTCTCATAATATGTTGGCGTTTGACGAATGAAGATTTTTGGGCCAGTGATCAGGAGCCTAACTTCAAGATTCATCAGCTACTCCACAGTCGAGCTTAAAAGCAGAGTCATTATGAAATTTTTGCAGGTGCCAGACAAAGAGAGAAAGATTAGATATGAAAAGACTCTACATGCACTTAAAGACCACCTCACCAGTCATCAACCCAAAGATTATTTCAGCCCATAAAGTTGTATCAAGGGATGACACAGACGAGGCGGGGGGAATGTTAGCAGCAAGCTAACTCGGATGCCATTTTTTGGAGCTCTCATTGTAAAAACACTTATTGTTTTGATAAATCGAGGATATTGTAACTCCTATTTTCCGAATAAACCTTGTAATTGATGAGCAGAGGCTACAATCTTCCATATTGTATCAACAACCTGTCTTTACCTACGTTAGTTGGAACTCCCAGATTATCAACTTTGACCACCAAAAACCTTGGCTAAGGTATAAAAGCCAATTTTTGTAAGTTATTTTCATGTTTTGGATAATGAAATACGCAGCGTAAGCTAACGGTTCTCACTTCTCTCCTTCTCGCGCTTCCTACTCCCTCTCTGGTTGTCATATTGTAGTCACGTCTATGGCATTACCCCAATTCAACATCAACAACTAAGTATAGGTGGGGTATTGGGGAATCATTGCTAAGCATTTAGATGCATTTTGGGTCAGAAAAAGACTAGGTAAAAAGTACACTACTGTTAATAATCGTGATTTTTTCACGACCTAAATTGGGATTTGAGACCATAAGCATGTGTGCTTAGGTCGTATAAACATGTCCTAGAAGTTTCATTACGTTTGGATGTCCTAGCGGATGTGATTTTTTTGCCGATGGGCGATTGGCTTTTGGTGATTTTAGTCACTTGAGTGTAGCTTGAGTTAGATGCGAGTTGTTTGTTGTTTTTCAAGAGATTGACAACCTTTATACACTAGTCAAGTCAGCTTCGTCCCATGGATTGACAATTTATTAGTGGTTTTCGCTACATGTGGAATAAGATAAAAGTGAGGTTAGACACCCGTCCCACAGTCATTTTAACCAAGTCTTAAAGCTAGGTGCATTCAACACTTGGCCATCATAACACTTCTAATTTTACAAAATGTTTGTGAGATGAGTAGATCTTAGATCCATCACTTGGTCATTTAGACTAAGAATTGAGAAGTAGGTGTATCCAAGATCCACCACTTGGCCATTATAACAAAGGCTTGAAATGTAGATCCAATTGTTGGTGTCTTAGATCCACCACCTTGAAATCACAAATAAAGTGTGTGAAATACGTAGGCCTTAGATTCCCCAATGGGCCATTTTGACCAAATCCTAAAGGCTAAGTGCATGAAAGATCCAACAATTGGCCATTGAAGCCAAGTTTTGGAAGGTGGGTGCAATGGTTGGTGTCTTCTAAATCCTTCAATTTACAACTTTCAACAAAGTGTCTAAGAGAGGTAGAAATTATATCCTTAGCCATTCTAGCCAATTCCTGAAGGTGGGTGCATCCAAGATCCTCCACCATGGCCATTCTAATCAGATTTTTCAAGGTGGATACAATGGTTTGTTTCTCATATATCCACCTACTTTCTATTTTTCAAGGTGAGTGCATCCAAGATCTACCACACTTGGCCATTCTAAGCCGATTTTTCAAGGTGGATGCATGGTTGGTGTCTCCTAGATCCACCAACTTCTTATTTTAAACAAAGTGTGTGCAATATGCAGAACTTAGATCCACCACCTGGCCATTCTAACCAAGCCTTGAACATGGCTGTAATTTTAGATCCACCACTTGGCCATTCTAACCAACTTTTTTTCCAGGTGGATGCAATGGTTTGTTTCTCCTACGTCCACCATCTATCAATTTTAAATAGTATCCACCACTTGGCCATTCTAACCAAGTATTGTTAGGTGGATGTAGAATATAGTTCCACCACTTGGCCATTCTAACAATGTCTTCAAGCTAGGTGCATTCAACACTTGGCCATAATAATACTTGTACTTTTAGACAATGTGTGTGGGATGAGTAGATTCTATATCCACCACTTGGCCATTTAGACTAACAATTGGGAAGTATGTGCATCAATAATCCACCACTTGGCCATTATAATTAAGGCTTGAAACCTGGATCCAATTGTTCTTGTCTCCTAGATCCACCACCTTGCAATCTCAAAAAAAGTATGTGAAATAGGTAGACCTTAGATTACCCAATAGGCCATTCTAACCAACTCCTAAAGTGTAAGTGCATCCAAGATCCAGCAGTTGGCCATTCAAGCCAAGTTTTGGAAGGTGGGTGCAATGGTTGGTGTCTTCTAAATTCTCCAATTTTTCAACTTTCAACAAAGTGTGTAAGAAAGGTAGACCTTAGATCCTTAGCCATTCTAGACAATTCCTGAAAATGGGTGCATCGAAGATCCACCACTTGGCCATTCTAACGAGATTTTTCAAGGTGGATGCAATGGTTGGTTTCTCCTACATCCACCATGTTTCAATTTTCAAAATGAGTGTATCAATGATCCACCACTTGGCCATTCTAACAAGATTTTTCAAGGTGGATGCAATGGTTAATGTCTCCTACATCCACCAACTTATTATTTTAAACAAAGTGTGTGCAATATGCAGACCTTAGATCAACCACCTGGTCATTCTAACCAAAGCTTAAAGGTGGCTGCATTTTGGATCCACAACTTGGCCATTCTAACCAACTTTTGGTAGCTGGATGCAATGGTTGGTTTCTCCTATGTCCACCATCTATCAATTTCAAATAGTGTTTATAGGAAAGATTGACCATAGATCCACCACTTGGCCATTCTAATCAAGTCTTAAAGTTAAGTGCATTCAACACTTGGCCATCATAACACTTGTAATTTTACACAATGTTTGTGGCATACGTAGATCCTAGATCCACCACTTGGCCATTTAGACTAAGAATTGGGAAGTAGATGCATCAAAGATCCACCACTTGGCCATTAAAACAAAGGCTTGAAATGTAGATTCATTTGTTGGTGTTTCCTAGATTCACCACCTTGCAATCACAAATAAAGTGTGTGAAATAGGTAGGCCTCACATTCCTCAGTGAGACATTCTAACCAAATCCTAAAGGGTAAGTACATCCAAGATCTAGCAGTTGGCCATGCAAGCCATGTTTTCGAAGGTGGGTGAAATGGTTGGTGTCTTCTAAATCCTCCAATTCACAACTTTCAACAATGTGTGTAAGAAAGATAGACCTTAGATCCTTAGCCATTCTAGCCAATTCCTAAAATGGGTGCATCCAAGATCCACCACTTGGCCATTCTAACCAGATTTTTCAAGGTGGATGTAATGGTTGGTTTCTTCTACATCCACCAACTTTCTATTTTTCAAGGTGGGTGAATCCAAGATCCAACACTTGGCCATTCTAACCATATTTTTTAAGGTGGATGCAATGGTTGGTGTCTCCTACATCCACCAACTTCTTATTTTAAACAAAGTGTGTGCAATATGCACACCTTAGATCCACCACCTGGCCATTCTAACCATGGTTGGAAGGTGACTGCAATTTAGATCCACCATGGCTTGAAGGTGACTACAATTTAGATCCACCACTTGGCCATTCTAACCAACTTTTGCAAAGTGGATGCAATGGTTGATTTCTCCTACGTCCACTATCTATCAATTTTAAATAGTGTTTATAGAAAAGATAGATCATAGCCTTTCACCAGTTTACCATTCTAACCAAGTATTCGTAGCTGGGTATAGAATATAGTTCCACCACTTGGCCATTCTAACCATGTCTTAAATCTAGGTGCATTCAACACTTGGCCATAATAATACTTATACTTTTACACAATGTTTGTGGGGTGAGTAGATCCTAGATCCACCACTTGGCCATTTAGACTAAAAATTGGGAAGTAGGTGCATCAATGATCCACCACTTGGTCATTATAATGAAGGCTTGAAACTTGGATCCAATTGTTGCTATCTCCTAGATCCACCACCTTGCAATCTCAAAACATTTGTGTGAAATAGGTAGACCTTAGATTACCCAGTGGACCATTCTAACTAACTCCTAAAGTGTAAGTGCATCCAGCATCCAACAGTTGGCCATTCAAGCTAAGTTTTGGAAGGTGGGTGCAATGGTTGGTGTCTTCTAAATTCTCCAATTTTCAACTTTCAACAAAGTGTGTAAGAAAGGTAGAGCTTAAATCTTTAGCCATTCTAGACAATTCCTGAAGGTGGGTGCATCCAAGATCCATCACTTGGCCATTCTAACCAGATTTCTCAAGGTGGATGCAATGGTTGGTTTCTCCTACATCCACCAAGTTTCAATTTTTAAGGTGAGTGTATTCAAGATCCACCACTTAGCCATTCTAACTAGATTTTTCAAGGTGGATGCAATGGTTGATATCTCCTACATTCACCAACTTCTTATTTTAAACAAAAAGTGTGCACAATATGCAGACCTTAGATCAACCACCTAGCCATTCTAACCAAGGCTTGAAGGTGGCTGCAATTTAGATCCACCACCATTCTAACAAGCTTTTGCAATATGGATACAATGGTTGGTTTCTCCTACGTCCACCAACTATGAATTTTAAATACTGTTTATAGGAAATATTGACCATAGATCCACCACTTGGCCACTCTAACCAAGTCTTAAAGTTAGGTGCATTCAACATTTGGCCATCATAACACTTGTAATTTTACACAATGTTTGCGGGATGAGTAGAGCCTAGATCCACCACTTGGCCGTTTAAACTAAGAATTGGGAAGTAGGTGCTTTATAGATCCACCACTTGGACATTATAACAAAGTCTTCCAATTTTTGAAACCTTAAAGAATTTCTAAAGCTTAATTAAACTAATATGATTATTGAAAAATCAATGTAGAATTCTCTAACCTTGGCATATATTGGTATTTTTGGAACCACAATCGTGACTTCACTAGGGTTAGAAATTTTTAAAACTGAATTTTGATAAAAATTGACATAGTTATGGCCATTGGAACCTTCTACTGCTAAATAAACTAACTAAAGAAATTGTAAGATCTTAGTAATCATTGTTGTAAAACACTTTTATCATAGGACTCTCTAGAAAATTCAAGATATTTACATATATTTTTAGAATTAAGCAAGTAATAGGACAGAAAAATAGCAAGGGTTGATTTGGAGCATCTCGGGGCTGTGTGGAGCTGTGATGAGCCTGCCCAGGATAGATTAAGCAGTAGGGGGCACGAGGAAGAGGTTGGGTGTTGCCTTGAAGTGCAAGGAACTACCAAAAACAGCCTATGAGCCCTAAAAATCTATAAATAGGACCCCTTGCTTCACAAGTTCAGTCAAAGTCAAAGTTCGGGTAAATTTCTCTTACAAACGCTTCACAAAAATCACTTAAAGAGAAAAACTATTCGTAATTAAGTGAGGTAATTAGTTTAATCTTAGTTAATTAAGAAAAATAGCTTAAGTTTTGTCTAACTTTTCTAATTAATTTATTAACTAAGAAGATTAAGAATTTTCCTATTATAAACTACTCTTTTAATTATCGTTGGGCTGTTGATCACTAATTCCTTAAGCTTAATCAATAATCTAATTAATTAATTACTCCATATTGAGTTGAAAATGATTAATTCTAGGTTGATTTATGAAGAAAAATAGTTTTTAAGCCTAAATAATAATAGTGTAACTTTAAGAGCTTAGTTATGCTGTTTAAAAGCTAGGGAAATTATATTTTAATTTTTTGAGTAATCTACCTAATTAATTATTTTAAACATGAAATAAAGGAAAATTTATTTTACACACTTAGATAATTACAGAGTAATTATAAGAGCTAGAAAACCTTGTTAGGAAGCCAAGGTAATCTGGTCATGCACAAAAAATTAGTCTAGCTAACTAATTAGTCCAAAATTAATTAGTCTAGCTAACTAATTAGTCCAAAATTATCTATTTTTAAAGCATAAATTGAAGGGGAAGATTAGCTAAATCACTTAGATAATTATACCATAATTATCAAAGCTAGAAATTACTGTTATGAAGCTGAGAGAATTAGGCCATGCACAAAAGAATTAATTTAACCCAAATTTACCTATTTTCGAGCATAAATTAAAGATGAAAATTCGCTAACTTAGATAACTATACTGTAATCATCCAGGCTAGAAATCACTATTAGAAAGCTAAGATAATCAGATCATGCATAAGAAATTAGTTTAGTTAATTAATTAGACCAAAATTCTTTGTTTTTAAGCATAAATTAAAGAGGAAAACTAGCTAAAATACTTAGATAATCACATCGTAATTATTAGAGTTAGAGATAATTATTAGAAGGCAGATAACTAGTTCATGCATAGGAAATTATTTTAGCTAATTAGTTAGGCTAAAATTATTATTTTTTTGCATAAATTAAAGAAGAAAATTAGCTAAATCACTTAGATGATTATACAATAAGTACAAAGTTCAAAAACAACATGAAAAAGTTGAGATAATTACCTTAAGTGTAGATAATTAGTTTAGCTAATTATCTAAGCTAATATTGTCTGATTTTGACTATATATTGAAAAGGGAAAGTAGCTAATTATTTTATATAATTATATAGTAATTAACAGAGATAAAAAACAATATTATGAAGTTTGGATAATTATTCTAAGTACAAATAATTAGTGTAGCTAATATTATCTAATTAGTTTAGCTAATTAACTTAGCTAACTTCCTAGAAACAATTGTGCATTTGGTTGTAATTAGGAAAGAATTGTTTGGGCTAAGACAGATTGACCTAGGAAAGAATGATTGATCACCCTTAAGAAAACTTGTCTCAAGACACCTATGATTCCTTGGGATATTTCTACTCCAGGTTATGAGTAATGATGGCGATTCAGCCATGGATAAGTTGGTTACCTCCGTGTACGTGGAGTCTTTACCCTGTGCATGTGTATGTTTTTGTATACTACTTAGGATATCGCTTTTATCATAGGGAAACCGCCCGATTGTATGGGCAACTAATTCGGTGTATGGACGCCCGCACTTTAGGTGATGTATTTTTCCACCCTTGTTTTTTATGAATAAGGAATGTGTGCTGTTTTTTTTTCACCCTTGTATAGGTGTTCTTGAGACAAGCCAGTACTGGTCAGAGATACTTTAGATTGACAATGCCTTGTCTTAAGTCTAAAGATATTTGTTTGTAAAAGAATTTTTTCAATAGTGCTTTCAAGGGTAGTTTTAATGAATCACTGCTATGAAAGATAAAAGGAATCTTTTTCTTAATTGTGAGAAGTACGTGGTAGTAATTAAATAAGAAAGTATCATGTGTGAGTGAGGGGGTGGTAAGTGGGGATCGACTTGGGTTGTCGATCATGGATGGGTGGATCCAATTAGTCGGGTAACTAACCATTCACGCCCCACTATCATTTAGAGAAGTTCTACATTAGAAGGGGAATCTACCAACGGCTAAGATCTCACACTTGTAGAGGGAAAAAGGCGTTGGAAAAGGGATTCCTTGGCCTGTACAAAATTTATAGGGCCGAAAAAAAATTTAATCTTTCAAGATTATTGTCCAGTTTTCGCTTGCGAGACAGGACTAGGGATTTTTCTAGGGCTATGGTCTCAAACCATTGTCAATGGTAAGGGTCCATCCCCTAGACTTTCCTTAGTTAGAGACTTGTTTTTCATTGGGCCTAGAGACCTGTCAAGGACACCATCACAACTTGTAGATTTAGTGGGTTGGGGACCTCTCACTTGGTATTAGATCCTGAGTTAGTAAGGTCCTAAACGTAGGGGGAAAAGGTTAATAATATGAGGTTTCATAAGTAATTTTACAATTTTTATTGTAGTATATTTTGAAAGTGTAGAAATGAGAATTTCCCTATCAAAAGAGGAAAATGTCCACCAGGCCTACGAGAATTTTATGTTCTTCAATACCATGTTCAAAGCTCCTTGCAAATCCAATAATTTTCTATTTCACAAGAGCATCATGCAGTTGCTAGATGGGATATTTTCCTCTCCACCTAGGTGGAGAATCAGCTGGTCGAAGTCTGGTGGGATTTTTCTTATTGATGCGGGACAGATAGAGGTCCTGGAACTAAACTTGAAGAGACTCAAATGGGCCAAAACACTTCGAACCATCAAAGTATACTTTTTCAGCGAGACTGAAGATTAGGATCAAACCCTTACTACAGATGGGATAGAGGTGTCTCAAAACCGGCGGGTATTCGATTAGGTAGCTAAAGTTATATACCCAGATAGGACCAAACCCATGAGGGTAGGTCCTAAGTTTAGAGGGCCAAAAGATGTTATATTTTTTGATATCTTGTCTGACCCACCAGTACTTTAGAAGATTTTTGTATAGGAGTGTTACCATCTTGTACATAGTAAGAGTGAGTGATTGTATTCACTTTTATATATATCATGGGTTTTTTTAAGATGTCATGTTTTGTGTAATTCAATGGAATGGTTTTGGTGATTGTTGGCTTTTTGTTTTCATTTAAACTTGAAAGTATATATATAGATTGAAAAATTTTCATGAAAAACAAAATATTGCTTAGCAGTAAAAGGATTTCATTAATTAAAATTCTAGGGCAATGTAAAAAGCCTTTACACTCCCACCCAAGAGAAGAAACTGCTATTAAAACAGCTCCAACTCTCGACGTTCAAGGGAGAGGTACCTAACTTAGAACGTGATGCCAAAGCTTGTCTTGATGCCATGGACAACTATTTCCTGGCAGTCGGAACTACTTCAAAAAATCAAGCATTTCTGGTAATGATTTGACTCACTTGAGATGCTAAAATTTGGTGGCAATAGCATCGTAGGGATAATCCTTCCATTAGTCCATCCTAGGAGATATTTAAATAGGCATTCAAAGCAATATATCTTCCTCTAGCACATCAAGCTATAAAAGTGAATGAAATTTTTACCCTCCAATAGTTAGGGCTTACTTTAGAGAAATACTACACCAAATATGTGTCCTTACAGTGTTATGCACCCTAGATGACAACAAAACAACAGATTGCTCGCTTTTTTCTAGGCCTTAAAAAGTTTTTAAGTTCAGGCTTAGAAGCTATGAGGCCCACATCAATTCAAGATGCCCTTCTCAAAGCTAAACCCCTTGCGGCTAAAGGAAACCCCCCTTGCAAGGAACTATCATAACTTCAACAACCTTTTTGGGAGGTCCACAAATCTCTCAAATTTTAGACAACCTACACGATTTACCTTTGTCTTTCATCGATTAAATGATGGATGTATTCTTTGAATACTCTTGCCTTGTATAATCCTGCCTTTGTCTTTCATCCATGAAATGATGGATGTATTCTTTGAATACTCCTGCCTTGTATGATCCACCCCATCTTGTGTGTCTTGAAAGGGTCCTGGTGACCTAGTTAGTTCCATTGTCTCCAAAACAACTATGTCTGTACCTTCATCAATATCAACATTTGAATGTGTTGGAGTCAAACTTTTGTTACACGGTGTAGAGACATAGAGGAATCACCGACTTCTTCACTTGCTTCTAAATTGTTAGTCCGTGTAAATGAAGAATGTGGTAAGTTCTGGACAGAGAATGTTCAAGAAGGTAATTCTTTTGATCTTCATGATCCCAACTTGGCAACACATTGATGTTAGACTCAGAGCTCCCTATTTGAACGACTGCTTGCAAGCCTTCAAACTTAATAGAAGGAGGCAATAAGCTTTGAAGAAAATATTCACAAACTAGAAGCTCTCCATTTGGTATGAGACTCTATAATCTATTTGAGCACCATTAATCATCCGTGAAAGCATAGTTGTAGTTGTAGCTGTTATGTTTGAGACAGAGAATCATTGCATCTGGGCTAATCTGTAGTGGGCTGTATAAGCTCACTTTGTATGACAAGTGTGCACAAAATTTTGCAAATGCAGTTGCAGATTCAAGGTCTATTTCAGATGAAAAACTTGGGCATGCACGTTTTGGTCATCTGAATTTTTCCAACTTGTTGCGTTTGCAAAAATCTGATATGGTTGCGTCTTTGCCGCCTCTTGAATCACCTGTCAAACATGTATGTGAAGACTGTATTTTGGGTAAAATGAAGCATTCTAAGTTTCCAAAGGATGGTTCGGTTAGGGCCATATGTAAGTTGCAGCTTGTGCATAGTGACATTTGTGGGCCCATGCAAACTCCTTCCTTGGGAAATTACCTTTACTTTGTGACTTTCTTTGATGATTACTCTTGGCATGCTTGGGTATTTCCGCTTAAAGCGAAGTCCGAAGTTTTTATGTGCTTCAAACACTTTCTAGCTATGCCTAAAAATGTACTAAAATGTACTATGGGCACCATCCATTCTGATCGAGGGGAGAGTATATGTCTCATGAGTTTAATGCATTTCTGGCTAGTTGTGGGATAAAACACCAATGTACAGTGCCTTATACACCTCAGCAAAATGGTGTTGCTGAGAGGAAAAACAGGTCACTTACAAAAATGGAATGATTTATGGTAAAAAATCAAGCTTTGCCGCATTCTTTTTGGCTTGAGACCATCATGTGTGCCACTTATGTACTAAACAAGTGTCCTACGAAAGCTTTGCAGTCTCTTACTCCATATGAATCATGGCATGATAGAAAGCCTTCTATTGAGCACATGCATCTTTTTGGTTGTTTGGCATATGCTTTGGTGCCACAAACACAGCATAGAAAATTGGATGATAAGGCTGTCAAATGTATTTTTGTTGGTTATAGTGCTGAAAGCAAAGGTTACAAGTTGTATCATCCGCAAACAAAGTGTATTCTGGTTTCACGGGATGTAGTGTTTGTGGAAGATTTTGTTCATCCCATGTTGTCATGTACTAGAGACATTAACGTAAGCTCACATGACATTTATGATCCTTTGTTGCCTCTTTTCAGTGGTGGAAGCTCGAATGTAAATTCCAAAGAGGCAAATGTACAGCCTATGGGGGTTTTCGAAAATGTTACAGATTAGCCTATTACTGACGCATATGTACATGATGTACTTGATGCCACAAATTCATTCAAATCAAAGACCATGATTAAGCAATTTATTTATCAATCGCATCTAGATCCACTCGAGACCTCATGATGCCCGATTGACTAATCCTTTTTGCAATCACGTCTATCGAGCTCTTTAAGGCCAAAATGCTGCAGTCATTTTGTCTATTGGTTCTTGCACTTAAAAAAGTCAAGAAAAAATTAATATCATATTACCAAGAATTTCAATTCATAAAGTCACTATAGGAGAATATTGTTAGCTCACAGTATCTCTAAAACTCAAAAGAGACATCAAGTACTTTAGTATCAAAAATCAGGGCAATCTGTTGACAAAGGAGTGGAGCGACTCCCCTCTCGTGCATACCCGCTACACCAAATTCTTCCCAAACCGAGTTCGGGGTTCCATATAGAATAGACTATGCTAAACCAAATGCTTCGAGGTAAAGATTCACAATATAAAAAGTATCTGTCAGGTCCTCCTCCTCCATTCACTTCGCATCCAATGCAAAGTAGGTCTTGAATTTAACCAAGAACCGTCGTATCACTTTACCTTCTATCTTTCTTTGCCAATATCTGTTTTGGAGTGAATATCTACCCGTTTTTCCTCCACTTCGGGTCGCTCATCTGGCTCCCCATCATTGGGCACATCACCTTCAAAAGGCTTCAGGAGACTCACATGAAAAACAATGTGAATTCTCCAAGTATCAGGCATGCCATGTAATCTAAATATCTGGGCAGTAAACAATCGTGCCCACGCTGTGTTTTTGGGAGATCAAAATGAAATCTATTGCAATACTTTTCTAGGGGCCGGTGGGTATGGGTGAAGGCTATAAAATTCCCTATGCTTTATACCTGTCAAAACTTGACCTTCTGGCATACCAAGCAACTGCGTACAAAATCATTCACGTCCTTCATGAGCCTCGGCCAAACAAAAGTATCTCTGTACACCTTTCAAGGTGGTATCAATGCCACGGTGACCCGTAAAAGGTGGACAGTGGCATTCGGTTAGAACCTTTTCCCTTAATGGTTGTGTAACACACAACATCGTTTTCTTTTTCAAGTAGCCATCCGGAATGGAATATTCCGCTGCTACCTCCCGGTTTTGTATTCAACTGAATACATCTACAAAATCTATATATGTGACGTACTGACCGACCATATCCTTGAAGCTTCTACGATGTATCATGGAAATAGCTAGAACCAACGGCTTCTAGGACAAAGTATTTGCCACCAATTTCTTATGTCCCTGCACATGGACAATCCGGAAGTAAAACTGTGACAAGATGTTTGCCCACCACATTTGTTTTTCCAATAGCTGATTCTATGACAAGAAGTAGTGTAAACTCCATCTGTGAAAATTGTAAAAATTGGCTCAGAGTTTTACTTCAAAACCGCCAAAAGCTCTTTCTCACATATCTATACAATCAATTTCGGCCTTGAAAACAATCAACTCTCACATGCAATGAAATGGCCTTCTTGCATTAAGACCGCATCCAAACTACGACCACAAGTATCACAATATACTTCAAACGACTTTTGCAAATCCGGCAAAGTCAAAACTAGTCCTATAGTCAAATTTTGTTTCAATTCCTGAAAGGCAGTCACCTCTGTGGGTCCCTACAAGAAAAGAAATCCTTTCTATGTCAACAAATGCAAAGGGATAAGCAACCTCTACAAACTTTCTGATGAACCGCTGGTAGTAAGAAAATAAGCCCAAGAATCTTCTAACTTCATGGACATTCTTCAAAGCGGGTTAATCACAGATAGTCTCTATCTTGGCCGGGTCCACCTGCACTCTTGTTGTTGAGACAATGTGTCCCAAAAAGGTGTGTCTCCCGGCTCAGCTCACTCGGTAAGGTGGCCGATTCTGTGGGGTGGTTCTAGGTATCAGATCAATGGTATGATCCTCAATATGAGCTGGTTGCAAATCGCCTGGCATGCCCTATGAAAAGCAATCGGCATGAGTGTCAAGAAAAATTGTGGCATTGTTCATTCAAGACACATATTCGACCTTCAATCATCATTTAGTTCTCTCCAAAAAATTGCATAAAGAAACTGAATTTCATCAAGTACAATCTCCCTGCCCTTCATTTGTTAAAGTCGCTTTCTTAGCCCGATAGTGAACCACGGCATTATTCTTGTGGTACCAAGGAATTTTAAGCAAGACGTTGACAGGAGAAAGCTGGAGCAAGATACCTGTATAGCTTGGCCCCTTTGCCAGTTGGGGATCACAAACCTATCCACTCAAATACCTGCAACTATCACTCCAAAGATCGTATGGAGCTACCAAATCAAGCCCTTTCCCAAGTGCTTTAACCTATAAGGAGTCTCCATAAAGTTGGGCAATCAGGAAGCTAGGAACTCCTTCAAGTATACACGTGTAGTACAATTATGTCCTTATTGCACGTTATCCATGGCATCTATCATTAGGAAATTTTGGAGGTCATTTGGAGGGCCATATGAAGAGAGAGAAAAATAGAGCGCGTCCAATGAGCATGAAGGCTACGTTACGTAGGAAAGTACCTGGAAAGACTCAAAAAATAGGAAAATAGCATAAAACTTTCACGAAACTAGGATTGTAGCATATTAATTTCCTTCCTTTTACCGAGCTTTTAGGTGCTTGCGTGTGGTCCCACTTCTGATATTCTCTCATGGTCATTAACGTACTGGAGGGTGACCATTAAGCCCGCACAAGATATTGGAATTTTAAAACACTTTCCCTCCATTAGAATGCTTTCAAAGTGAATCTCCCTCCACTAAAGCTTTTCTCTGAGAGTTATGGCATCCACGTCTTCTCGCCCAAGAGCCTCAAGGTGTTTACTGTCTCTCACACCAACAAACAACAACGGCACTTTGCCTAGAAGGCCAAGTAGTAGCATATCCTCAATTACAATACCAGCTTCAATAAGTGCAGACAACCAATGGGTTGGACAAAGCATAAACAAAGGTTCATGGGTCCTCATGCAACCAAGAAGACCCAAGAGGTCTAGTGGTATCAACGTTTACCGCTCAGCATGGAAGGCCAGGGTGTTGGATTTCAAAGTTGAGATCGGCAAAAGATCTGTAAAGGAAGTTCTTGTTCAGCATGTGTTTACCCATCTAGAGGTGATAGCAAACGGTGGAAATGTATCAAATATACATCAACCACGTTGCAATTGTAAGTACTCTTGACATGTGAACTTACTGATACTCTCATTATAACTTTTCTTATATATTTTGCAATGTTTCTCCCGCTTGTTATGAGTAATGTCTCTACTCTTCACAACTCAATTACATTAGATTTGTCATTTGTACTTATTGATACTCTTAGTTTAACTCTTCTTATATATATTGCAGATGTTTATCCCTCTTCTTATGAGCAATGGGAGCCTGTGGAGTGCATAATAGGCCTCTTCCATGTTGTACATGCCCATATTGGTTCTCTACAGTACTCAGAGAGGAGCAGCAAAAGATTGGCTGATGAGGGAATCTTTTTTTATGACCACTTTTACCAACTCAGCTCAGGGAATAAGAATGGCATGTTGGTGAAACTGCCTCTACCGACCGATTGGAACACTGTGGACTGGCCAGTTCCCGAGGAAACAATGGTGGAGGCAATGCGAAGTAAGCTCTACAAGGATATACAAAGGTCTCTACGTAGCTCTATTCCTACCAAACTGGTTAGAATTGCAAACTTTTGTCCTGTTGCACTCTTCATAGAGCTGTTTCATAGCTACAACATCAGAGTTACAAAAACTATGTTCATGTGCAAGTCATTTCAGCAGTCATCCTGTGACAAACTTCTTGACAAAGGATGGTATGCAAAGGAAGAGATTGGTTTACGGTGCGAGGTCGCGCTTGATACTCTAGTTGTCAAGTACATGATTGCAAGCCAATCACTATTACTCTCATTTTGGTATATGCGATCACAAATGCTAAACGGTAAGTACATTCCTATGGACCAAGTTTCTGCAGGTTTGGAAGATAATCCTACTGTGGATGTGGAAGTGATTGATAAAGAGAATGGCCTACTATTGGTGGTTACAATAAGGGAGCTATGCAGTCTTCAACATTTGCGAAATGACATCATTGAAGAGTCAATGGACAAGGAACTATCAGATTTTTCCTTTTTCTTAGCTGGCCGTAAGGTGATGCGGCGAAGAGAAAAAGATATTTTGTGCAAAGAGTTGGATGGTCGGGCCGGGTTGAAGTAGTGTCAATGTAACAGATATTCTTGTAAACCCAAGTGTATACAAATGACTTTCAAGACATGGAGTTTATTGATCTCATTTTTCAATTGTGCCCTGTGAAAAAGTGTGCTTGAAATACATTTCTTTACCACGTCAAATCTCTCTCTGTCTCTCTCTCTCTCTCTCTCTCTCTCTCTCTATATATATATATATATATATATATATATATATGTTAGACAAGACAAAGACAGATAGAAGAATCATCTTAATTCATTAGAAAGTACAAACTCGTCCGTGAACAATGGACTGAGATACAATTTCTGTAAGTATGGAATCAGAATGTCTTCAAGGTAAAAATCGAAGGAATGCCCCTCGAAAGAAGGTGGTGAGATAGTTGTTCCCGGCGGATTTAGTTCTCCCTTTTCGGGAGTATCATCAATTAGTAGTGTATTAGTTGCATCAAAGGGTACACCGATTTGGCTAAACGGTTTGTACAAAAGAGGTAATCCTGGTTTTTTAGGGTGGTAGTGGCCCTCAACGGTAACGCATTTTCTTTGATCATACAAAAAGGCAAAATCTGACGTGTGAGCTTGGCATACACTGCAAACTATTGCAACTAGTGGCGATAAGTTTTGCCTTTGCATTGAAGACCATATGCCAACTCTGAAGCGCGGAAGAAGAAACTCAATAAACTCCTTGGTTCCTGGACGAACCACGACTCGACAAGTTCCCATCCGAAACGTTTGCAAATCCTCAAAGGGTCCTCTGTCACCGAGAGGCACCCGCATCAGCAGCAATCCATTGACGTCCAAGATAATCAACCTCTGTAAAAGTTGACAAGTACATATAAGTAGTTAGAAGATGAACATATTTTTCCATACTTGAATAGACATTACCGGAACAACCGTATCTACAGGTAGCAAGGGTCCATACTGGGTCTCTGTAGTGTTCATGTCGTTGTTGCTCTCCTCCGCTTTATCTTCATAGTCATCATTCAAATCTTCATCAGGGTCTCCCCCATGGCCCTTTCTGCCTGATTCAAGGTTGATCGGCTTGCCTCATACATCCTTCCCTGATCCATATCATTTTGCTCATCCCTAGGCCTGCTTTCCTCATCCATATCCTTTTGCTCATCTATAGGCCTGCTTTCCTCATCTTGGGTTTCAGCCATAGGCTCTTTTGGCTGTTCCACTGGCTGACTTGGCTCTTTCATTGTCTCCTCCGGTTGAACCTTAGCAGCTTCCATATGCTCATTTGTCCTTTCCTCATCCTCGACTCTTTGATCTTCTGCTGATATGACACCCTCGGCCCGATGCGATTCC